>NC_054407.1:19002500-20202500 GCF_017976425.1 Toxotes jaculatrix | reverse complement strand
GCTGTGCGCAGGACACTACACTGCACTACACACGCTTGAATAAACAAGACTGTATTACGATTCTGACTTTAGGACTCCTGCTTTGATTGAAATGTCTCTGTGCCACACAGAGAATATCTATTTCATATTTCAGTCACCTGATGTCATGGCAGCGGATAGAGCAACGTATTGCATCGCTTTTACTATTCAATCTGCTCTCCTTGAATGAGATTCAGCCCTGTCAATGATTGCTAACCTAGTCAAAATACCAAGCATGAGCAAACGGTGACAAGAGGGCGAATCAACAGAGGAGAATCAATCTGGGGAGAAGGCTGGAGGATTACTTCCACCTTAAGCTGGTTAAGATCAATGTGTATATATATATATATTGTGTGTGCGGAGACTGTTTCTATTATTCAAGACACAATGCAGCTCCTTGACAAGGCTGGCAGGGGCTGTGTGGAACCTTATGTCAACATTTGCTTGGTGCTGAATCGTGATATGTGTTCGAGGCGTGTTTCAGAGGTTGTGTTTTTCCTAGAGGTCGCCCATGTGTCAAAGGACAGAAGATGACGGCAGCTTGCAGTTGATTTTTTTTCCTAGTAAAGCGATGAACAACATTCTAACACATTTGAGTGGTGTTTCATAAAAGAGGCTAAAAAAAAAAAAAAAAAAGCTGAGCTTATTGTAAAAACCTTGACTCATGCAAACCCAACAAAATGATTCAGGTTTGAGCTAATGTGGCTGGTCTAATTAAACAGTCAAGATGATTGCACTCCATGAAAATGCAGGGCGCTGAAATCAAGTACAGATTACAAGGACATCATTCAAATGAAGAAGATACTGCAAAATGATACTGATGATGCTTATGGTCACAGAGCCATAAGCAGTCCTGCAAAGCACTGCTGAGGCTGTACTCAGGCACAGCAGTACTTTGAGCTTAATGCTGTAGTTAGCATGTTAACATTCTCACAACAGCGTTAACATGCTGATGCTTAGCAGGTATAATGTTTACCATGTTCACCATCATAGTTTAGCATATTAGCTAGCGTTTGGTATTTGGCAGAAAAACATACAAGAAGAGCCTGATGGGAAGGTCATTAGTATTTAGTCATAAACCAGAGAATTGGACACAGGAAAATTTTGACCAGATGACGGTGCTGGAGGAAAAAGCGGTGGACTGACCGACTGTCCGGGACACTGGCTTCCTTGGAGTCATAGAGCATGACTAAACATTTTATAGCAAGACTAAATGAAGTTCTGATTGTACTTTGTGGAGCAACATGGTGCACAGACTGACATAATACTAACTGATTATTGATCTTTATCAGGGGTCCTAAAAGTAAGCTAACATGCAGGATTGTTGATTTGACAGAACATGTTTCTGTGGTATCTTAGTTCAACTATATGTAAATACTGGAGTAAGACTAGCTCAACTCATAATCTCCTTTTATGATACTCCTTTGTCACATGGGCTGTAAAAAAAAATCAGAAAACTTCCAACTCTGAGCTCAAGAAAAACTGATTCACGATAAGAAAAAAAAAATTCAACATTTTTCTGGCTGCTCTAGACACTACTGCCCATCACAGTTTTGGGGGAAAAAAAAAAAGTATTCAAAGAAACACACACAGTCCACAGAGAGGTGGAGGGGAAAAACAACAGCTTAATGTTGGAAGTAAGTCTGTTCACCACTCGAAAGGATGATCAATATCCGTAACATTTTGCTAACCCTGGTGCTCGTGTACCTCGTACTGAGTGATGATCCCGTAGGTCTGAGCTGGTTCTCTCCACGTCAGGATGATCTTCTCCTCGTAGGCACTGCCCTGAATGGAATCCAGAGGAACAGCCCCTGGCACTGTGGGAAAATATCACAGACACATTTGTTTTTCAAAAAAACTGGTGGCAGAGAGGTAATTTTCGATGTAGAAGTAAGGTTAGTGAAAGTCTACACATCAGGATTTCCTTGATACATAGTTTTTGATATTTTCTTCCATCTGCTGTTTGTTAAGTATAAATGTCAATCAAATTTGAATGAAAGCCATTCATACTTAGAAGCTTTAGTCTTTATGCCTAATGCATTATGTTTTCAGGCTGTCCGTCGCATTCTCACTAACACAGTATCTCAGGAACGCCATGAGTAAATTTCTTCAAATTTGGCACAAATGTTCACCGAGGCTCAAGGATGAACTGATTAGATTTTGGTGGTCAAAGGTCAAAGATCAAAGCTCACAGTCACTGTAACCTCACAAAACACGGATTTGTCCATTACTCAAGATTTCATATGCTAATTATGACACAATTTCACACAAATGTGTTAAGGGACAAAAGGTGAAGTGCTGACATTTACATTACCTTTGACATCAGGTCAAATACACTTAATACCTTTTATTAAATCTCTTCAGAGTCTTCATTGAAAGTACTTTGTGTTCTGTTTATGGTCAGACATGAATGTAAACCGCAGCTTAAGTGTTTGGCGGAGGCATACAGGCGCCAGGTGGTTATTCTAGCTTCTATTGTGATTTACCCAGCCCAGCACCTCATGCTGATGTGCAAAAAACAATCAATAAAAAGCTTTTCAAGAACCTACAGTACACAGATGGCCATGAGCCAAAGTCAAACACATCTTAATAAGAATCTACGAGATTATTTGAAGCCATTGTTTCTAAAAACACACTGTGAAACATGTTTTACAGCAAAACTGAGCACTCTTCACACAGATCAGAATTTGTTACAAAGATGTAAGCCCGTGGGAATAGTGGGAATCTTAATCTTTCCACAATGTTTACTTGTACTGAGATACTGTCAGAGAGATCTGGTCCTTTAACCCCTCATGCGAATTGCTTTCATTCTGTAAGTGAAACAGAATGATGTGGAGATGTCTTTTTTTTTTTTTTTTTTTTTTTTTTTCCAAGAGTTATCTTCAAGAATGCAACTGCAGCTACACCCTGTCTGTACACTTTTTCCCTTGGGACCCTAAACACACACATCTACAGACACACACGCACAGAAATACACAGCAGTCAGATAGTGAGAAACAGTTGCCACTTTCAAGTTTCCAACCAGAGATATCTGAACCAGACATGACAAGACTCTCTTTTCGTCAGCTGAGCCTGTTTGTTATCTGGCGGCCGGGGTTCCTTGAGACTTCTATAGAGTTCATTTCCTGTGTCTGCTGAGGCAACACAGAAAATCTTTCATCTTTGAAGGAGGTGAAACAACTATACAACACAGAGACTTGCTGTCTGACTTCTGTGCTCTCCTAAAAAAATATTTGGAAAATCCCTAACATGTCCTCACAGCATGCTGTTTATGATCAGGTGAGAATTATATAAAACTTACAACTTTAATAATAAAAATGAGTTTTTCTATTGTTTGTGAGTCTGTGTGCTTATTTCTCCTCTTAATGGTCTGGTAAAATATGGTAAAATGGTAAAAGAGGCACCTTTGTAAACAATTTGCAGCTGTTAATGCAAAATTAAAAAGTAAGATTTTTATACAGGCTTTGAATTTAAAGGCTTGATAAGAGCAAAACTACATTATTAATTAGAGATCACTGACGGTATGTTATATTACATTATCAAACACAAAGTGACCAGCAAAGAATGCTCTGTAATAGCTTATCTACTGCTTATAAATGCTGAACAGCAGGTTAAAATAAAATGTCATCAAAATTATTTATGTTAGCAAATCACAGGCTTTTCCAAAATTGAGTATTTTTGATATTGTAGTTTCAGTTTGGTTACTTGAATTTTGGGTTGGGTTAAAATAAGTGTATCTATACCTTTCAATAGTTTAATGGAGATGAAGTAACGATCACACTTACCGTCCTCATCAGTCTGAACCTCAAGCTCGGTGCTCTCCTTGACCCCCTCTGGATTGCGCAGCACCAGCTTGACACTGAGGTTGGTGAAGGGCGTCAAGTTGTGGATGGTGTGCTGTGGATCGCGGCTCTGGGTGTCATAGCACACCTCCTCCCGGGTCTCCTCCTTGCCAGCCACCCTGGAGCGGTACTGGACGGTCAGGTTGTAGCTGTGGCAACGGGTCACATTGTAGCCCAGAGGCTCCCAGCGTACCGTCACCTGCTTGGATTGGATGTCAACCACTTCCAGCCTTCGAGGGCCGTGCATGGGCTCTGGCCGGATGGACAGAGAGAGGAGTGTGAGCATACCTCAAGATAATCAATTAGGCCATATGAAATGGCACGCTGTACAAGACAGTTTCAGTAAAATCAAGAAAATTACTAAGGTCTATGCCAGGGCACAGAGATGGCAGTGTTCCCTCGGGTGAAAAAAAAAAATATATATATCTACTATCAGATTTCTTATAACACTTGAGACCTGGTCAATTCTTTTATTCATATTGAAATTCCATTTCCTCTGTTTGGAGTTCATATTTCCAGAAAATATTTTAAAATTTCAATGCCACAGCCTGATACTGAGCAATGCCACATCCCATCACCGTTGCTAACTTGGGTCTTACAGTAGCTGCACACACCAAGACACCACAGGTCTGTTGGTGGAAACCCTCAGCAGGAGGTGTATCATCCCTTCAGAGCGTGCCGTTCCTCTGCTCCTTCTACCTTGTCCTGTGCCTTTTTCTTCTCTCTTTTCCATCTCGCCCAGTGGCGGTCAGCTATTAGCACCACACTGATACAGAGTCAACCAGCCTGTCAATCCAGGCAGGACACAACCCCCACTGCCATCCTATCACCTCTAATCACACACACTGTGTCTCCTTGGCTTTTCTCTTCTACTTTTTCCATTTTCTCTGTCTCTTTTCTTCCATCTCCTCTCTCTCCATCTCTTTTCTCTCCATCCCCCTTCTCTATTTCCTCCCTCTGTCCATCTCTCTTTCTCCTCTATTTCTATTTCCCGCTCTCTCTCTCCTCATCTCCTCTCTCTACTTTCCCTGTCTATTTTCCACTCTTGCTCTTTCTCTTTCTCTCCCTCTCCTTTCCTACGGGAGGAAAGCAGCCCAAGCACAAGGTAATGGGATCAATTTCCATTCCAGGTTAAATTCGCAGTCCATTTCTCTGGAACTTAACACTTTACCACCTATTAGGAGGAGCCAGGGCTCAATTTCCCCGTTCCCCAGGAGACACAGTCCAGCAATTCAGAGGCAGCCACGGCAGCCATGTTTAACATTCTGGAGGTGCATGGGGGGAGACTGGACTGGAGTTACAGCATGCTGTTCATTTCTACAGACTGTGCAAAGGACATGACAAACAAGCACGAATCTGAAAACAACACAGTTGGTAACCTCTAACGTGATGCCCAGTGTATATCTACAGAAATATAATGGCCACATGATCAAGATTTACTGAGAATCAGATTAATTTAATTAAAATTAACTTACAGGAATATGAGATAAAATTCTGTCTAGTGCTATAGAAATGACAGGAATGAGAGGTTTTCAGGAAATTAGGTCATAACACGTCATGACAGAAACTTGTACAAGTTAGGAGGTATAATGAAAGAAGAAGAACAGCGAGAGATTAAAAAGGCACCTACTAGTTGAGTGAAAGATGGAACACTTTTAGATTTCACAAGGAGAAACAACGTATATATGATCTCTTCTGTGCTTTCACAGAGCAGATGAAATAGCATTAGAAGGGCCCGAAAGAGGCAGAGGAAGAGCTGTTGAAGACAAATGGGGGAAGGGATAACAATGTGTAGCATACACTACATGAAGCATACACAAAGGTTTTCATATGAATGATACAGAACACAGACGGGTGACAAATTACAGGGAAAACCAAAATAAGATCTCTCCCTAAGGTGTTGGGCCACCATGTGTCAACAGAACAGCTTCAGTGCACCTTGGCATTGGTTCTCCAACTCTCTGGAAATCTACTGGAGGGATGAAACACAAGTCTTCCAAAAGATATTCCTTCATTTTTGGTGATATTCCCCTACCCACAAACCACCACCTCCATGTAAGATTTAGTTGTTTACTATATCAAGGAGAAAAATGGACGGGACTAAAACATGCATTTTCATGACAGTAGTGGTAGCAAATCCCTTAAATTCAGTGCCTGTCCTGTCTGAAGGACAAGATATTAATAGGATGGATAGTGAAAGGTTTCCTCGCAAAAGGAGATATCAAAAGCTGCTCCACAATACACCCTAACTCGTCCTTGTCACACATGATGACCAAGGTGATGAGTAAGATCACAGAGTAACTTGCTCATTTACTTGCTACTTTAGGAAGAACTGACCCTGTATTGTTTCCATACATATATATATCCATACACATCTGTGCATGTGTATAATAATGCATGCAAGATCATAACTGATCTCAGAATGGTGAAAGCTGAGACAAGAACAGCTTGACAAGTGCACTTGTCTATAGCTAGCTATGGCTAGTCATCTGTCAAAGATCCTGGGATTCCAGGATGCAAACCAGTGAAACCTTGTCCAGAGTCATTTAGATCTTTTCTTCTTGGCATCTTAATACAAAATCTGAATCAGCAGCGCCTGATCAGCATTTTTATATATGCCACAGAGGAAGATTAGATGTTAATTGCTTAATTGTACCATGTAGTGCACCTGTGTGGAAGCATCTGCATTCATTCATGTTTCTACATTATGTAATCAGTTTTTGCCTATAATTTGTCACCAGTTTATATGTTTGGAAAATGGACAAACACCTTTCCTAAAAGGAAAAAAAAGGGCAAATAGCTTCTGTTTAAGGATTTTTCACAGGTGTAGTCAGAGAGCAACAAACTGAAGGAAATATATCATTTTTTAACTGACTGAGAGGTTTGAGATGCTAAAACTTGCAAAAAAAGGGCATGATATTCTTTGAGAAACCTTTTTTTTAAATGCTCTGTTGCAGTACTGACCTCTTAATATTGTTAAAATTTCAAAGAAATATTCATCTTTTGTGAATAGTGGTATGTAAGACATCTACTTTCAAAGTAGTTTTAGAGTGAAATATTCAGATTTATGTGTTATCAGACAATAAGTAAGCCAGCTCCACAGTAGTTGCAAACTATGTGGATAAATGCAATAATTCAAAAAGTGGACCACCATTTAAAAAAGAAAAAAATGAATCAGACCAAATAAAAGGAGATTCCAGGACAGAAACGGGAAGAATTGGTGAAGGAAAACAGGCCTTTTCAAATCGGTTGCAATGTTGGGAAAGCCATCCAGAAAATAGATGTTTAAACCCCTTTATTTGCGGAACTATCTTTTGGCCGCACTCAGTAGGCAACGGTTACACTAAAAGCACAGAGAATTGCAGGGTGGCCAGGCACAGAAATCAAATTAAACCAGATGCTCTCAAAGTGACAAATGCACCAAAGTGTGAATCTCGAGCAGACATGCACGAGCAGCAAGGAGGGAAGTCTCATTTCTGGAGCATTCAAGGAGAATGTCACACTCCCATCTTTGTGGAGCATCACAGATCCAGAGGTCCACAGGCCCGCTGCACCCTGATTCTGGCCAATGGAGAGATGCCAACAAGAAGGGCATCTTGTGGAAAATGTAATTGTGGGGAGAAATATACCATGCCAAATAAAGAAGAAGGAAAAAATACAGAGAGGAAGCAATTATTTATTAATATATAATTTTAAAATTGTCTTTCATTGGCAAGCTGCAAGAACAATAGAAGTATTTTTGCTGGTACACCAACAGTAACAGTAAGGGTACATAAAAGAATATTAGACATTTAGTAAACAGCTCTTATAACTATTCTATAGCCTCTCCCTGGAGTTTTGTTGAGAAAAGGCTAATTGTTTGTTGCCCCATTGGCTCCCTGTAGTGCAAATGCCAGCTGTCTGAGGGAGGCAGTAAAATGTGAGGATCTGTGGCGGACGCCCAATCACAACTTGTACCCCATGACTCAGAATGACATCATCTGTTTGCATGAACAACAAGGTGCCTCATCCATTTCAGAGCCTGGTCATGGCTGACTTTGAAGAAAGGAGGAAAGAGAAAAAGAAAAACACCCTGCACCCTCCTCTCCCACTTAATCTGAACTCAACCGGTCGTGCTGAATGGCTGATATCCTTTAAAAATCCTTTTGTGCATAGATGGAGGCTATGCAGCCATTTTCAAATGGGCCCATAGGCCGGCCCATGAATGACAGCTGATGAGATGAGCCTATTACCCCTGTCTACTGTGACTGCTAGTTATGTTTTATTGACCGAGCAGTAAGAGGCTCAGTATCAAAAGCACAAGCACAAATCATAACAAGGAATAACAGGGCTATCTCTTGAAATCCACACCATTTGTTTTTTACAATTCTCACAAGCTATCACACACTGAGGGCGACATTGGGGTGAAAGTACTGAAAATATGACTCTAATATCTCTCCAGTATGGCAGATATTTCTAGTGGAATAGAGTTATAATAATGGCTATGAAAGCATCCCTTGGAGCAGGAAATTACTGAGGTCTATCTTATACCAGGGCACACAGAATGAGCTCCAGTGAGAGCCAGATTGGTATTCCAAGCGGTGGACAAATTATCACCTGCCCCACACTCACCAATGTAATTGAATAATTTGAATTTGACATTTACATTGAACTGTTGGTGATTTTTTTGTCATTACAGCATGACATTTAAATAATGTTTTTAGAAATTATCAGCACATTATTGCCTCTTGTTAATTTGAATGGGCCCTGCATGCACGCCACTGCAGCTGAAGTGATAACATGATTTCCCAAAACATGAAACAAAAACAACAAATAACCGCACGCTGCAGCCGTCTGTCCTAGAGGGGGCTTCAAATGGTGCACTTAGCCCCTGGGTAGAGCGAGACATTAGTCCTGGATGAAAGGAAACAAATTGGCCATGTCCGAAGCATAGCCACTTTGCTGCGAGACAAGTGTGTATGTGTATGTGTGTGTGTGTGTGTGTGTGTTTGTGAGTAAGGGGGACAATTTGTGTTTTCTAGCATGTTTATGGTCTTATGTGAGTAAAGGAGTACCCATACGCGTGCACAGCAGAACACATCTGGTTCCACAGCATCTCACTGGCTATATGTACAGAAGAACGATTTACTTATCAGATCTTCCTCAGGCTTCGCAGTGTGCGAGTCATTCGGAAAGCCAGGATCTTTATCAGATCCACATCGATTAAGAGCAGAAAAGCCTGGTGCTGGCATAGACTTCCATTTCCCTGCTCAGCAAACAGAACCTAGAGGGGGGAAGAAAAGACTACTTCCCCAATGATTAGAAACCCCCAGCAAGTCAATGTGGCTCCTGAGCCCAGTCACTATCTCATCAGGATGAAACGCCGCTCAGGTTGAGAGGGAGGAGGGAGACTTGTTGTTTGAAGATGGGGGGAAAAAAAAGAGAAATGCCTCGACTTTCATGGGATGGCATGTAGACTGTCGGATTCCTTGCTGGAGAATGTCAGCCAGGGCTTGTCACACGCAGCCGCCTTTCTCAAAGACAGTACCAAAACAACACGGTAACGGCGAAGATTAAATCCTGGTCGGAGGCCTGTTTTCATGTAAAGTGTTCCTTTCTAGGCAGCGAGGCCTGGTATTGCCATCACTTATCTCTCCATTGCTGTGTGTTTTTCACTCTGTTCTGTTTGAGCTGGGTGGGCTGCGAGGCGAGCGCATTTGTTTGCCTCTTTCTATTACATCTCAGTGATAGCACTGAGGCCATTGAGGTAATGACATGGGTTTTACACTTAGGAAATCATTTTCATATCCCGCAGAAGCGAGCTGTAATGATAGCTTTTGATAACCGACAATCAAAGCTCCATCACCCTCCTAGAGTGCTCCTCTGTGCAATCCTCTGGAGAAAGAGAAACAGAGGAGGGAGGGGGTTAAGAGGGAGAGGTGGAGGGAGTCATGTGTGGGTGGATGGATGGGGGGGGGGGGGGGGGGTGGAGAAAAAAGTGAAGACACAAGAGGGGGAGGGTGGAAGAGCCAAAGTTTTTGTTGCCATCACATGCAACAAGTCAAACCAGGCCTTAGGGTTGACACATGTACACATGATATAATTGATAGCACTTAAAAGGCACTGTACATGGACCTCTTGTGTTCCAACATCACCCTCTGCACCCATTACAAAGTCAGAGACAAATGCCCACAGGCTCAGGACACACACATACACATGCACTTTACCCATACACCTTGGAGGCGTGGATAATCACAAGGATTTATTGAATGGTGGTGGTCGCTCCTCACTCTATCAAGTCCTTCTTTATAGGCCTCGTGATAAATGGGACTGCCACGATGGGTGAGGATGAAGGGTGGAGGCCCCTTTAACGTGCTGGATCGAATTGAAACCACAGAATGAGCCACGGTGCCGGGCCGGGCCGGGCTGCCACCTTGTCTGATGACCCCCCCCAAGCTGTAGGGGTGGTGATGAATGGGTGAATGCCTTCCTTCTCTCAGCACTGAATAAAAAGGGTGAAAGCTAAGAGGGAAAGTAAGACACTCAAGACTCAAGACTGTCAACTCATACTTATACCAAGTCAGTGTTTGTCTTTGTTCATGATTGACCACCCTATGCTGCCCTACAAAGATAACAACTGTGAGTACAAAAAATTAAAATATATATATATATATATATTTACAGTATATATACGTTATATGTACACACACACACATATGAAGTCTTTTTTTTATTGTGTGAAATTTTATATGGCTAAAACTCTAGTTTGCAATGTTTAGCACTTTGAACCCTGAGGTGTTTTTGCTTGGTATTCACTCCTTCTCTTCTTAACCCAGTTGGGAAAACTGCACTGTGAAGCTGAGAATATGAATAAGGACGCAATTTCTGACAGAAAACATACTAAACGGGGTATCGTGCTGGCCTAGGGGTTTAAGGTGCAGTACGTGTATCTGGTTTGAGTCCAGCTAAGGAAGTCTACTGCATTTAATCCCCCTGTCAGCTGTCAATATCCAATAAAGGCAAAAATACCCACCCAAAAATATAGTTACTAAAACGTGCCAATTGGGTGGTAAAGGTTAAAAGACACAAATATTTGTATGTACTGCTTCCACTCACCATGAATTCATTCACTGTCCTGCCTGATAATCCATATAAATTGTATATTAGCATGGAACCAGTAATTTCAGGAATTAATAATGCTTACTTACTTCCATCATTTTTTTAATAATATGAGGCACTGGAGCAGTTTAAAGGATTCTACAGTTTATTCATCATGATGGTTTAGTTTAGTAGAGAACAATTCCAAAACACTTGATGTGATATTGCCATTGCAAGACTTTTCAGCAAAAAGCTAAGACCTGCAGGTGCAAGTCATAAAAAGTTGCATTTGTTGGTGGAAGTAGTAAAATAGGACAAGGAATAAATAAATCAATAACTAAAAGGGTATAAAATGTCAGTAGGTGGTCTTTTCTATCACTGACCATTTAGAGGGATTGAAAGAACAAACCTAGCAAAAGGGGCAAAAGGTGAAAGGAAGTGCAAGTCCACCGACCAGATGAAAACAAATGGGCAGCCAGTTGATGGGAAGAGCAGAAGCAGGGGAGGTAGGCCTGGTTAAATCAATCTTTCATTTTGTTTCCACCAATAGGCTGTGTGGTGATTGGGGTCAGAGTGACAGGTGGAATGACCCCCTCATCCTCCATCTGTCTTAACACATATACATGCCCACACACCCATCTCCACTGTCAGACCAGGCTTTGTCTTTCATGTTCAAGTTCCTGGGGAAAAATGCCTGTGGTTAGGGCTTACAAAGGGGAAGAACGTAGGCCCTCATTTACAGACAGGGACACAATCTCTACAGGAGCAGTGGGAGGTTACCAAGGTGATTCTTCAACTTCAGCACTCCCCAGATGGCCCGTGTGGCATTGTCATTTGTCGCCAAAAACCTGCATGTGTTGCTCTCAACTCAGGGTGTTACCTAGAGTGTAAATCAAAGTGAAGCGCTTGACTTTGTGAAATGGTTGCTGTGTTTTCTGAGCCACCTACTTAGGAGATATATGAGATCTAAGGTCTAGCTATCTAGGTGGGGGAATACAAGGAATAAATCGCTGCCTTCCTGACATTCCTGTCCTTTAGCTGCCGAGGAGACGCCGAAATGTTCTTGAGTTAGAGTTATACAACCAGACTGAATGAGTGCTTCCTGGACGCCTAGCAAGGGGAATGGGACATCTATAATTCAGCAAAAGGATGGAGAAAATCTGTGACAGAAATTACAGCAGATAGACCATGAATAATTAAACACGGAGAATAGAAACATTTAAAGACCTTGAGAAGCATTTCAGTTCAAATTTAAAAACAGCAGAAAGAAAGATCTTGCCAAGCTTGACTAAACTACCACTATTTATCATTCTCTTGAGGCTTAAGAGTTGAGGATACAAACAACCTCAGTGACGACTGTTTGCGAGGAGCTGGAGAGGCAGCTCTAGAATAAGAAGAGACTAAGTTTATGTGGATGTCACCAGAGTGTTGTTTGTGCACATCTGTTCTCAGAGTCTCAATTCCTTCCTGGTTGGGGAATAGATAGATGGAGTGATGGAGATGAGGGAAATAATAATAATGAAACAGCTATAAATGCAGAGTCTCTCTCTCTCTCTATCTTTTTCCTTTCCAGCAGCAGTTGTTTGAAGACGTGTCCTTGAGAAAAACACAATTTGCCTTGTGCGGAGCCAATATTATAGAATACAATTCGCCATTCTACTTCCAACTGCCTGTGATAAAAAAAGACTTTTATTGTGGTCCTCCTATAACCTTCCTGCACACCACAAACTCAATCTACCCCCTCTTTCTCTGACTGACAATAGAACACAAATTCAATGGGCCTCAAACCAAAGCTTTTCATTTGCCTTGCCACGGGCAGTATATAAACCCTATAGGTCACATGGCTGCCAGCTATTGTGGTTGACAAACCAGACCAATGTTATCTGAGATGGTGTGAAGAGGTGAAGTTCTATTCATGCCTCAAGGCAACAATAGCATTAATTAGACACATCAAACCCAGCAAACAATTTCCTTTCCTTTTAGACGCAGAGAGACAGATCAGCTCAATCTCAGCCTTAGGAGGGTAAAAAAAAACAACAACCATCATACAGTGAGGCAATTTGCCCTGCAGACACGCATGAAGTGCTAAATGGAAAAAAATTTCAGTGGTAGCTGACAGATCATCATTCTCCCTTTGTTAATAAAATGTTAAGACTTGGTGAGATAAGAATTAGCAAGGCAAAATATACTGACTCACTTAAGTGCGCCTGGAAATAATGTAAACTGATGGGGCTGATGGGGCAGTTTCAGTATATCTACACCAAGCTAAAAAACAATCAATTGCTGCTGAATGAAAGGTCAATCACATCCTTGCTTTCACAACATCTGGGCGCTGGTGTGTCTCACTATTTGGGTAAGTTCACTAAATTGACATTTAACCTCTGAATTTAACAGAGACTGCACCAAAACCAGACACAAGTTCATCAAAGTCATGGAGAACATTAGCAAACTTTATGCAAGTGGTAACGAGCCCTGACTGTCCTTAAGTCAGGTCTATTTTCTTGCCTATCAAAGTGAATGGTTTCTTCACAAATTAGGTATACATTAGAAAATGGGCCTTTATATTGTAGATTGTTCTTTTCAAAGCCCTCTCTGACAGCTGAACAATGGCAGGAAAAAGGAATGACTAAGTTACGTAAATCAGTCTTATCATTATTCATAATTTCTCATAATAACTTTCACCATCTTCACTTTCACTAAGTGAAGATGGTGAAAGAAAAGGTTAATTTGTCAGTAAATGGGATCAAATGACATTTAACTGCACAGCTTATATGATTTTTATTATGTCCAAAATACTCACGTAACAGCGTAGCATTTTTGCTACTGTGTTTGTGTGTGATTCACAAACATTTCAAGGTCTGGCAGTAATGTTGTTTCATTTAGAATAACGTCATCATGGCACTTGGTATTTGATTTTAAAGCTCTATTTCAATGAGCATGGCAGCTGAAAGTTTTTATCGGTCACAGCCAAGCCAACTCTTGTATTGCATAAGCAATACGAACATATATTGCCTAGGGTTGACTAGGGCAATATGATGATATGCTCTACTTTGTGATATATTTTATATGAGGAAAATGAACATGTTTTTCTGATGGTTTAAGTTTACAGGAATTTTTACAGTGGGAAGGAACATACCGAAAATTGGGTTTAACATCCACTGTAGCAATATCCACACTTGTCCCTGAAGGTGTTAAATCCCTGCACCAATGTCAGTGAGACAGATGACTGTACTCTGCAAATAAAGAGATTCTACCACCACAACCTTTCCCGTGTTGCCAGACACTGGCGCCACTCTTATTTGCATCAAAACAGACCTGGTCTTTCACAAATTAACCAGGAGGCTAAATGCAAATAACCAACCTTGGTGTGGGTGAACATAATTGCACAGCTCCTCCCTCGTCTCCACTGTTATAAACGACTGTTTAAACGAGGGCTGATCCCTGATTAATGCTGATTCCCTTGTGTTTAATAGCACTCAGTGCAACAGAATGGCAAAGTAAAAACAAACAGATGAGACTACTCCCACGTGGTACCACAGCGCAGATGGAGACAACTTATAGATGGAGATGTGGAGTTGGCAGAGGCTGGAGTCTGAGCAGGTGTTTGGACCCAGCATGGACATCATGTACTGCCATTTTTAAAGCGCCCGAGAGCCAGTGGGACGGCAAAGGCCATAGGGTGGAGATGAGGCACACAGGACAGACTGTTCTTCTACCATGGAAACCAGTATGAAATGATCTCTGCTGCATCAGGAACAAGTGCTGTGTGGAAAAACATACCATGTACAGAACTCACTCTGGCTCAATCAACTTCAAATGATTTAAAAACAAACAAAGTTGATTGATTTAGACATTGTTTAAGTGACAAAACTAACTGTCATCAGCTGACATGGGCTGAATAGACAACTTTGAGAATAACCGTTTTATTGGAGTAACAAAGTGTTCCAAATGTGAGCCTTCAATGGAGTGTTGCGGCAACAAAACCCCATTCAGTGTGTCTGTGGTTGTCTTAACCAAAAGCAGATTACGATGTGAAGATTGAAAAGCTCCAGCAAATAGTTTTCCACACAGATTGGAAGTACAACTCAGACTACAGAGGAATAGTTGCTTAATGTTTGACTGTCTGCCTTCCTAGTGTGGGCTGGAAATGGTTTATCTGTGTGAGATGGACTCTCAATGGTGTTGCTGAAATGCAGAGCACCCTGCTGTGATCCTAGGGCATCACCTGATAATATATTGTCTTCCTTCAAGTAGTACTTATCAAGCGTGGAGGACTCTGAAGTGGTAAACAACTTCACACAGACAGAAATTTCACAAGGAAAGGGAAAGCAGTTACCAAATGTTTTTCTCTTTTAGCTCGAAAATGTTTGGCAAGTAATTCTGGGCAGTGGGAAAAAGAGGAAAATAACAAATTGCAACAAGTTGTGAAACGCGACATAGACAGTCCAAAGACCTGAGGATATGCAAAAGCAAAATGTTGTTTGAATCATTCAACAAACCCTTGAAACCCATAAATAACCCCTGAAAGCAATCACAGAGCCTTGGATAAGACATTCTTTTGATGTTCACTAGAAAGTAATGAAAGTGCTTCATGGGAAAGAAAACCTTTCAAGGCTACCCCTTTCTTCCCTCTGCTTCTGAATTGAATTGGTGGCGTCCTTGCATTATACATTCCCCATTTTACAGAAGATTGAATTAAAACATCCTTTGTCATCAGAAACATTGCTCAGTTTGCAAAGTGACCAAGGCATGGCTATGAATAATTATGTGAGAGACAGTGCTCTAAAGTGGCCACAGATTTTCATTAGCGCCTCCAGACAGCAGTGCAGGGAGAGAGGGAGCAAGTCTCTGGGCCTGTCTGTATCAACAGTGATGTATCACACAGCCCTGTGAGTCTTAACCGTTCAATTAGGAGCTCTGCTGAGGCCCAGCCTGTCAGTGGGAAAGACCAGCAGAGAGTCGGACAAGATCAAGAGCTGCTTCCTCAAACACACTTCAGGAGCCGAGGCCATCAATCTCCCCGACTGTGACCGGCAGGGTGGCCAAGGGGCAGGACCCCCATAGAAGCCGGGCCTGGCTCAGAAGGCTGCTCAGGTAGGGCCATTCATCCCTATCAGCCACACTAAAAATGAATAAGCTCATGACCTTCACAGTGGGAAGAGGGGGTTACACCCTGGGCAGGGAGGGGAGAAAAATCTCATTTTCATCAGCATTTCTCTGGACACGAAACAGCATTAGCCTGGGAAACTGCTGAGGCTAGGTTTGTTTTGTTCCCCGAGTTGGCATCGTAGTACAGCATGGGAATTTAGCTGGTTAATGTTGTGAGAAGGGCAATTTGTACAATATCATCAGGCATTCTCAAAGTGTTTATGTACATGTTCGAGTTTGAATGCCCACAATATAACAGCAAAATAATGATCCAAATTTAAGGTGCCACTCTGCTTCACACATGATATCAATCTGTGTTGCTGATGGATTAAGAAGCTTGTAGGGCATTTGGAATGAGAATTAGGCTGAGTAAACAAGTGGTTATAAAGTTAACCATGTGGCAGGGCAGTTTTCAGCTCTGCACGCGGAGCGAACTATAAATCATATAAATTATTGTGACACACAGCTGTTCCAAATAGCAAGAGAAGAGTTAACCTTCTTATTTTTCCATTGATTCAGGTTTTATCAGTTTTGCTATGTAATGCTTTAAAAAGTATGCACGACTCTAATTGTTCCAGGTGCCCACTTTAGAATACATTTCTTAGAAAAGAGACAATTTATGTCCATATGCCAAAAATTTTAATGAAGATCTATAGGTGGAAACAATGAAAGTGTAGAAAACTTTGTCTACTACAGACAAATAATTGCCTAAGTAAACTGGCAATGATATATGTTGGGCAATTGTGAGCTGCAGTTATTTGCTTCACGTGCAGTGAGTCATTAGAGCAAACACAATGGAGCTTCACCAACAATGGAGCCCTGATGGCTATTTATTGTATGCAGGGGGTGATTTGTAAAAAAAGGAATCTTTTTTAAAATGTTTTGTTTATAAAAGTAAATTAGCAGTGGTGCAAACTCAAATACAACACGCCTAAGGCAATAGTAATAAAATAAATTTAAAAATGCTGAATGAATAGACTACTTGAACTGTTTTGACCACTCTTTTCATTGAATTGTTGTAAATATTAGTATCTCTATGTCTATTTATTAAAGTGGGGTACTTTTGTTCTCGGTCATTGTGCTGGAACTGTACAAAGTGCTGACAGTGAAAGTGAACCTCGTTTTTCAGTTGTTAGCTCTAGTGGCTATAACGGAGATGCAAAGTACCTAGTGGCTCTACATTGTACCTCACTTACAGACTCATTCATTCACTTCAAACAGACTGTAGATCCTCCACGAAGGGGAGTTCAGTGGGGTCAGCTATACACGTGCCAACTCAGTGGTATATCAATGTTGCCACCTACAGGCAAAGAAAACACTGCAATTTTAACAGCTGCGCCACCTTCAGGAAATTATAGATAAAACTGAAGCTTTTTTTCACTTTAGTAGCAGCTGTTTTCTCTCTGTATCTTTCAGATTTCAGTGTTACCTTCACGCTGTACGCCATGAAAATGTGCTGACGTAGCTACAATGGATATGTTGTGCCTTGAAGTGGTTTGCATTATGTTCCCGTCCTTCTTGATTTCATTTATATCTAATAGAGGCTTCCCCTACAATCCAGGCACTTACCTTTCTTAGAAAAGCCAGAATAAACTGGTTTAGATGCTTTGCAGAGCACAAGGTACTTTCCAAGGTAGTTTCCAAGGAAGTTTTCATTCTGTTCATAAGCGTAGGTCCAACATAAAGATATAAATTTCCCCTCACAGTACGTTTCACATTTGAATTTGCATGAATGAATGACATATCGGTTTTTAGGTCTAGATCCCGTACAAAAGCTTGGGGAAATTCTCTTTGTGCCAGTTGGTGGTTTAGATTCTGTATTTATTTACGTTGCACAACATTCAGAACCAACATAATGCATGAATTGGTTTTTAAGCCTGTTCATGTGACGGTGTGAGACAACATGATGTATTATTTCCCTAAAATCCCAGTGGTGCTCTGTAAGTTATTGTATTTTTGTTCTCACCAGCACATCTGGTCCTGGCCCTCAAAGGGGGTCCTGGGGCTCCAGTGCCTCCCTCCAGAGGTCTGGTCAGCAGAACACTGATCTCATATTCTGTGTCTGGGTCCAGGTGGCCGATCTTGTGTGTGGTCTTGTCTACAGGCTGCAGATCATACATGGTGCCTGACACTGTGCGGTATTCCACCTCCCTGTCGATGATCGGGCCATCCCCGTTGATGGAGTTGGCGTTCAACTGGATCCAAAGGTATGTGGCACCAACCGCAGTCAGTTGGGGTGGTGCAATAGGCACAGGGGGCTCTGGGGAGACAAAAAGTTTTTGATGGAAGTTAGAAAAATACACATTATAATGGTAGAATGGTGGAGGGTCTTCACAATAGAGAAAACAATTATGTATTTTTAATTTGCTCAAAAAGCACCAACATTCTCACAGAATAACTGCAGATAACTGCTCGTACCAAGCAAACAAGATGCTCAGAATCAATTTGTTCTTTTAAACAATAAACCACATCAAAATTCTCTTGAAGCTCATGGGGAGTATCTTCGTGTTTTCCAATAAACAAGGTATTTGAGGAGAGCCACGTAACAATCAATAGTTCCAGCGTGGTGAATGGAATATCTCATCATCGCTCGTACACTGACTGAGTCATGTAATCACGCGCATTTTGAAAGTGACGGCAACTTCTAACAGAGGTGTTAACGAAGTCAGCCAGACCTTGGCAAATGCTGCTCCCATTGAACAACGTATTGATTTCAATCAGAGGCCTTCAATGAAAAAGCCTCTGGTAATTGACAACTACTATAGTTGTCATCTGTCTTTTGTGAATCAGGAGCTGCTTTAATCTCTCAACTCATGTCGGTAGCGGAATTTTGTAATTCTATTTAAGTCTAAAAAGAACTGTAGATAAAGCCTAAAGCATAACTCCATAGTAATAGTTAATTATGTTAACCATTCTGAACTGACAATATAAAAGACAATGTAGTCTCCTACAAATTACTTTAATTGCGATGTGTGGATACTATAACAACCAGTTAAAACCTTTTTGGCAGTGAATGCATTACAGATATGACCAATATGAATGTTCTGGAAATTATATTTCCAGTAGCACTGATTTTTGCTGGAAATATAATGTTACAACACAAAATAGCATATAACTGGTATTTGTAACAGAGATTTTATGTGTGTATGCTCTGTTGCTGGTTTTGCGCAAGTTCCACTTCCTTTGAAAAACAAAATAATTCTGTGTTCACTACTCAAACTTATCTGAAGTGCAGTTGAAGGTATATACAGTGAGATGCACTTTCTGACAAATTTAGTGAATATCTCCTCACGGTTCACCAGCTGTCCACTCAGTGTGTGTGCTGAAAATAAGCATCCAGTGTTCCTACACAGTTCTGACTCTGTAAAACAAAGTTAGTTATATTACTTATTGTCTTGTTGTTTGCTCTATATTATAGCAGTTGTCTGCACAACATGCAAACAACTATTCTGTGATTGTGTGCATGTTGTTTGACAATATTTTATATTATAAAATTTGTTTTGTTTATTATATTATAAAATTTGTTTTGTTTATTATATTATAAAGTTTGTTTGTTTCAGCTATGAGAAAAAGTATCCACTTCCATGCTGTATAAGATGTTCCGGGTTGTTTCTCTTTAGGTCAGGTAGCCCAGTTTTTAGCATTGTTGCCTTTACGCATACCTCCATAATATATAAGTGGTGCAATGAATATGTTATTCAAGTAAAAGTACATTAACATTAACAACATTTTTCGTGTGTATGCAGAAATATAAATAAAAGTGTTGCACAGTGTTTACAAATAAGTGAAACATTTTTTCTGTCTTTACTGTACAAGTGTTTAATGAAAGTGGGGCCTTTTTTTCTCAAAAATATAAAGCATAACAATTGGAATTAATTTATTTCTGGGTCCTTTTAACCTTCAGTGTGTCTGTTTGGATTTGTCTGAAAAACATTCTCAAGTTCTCCTTCTTCAGTGCATGTTTATCTCTTTCAGACAAATGCGGTGTTCAATGACAACCTTGAAGCTGACCTTTTTCTCTGTTATGTCACCAATATTTGTCTAATCTTGCTTAAACCTTGTGCCATTTCTGGTTTAATGAGGCTTCTCGAAATGTCAGACAAGTGGGATATTTTCAGGATTTCATTATTTATAACCTGGTGAGGGGTACAATGCAGTAACACTTGAGAAGGCGTTCATGGAAACTTCTTCAAAGTCTGTAAGAACACTTTATACTGTTGTGTTCATGGTTTTCAAGTCACTTTTAACAAAAATGCATATAAACAGTCCCATTTCTTAACATGCAAAGTCTCATTTCAGTACATTAGTAACACAAAGATTTATTATTCTTTTATTCTTTCCATGTTCTAGTTTTGTTCTAGTTTATAGGGACAACAAAACAAGTCCTCCTTCACTATCTCACCTAGATGTCTTTCATGCTTCAAACGCTGTCTCCTGGTGCAACCAAAAACCTGCCATTACCAACAAAGAGATGTGACCCACAGCTAAAGCATTGCTTAGGAATCTACCCTTGTCACGTACTACAATAGTTACACGTCCCAGAGGCCACGGTGAGTAGCTCTAATGAGCACACACATGTAACAGAATAATGCCATTAGCCGCCTGGTTGCTTCTCATGGAGTTGTCATGGAGAGGGAGAAGTCTCCAGGCTGAACAGGAGCAGGCTGAGGTGTCCTACAGAGAATTGCAAGCTCTCCCTCAGCAGATGGTTACCCGACGGTGACCTCCGTCGCAGGTCCCTAAACTCCCACTAATCCAAGCTTCCAGCGTTGCTGTAAAACATCACCTAAAGCGAACCAGATAATCCAACAGGTCTTCTTGTGGACTTACACGCAGTACACCAGGCTGCGTGCTGGAGCCAGACAGGAGAATGAGGTGATCCAAAATCTGGGCTCAACCACAGGCTTGTTTTGATGGTCTTTTATGGCCTGTTGCTAAGTCTTAAAAGGGGTTTAACTGAGTCAAGTGGCAATATGTTCCGATTCATTTAAACAACAGAAAACTGCTCAGGCTCATACTGTTATACCATCCCTCTTTGTACGGTGGTGTATCAAAAAATATTGATATTGTACTGGTGTTTGGCATTTGTAATATTTTAAAACATAAAATGAGATTAAAATGCATAAAATGGATCTTAATATGTTGGTTTTAGGGAACAGATAACTCAGGTTTTCTTATAGTTCTTTGGCTTTTGGGCTTTTAATTTTTTTCTCTCAAGAAAAACAGATGGCATGTACAATTAAAGGACCAGATGTAATTTATTTTATTGCATAATAAATACCTTTATTCACTAGAGAACCAAATTAAAAGTGAGAAATTTCAAAAAGAACTTACTAAAAGTACAAATGAGAAATCTGAATAAGCTATCATGGTCATTTTTAATAAAAAATACAGTCCTACCTCTAAGGTTTGTAGTGTGTAATGTAGCTTATTGCCAGGTTTTACTGACACATTTGCCAGTAGATGATGGATGTATCTATGATAACACCTTGTGATGGACAGGACCAAATGGCCCTCAAAATATGACAAAGTTTCTAGCTGCTGAGTCAAGCATGACTGGTTCACAGGGTGACAAACTTGGCAGCACAAATTTCAACCAACTAATATCGACTGAAGTTATGATTCTGCATCTTATGATTATTTCGTTTCATTGGTATTAGCTTATCTTCTATGATTGCCTGTGACACTGTAAGAAACAAGTATACAAAAGTCTAAGGTATTGAACAGGAGCTCCTCAGTCATCCAACCAATCTGTATTCTCTACAGAGAACAGGCTTTATCTGCAGCGTGATGCATGGATGCCACTGCTGCCATTCAGTCCTATTTTTGCCATCGTCACATGAGGCCATTTCCACAACAATGTGACTAAGTAGCATGATGTATTAAAGCAATAAGCATTTCATATGACTTAGAAAAGTTACTGCTTCACAAAAGCCAACAGCAGGTTATAGTGATGAAATAATTCCTGTAGGTGCAGCAATCCCCTGTTCAACAGCCATAGCAGACGGATTACCTGTGTGAAATACACTCAAGTGCTGGAACACTTTAGGATATTAACAACTCAATTCCCACTGTTTAAGCCTCACAAGGCAGCTTCGCAGCAGTGGGGCCCACGGAAAGGGCACTGAACTGAGCTCGCTGCTGGCTGGAGCTGGGTGAGAGCGCAGATGACAGTGGCGGCCATACGCGGGGTCAGCGAGCAGCTGTTGTCATGATGTTGACCAGACAGGCAGACGGCCTGGCAACAGCTGCGTCCTCCTCTACCGCAGCACCTGCCTGCCTGCCAGACCGCAATCACACAAAAGCACACTAATGCACATGCAACAACACACATACGCTGGCATGCACATGGACCCAATACCAATACCAATGACAAAAACATACTAAGTGGTAGAGGAGGAAGAACATACTCAGTCTGCAACTGCAACGGTTATTATCGTCATTGATTAACGTGTCTATTTTTTAAATCAATTGATGAATCAATAGTACGAAATGCTCATTAAAATTTCCCAGAACCCAAAGTGGTGAAATTGCTTGTTTTTTTCTTTCCATTGACTAATCAATTAATTAACAATTCAACTATTCAGCTCTACAAAACGTACATAAATAGCACGTGCAACTGCAAACACACACACACAGGCATCTTGCCACCCGTGCTATTCGTCACACAGAGAGCGATAATAAGAGCTGCCACTCTGCTCTGTTGTTAGATTAGTTAGACCTGACTGTTTATGAATCCTGCTTTCATTTGCCCGTTACATCTGCTGAGCCTCTCTTGTTAAGATGCGAGAGGTCCTCATTATGTTGCACACTCTCCTAATTGGGTTGCTGTGAGTAAAGAATTGATCTGCTCCCGATATGAGAAGAGGTGGCCACAGGAAAATGACGAGCTTGACTGACCAGCCTTCGATTTTTGGTGGCTATTCTCATTAGAGCTGACACGGCCGCGCCTCGGCAGCCTTGAGTTGGGAGCGTGACCCAGAATATTGTGTTGGAGCTGAGTGAATGCTTTGTGGGCTCCAGGTGATTCTAACCAGGCCAAGAAAAGAGCCGGCACTTGGACAGGGAGTTAATTATCCCCCTTTCAGAACCACTGGCTGCACTACAGGAGAGCCCATCACAAGGGGGGCACGGGAAAGGGACTGCACTGAGCCAGTCCGTATAGCGCTCAGGAAATACATGCACATATATCTGACTGAACACTGGCATGAAAGCAGAAGTGATTATCTGGGATAATCAAGCATTCACTCTCCTCATGTTGAAGAAAAAGGCAGTGTATGGTAATGAAGGGTGGGGGAAGAGCCGGTGTGTGACTGTAGCAGGCTCATAATCCACAGAATCGCTCCGTGGTCACTCCTCCAAAAACGAGTCACGGATGCGGTGAATACACATTTAAGGAGGATTTACGACTCAGACATAATGCGAGGAGAGTTAAGCTCTTGTTTTATGACTGGTACGATAAGAGGAGATATCAGCTTTTTTTTATGTGTGACACTTACAACCGTGAAAACGCCTCTTTTCTTCCTTTGACGAGTTAGCTTATGGTGGAGTCACCGAGGTGTGAAATCTCCGCAGAATTTAAAGTGGGTCGCATTACAAGATTCGATAAATTCCTAAATCTAGAAAATTACTGTATTTTAAATATTTATGACAAAAGCACTTTACACTTAACTGGTTTGACTTGTGTAAAAATATCTCTAGTAACACACTGAAAGCAGTGATCAGCAAAAATATTGCTGTCTAGCGAGTATGTTTAAGTGCGAGGATGTGCAGGTGATTGTGTTGCTGAATTTATGCACGGGTGTGCTTTAGAATGCCTCCAGTGGGTCAGTAAATTTTCCTTGAGTACACCACTGAAACCCACTGATATACTCGGGCAGAGAGACTTTATCTCCCTCTTCACTCTGCTGTGTCTGGGTCCGGCCATTCTCGTATGATTGACAGACCTCGATCTGGACAGCCAGGATTATACCTATCAATCACACAAAGCTTAGAGACAAAAAAAAAAAAAAGGAAAAAAAAAATCGGGGCAGTAAATTCAATTGAGAGCACAGGGAGAAAATTGAGGTGAAGAAATATAGAAGGCCATTACCGGGCTATAGGGCTCTAGGAAAGTGAGGCCTTGCAGGATTTAGTTTCAGACGACTCCATAAATTCATATCAAATGACTGCAGGAGTGAAATATCAGTGAGGTTACTGTAAACCCTAGTGCCTCTTGCCTTTGTGATCTTTTTGGTGGTATTGTACTCAGTCAAGGACAGCCTTTACAAGGGAAGTATTAAAGTCCTCTGGATAACAAATCAACATGAAAACCTAGTATTTTTAGAATCGCCTTAGAGGACATTTTCATCTACGAACATGCAACGTTTCCTGTTTATTTCCTGTTGACTTTGCTGTGTGCGTGGAGGTCATGTGGTTGGAAAACATTCCTGCTGTCTGTGCTGTGTTCACTCAGACAGACTGTGTTTGTGTTGTACTCTGCTTTGGGACCAATACTTACGCTTTATGGTCAGCTCCCCATAATTGGACACTCCAACCCCTTTGTCTGAGTGGACGATGCAGCGGTAGCGGCCTGAGTCGCCCTTGGTTGTGTTCTCCACATCGAAAGTGCCTATGAAGCGCCGGTTGTTCCAAGGTTTAGTGGCTTTCATTGGGGCCTCCCGTCCACCGATGCCCTGTTTGGAAGCGAGACAAACACACGAGTGAGCCTCCAAAATGGAAAGGTTTAATAAGCAAAGTGGCCCGACCTTGTGTGTTTCAGAAACTCTGGTTGAGTGTACTTGTTGTCTGTTCTTGTGCGTGTTTGTTTCTGTCCTATCATTCCCATCAGTGGCTGACTGTAGGAATACATTTATCACACAGGGATGCACACGCACACATATGCACACGCACAAGCACGCAGTGGGCTCTCCCCAGCTGTCACCCCTCACAGCAGGCAGATGGGGGACATTTGTTCATTAGAAATATTTCTTCATTACTGTCATCGGGGGACTTCACTTAATGTTTGTTTTCCAGCTCCTGTGCTAATGAGGACGTGTTTGTTAAAATGATGGAGTACCTGGCAGAGGACCTTTATCCAGCGTCATGCTCCCACTGATCACATGTGTGACAGTGTGCTTAGCAGCAGAGCCGGCAGGGTTATGTCTGCCAGATGCACTACCTTCGCTGCTCAGAACAAGGTCAATTCAAGACTGCTGCTCAGCTCAGTTGTGCCGGATATAGTACACAGTATCCACAGCGCCAACATCTATATAGGTTAAGACCATACTGCGGTGATGTGAAACAACTGTAATCCCCTGCATCCCAGACGCAGAGGCCTCTGAAAATGTGGTGAGCGGGTGAACTCTTAAATACAAAGGCACACTAAAGAAATGTGTGAATGTTTCAGCTAGTTTTTTAATTTTTTTTTTTACTCAGTGCTACTTGTGTTTCCCAAGGCCACAAAGGCTTCCTGTTACTTGTGTTTCTTAGTAACTTAAGTGGTTGTGAGACCGGAAAGCAGGAATCAGCTTTGATTCCTAAATTAAGGAAATTGCATCCATTCTTGACAAGATGCTGTTCACTGTTCACTTTTAATTGAACCGATACCCGAGCATGAAACATACGTAATATCCATCAATAATGGTGCAAATGTTTACATTTGGTCCTTTGTAATTGGGGTTAAACGTGTTATACGTGTCTTTCCAGTTTGCCCAGCCATTTAAACACTCACTGCATCAAAGAGAGACACAGACCTGCAGGCCTCATAGACCTGATGGCACAACAGTAGCACTACTGACTCCAGATCAGAGGATTACATATTCAGAGGTCTGTTCAGTAAGACAAATTCATTTCCAAAAGGGCCAAGTTCTGAAGCTGATTCAACTTTCAGACTTTGTTTCTGAAGTAGGGTCTAAGGAAAGGGATTAAACACAGCTCTCACCTGAAGCCAGAGGCGGAAGTTGTCCCTTTTGCGTCCGTTGACAGTGCAGTGAAAAGAGGCAGTCTGTCCAGCATTGACCTCCACTCCCTTTATAGTCAGGAAGTGAGGTGTGTTCACTAAGAAAAAAGGCAAATGTTTATCAGACAGTGACCACTACGTTGAACAACACTACATGCTGAGATGCAGAGTTCAACCTCCCTAAAATGGCTTTGTATTTTATGAGAATGAATCACCAGAACTGGATGCTAGAGTAGCAACTGAACGCCTGCATCAAAACTCTGCCAATTTATCCTGCTGTGTCCACAAATTTCACTGTTACCCACTTCCTAACTCCTGTGCCAAGCACTGTATGTAAAATTGGAGAACTGAGAGAAGTAGCCTTGAATGGATACTGCTCTTTATTTCACTAATGCCAAAGGCCACCATCACTTTGTAAGAAACATTTCAACTAAATCTTTGATGAGACACCAGAGGCCGAACTTGCACCTACCAAAAGCCCAATTTCTGCTGTCACTTCACTGCATCCTTTCCTTGATTGAGCGGATTTTTCCAAAAGCATTATTCTCTTTCCAACTGAGCTCATTATCAGCGCGCTCACTGACTGGTATAATCTACAGAAAGTAACTTATGTAGAACATTTTTTGATTAGTACCGCTATTCTGCATAGAAAAATAGGGCAATTCAGTGGAGCGACCTTGATTCGAAACATAACCAAATCTCTAAAGACTTGGCAAAAGCTAATTCTATCACTTTCATCATCAAGACTTTCACTTCTACTCAATATTTTATAACCTCATCTTCGAAATATACCTCCTTTATCACTTTGTCCTGTCAATCCATCCACTGCCAAAATAGACAAATCTATTTTCCTCATTGCTTATGTCTTCTTTAATGATGGAAGGAGAGGCAGACCACCCAGTGGCATAATCACACCTTTGAGCTAAATATTCCACATGGCCGTATAAATAGAAAATTAATTGGCTGTGCTCCACCGACGAGTCGCTCTGATCACTCTGCTTATCACTCAAAGAAACCCAATTGCCACTGAGTAGGGGTTATTGATCAACTCACACTTTTACACATTTACACATTGATCACGTTGCAAGGCCTCATTGATTTACTCAAATACATTTATATGCAACGCCTATCGCTATATAAATCCATCTTATTGACATAACATTTGTAGGAATTCAGTTGCTTTCAAATGGTTACCAGGTCATTAGCGCCTAACAATCGGAGCTTGATACTTAAGCTATGAGGGGCAGAATAAAGCATAAATCAATTGATGAAAACCCATCTGGTATTGATTTAGACTTAGACGGTAGAGTGTGAAAACCTCTTAGTATAAACTTAAGGAGTGGCATATGGACTAACATGACTCTAGGCACTCAAAAGCATAGACTCAGGGAATCCTGAAGAGCCCTCATCCTTGTACTCCCACAGCAGCGGCCTATCCCAAAAGCCGAAGCAGAAAAATTCTAAATATGCTAGTGATTACATGTTCATTAGTTCTGCAGTGCACTCTGAAGTGCTTGTACTTCTATTCAGCAAGGATAGCAGAACTCCGAACATCTGAGAGATGAGATGCTTTACTGAATATCCTTAAGGGAGGAGAAAAATAATGGAATCCAAACTCAAGCAGCAGCATACTGTACGGTGGTATTTGTTTTTCATCCTCTTTCTTGCACTATTTCTCCCATCTCTCAAAGGAGAGATTTAACACAGCCACTCCAACATTATATCCTGAGCACACTTCAGCGTGTCAACTGTGTGTTCATAAATCTTGAGGGAGCTACGAGGAGGGAGGTTTACACTTTGGACTGACTATAGCATACTCTTTGAAGGCCTTTTGTTTGACTGGGAGGCCTTGAATAGAACAACGATGCAGGTATTTGGGAGAGTGTCATGGAAAGGACAATGACTGTTTGATGATATTCTTTTATGGTGAAGGGAAAAAGGACTTACTGCACTGGTGGCCCTGGACCACGACGTCTTTGATGGCCAGCAAGCCACGCTGCCCTGAGGTTACGGCTTCAAACACAATCTGAGGAAGAGAGAGGAGACTCATAACACCAGTGATAAATGGGCACATGTCTTCAAATGGCACTTGAGTGAGGCTGCCCGTGCGCACAGAGAAGTCCAGCTCCTGCTAATGCGATCTGCTCTTAGCTGAGCTGCAGCTGGTCACACAGCTGCGGGCCACCGACATTATTTCCACAATATGTCACAGCTGATAGGTGTTATGACATGCAAGTGTTAAATTAAGTTTGAGCCCTGAGACGATTAGCACACAGTCTGTGACAAGCACATCATGTATGGGAGGTGAAACATCTAACATGTTGAGCAATGTTTAAAGGGTCAATTCACCCCGATTCCGAAAGAGCGTATTTACTCACAATCATTTGATTTCATTTGTGTAAGTTTTGTGATATGTTACTGAGATTTTTGCCTTCATCCCAATGCAATGTAGGGATTGGAATTTTGTTTGTGCAGTGAATAATGATAAAAACATTCAACATCAATGTCTCTTTCCACATCTGGGAGAAATGTGATTTTTAGAGTTAGTAGAATTTAGGTAAAGGTCATATAAGAGAAAAGTCATGTTAACTACGCATGTTACCCCTGGCAGTTACTGGGTGCAAATATTTTTTTAACACCTATTCTCTAAGTAAGAACTAGTTTGTGTAGTGCATACTATTTAATTTAGTGATGCATAAATCTCTACGTAAACACATTATAACTTAAACTTAAGAGCAGGTGGTGGTTCCTAAATTTTTTGATTGATTGGCAATACATTTTTATTAAAGAAATTGTCCCAATAAAAATCTTACAGGCAAAACCCTCAAAACCTGAAAAAAATGAAACTATCTGCATGGCTGGATGCCACCAGAGGTGAGTGTGAACATAAGCTTTTTTCATAATGTGAATGAACTAACCACATAATGCATATTTTAAAAGCTATCTCTTCCATGAGAGGGGACTGCTGTTGCATTTCACAGTTGCTCTGTGTCTAGTGTTACTTGCTCGACATGTTTGTTGCGATCTCTGACGACAGAAAACCTGAAATCAAGTGCAACTGTGCAGTGTAGGACTGATATGATCCTATTTTAAGGGACAACTTCTCCTGCAAAACAAATGGTCTTAAGCTGTGACAGAGGGCGTGTCCCAGCAGAATGTCAGAGTTATGTACTCTATGGTCTGCAGTGCGATAAAAAGGGAAACAGAATGCCAGTCCCTTCCCAAACCCAGGGTGTGGTGCAGAGAACCGTTACACCACACACACTACAGCTACACATGTTTTGCATGCCATTATTGCCTAAATATAAGCCTATATCTTTCAGTGAATGGCATATATTAATGGATATGTTCCGTATATGGTGTCACCCAGAAACGTATGTCCTGCCAGCTGTAGCTAGGCTGCATACTATGGAATGTGGAGGCAGAGATAGTTACCATTGTCATCTGGGAGGCAGGATGCCTTCAGATAAGGCTGTCTAATTATAAATTTCTTTTTTTGTCTCGTGAAATATGAAAGTGAATGTCTTGGGCGCCAATTATGGCCTCATTACAGGCTAATTTAAAGGAAATTAAAAGGCCAACCACTCCATATATCGCCACCAGACAAATGAACTGGCCTCCACTCTCTAATTGAAATCCTTTGTTTGTGCAACAGACATCAGTCAGTCTGCCTAATAGCTGTGATATAATTGATTCCAACATCAATGATAGTGCAGTGCATAATTGGGCCTGACCCACAGAGCGAAAATATTCACATGGGACGAAAGCTGTTGATGTCACAAGAAAGTTCACCATTCTCATTTGTCAGAGAGAGAGAGACGGTGAACCCAGCATTCAACGTCTACATCACCTCACTGGTTAGCCCTAAGGGACTTGGCTAAGTACTACATTACAGCAGGATTGATTAGCTCTGCCATAGGCTCTACTGTATTGAAATCAAGATAGATGAGAACATTAGGGTTTTTCTTTCTCAATGGTGCGCTGCTGCATATCATGATAAATAATGGGTTTTCATCTTAAGCACAAAGTACATATTTTGAATAGCATGTACAGGACATATGTAGACTGTGCATAACATTTACTGAAAATTTGAGTGGTTTGCACAATGTTCAGCAGTTTTGGAAATGCATGACAATCTCAATTAAAAGTTTTAGGGATGACCTGACAGAAGAGTAATTATCAAAGGCTGAAAGGCTCATGATGACTAAAAGCCTTACCGGTAATTAAAAAATAATTTCGAAGTATCAGGTGGCTTCCCTTTGACAATTGCGTAGGTTACTATGCAATTAAAGATACCTATAATTAGTGCCATGTTGTTAATTAGTGACAATTTCAAGCATTGGTCTCTCTTTTCTTGACTGAGAGTGGTGTTTGGGTCTGGAACAACTACAAACGTAGACGGGCCTTCTGCTGGGGTCTGAGAGGCAACAGATGCTGGGAGTTTCCCTGAATACACTGGAAAGCATAATACGTCATTTTAGATCTAACCACGAACAGAACATCAAAATGTTCAATAGTATTGAACTTCACTTAGAACATTAAAGCTGCACTTGAAGTCAAAATGTCTGAACTTCACAAAGAAGAGCTGAGCAAAAGGTTATATTTTTTCATTTCAAAAGAGTCAATTACAGATTAGACTTGTGGTCTGCACTTTGTTTCAACCACAAATGTCTGCATGTCAGATGGATCCAAACAAGCTGAGCCTCTAATACGAGAAAACTCCTTCGGTCTTTAAGTGTCTTAAGGCAAAGTGAAAATATTTGACCAGACTGGCTTTGCAACATCTGCATCACACAAGGGTCACCGACACTGAGCACTATGACTATAGCAGCAGCTCATTCTGTCCTTCTCAACTGTTGCCTTCCCCCTCTTCTGTCTTTCTTTTGTCAATGCGCCTCTCATTAAACTTCCTATCTTGCATTCAGAAGTGAGAAGCTCAGCGGTGCGCCTTGTTAACTGAGATATCGGGGGGGGGGGGGGGGGCTGTGATGAGCAGGCAAGTGGACACCCCCCAGCTCCACCGTGGACCAGCTCTGCCAGGCCATAATGAAATAATTCACCATGGGACAGTCTCCCATTGGGAGGTTAAAGGGGTTGCTCTGCATCAATTAACATTTGGTGGACTTGTGGAACAAGCCCGGCGAAGACTAATAGCCAGGCAAGTGTGAAATCACCTTGCCCCGGCCAGCAGTCATGTGCATTGGTAAGTGAAAATGAGTTTTCAGAATTGGAAAAAGAGAGCTGGCTCAGATGGAAGGGAGAGAGAACAGATTACCATGGATACCGAGGTAGCCCCACAAATCAATAATCTTAGGTGTTTTGAATAGGCTATTGTGCGATTGTTTGGACCTTCTAAAATAATAAATTTGTCTTGCACCACCCAGTGAACAGACTTTAATGACTTTGGATTTACTATAAAGGCTGCTTACAATGAGTAGCCTAGTTTTGCGATGAGACATTATGCAAAAAAGAGCTGGATTCAGACCACATTTCCTCACCTGGTAGAAATTGGGCCAATAGGTGCTGATGGCCAGCTCTACCTGCGCCCAGGAGCGAGTAGCTGGACCTGACACGTTCCAAACAGGCATCCCCATGGGACTGTTGTTTTCTTTGATATACACATTTAGGTGACCCGGGTGGCTGTTGTCTCTGCCTCCTATATAGTAGTGGAAGATAACGCAGTGCGTGTCGTTCTCCTTCAGCTGGGGTGTCAGCAGTAAGGCCTTCTGCCCTGCAAAGCGTCCTGAAGTGTTCACCATCATGAAAGCTGAACCTGAAACATAAGCAACAGTTATATATGAGCTGAGCAGATTTCATCCAACCACCACATAAAAAAAATAAATAAATAAAATAAAAATTATATCCATTGTAAAAAGTCCTGCAATAGTTTAAAATCATATAGTGTCCTAAGCACAACTGCAAACCCAGTTACTGCACCTGGCGTGAAAGTAAAATACACTACAAAAAGTGCCTGGAAGCATTATTTAAAAGGAGATGAAATAGTGGTGATGCATTATTACCAGGAAGAGGTTTTAGCTAGTGTCGGTCATTCAGTTGCATGACCTGTCAAACACTTCGCTCAAGATTTAAATAAATATTTGCACAAATATTCATTTGTTCATATTTGTTATTGTGAGCATGTTGCTGACATTAGCATTTATCTTCCTGCATCCCTGTACCTAAACACAGCCTCAAAGAGCCTCTAGCTTGGCTGTAGACTCTTATTATTTTACATGCACATTAAACATTAACTAAAAATGCACTGGTATTGTATGATAAGAATCAACATATGCCACCACAGCCCTCCTTTTCTAAGGTAACAACCACAGTTGCTCCTTGGTTTGATGCATCCTGTTGGATCTGTTGGATTTTAGACGCAGGTTATTATTAATAAAGCAGAAAGACAGACCCACAATCACATTATTACCAACAAACAGGTCCTGAGGTTTAACAGTAACTAAATAAAAGGCACAATCTTATAAGAGCATGCAGAAAGCAGGTAAATGACTGCGCTGAGACCTTTCCTATTAGCACTGAGAATTGTAGCATGTGACCCTTAATGAGAAAATTCTCTTATCTTTGGATTGATGGAAACTGTCTAATCATTATCATTCAGCAAAATATGAGGACAGAGAAAGACTAATCCTTAAAATGCTTGATGTTTGAGAAGAGTGTTTTTTCCTAAATGATAGAGAGAAGGGAAATGATGAGAAATCAATAAGTTAAAATCTATTTGCCAAGCATGCCCCATTTAGATTTTATCGCTTTGGTTCAATATTAAAGGTTAATCTAATTCTCTCCCCTCTTGCCAATAAAACACAAGTGAGAATTATTATATTGGCAAACTTTCAAGGAGACGCAGAGCACATTCTATTTGTCATCATCCTATTTAGCTTGGCTTGGTAATGTGATGGCACAAATCGTAACAGCATTTGAGACACAGCCAAGAGAGACTCGGTTTATGTTGAAACCCATTTCTTTTTGGAAGTGTGGTAATGATTGGGAGGCACATTTTGCTTAGAGGTGAGACAAACAACCTGTAAGCAAAAAAGCTCCGCTCTCCTGCATGTGAGGCAGAGCTGAACTGCAGAGGATGTGAATCTTTGTCATTAAATTTAACATCTGGTGATTCACTCAGATATGGTGTTAAAAAGGGTAAATAACGTCAACCATGTCAGCAGGCTCGGTCCCCGAGTGTCAGCCAAACAGCCTCTCACAAAACCCTATTTGTTCCATCAATGACTCGAGCTTGCCCACTTGTCTTGTTGTGCTGCACTTGTAACGCTCACCAATTCCATCTGTCTCCAGCTTCAGATAACGAGTGGGGGTTCTGTCATGTTTACACAATGAAACAGGAGTAGAGGGAGCGGAGGAGGAGGAGGAGGAGGAGCAGTGAGTTGTGATGACACTGAGTCAGCCTCCTCTGCTTTGTTTGTCAGGTACGAGTAAGCTGTTGTTTTAAATAGTCTTAACATGTTTTGGATCATGTGAGCATCATATCTTATGAGGGACTGTACTGTAATATGAACTAATAATAACTCTCCCACACATTAGAGAAACCACGAACACAAACCAGTCAAACCATGCAATACTGTGGGGAAACTATGCATGTTAAGTGATCCCCATTTAAATGTGGATCACATGGGCCACAACTGGAATACAGAATATGTGGACTATGATGTTTGGGCCTGGGAGCATGCTGTATAACTTTGGCTCTGATCAGTTCTCACTGGTAAGGAAACAAGAATTTTTGAGGTCGGGGGGCAACAAAATTTCAACAAAATGAAATACAAATCAATAAATACAGAATTAAGCATTAAAGTGCATTGTTGACCTTGGAAACAGTAGTTTGGCAAAGAACTGTAACTCAAGGTCCACTCTCTGTTACAAGCCTTTTCCATAGCTTTCAACTACATCTCATGCGCTGTCCAAAATCACTACCCCTTATATAATGAACACTCAATAGTGAGCTGTAAATTCAGACTTTGAAACACTTCCTGATCATAATTTTGCATCATCACAGTAACCTATAACATGTAGCGCTTTGCATTGTGGGACTTTTAGCAAAAAAGTAGGGAGGAGTGAATGAGTGAATGAGGGAGTGATTTCGGACGCGGCCGTAATCTTTGTGGCTTTGTCAGTGGATGGAGCTTGCTCAGTTGTCATGGAGACATCTCAGTTGTCATCACATGATCTGTGTGTGTGGAACTTCGGAACTACGGAACTGTCTCCATGACAACTGAGCCGTTCAAACGCCCCATCGCCATCACATGGTGACAACTGAGATATCACCATGACAACTGAGCAAACTCCATCCACCGGGGGAGACTGTTCAGAAAATAAGTGTCTTGATAGTTTGTGTGACTATATATTTTTAATTATCTATGGCTCTTTTCCACTAGTATGCTTCCAGTTTCACTCTGTGTATGAGATCATTAAAGTTTGAGTGTGTAATACAAGGCCATTCATAATCTCTCTGTGTTTACTATAACAACAGGCACCTTTTCAAGTTGATGATTAGCTATTTATGAACGTGGCTTTTTTTGTGTTATAGATTTTCCGGCACAGCATGATCACGCTGTTATGATTCACTATTGTGAACAGCACACTGCTGTTCTTCCCGTGCTTTTTAATGTATTATTCACTTTCAGTTTGTCTCTGATTCGAGTGCTGAGGCTAATTATTTTTGAGGCTATGCCGGAAGTTGTGTCATGTACATGTAGAAGGGCAGGAGATGAGTCGACTTTGAGTCCCTTGTTTGTCCAACCTCAAACAGGTGCCTCTATATGAGGGCTCTGAGGTCTCTTTAATAACATTCAGCCATCTGCTCAGGTGCCCAGAACTCTTTCGTTTTTTCCCTTTGAAATATCAGCAACCCATGGTGTGATGCGAACCAGCACTAATAATCGGTTGATGAATTGTTCCGTTGTAGCTGGTGCTACAAAGACTAAGATGCTGGCACCACTGCTTTTCTCTATGATTAAAACAAGCTGTTTACTATTCATTTCAAACAGCCACATTGTGACAGTGTTGCACAGGAGATTTATGCACAGCACTGCTCTTTGTTGGTAATTAGAGACGAAAATATCAGATCCCTCAAGCAGCATTAGTACATTTTTTACTACCATGTTAATGAAATATTAATAAAACAATAGGTCCCTTTTGTAAGTGTTTAATAAAGCTTAATGTAGTGGCTGTTCGGATTTAAGTGCAATTGCTTGATAGAAATATATGCAAATATTAGAACATTTCTCCCTCGCTGACAGGAAGGCTGCAGGACTCTGGCAATGAGACTGTGAAATTCTTGTCACCAAAGTTGAAGTCTACAAATCATCCTGATTTGGGTCAGTGAACCCAAACACAACAAGGGGAAAAAGTCTCTCCTCTCCTCATTACTGACCACGATAAAACATAAGAATACAGTATTTTAAGTGACAGCGTGCCGCCTCATCGTGCTGCTATTGTCACTGTCTGACAAAAGATGACAGGAGAACACTGATTGTCATTCAGCTTCTATGCTCTTTGAGCCTAATGACCACATACTGTGCAGGACCTGCTGCACCATGACAAACTAATTAGCCAGCGAGACTAAGAGCAAATTATAATGACACTGTGTTAGTGCTGTGCTAATGTGCTAGTGATGCACAAGGGTGTTTTCTCTCCCTCTCTCTTCCTCTTTCTCTATCTCTTGTGCCTTAACAATGGTATGTTCAAGACCAATTAAAAATAGAGAGCTCTCAGCACACTCAAGGCCTGTCTCCGCAACTCCATAAAGGCCAGGGCCCTGCTATTGTCTAAGGTATTCGGAGGAACAGATTTATTATTATTCCAATGTAGGCCAACTTCACCTTAAATTACAATGATGGCTGAACACGGAGAACATGGAGGCTGGTATAAAAAATGAATTAGTAAAAAGAGGAAGTGTTCTTGTTGCAGATGCTATGTACGTGTACATTCAGGTTGTTCTTTGCAAATGAAGGACACGCCGCTGAAACAAAAATGTGTGATTTTCATTATACTGAAATATTTTTTATGTACAAGGACACTGCATGAATAAGGGCTGCGGCTGCACAAAAAAAACATTAACCCTACATTGATTATCAGACACTTTGATGGCAGTATTTTGAAAAGGTGTCAAAATACTGTTCACATTTGGATGTGGCCCCATATCTCTACAACCCTTCAGTGAATTTCTGTCAGTAGTCAAGTGTCTCATTTGGATTAAAGGGGAACTTCACTGGTTTTATTCATCAAAGTTGTTTTACACACTTTGGGGAGTACTACTGCATACGGTGTGAGGAAAAATAAAGTCTAATTCTAGGGAAAGGGGGAAACAACAAGATTTGAAAATGAAAAAAGTCTGGCCATCTGACAAGTTAGGAAAAACAACATTACCACACCTCTGTAGCCCGCTTCTCATCTCTTCTTTTCATTAGCCACTGCTAGCATAACACAACCAAATGTCTGACTAAACTGTCAGCTGTTAACCTGCATTGTGGGTAATATCAGTTTATACTATCTATCTATAGTTTAGACAAGGAAGAGGAATGGGTGGAATAAAAAGGGCAATATCTGCGGTTTTGTTGCATTGGGTTTGATACATGGGAGTGCAGAGCAATTGGTGGTGTACTTTTAAGAAAGAACATCCAAAACTTTACTAACGGTCTGCTTAAAAACCACTAAATTAATGCAGCATTTTCTCTGGAAATCAAACTCAGAAGATGCACAATAAACAAACCTAAACCATTACGATGAGGCTGCAGCTTTGGAAGATGAATATTTGGTCAGCATCAATCTAATAAGTGTCTTCCACTAGGATAAAGTCCAGCAAGTGCAAACCCACGAATGTTCAGGTTCAGCTGGACATTAAGTAATCCAAAATAACAGCCTTAGTGGTTTACCATGGACATACTCCAGGGGAAGGCTTCCATCAGGTTAATCCTTTACCCTGTCAGGTCACTCACACTGGCTGAGCAGTTGGGAGTTGGCCACAGCTTGTGTCAGTCCATATGGGAGGAAAAGTTCCTTCAGCTAAGACAAGAAGCTAGTGACAAACTGGTAATGACTACAGAACTAAACACTTTAATTTCATGGTGTTTTAGCAGCTAATCATTCAATAAAATGACATTTTGGTGGCCACCGGAAAGCTGGTGTTTCTGTTGAAGCAAGGGGTACATTGTGCATTAAAGCCTATTTATCTGAGCATAACTGCTCTGACATTATCTAGAGGGAACAGGCTGAGGGTAATGACCATAATCCTTCGAAAGACTAACAAACTCATACACAACATGTGAATTTCTGCTTTTATGAAACAATCAAACTTAATTTAGACATGACAGCTTTTCAGGATTACGACAATGTGACAAGACCACACCCTACTTTTATCCTTCTCTGCCTTATCCCTCTCCGTCATTTTGTTTTTAAACAACTGTAGAAAGCAGGAGGTCGTTCAGGGTTGGTAGAGTAGACTGAGAGCTGAGAGAAATGTCAGATGAATCCTATTAACCCTTTTCTGTTGAAATTCATACTTCCCTGTTTGACTGTAGGAATGAAAGACTCCGAAGAAACTACTAAAAGGGCTCACCAGCTTGCCATGTGTAAATCTGATTTTTCTTAAAGACATATGGATCTACAAAAACGACAAAGTAGACAAATAAAATGACCTGCAATGTGGGCATGTATATGGAGGACTGGTTCCATATTTTTCAAGCAGAATAAGGCGTGACGTAGCAAAACTACCTGAGCTGGTGAAGTAGCAATAGGGAATACATTGTGATATAATTCAGTCTACACAAATAGGGTGCTGTCTAATCCTAAGCATCAGCGTCTATAGGTTGAAGGTATTTAGATTAATTATGAGTTGAGTGATGGTCTGAGCAGAGGATATAATTTGCAATAATGACTAGAGCTCATTATTTGTCCTCCGTTCGGGTCCTGAACTCTGTGAAAATCATTATGTGGGGGAAATCAGAATGAAGGGGCGCTCTTTAAACCCAAACCCTCCAGGTCTCATTTGCTAATAAAATTCACAGAGGTCACCACCGCAGAAAAGCACGGCTGCTGCTTCGGAAATGTCAATGAAGACAGGGCTATTCTCACTGTCTGCCACCAATCAAAAATGCTCTCGCTGTGAGGGTTAGGCTGTTAATGTGAACATCCGTGGCCCCCGCTCAATTTTCCAGAACTTTCCCTGTGTCCTTTGAAACATGAAAGGAGTCTGATAAAATAACACTGAATAAGTTTGGGCTTTCCATATGAAGGACCTGGCAGGTTTCTTTGACAGTGTCAAATAGATTCACCTAAAACCATCCATCATGCGCAACACGTTTCAGCCCTGTCATTTTAGTCAGGTGGAACAACTGACCCTTATTATGTTCCCTGACAGCATCCTTTGTTGCTGCGTGTCAATCAACAATTCTTAATGGCTTAATATGTCATCTTAATATGCAGCACGCACTATTGGCGCTCCACTGCAATAAATGGGTCATATAATGGCCCATTTGCCTGATAGGAACCCATTACACGACAGAGAGTTTTAATGTGAGTCACCTAGTTGCATCATTATCGTTAATTGTACATACCATGCACACTCCTGGAAAAAGATACAGTATACAAATATGTCCTCCATCATGAAAGTACAGTGTGCTGTCATAATCCTGTTTATAGTAATGGATGAAATCCTGTTTACTCGGACCATGGCACACTTCTTAAGCCCCACAAACATGCTAAATTGAAAATCACAGTCCGCAATCCCCAGGAATTAATTCACCAATTGATCAGACATTGTAATTTGCTGTTCTGTTGCATTCCCTAATCATATAATAGGGTTTCTCCTTAACCTTCACAACCTTGCCATCACCGTGCAAGGTGTGATTTTCACACAAAGTTGTGAATGGCTCAAAAGCAATTAACTTATTTTCACAACACGGCGCCCCTCCCTCCACAACAGCAAATCCCATCTTTTGCTGATGTGATTTAAATTCTGATTAAATTTCTGACGTCCTTCAGTCAGTGGGTGTTCTCTCCTCTCATATTTTAAGTGGCTAGACTTCTCCTTTCTCATTTGAACAGCACATACAGTAAACAACAGCGGTTGCCCAGGTAAGGCGGAGGAGCTTTGTCCATTCATTTCCTCCTGATTGAAATGGTCAAAAAGGTGAACAGTTTGCCTTTTAAAATGATCCATCTTATCCATATGCAACAGCCACACTCTAAGAACGGCACCCGTCTGGGTTCAAGAGTGAGCTGCATTTCCATGAACGCATTATGAACCTGACAAAAAAGAACCAGAAAGAGAGAAGATCACCATTACCCTATGAAGAACCTCATTCTGCCAATCCCTCACTATTGTCTCTGTGTCATTATCGACCAAGGGCGTGCTATCAAAACAAAGGCCCTGTGCAACAGTGAGACAAAAACATTCAATTTCTCTCCTGCAACATATTTAGAGCAGACATTAAGAATAAAACAATAAGTCATTTAGCCTGAGCTACATTTGCTATTGTGTCTAGCATAATACAAAAACCCTAATTAATCTCAGTTAGAGGACCTTCTTTCTCCTCCTCCTCTTGCCATTATTCCCCAGAACGAGTCTCAGGGGAGAGTCAGGGAGCAGCAGCCTACTGCTGGCAACCTCCATGACACCATTGGAGAAGAGGCAGCCTCTGCACCAGCTGGGGCTCACTAAAAACAGCTTCCTTCTTAATGGCATCTGGACACCCCGCTCCCCCCACCCCGCAGCACCACACTGCAAACTTCATCCATACTTCTCTGAGACTGCTGCATCACACTGGGGAACTTAAAACAACAGAGAGCAGGATGGATCCTAGAGAAATCAGCTTTTTAAGATATTATATAAATGTCTTTGATTTAAATGTGTGGTAATTTTCTCATCAAATAATATGCAATTAAAGCCAACATCTGATTCTGACAGAAGTGCATCCAGCTCCATTCTCCAAGGCTGAATGAGTGTCGTCTTGGCTGAGATGCTTTTATTATAATTTTCCAGGACAGATGAGGCTTGTTGGTAATAACAGGACTGATAGTGACAGTTCTGCCGAGGGTTTCTCCAGTTGGCTTGGGAGTGGGAACACACTGGGGAGTGCCCAAGCAGACACGCAGAGCCTCAGAACTGGGCTGAGCCACCCTAAAGGAGCCAAAGCATGCAATCAGAGCTGCACACAGGCATAAACAAGGCTACTCTCTGTCCAGACGTAGCAATTAGGTAGGGAGCGGATCATCGTAAACAACCAAGAGTTTTGGGCTCTGCTCATCTCTCCTTCGTGTGACCAGAGGGCTTGTTTTCCCTGTTGTGTTTCATTTCACTTTTCCGTTTTGGTACTCCTTTATTTACATGCTGGGATGGAATCAGGCCAGTTTGGTTTTTGGTTGCAGTGTGTGCTTTGTAGGATGGAGAGTCCTCAGTGGGTTGACATCAAACTCTGCTCAAGGCCTCTCATGAGTGAATTCTCTACACTTGCCACACTGATACAGCATCTTAATTCAGGATGTCTCTCACTGATTTCACAAGCCTTTGATACATTTTTTTTGCACGCAGATAACAGACAGCGTGATGCTTTCAGCTCTCAAAGCTTTTAAACTCTAATAAAATAAAGACATCATACTATTGTATAATTAACTTCAATTTACTTATTAAAGACTTTAAAAGACTCTAATAATATTTTCAACCTTTGACATATATGGTATCTAGTTACAAACATTTTAACCCTTGACAGACAAGAACATCAGTGCTGTACAATTGTGCAAATCCCCAGTTTGAGTCTAAGGACATGCTATGGAAAGACTGTGGTTGTGGCAATAAATTATAAGCGAGGTATGGTTAAGGCTAGACAACTAGAACACTTGGTTAAGGTTAGGGAAAGGGGGAAAGTTAATAAAAAGTCAATTACTGGCACAGACCAAGCGAACTCAGACGTGTTGCACACCCTTATTTTCCGCTTTGCTAAAGAGCACATTACTTCCAGTGTTGGCCATGAACTTTGGCAATGGCTGTAAAACATAAGGTTTAGAATTGTTCAATATAGATGTAATTCTTTCTGATTCACATTGACATTAAGAACACTTCTAATATATTTAGACATATACTGTCTGTAACCAATTTTAAAGATATTTAAGGTAGCAATGCCTTGTGTTTGGAGCCTATTCCTATTCCATCCTGGTACACCAGATAGGATAACAATCTGTTCCATGAGTATGATAAGGTCGTTTTTTGAAGATTCATAAGTACAGGTTGAGAGCGAGGCAGCAATCAAAGGTGAGATAGCTTTTCCACCAGTGTGGCTTTCACCTAAATGCATTTCTACCCATCAACCCCCTCTCCAGTAGCCCTAAAACAATTTCAGCCGTCAAGTACTCTACATTTCACATCCCTTTCAATGCGGTCAAAGAGGAGAGATTACAATTTTGCGTGGCAGGTTGAGTGCTCACACTGAGAATTGGAGAAAGTGCTGCAACCTGTTAATTACGCACACATCAAGACGCACAGGTAGAAAACAAGCCTGGCTGAAGTGTGCTCAGACAAGGAAGCACAATCAGGGGCGCCTCTTAACCAGACATGGGATTTTAATCAGATATGTTAAATTTAGACCATGTGCGACGTGTTAATTTGTAGGTCAAGGCTTTTCCAGATTTCACTGTAACCTTTGCCCAGCTTCCATGTGTCCCGACATTAATCAATTGCGATGGAAAAAGTAGACTCTTCCCCCTGCATGGAAAGTAATTTCTCCAGGGCGGTTCAACACACATCATCCTGATGTACACACAAACAGGTCTGGGCACTGGCTGCTTAAAATTAGTGAGGGCCTGCTAATTAATTCCCCCTCTGTCACTGGGGGGGCCCAGTGCAATCTATCTGTGATGCAGCCTTTGTGAGATTAGGCGTCAGATAGGGGAGGAAAACAATATCCATTAGTTTGCAACGCTACCTTTGTTGTAACATGAAAAACAAAAAAGAAAAAAAAAAAAAAAACGTCATTCCATTAGTCTAATTCCTTAGGTGCCTTCTGCTCAGTGGTGGTGATATCTCTGCATTTCAAATCAAATGAAAAGCGATCAATGGAACATTAAAGAGACAAATTGTGTGCGACAGACACAAAATGCAGGGAAAGCATTTTAATGAATTTCAATATGTGTCTGATGGAAAGACTTCTTTAATTAAAATGGATCTGAGTATTTTGATATCAAATGTTGCTTTTGAGTCCTTGCGACGGTCCCAAAGATCCTGTGTAGTAGATACTCATGTGGAAAGAAGTTGCATCAATATCCCACATTAATAACAAAGAAGAAGAGAACAAAGTTTAAAGATTAAATAGTAGTACATGAGCATATAAAGTGTAATCAATATTTATTAGGCTCTAACACTAAAGTTGTTTACATGGAGACTTACAGTATATTCTAATTATAGTCAGATTTATAGTGCAATTAGAAAAATATTCCTTGTAAGTAACAACATCAGACTGGCCATTCGGAGATAAATTTCATTCCATGGAAAAACATAAGAGATAAAAATCTGTCATGTAAATGCTCTGTCAAATTAGCTGCATGTTAGCAATATTTATAATCGTTGTGCGTATAGCTTGCCCACTAGAACCATGAAATATTTACTATTTTCAAGGATACTCTTAATCCTTAGTCCTTGATGTCATGGTCGACTCATTTTCTCCCATGTATTTTGTTCTGATCTGTTTTTCAAATTTCGCCTTTTCTGCAGCAATATTAATTTGACCTGACATTAGCGCATCCAAATGGAGCCGTGTTGGATGAAGTTAAACATACAATCCACTATTTATCTGATATATTATTCTTCGTCGGATTGAATACCATTTTGACAAGTGGGTTTTTCCTATTTATAACATATTCCTTTATGTGAAAAGAATCTTTGTTCAGGGCAGAATACAGCTTCTTACACAAAATGGATTGTGTCAAATGTGCAGCCTATTGCAATGATGTATTCTCTGTATGGTGATGGAATCATCATTTCTCCTTTTCACTGAGCCAGTGTCACCGTCCTTACCTGAGGGCATCCATGGATCTGATGAAGGTTTCTCTCTAGCACTGGCCTGTTCCCAGTCAAGGTCATCGTCTCTGCCTTGGCTATACCCACATGCTGCCAGAGGCTTCTCAAAGTTACAATCGCCTGCGACAAAAGAAAGAAATTTATATGGTTATACAGTTTTTCCATTAACTTGCTGCTCAAATGAATGAATAAATTAAATTCCCCTCTTTTTTTCCCCAGCGGTATTCATAATGCAATATGCCAGACAATGAGATGCATTTAAGTGAGACAGAGTGAAGGATTACTGTAGTAGGCGAGGCACAACATACATTACCATCATTAGCAACACGGCAGTCCAATTTCACAATGACAAGTATGAAGTGTCCAAACTCCATCATCGTTAGACATTATGTTCCCAAACTACACCACCATCAGGGATAAATTGATTTATTTTCCTTGCCGACCACAGAACTTTGCTGTTCATGTACCCTTACTCCACAGGGCCACTCTAATCCTTTTTACAAGCTGCTTGCAAAATGACAGCAAGCAACCATTAAGGCCAGGCTTCAACCAGGCTTGGCGTGTGATCGATTAATACAAATACCCCTTTATTCCTCGCACCTTAAAGGCCACATAGAGAATGTGAGAGTTGAGCTTTTTTTCCCCCCAAAGTGCTTTTCAATCCACTCATAAATCTACAAAAAAAAGGCATGTCACAACAATATGTGGCTGGAAAGGAGTTCATACAGAGTATAAAAAAAGTAAACTGTAAAGGGTGGCTTTTGCACTGTGGGAGGTCATTTTCTGAGAAGGCAAATGACTTAAAGAAGAAATGGACAAAACGATATGTATAAAGCTTCAAATACTTGATTACACTGATAACAGATGTGCAGCATATTGCCATGCTCCTTGCCAGAAATGAATCCAAATTGTGAATCTGAAAATGTTTGCTTGCACATTGCTAATAAATTTCTAAACACAGATGACATAGCCTACAAATTTTATTGCCTCTGGGAATGTCCTTTGAGCCAGAATCTATGCCTGGCCAAAACCAATATCTCATCTCTTACAAGCTCCCTCTGACATTCTGCTGCATAAAGGCTACGAGCTGGGGTTTTTGTTTTCCCATTTATCTCTCTGGTGACATTTACAGTACAAGTGCAAATGAGTGGCCAAACGAGGAGAACACAGGATAATTAATATCCAGCTCCATAGGGCAGCTGCTAATGATATATTTGCTGCTTTGTCTGTTTTTTGAGGGGGTGGACATAGAAAAGGGAGTGACTGTCAAAGCACCACAGGTAAAAAGGTTGAAGAATAGTTGAGAACCTCCTACAGCTAACACATCACCAAACCAACTAGTTAGCAGTTATAACTGTTCCTGTGTGTCAGGTAGCAAGGTTAACTGTTAAGTGTGAAACATCAGAAAGAAGGCAACAAGTGACAGTGAACAGAGCTGAAAAGCAAACCAAAGAAAGCCAGATATACTTCTGAAGAGTTAGTACATCAAAGCAGAATAACTGACTTGAAATCAACAAATAGACACAAAGAGTTAGGCGAGCTCAGTTTAAGGCAATGCTAGATGTTATGTAGTTCAGCTGTTCGCTAAGACGATGGCAAGAACTCAGCATGTCACAACAGTGACATGCTGAAACCTCACTGCATTGAGTTTGTTTTGGAGTACGGTTACTTACTAACGGTCATAAACTGTGTTAAGTAGGTGAATTTTCCATTTGACGCCTGTGACACCTTTATAATTAACTCCTCCACATACATTAAATCATGATACACAAACTATTATGTAGTATGTTAGTCTGCTAAGAATAATTTGAATTACATTTGAAATGAATTAGTATACAATAGGCTATTGTCACAGTAGAAAAAAGTGTAATTATAAATAATAGGTATTGAGTACTTTCTCCACCGTTGTGAAATTACTATTTGGTACTGTAAAAAGCTACTATTTCAATTTAAACCTCCTGAATGTAAAAATGTGATAACATTTACCTCACAAAACGTACATCTCCATACATTTACATCCATGTACAATAGTTTTTCTCTCCAAGCTATAACGCTAAGCTGATTAGCAATCTTTAACAGCTGTTAGATGCCATTGTATAATTGGGTGTGAGTTCATCATTCTCTGGAGGAAGCTAAACAATGGATCCACCCACTATATAGCAGCACAATACAACCTGCAATGTTAATTGTTGATTAAATGGGAAGCAGCAGTAACAGGTGGCCAAAAACTTATTTCCAAGACTGGCTGAGAATCTGGGTGAAGAAATCTACATAAGATATCCTCTTGAATTACCACCAACATGCCCTTAAGCAAGGCTCTTAACCCCCCAATGGTTTTGCTGGATCTGTTCAGTGGCCTCCAGTAGGAAGCTGTGGTTGTCCTCCGCCTCCCTGGAGTGACTATGTGAAACTGGAAGGTGGTGCTGAAAGAGAGCTTGCACTTCATTCTCAGTCAGCTTCCTCTCTAAATAAAAAAAAAAAATGTCTGTGTTGCCAAGATGCAACTTGGGGAACATTAATGTGAGTCTTTGGCTGCAGCGTCACAGGGACTGGCTCCGTTCCATCAATATTTTGACTCAATAGTTCCAAGATCCTTCGCCCCGTGCCACCCACCTTCCTCTCACAGCATGGAGGAGCTCAAACAAACCCAAAGAGGTGGCTTTTATTGGTATTTGATATTCAAATCGATGGAGGAGCGAAATGGATTCCGAGTCAGTGGGTGATGGGAGAATTTCGAACCCCGAAGAAGAAGAAAGCCATTAAAAAGAATATGCATAAAGCGGAGCCCATTTCTTGTTTAATTTTGAGAGGTTTAATTTTTTTTAAATGTCAACCCTGTGTTTAATAATAAATCAGGAAAATGAGAGGGGTGAGGTCTCAATTTGAAACTTCTTCCCCTTCAAAGACATCATTAACAGATCTGTTCTATTAATGATTCTCTTGTTGCCGAGTTAATTTGAATACAAAAGACATTAAGAAAAAACACTTCAGTTTCAGTTGCATACATTTTTAGGTAGAGGAAGCAAGAGATCAGCAAAAATATATTATGAATATGACATAAATAGCAAACATGCTGTTTGCCTACATTTCAATGCGCTCCTTCAAAGCAAGAATCAAGACTGCAGTCTGACTTTTAGGACTATGTGGTGCCTTAAGTCAATACAATGACAATTAAAAGACTATATTTTTAGCAATGTAAGAACAAATCCAACACTACATAAGAATGTTTAGTGATACTGAACCAAATTACATTGAATCGTCTCATGGTAACTATGCTTTCTTGTTGATTTTCCATGGATCCAATGTAAGAAAACAGTCGGTGGGACAAAGTCATATTGACATTAGTACCGAAGCAGCACCAACATTCATTGCTTTCGCTGAACTATTTTGACCAATGAGACAACAACACATTGTAACAGGGTGTGAACAAGCAATAAATCAATTTGCATTGCTTTGATTGTTACACAAGGCTCTTGGTATCAGACTTCAGTATTGGAAAATTCTCCAATAATGCCTGCAACTTGTTATTGATCTGCTACAGAACTGCTCTGTCCTGGGGTAAACATTCAAGCATCTTGTTCTAGAGAACTTGCATCGCAACAGAAGCCTTCTCATATGTCTGACTTCACTGTTGTGAGTGCCGTAAAACCAAAACCAAAATGGATCATCGATCACATGTTGCACGTCATCAATACAAACGGCGGCTTCTGAGTCGAGAGACTGTACACATGCATACAGATGAACGCATCAATCAATGGCATCATAATAGTCCTTCTCTCTGTAGGAGGTTTATATCGCTGCCAGTGTGTGGCACAACCCCCATATAATCAGCTCCGACAGCTGCTGAAATAGATATCCAACGAGAGGCTGCCAACTCTCTGAAGGAGATTTAACTTTCAATAAAAGCTTCTATGAGGTGTGGGTAGTCTGGGAGTACAGATGAATGTGCTCCACCCTGTCAACATTCCCCTTTCAAGAGAAGCAGGCAGCTTGAAGCTAAAAAGGTGGCCCCAGATATGTCATGAAACAATTTATTCCTGAGTGAGAACACACAATAGTCTTTATATTCTCACGCAGAGTGCATTTCAAAGAAATCTATCCATCTTTTCCTGGACTGAGCCAGAGGCCAGAATCAATACCTCAACCCCTCAATGCTGGAGCCAATTTCTCCTAAAGATTTTCAAGTCAGACTTAAAAGGCCTTTTGTTATTGCACCTGTAACAAAAGTAAACTTTCAGCATTAAACGCTGTGTGTGTGGAAGTTTGGTACTGTAGTGGCGTGCTATGCACATAGTGCTCTCCCTGAATGCTAGTGAATGAGTGTGGGAGGGATTGTGAGGGTGGAAATGGAATATTGTTAAAGCAGATATGTGGTAGGGCATTAAATGAAAAATAAGGTGTTTCTGCAAATGTTTGAAATACAGCAATTTGGTGAGGTTGTAATTGACATTGCTCTCTGTTGTTTTGCAGCATTTTTGCTTGTTTGCTGGGTTACATTCGTGAGGCTTTTTTGTAGTTTTGTAGACTGGCTTTCTAATTTCGCTGTCTTCATTACATAGATTTAAAAGAAAACATGGCTATTTAATATCAAACTCAGGGATGCTGATCTGATACCAACAGTTGTTTCGGGTCCTTGACTTTATGAATCATTTTTTAAGTGAATAGTTCAAGATTTTAGGAAATGCACTTGACCCACTCTGAGATGCCAGTCTCATATCTATCTCTCGGCAAGAAAGCGAATTTCACAACGTGTTGAAATATTCCTTTTTTTTTTGGTGGATTTTACCTTTGTTAAACATGGCATAATACAGAGAAAGAAGACTGGAAAGTTCCTAGGCAGACCACGAACTCAGGACTTCAGGAAGTTCAGAACATGGTTAGCACCTACCCCACAAGAGCACCTGTACAATAATTACTAGCTACCACATAATTATTGGTCATTTTCTACCCAGTAATTTTGAGAGAGTTACATATGCCATGTTACAAAGCAAGCAAATGAACAACAGTGCCATTACTGTGGTGTGTACTTTAGCTTCTGTGGCACCAAACTGAATACCCTCCCAGGGAGGAAACTCAGCCCTTTTCCAGCATCACGACTGCTTCAGTCCCAGTGGCAGATATCATTGCTGCAAGACCTCCTTAGCCCCTCTGCCAATTCTGCAATTACCAGCTTTCCAACCTGTTCTGCCTGGCTAGGAAATCGCAGGTCTGCTCTTCGCCCCAATCTGCCTCCATGTCTGCACTTGTTAGAACAAACATCTTGTCTGCCGGCGTCCCCGCAGACTGAAACCACAAGGCAATCTTGGGTAATTTAAAACCAATGTCGACTATCTCCCTTCACCACGGCCAGTTTAGAGCTTCAGAATCCTGCAGCTAAGCCCCTTAGGGACTGATAGGCCTTTTCACTCTGGCCCTATTTCACTTATCTATTGGCAGCTCCTGCCAAGTCCTATCTCTGCACTGAATTGCATGTATATATACTATCTGTTTGGGGACTTTGAACTGTGGGAAGGGATTTAGACAATCAATCTCAATATCATTATCAATCACGTCTCGCTGTTCACCACATTGATTCGAGGAGAAATAAAGAAGCTGGAGTGGAGATTTCCACTGATAATCTGCTTGGTTGAGCCGTGCACTTGTCAGCAATGTTTTGCAAAACAAAACCGACAAACCACATCTAGCATAACGGAAGCAAATCGGGGCGAAAAGAGAACATCGCATTTTTGTGTTAAGATGTTGGAATATGCCTGATGATGTATGAAGCTATATTTTGTTTATAAAATGCTGTGCACAAATTCATTATTTAAAAAAAAACTTTTGATACTATGTTTAGCTCAAAACCATCTCATTATAAAAAAAAAAAAAAAAACTTTCCATTTTTTTTTGTCTTGTCAACCAAATATCAACTTGATGAATGTGCTTTACATCAGGAGTACAACATAGTTCATGATCAAATCCACCCTTGTGCACAGTTAGATGTACATCGAAGATGACAGGCAGCCTTCTCTTTAGATATGCTAAATTCTGACAGATGATTTTCAAGCTCTGTATACCAGCACGGGGCTTGACGTTCTCCTCCACCGTGCCTGTCAAGAGCTTCCAGTAAATGACTTCAAATCCATCTCCATTCGGTATAACCTGCCAGGCACCAATTAAGATGAATATGGAATCTAACTCAGAGACATGGAAGATCCTTATTGTCATTCTTCAGTAAGTAATAAAAATGAAGACTACAGGTCTGTCTGCATAGAAGCATCCTGTGGTGATAACACCAAACATTATGCAATTTTTTTTCTCTTAGCGGAGGTCCATTTTGAATCCCCAAGTTTTTCAGTGAGGTTCATGTTAAATTGTATAGCTCATTTACACAAAAAGAACAGGAGAGCTCCCAAATGTTGAAGATCAGATTTAATCCATTTTGGTAGAGTGCGGACAACCACCTGCTGTGCTCTCTGTTCAGTTTGCAGAGAGGTGGCTTAGGCACATCCTGACTCCGACTTGACAGCAACAAGGCTGGTTAACAATGGCTTATCCTCCTATTGTTCCCAGCAACCTCATTCTTGTCTATCCACAGAGAGAGCTACAGTCTGCCCCTCAGTGTCTTTGCCCTCCAGAGAGAGGGAGAGAAAATAAGGCTGATTCCTATTCAGCTTAGTGCCTGTTGATACAATGAATGGCAGAGCGAAATAGGTTTGTTTGGGTTCCCATTTTCCTCTGTTCATCATGCCCCCAGAAATGATATGGCGACTGAGCATAAAAGATGTTCCATTAAAATCACTTTTTATTTGTTGCACCAGTTTAAACTGCAGAGGAAGATGCATTTTGATCAGTGAAGTGAGGAAAAGCTGTGAAAAATGTGTGAAAAATGCATACTTTACTTGTCAAATATCCTAAATGAAAAATAAAGAGCTGTTAATATTGATATTGTTGATATTGTTGATGTATATCTTGTGCTGCAGAATCAACTCGAGAAGATGGTTTAAAGTGGAATTAACCTCCTGTACTGATTCACAACATGGTTTTAGCTCGATACTGTTAGACTGGAAATTAAAACTTCCTCCAGCTTGGTTTTACATCTGATCCAGGTGTGATGGGCCACTGCCCTAAGCTTCAATCAATGAAAGAAAGTATAAAAGGGAAGAAAACTCCCTGGTTTCCAGTGGAAAATAGATCCACAACTGGACACGGAGCCCTTTGGAAGAGAAAAAGGAATAAGGGCCTAGCCTGTGCTCAATGCTAAAACCCCCTTGGCTCACTCCAACAGAAAACAACATCCCTATTCCACAGTGGATGACCCTTCACACTGAACCCCGTCAATCCTCTCAAAATCTGCTAAGTCAACAAACCTTTGAATTCTGCCCGAAGACTGTAACAAAGAAGGGATGAAATGCTAATGTCAGTATCAGTAGCAGACACCCCACCCCCCACCCCTGTTCTCTCTGAGTTTCCCAGAGTCTAATTTGTCAAACATGCAAGTAACAATGCCAGAAATTAGCCCAAAGGGAGATTTCCTCCAGAGGAGAGAATGATTATGTTTGATCAGAGAATAAACAAGAACATTAACATGCTTTGTTGGTTTTCCAGAACTGGAACAAATGCTTGTTTTTATGTGTGGAGGAGAGAATAATTCAAGGTTGAATGTCAAAGAATTAGGAAATCGCTAAAGCTAATTAGAAAATGTAGAAGAATAGAAGAAAGGTTGAATCAATCCCTCTTGAGGAGAGAAAATCTAGGCCACAAGGCAAAGCTCGCGCATTCAGGCAGAATTCACAGCTTGATGAAATATCATTACTTTACTTTTGTGTCATGACATATCGTCAATCACATATGCAGCGCAGTGCATTTAATCCCTCGCCACACACACACACACACACAGCCGTGTCGAGCTTAGCAAGTCTGACCAACACGTGGACAGAAAGAGCACAGGTGGAGGGTGGATCCGGGCCCAGGTGAAAGGTTGCCGTGCGGATCGGAGCGTTGCCTTGACAGGTGCGGCTGAAGAGATTTCAATCCCTGTGGGAGCTTTTTCAAAGTGCCGTCTTAGGGTCTTCACCTGCACACTTCAAACACATTCAGGCCCTTTGTTTCTCAGCTGAAGCCCCATAAATCAGCTACCTGAAAGAAAAACCCCGTGGCCAGGCTTAATCCTCCTGGGTCAGGGGGAACCAGCGTGGAAGGCTTGAGGCGCATGAGGTCCGCTTACAAATTTACTGCGTGTGCTCTTGTTGTGCTTGGCAACAGGAGAGTGTGCAGGCTGGTCAGTGTGAATCTCCAAACAAGTGGGAGGGGACACTGTCTTACTATATAGCCTATAGCCTCAGTTCTCAGCCATGACATTTTATAACAATGCAGATAATTACACTATTCTGATACCCCAACTCAGGGTATCTGCTGTATAGATCTGTCAGTGCCCTCTTGCCCCCCCAAAAATCTGTTCACCTCAATGTGTGGAACTTTTTAGTATCCCTTTCAAGAAAGGTGATATGAGGCCACGGATATGTGGGGCACTTTAAACTAAGCTGGCAGACTACCATGAACAAATGAATGTAACTGATAGCTAAAACACACACTGACAAGGAAAAAAAAAAAGTATTCAGTGTGGATTGGTCATGTCATGGCTGAGGCCCGGTCCACTTAAAGGAATAGTTTGACATTTTGGGAAATGCATTTATTTGGGTCCTTGCCAACAGATGAGAAGATCAATACCACTCACACTAATATTTGGCCATTCATCATGAGGCGACAGCCAGCAGCCAGTTAGCTTAGCTTATCATGAAGACTGGAAACAGGAGAAAGAGCTAGCCTGTCCCAAGGTGACAAAACATGCCTACCAGCGCTGTGGATGGTAGGCACGTTCGGAAAACCAGCACACATTTTTGCTTGAAAAATTAAATGTTATCAAAATTGCTGCAGATTTTCTTTCGATAAACTAATCCACTGACTAATCATTTCAGCACCAAAAAGGATTAATTATTTTTAATTGATTAATCCATCCATCCATCCTGCTGCTTACCCAGTTCCAAGTCACATTCAATTAATTAATTATATCAACAGGAATTATTGTTATACTCTACTGTGAATCACTACTGAAGTGTTATTATAATCATAAATAATTGTAGTCCACAATATTCCTACTGCTTTTCTTTCAAACTTTGGCCAATAAGATGGTGAAACAGGTTTTATATTGCATTCTACATGGTATTAAAATGGTCTTAAAAAGTCTTGAATTTAACTCAGTGAACCCTGATTACTCACATTAAATAATTACTGACAAGAGTACTACAGTAGAAAACATTAAATAGCTCGGACAAATAAATCAAAATATCTACTCTGTATGAGCCTTTGCAGCTAACCTACTTTTAATGTGCTAATAATGCATGTACAGGTCACCTTAATGCAGTGAGTGACAGAATACCATGAGACAAATTAGACTTTTCAGCTGGTTTGTTATCAATTCAGACAGTTAAGTGGTATGAATAAGTCAAGGAAACAAAGGAATTCCCAGAGTCTCATTAATATTATTAATTTTTAAATCCAATTATTGCATGACGGCTCGTGACCTATTTTCTGATTTAAGTGTCCTATCAAAACCCTTACACATCACAGAGTGGAGAGGAACCTTTAAGGTTTTAGATGGTTCCTAAGCTCCTGTAGGGTGCTCCTTTGGGAGATTTTGGGTTTCCAATCTCGGCCGGCTTCTGCCGTGTCCCCTGCAAGAGAATATTACGATCTGGCTACTGTAACATCCAGGTGAATTATCGCAGGTATTAGTGCGGAGCACACAAACTTCCAAGGCACAGCACCTCTCTGATCTCTCGTTGCACTGCAGGTTTTTTCATTAACGGAGTGATAAACGCCCGTATAAAGTTATAGTGCAAGCACTTTCTCGCCGGACAGAACAAGGAATTTACACTGGAGAATGACCAGTGTGGACAGAAGTCAGGCCGGTGAATAGAGTGAATGTGCAGACTAAAGCAAAATCATGTGATAGGTTCAGTGTGTTAATAACAGGCCTGACATTGCTCTGGAAAACAGTGATGGACTTTTTTTTTTTACTCATTTCCAATGTTTTACAGACAAAACGCCTAATTGATTAATTGAGAAAATAATCAACATTGATTAATAATGAAAATTGTTAGCTGCAGCCATATTTAGTTTGGTACCACACACGTGCAGCTATCAAACCCTCCATGTCCACTGAAAGACACTAACCTTTCTCATCAACTTGGAACACGGGAATAAATCTGTATTGCCTCAAAAGGTCATACATACATACATGCGACAACACATCTGTAAACATGTGCCCACACAACCATGAAAATCAGTAACCAAATAAGGCTATGCTGAAAAGTCTGATTCACTTTAGGAATCCTGCACTAAAAATGTGGTGAGATTTCATTTTAAGGTGTCAAGTGTACATATAGGATGATGACTCGAGTACTGTAATCTTGAAAACGGATTCTCTACAAGACAGATGGAAAAGACTAAGACGGACATACTGTATATACGCTAAAATAGTCTAGTGACACGTATTCAAGCGCTAAATCACAGCACAACTTGAAAACCAACAACAGAAGCTTAAACTCTAAAAAGCAGCAGTCAAACAACAAAGAGACTTAAAAATAGATGTAATGTGCGCTTTCTTCTTCTGGGTCCGGTCAGCGCATACGCCGCTGCGTTTTGAGTGATCCGTCATTTATTTAAAGATTTCTCAGGTCGGCAAAAAGAAAGAGCTTTAGCAAGCTGGTAAGTGATAAAGACAGTAACTGCTTTGTAAGTATAAACCAATAGACACATTTCTGTGACATTTACATTTCCCTCAGTTTAATGTGGCATGGTGAACAGAGTTTCTGGTCAACACCTCGTGAGCACTGCCTGGCTCTGTGAATAAATACACTGTAGGACTCAGTATCTATAATTACATAGTGCAGTATATACCGCACATAGGTGAGCCATGAATTTAAAAAGTAACAGAATAAAAGATGTTAGTCATCTGTCACTTTATACTGTCTCAGCTTGAAATGTCACCTGTGTGATTTCCTGAATGTTATGCTCCGAAAACGGTAAGTGAGTCTTTCAGCAAAGCTAAGCATTGTGAAGTATGCTAGAATAGTTTTAATAAAAAAAAGTTGTGATCAACTTTTTATTTTTGCAGTAGCTAGAGGCCGATCACTCATAAAAACAGTGACATCTGTCAGTCTGTCTATCTGGTCCCTCCGGTCTTTCTAAAAAGTGTCATCATCTGAATGATCACAAAGGTTGTGGCACTCATAATACTCTTACATTTGAGGAAAATGTCTGATCCGGTCAAACATCACTTTGAGACGTCTGCTCTGCTTGACCATCCCACAGGCCTTTTGGCCTATATTGGTTTAGCCAGAAGACCTAAATCAATCGAGACGAGACGCCAAAGCGTTCTTTCACACCCCAACGCTGCAGCACTGCCATGTTTAGGCTATTTTGACATGGTCTCGGAAATGTCACGGACATCAGCAGGGACAGCATGCAAATGCTCTGGGGCGAGCCGCTGTCATGAATTTGAGCTTGAGAAGATCGAAAGAGGACGAGACAAGGGAGGGTAAAGATAAGGGATGATAAAAATATTTAATGACACTTGGAACACCGAAACTATTAAGATGCCTTAATGATTCATTAATGGCGAAAGCAATAACAACCGGAAAAGTTTCGTTTCATGTGAAGTCAGCTACATATTCTTCAGTCAAGTTTACATCAAATGCTGCTAATCCAGACTAGTGAAAGAAATGATCCCTTTGATGGAATTTCACTGTGGCACAGATCAACAAATTGAGCTCAACCACAAAACACACAAAAGTACCTCCAGGCAATGTGAGATTAGTGAGAGAGTGGGAGAGAGAGAGGGAGAGAGCGGGGGGGTTGGGGGGGGATAAAGACGGGGAAAAGGGGCTGGGGGTGAAAAAGCTGCTCGCTTCAGGACTGAAGAATCGACCACAACCACGGGGCATCATCTTCAATGCTGATGCCAAGAAGCAAAAAAAAAAAAAAACACAGGCCCTAACAAGAGCACATAATTTTTCTTATTTATACACGACTGTGAATAAACGAGGCAGATACAAGACAGAAAAAAAAGATACAATAGATGTATAGACAGAGAGACAGAAACTGGTGAAAAATTGATAAAAAATTGGTAAAAAGTGAATAATATGCTGTTGCCTTCACAGTCACCAGATGTTAACCCACCTAACCACCTATGGGAGATTCTGGACCAACATGTAAGACAGCAGTTTCCACCACCGTGTATTTTGTGTGATTCGTCCTGTCAGTAGAGTTCCAGAGATGTATGCAATGGAGCACTGACGCTGTGCTTGGAGGCTTGTGGTAGCCCGGCGCTAGCCCCTGTTTGTGCCTCTCATGTAAAGTATTACCATTTTATTCAAGTCACAGATCTAAGGATTCGATTTTCCAAAAAAAATAAAAATAAAAATAATTACCTGGCAATCTTTGAAAATCTTGGGAGATCAGATGCTTATTTCTGTGACTGGAAAGTAATGATAATACATGAGAGGCACAAACTGGGGCCAGGCCCAACACCTCACTAAGACACTTCATGTTGGCTTTTCCTTCAATTTGCCACCCATCTGTGGATCAGCAGTCATCATCTGTCCCTTGCTTTTTTCAACTGCGTGTAATTTGGAAGTTGTCCACTTCAATTTGCCTTTCTCATAAGCTGGTACGGCAAGTCACAGGAAAAACAAAACAGGTGAAGGTAAAGATGGTGCTGCTGCGTTTCTTTTACAGGTAGATAGCGGTGATGGCAATCATCAGAGTAAAGATATATTTACTCTGTATTTCTGCATACTTAGCTGTGGGAAATATGATAGTTTAACAATGATTTTTGTCTCTTCAAATGAAGACAGGAAAAAAGCCAGAAAGTTATTTCCCACTCGTGACTACTGAAAGTAAACAGGAAGCTTTTTAATTTAACCTTGTGTAGCCCACTTCCATATGGCAAAACAAATCTGAGAGAGAACATGGTGTGATTACACAAAATATGGTCAGCTAGAGCCACAGTTGATGTAAATCCAACATCCAGATGTTTAAGTGAAAAACCGACAAGGAATTTTACACCATGACCATCTGTAGCGCTGACCTGACACTATGGGAGGAAAAAAAAAAAAGGCTGCTGGCTTTGAAAGCATCTGAATTAGCATCTCCTGCAATTAAAACTGCACTTTTTCCAAATACAAACATGGATTCTGTGAAGCACAAACATTGGAAACTTTTAACTAACACTCTGGCACTTGGGATAAACCATATGCATACACAAACAAACAATGCACAAAACACAAACTTATCCAACAGATTGAGAGCTGGCAAACTTCCCACAGCCTCTACATGACAAATCTGGATATGATAATAACTGGCGCCTGGGAAGCATTTGCTCCTTAAAAGGAAAATGTGAACATTCAGCTGTATTTCCAAAAAGATTTCTGCATAAATACAGTATCCATCTTGTGTATAAAATTAACAAGCTGTGCCTCATTTTGTCATTCACGAGCTTTCATTTTTCTAATGATTAAGGTGCAAAGCTGCAAAGTAAGTGGTAAATTTAGTACTGGATCATTTTTGTGGATTGTGCCTCAGGCTTCGGCTCTTAATGAATTAGATGTGTGAAACTTTTCAAGAGGCATCTTCCATTTCATGCACACATTTCATTAACCTGTAGTTCATTCATTATTGCTGTGGGTGTGGAGGAAAGTAGCAGCCCCAGATATAATTGCGTTATTGGGGTTGTAGGGCTGCGGCTAATTACGGGCTGAGAACACAACATAGGCACTTAGACATCAGTCTGATGGAACAAACCACAATGGTTTGTGACAAGAGCTGTCCTCCCTGGAGTTTCAGGAGAAGACGTGATAGCACTGTAATTCATGACTCATAACAGAATCACATCATCTCCATAGCATGGAAGATGACACAGGGACACTGAAATAAGTTGACAAGTTTACTACAACTCAACTGAAAGACCAGATCTGACAGCGAACAGCTAAAACAGGAGGGATGTTTTACAAGAAGTCAAAATTCGGAACTATTTTAATCATCACGTACAAGAAATCCACAGCACATTGTCATGGTGATGCAGGTGCTGCAACATAGTGGTTACGCTATTCATGGGGTAAACAGGCTGTGAGCCATAGAAGCCGCTAAGGTCTTATTTCAGTTAATCTGTTTACAAGAGCCTTTGATACCCCGTAACTGGGTCTTCTGGTTGCCAGAATATTCTAGTAAACCTGTAGCCTCCTGTCCTGAGATAGAACAGTTTACCAGCAACAGAGGAGTAGTCAAGTCACTTTTATTTTTACAACCTAAAATCACAAGTTGGCCTCGAAAGCTTTACAGTCAGGGCACCATACAACAAGAGTCTATACATACACCCACAATTCAGTTTAAAAAAAAATATAAAAAAGTAAAGTATGGTATTCAGAGCTAATAGGATATAGTACATAGCATAGTATGATTAAGGCTGAGAGCCTGGCTATGCTAGCAGCTATTGAGCCAAATACTAATCTCACTTAGTTCTGTAGGTATTTCGTGATGAAGCCAAAGTATTAGAAAAACTGAAATTCTGACCTGATGGTGGCACTGAATGAAAAGTTCAGGGGCCATCAATGTTTTTTACAATTCATTTTGAGGGGAACATGAATACCTGTACCAAATCTCATGGCCATGTTGAGATATTTCACTCAAAGTCACAAATTTCAAGGCAATTTTAAAATCACAAATTTCTGTTTTCATCACCAAAGCCAGTAGGATTCATCCTCTTGGTATTATAATATCTGTACAACATTTTATGTTAATATCTCAACAGCTGCTGAGATCATTTAAAGTGGTGTTTTTAGCTCTTAGAACTGGAGCTTAGCTAGGTTATTCTTACCCATTTATAAAGCTAAACGTATAGTATTGAAGTACATGGGTTCTCTGTGCATTTAAATAGCATACAGACACATGTGGACAGCACAGCCACAAATACAGTGCAAAGGGAAAATGCAAGGCATTCAAACGCCAGTAGTATCTCCATACACATCCATAATCACTGTTCAGAAACTCTAGCATTCAGTAAGGCACCGATATAAGACCAATGTGTAGGTAAGAGTCTGTATAGTCAAAGAATCATATTTCTTCCAATTAAATTTTGTATAAACTGTGGTTATGAGTCTTTAAATCAGTCCATTCATGTAAAAATGAAAGCAGATGGCCTAACATGAACAGCCATTATCCCACAAGTCGGAGAAAGCTGAGACATTGTCTGTCACCTGGCCTCCCTTATCTTCTAGCCAACACAATGTCTGACTCATTGCAGCTCTGAAACTCCATATTTGGAGCTCACAAAAAGTGCTTTGGACAAGACATCCACAGCAGCATATTTCTTCACAATCAAAGCTTTACAAAGGAAGAAAAGGAGAGCGCAGACGCTGGAGAGTTATCCTCATGAATCTCTGGCAGGGTTTTTTTTTCTTTATCCTCCTACCGACAGCTTGTCTGATTCTTATAAAACCCATCCGTCACTCATGTCTGTTTGTCTTTCATTGAATTGGCTGGAGATATCTTCTCCACTCATTGACCTTGAGAAACAAACTAAGAGTTTTCAACTCTTTCACTGAATTTCAAGAGTGGAGTGTTAGACATTTGGCAAATCTTTTTTTTTTTTTTTTTAACATGAGAAAGAAATAAATGGAAAATCGGAAATGAAAACGGAACATGTACAAATTCTCAATCTGCCTCTCTCTGAAAACATCTCTGCGAAAGCTCACCAGCGCCAAAGATCCTGGTGTTGAGAAGCCAGGCTAGACTCCGAGGCTGACTAGTTTATTTTCTCTCTGCCATTTTTATCTCTCTGTTCACATGCTGTTCAGTGTCCATTTATCCGTGGTGAGGGCTTCTCCTTGGCAGGAACTATCACTTTCAACAACAGTCCCAGCGAATCAGAGCGACGTGTCACATCGTTCCAGTGACAACTAACGACTACCAATGTATCTGGGCAGGCTGCCAGTGCGCTGGGTTAGGAACAGCCGGGGGGGTGGAGGAGATGGTGGAAGTGGGGGCTGCACGCTCCAAGGAGACAGGGGTTTAGCTCACCAGTGGCAGCATCAAAAACCTCACATCACATCCCTTCAGTCAACAAAGTCCCTTACACATCATGTGCCGAGAGATGAAATCAATCTGCTTTGAGAGGCTGACTCTGATACTGTATGTCTGGAGGCCGGCTGAGACAGGAGTCAGAGAGTCCAATAACATGACTTTGGGGAGGGGGGCCGGGGCACAGAGACATGGGGGTCATCTGATTCATCCCACAGTCAAGCCCTCTTTTCCTCTCCTCTCTGCTCCTCATTTGCATTCCCAAGGTCAAGGGGGGGGTCGCCAAAACTTTACTTTGCATATATATTTTTTGGCATTAAGATTAAGAATAAAACACACTATCCCCATAAATAAACATTAATTGGTAGTTAATTTTCTTAGTTCTTGCCTGGATGATCCATTGCCTCTGGGCTGGTATGAATTATTCATCCAAGTGGCAAAACAGCTTTATGTAGAAACCTACAAGGCACCGCATTCATTATGCTATCATGCCGAGTAATTCCAGGCACTGACGGCTGGTATTAGAATAATATGCATATTGGGTATTCTTTTTTTTTCCGGGGGCATTGGCAGGCAGTAATAGTGCTTCCGTTGGCAGGGACTGAGAGGGATGCAACACCCCTCATGGCTGACAAAACCCCCTTGTTTTGACAGAGGATTGAGCGAGGAGGGGAACGAGTGTTTCAGCTCTGCCCTCGTGGAGAGAGGATTAAGCTGTGTGGTCGTGCTGCCGGGTGGCGCAGGGAGTTGGTAGGATATGTTATCATGTCAATCCTCCCTCCCGTGGTACCGCAGATCTGCGCTGCCCCTGTGACTCCTAAAGAAGCACCTGGCCTGGCTGCAGGGAGCTCATCAGGCTCAGCGTTCTCCCTTGGGAGTGAGGATGCATCACACTTTCCTCAGTATCCCGAGTCTGGCTGACTGCAGAAGGACAATTCAAAGACGTATATACTGTGAGGCTACAGGTTCTGTTTGTGCACAGGAACAAGCTTTCTCTCCCTGCTATCACATCTAGAGCCCTGTGTTTTTCCTGTACACAAGTTTACGGCGACAGCAGCAGAGCGGGGGCGACGAGTCGGACGAGAGATGGTAAAACAGAACTGTCAGTTCAGAGTAGGGTGAGACTGTTAAATGGCAGCAGGCGCCTGGCTGAGGTATCCGTCTTCCCAAGTGTTCCCTGTCTCTGCAGATAGGTCTCTGCTCCGGAGATACTCTGCCTCCGGAGGCCCACGCCATGTCCTCAGGCTGTGGAAACAACATCATGAGGAGAACACGCAGGGAACACGGATGGGCTACTGCCGGTTTCCCCTGCCATGTTGATTTCACAGGCTGGACCAGAAGCTTCCTAGTAAACACTGATTTGATGATTTGCAGGTCAAAAATTAACCTAGAAGCGTAGTTTAAAACAAGCTAAATTTAATTGAAAAATTATTTTTCCACATGCAGTCAGACATTAGATTGGACCGATTTCCCAATAAAATATCCTTAAATGCTTTTGAAACCATTCTGAGCCTTGGGATCAAAAAAAAAAAGTTCATTTCTCAACCAAAGAGTCTGGTTTTGACATAGAAATCTTTTAACCTTGATATTTTTTTAATGGTGATTTGCCTTATTTGTATCAGGCCTAAGGATAGAGGCCGACATAAAATTGTGGTTATGGATTGAATTGTGGTTTATATACATAAATAAACAATTTGATGCTTACTGGGTTTTAATTTACCTACAGCTCAATGAAAGTAACATTATTTTATTAGCCAAAGAAGTTTAAATAACCCCCACTGATAGAACAACAAGCTGACTGAGTTGGCAAACTTGATTACTGCACAATTCCTACCCTGAGTATGGCAGTATGCAGTGAATACAAATAATATAAGATAATTGCTGCCTGTTTGTCATTGCCTGGTATCATTTATGAGATTTTCTGTCCAGTGTGTCATTGTTTTGTTGGCACCAAAAATTACGTGGGTCAGCCCAGACTTCACACTGAGCAAAAATAAAATGTGATCTGTCTAATAGAGCGTGCATGTTTGGAGGAATTGTCTGTAGCTCCATTGTTTTCCTCATTATACTCAGTATCAAACTGTGTGCTGCCACATATTAGGGGGCATTAACATCATACATGGCAGCTGGGGTGGAATTCAGCCCGTCTGTGGACCCAGACTGGGAGCTGTTTTACATGACATTCGTTTCGAGAAATTAGACAACCCCGGGCTAGATCAGGTGATTGGCTCTGCCTTGCATCCAATGTGCTGTCAGACTCTAATCTAAAGCAACTTGCAACTATATCCTGTGATTCAGGGACCACTGATATCCAAGGATGCTGCTTTTCAGTATTTTTGATTCAAGAGTGAATACAATGAAGGATTTTACAGCTAAGAAAATACTCCTGGAAAATCAAGTCTGCAAGACAGCTGCTGTTGACGTTCTCCTATGAGAGCAATACTGTAGATATATTAAACATGTTAAGCAAATCTCTACATATTCCCAAGTAAATTGAAAAGATGTTTAAAAACTTATTAACGGGCAAAGGATAATATCCCTCCTGGAATTAGGGATTGACAGAATTGGAGCAACTCAGGCGAAACATTAATTAAGCGCAGGGTTTGAATGTACCACCACTGCAGCCAGAGGATTGTCTGGTATGCAGTCCAGCTTCATCACAAGATGCCACTATGCAGGCCTAACGCACACATCTAAAATGTCAATGCATATCTTCAAGATGATTACGTACTGGCGTACATTTTAAGAGACATCATCGGTGCAAAGCCAAACTATTCAGACAACTCTGTTTTTACTCTGAGGGCAAATCTTACAAGCCATGACACACAGTCACACACTGGTGGAGTACAACAGTAATGAAAAATTGTGATGGAATCTAGATAAGAGTGATATCATAAATCCAGAGGCAGAAACCAAAGGTGAATTTTCAGAGTAAATGTCAGCTCCTCCCACAGGAGGATAAGTCTCTATGCCTTGCCACTGTCACCGCTCTATAGTGTGTGTGCGAGTGTATTAGTGTGAGATAAGGTGCGCACATCCGAGGGCGTCCTATTTAATTTCTGAAAATAGTACCCCTTTTGCAAATGTACAAGATGAACTTCCACCTCGCAAAGCTACTTAGAACGATTAGAATGAAATTTCAAAAATTGTCTTCTTCCACAATTCTAGATAATAGTCCAATGAGCACACAAAACAATGTGACCCCCTCTGCTGACCCTCTTTGTGGCAAGGAAATTGCCTCTAATGACATGCTGTAGCACAGACACATTAAAAAGATTTCTCTTACAGCTTTGCCAATTGACACATCCTCAGAAAAATTCTCCACATGCAATAAATATGGTTACCCACTGTAGCAGGGAGTAGCGAAAATCCATTTTTGCCTACAGCAAAAATCTTGCATCACTCATTCTAAATCACAATGCGGTACATTGATATAATATGACAACTACACATAATTTTGAATAGAATCTGGAGGTTGAAATAACCTAATTTTTATAGGACTGAGTTGGGGGGAGTGTGTTCAAGAGATATGGACTGCTGGTGTTGCAGCCGTACACTTGGGCATATGAAATTAGGAGGCCAGCCATCAAAGTAAAATACGTAATTATCTTGGATAAAATGAATGTGCATGAATGCATTACCAAAAAATTAATAAGACTAATCCTAATCTATCTTTTCTGAGTCAGGTGCCCCTGGAAAAGCTGGACTACCTTTGGGGATTTCTTCAATTAAAACTGTGACATTAAAGCTCAGACCTGGTTATTATAAATCTCACCCTACCTTCGTTTCATCTCCCAGCCCCAAATCACATATTTTTCTGTTGTCACTGCTGAGGCAGGCACTAATTACAACTCATACATAATCTTTTATGTAAATGTTTTTGGCTTCTTTGATCTCCCCATGTTGTCGAGGACAGCCAGATCACAGACTTGGGCTAGATCTGTCACTTGACTCAGAAGGAGAGAAGTGAAGTGGAAGGAAATCTGATTTGTTGTGATGTTTGTCAGCCCATGAGCACAGAGGATGTTTGATCAGGTCATTACATGTAGGGTCTAAAACAACATGGTCAAACCACCCGGATCTTTCATCCCGATCTTCTGGGACAAACAAGCTTAGCCTCAGATGTGAACCAGTGAAGATAGAGGATAGACAGGGATTTGAACACCTTTTAGTCTCAGGATTAATCTTTCCTAAGCTGCAATGCAATCACTTCTTTACAAGGTTCTTTAACTTAATGAAATACTGGTTTTATGTTACAGTAAGTCATTTTTCATAATGAACTTTTAAATGGCTTACATAATTCTGAAGTTCAATAACAGATAATGATTGATGATAGAAATAAATGGGGTAAATAGCAGCCATCGGTATGAGACCAGCTGAGCAACACAACTCATACTGTACCTCATTTGCTATTACTCCAACATAACATTAGACTAGGACCCTGTGGTTCTGTCTGAGGCATAAACACAGCTGGGAGCGTGACAGATAGAGGTTGGCTGTACGTTACTCCTCCTACCAACAGAGAAAGGTCAGCTCTGACACCCTGGAAGGAGCCCTCAAGCTCTGGTGGACATGAGGGAGCCAAACTGGCTTCCTGTGAGGCACAATGGTCAGACAGCAAGCCCCAGTGCAAGGCACGAAGAACTACCGACACATCCATCTCAGGCACATCCAACCAGTACAAGCTTAGAGGGGGTGTTTATCCAAATTACAAACGTATTCACTCACTTACAACTAGTGGTATCGAACTGTGCAGAAAACTTTAGTTTTGAGATATCTGTGATATCTGTGAGAAATGTCTGCAGCGTTCATGTTACTCCTGATGATCAACAGAACACCATTTCAACAGATTTCGTATCACTATTTCACAGCGAGGTCTGTGGATTAATCAGGACAGAGTTTCTAGAAAGGCACATTGCTGTTGAATCTTTTAAATGATGTGAGCCCCACAAATAAATTCCTCCCATCTCCATCGAAAAAAGCAGGAAAATAAAAACCAGTGGCCAGTTCTGAGTGGCTACATACTTGACTAGTTGTGAGAAAACATGCTTTTTATTTGGGTGGACAGAATTTTTAATGCAAGCATGTGCAACTTCCTGAAGTGGCCAACGTGGCCACAAGTGGGAATTAATGGTTGGTAATAAAGTTAATTATAATGGATAATGTTAAAATGTATTGTTGCACAAGTATAGGAGAGTCATAAAATCAGTAAACTGAATCAGTGCTGTATGTTATACAGCAATATCTTTCTGAAGTTTATTAACATTATCTGACATTAGTCGCCACTGGTCAAACCAACATGCAGAGCACAACCCTAGAAATCTGTACGTGTAATGTGAATACAGCTTCTGGGGGGATATTATTTATGATTTTAACTTTTTCTTCATAAGGAGATTTTTTTTCTTTCAAACACAGCGTCACTTTTAGACCTACTGAATTTTGTTGCAAGCACAGCTCCACTTGGTAATTTTACTTAAATACAGCCAATCCATGATAAAACCAGCCACCATGAAGGAAAGGGACAAAGGTTCATCCCAGTCAAACCCGACTCTTTGTAAGTGAGAGCAAAAGAGAAAGACTTGACAAGGTATAATGAAAAGGAGAAGATTGAAAAGGAAAACTCTGCTGAGTAGAAAATGTGGTTACGGAGGCTATCTTTGGTCAACCAGCGGGCAGTTCTGCATTTGCAGGATTTTGATAAGAAGAGTTCCCTCCTTCTGTGTGTTCTACAAATGAACATGACGGGCTTAATTCACTGGTGTGAGGGCTGGACCCGCTGTCCTCTCCTTTCGTCCTGCCCGTCTGGTTACTGCCTCTCTCATTCCCTCGCACCACAGTGTCACCAATTAGCCAGGGCCCAGGTTTCATTAAGGTATCGGCGCTGCTGCCTGCCGCCTTCTGTCACATCCCTGATAACAAGCCTGAGATGGGTACGCTACCTGACACACAGGGATGAGGAGGCACACACACAGTGCATGCACACAACACACAGACACAAGACATCAACCCTGGCTATGCACAGCACAGCACAGCACAGCACACATCCATGTGCACATTTGTGGAAAGTGAGAGAGACACACACTGTAAACAGTGTCCAAGCGTTTATGTGCACAAACGCCTACACACACGCATGCCTGGATGCAGTCGATCTGTCAGCGCTGGAGCGTCTTTTGTTCTGATAATTATAGAACTGAAGGCTGAATGATGAAATATAGAATGATAGGAAGAGGGGAAGGAAATTCAACATGTTGATCTCACACCCAAGTCTATCACGAACAGAACAATGTGACACCTGACTACTGAGTCCAACAGGGAAAAGATCAACCTGGAGTTGATGTGAATTATTTTAAATTTTTGACGATGGAGGCAATACGATACCTGCATTTTGGTAATAATGACTAAATTCCGTGCACAAGCAGGTGAACAACTGTTTTTACCAAATAACCTAAATTAAATCTGAAACTGGAAATGCTGAGGGTTAATATTTCTATACCACCTTGGAAACAACAGCTGAGAAAACAATCTCACCACAAGGTCCATTTAGTAGCTGATTTGAAGCTTTTGATGAACCTCATCTTCCATGTTCAACCAAGGTGGACGAGAAGTAAATACAGCGCTGAGAAAAATTTGAGATTCAAACCTGTAATTCCATCACAACCGGGAAAACTGCAACTGCTGATGGAGATGCACTTACTAAAAGAATCTTGTGGTGAGACTGTTTTCAGAAAATGTTTAAATCAGGGGCTAAATGGTCAAAGGACAAGTAAACAAGATTACGAATCTGAGCAGACATTCAATGCCAGATTTTGTTATTTCCAATAATCAGTGATACATTACAGTCAGTACCAAAAAAAAAAAGTTTTAAGGTTCAATACCCAGCCCTAATTATGTTCAAACTTCCTCAGTATTTCTGAGTCCAGGCACACAGCATCCTTCTGTAGAATGAACTATATTTCCTCTGTACATTTCCGTCCTCCCAGCACAGCACTCCAGCCACAGCTATGCTCTTCTGACAGTTTGGAGAAAGCACAGCTGGGGTGGTGCTGGGGGAAGGTTTTCCCCCGGGAAAGGAACCTGTGGGTTGAAGGGGGGGGGGGAATTTCAGACACACAGGTGCTGTTGAATATTAGTCTTACGGCAAGAAGTCTGGGCTCATGGGGGTGAATTATTCATCCTCTGAACCCAGCCTGCGTGTTTCTGCCTCACCAGGCCACTGCAATCCTGATCTGCACTGTTTGATGCTGCTGCTGCATCTTCCCAGGGACTAAATGAGGCTGTGGAGCTGCTCCAGAGATGTGCCTCACTGGCATGTCCAATGGAGGACTGGCTGGTACATGATATCAAAACTTAGTTTTACCCAGGTTCACATGTTCAGTAAAGCTTTCCCCACTATTTTTCTAAAGACACCACGGTGTGTGCAGCGACATCCAGTCCACTACTGTCAGTCTCAGGGTAAAACGGGCACCTACAAGGTTAATATGAAAGAAAAATATTACAATATTCTACCATTTCTGACTGCAGACATAAATTTATTTAATGAATATATTATTTAATTAAGTTATGAGTCTGACAAGGACATGAGTAGGGTGAACTGGATCTAAGCTGCGGTGCTGAAATGATTCACCTTTGAGTGCATTTTGGCAAAGACAGGAGTGAAATACATGCCAGCTATCAAAGGGAACACAAGCAATTTCTTAAATTACTTATATTGTACATCTAAGTTGCAAAGTAAATAGCAAATGAGAGGCATATTGATTTTTTCTTTTAGATTACTGTTAAAAGTTTTAATCTTACGTGAAACTTCAAGACCTTACTCTCATCGACTCCAGAAAAACCTAGTCAGCTAGCAATGAATGCGTCACAGCCTCAAGTCGACAATTCAGAACAAAGCTCCACAGTTTGGCTCATTTTTGTGCAGTTGGAAAGTGACCATTTTGAAACAATGACTCTGCTATAACCTACCTGTGGCAGGTGCATGAACAAAAAAAAGGAGGAAATGGCTGATTAAAAACAGAAATACACTGGCCAATACAAATGCGAGCAATAAAAAATAAGGTAGAAAATGAAATAAAGAAATATATAGGTTTAATAGTTAAAGGCTCTCTTGTTTGTCAGCAGCTAGCAGGCTTTCTTCCTTGGATAAAGGCTATTAATTCTAACCCTTTTACACAATTTGTAGTCAGAGAATGGAAAATTAGGAGTACAGCTGCCAACACCATGACAAGCAATAAGACATTGAAGACTAAAGACATAAGAGTTGGTTAAACAAACCTATGTGATGACTAAATGGGAAAACTGCAAAAAAAAAAAAAGTACAGTTTTGGTGGGAATCCAGCTGCTCAAGATTTTTTCTTGTTGCTGCCTCTTTTTATAAATGTCTCTACAGCCTACCTTCAGCAGGGATCCTATTATGAACAATGCCCCATTTAGAGATCTGGGAATGGCAACAGGGAAATCCTTGGTTAGCCCTGGGACTCGCTCAAAGACTTAGTAGGACAGGGAAAAGATATGTTTGGATTTTTGTCAAACCTTAGCTTCAGCAGTGGGTAATGACATTCACACTACAGAAAAATATTCACATTGTTTTCAGAGCCTTTTAGTTGTAGGTCTCGGGGCTAGTGTGCAGAAAGACAACTGGACAAACTTCACTTGCTTCAAAACTAAAAATCCAACAAAGAATTATACCAAACATGTCAAGTTAATTCTATTCTAACTTATTTAAGTCCTGTTCGTCATGAGGCTGCCACGAGGCGGTGGGAATGATGATAACGTTGCTGAAAAACAAACGGGTGCTAGAGGCTTTCCACATTAATTACTCCTTCTTTTGCCCTGATACCAATAAGTCTCACATCCAACTGAATTTGTCCTCCTGGAGGGCAGCGTACTATCATTACAATCAACTTGTCAGACTTTCACCGTTTTGTTTATTCAGATGTGCATTATTCCTAAAACATGTGTTTTCAACTTTGTTTCCGTTTGCAATGCAGAGCTGCACCCACACTTCTAATGACTCCTGTGCCCTGTAATTTCTTTAGCGTGGCAAACTCTGATTACAGGGTGGGAGTCAAGCTCCAAGCCAAGCATCATCTTTTCCAGTTATTGTTTTGTGTTTGCTCTGTCTTTAACACGGGCCCTGCAGCTGCGTGTCTCAATAGATGTTTCGATGAAGCAGTGTTTAACACCGAAGTGATTTGGTACAACAGTTTGCTGCATTACAGCCCGTGGCTACTGATTTTCAATGCACTGTTTGCTCAGGCACGTTGGCAAATTAAACCAGGAATGTGTTAGGGAGTGAGCTGACATGAGTGCTGCTGACCGACTGTCCCCGATAGTGGACGGTCCAGCAGTTAGTTAAGTTGTTCCCAGAAGAGCAATTGAAACACATGATTTCAGTGAGTTATCAGACTCTCACAGGGACAAGTGAGAATATATTTTTGTTGTGGTAAGAGATTTGCCACTTGGTTAAAAACTAAAATTGTGATTGACAGTAAAAGAAAAACACAGATCCAATCCCACAAGCTTCTTTGAGTTTAAGGGCATATCGGGGTCACATTATCATCCTCATTTTCCGGATGTTGAGCAAGAGACAACGATACATCTTTTCTCCAACACCGTTCCTGCCGTCTCACTCTCCCTGTTTCCCTTTGCTTCTGAAGACATGGACACCCCCCCCCCTCCGGCTCTGACAGCTCCGGAGTGACCACCCTGCATGGTGCGGAGCATACAGTAATGTCATTAAACCTCCCCCTGGGGAATCAGTCACGCGGAGGTTTGAGCTTAGGGCCAATACAAAGGAGACCCATTTGAAAAGGAGCCAAGTCCAGCCTGAGGAGGTCAGAGGGCTGTTTACAGAACAACAGTCTCTTATCGGCTGTGTGCTTCCCCGAGGAGTCTCCACCACAAACAGATAACAGCCTCCAAATAGGCGCCAGAGTGTGACCGATAGGAGTATAATCAGGTACATTCTGCTTTGGGAGGAAGAAGTGGAGGATAAGGGTGGATAATAGTGTACTCGACTGTTAGTATCATATGCTACAGGAACACGGCTGCATTAAAAACTCACACTTTAGTAAGTAAATAGAAGTTGAAATTTGTTGCATGTCCCTGTTAAAAGACCATAAAAATGTATATGTTAATTTAATTTTTTTTTTTTTTTTTCGCATCCTAATAACCATTATTCAACAACACTGCTGAGGGCTAATTCATCCTCAGGGATCGCTTCATTATTGAACAGTTAAATGGTCAACAGGTTCAGCCCAGGCAGCTTTTAGCACAAGGGCAAATAGACGGCGTAAAAGCCAATGCAAATAACTGGCACTCAAACAAGGCCTAATGCATTAATGACTGGATGACGTGCGCTAATGTGACGGCAACAGATTCAGACTGACAGTAATGGAGAATTTTGCCCCTGGTTATACTCATAAGGCCCAGATTGGGAGAGGAGGAGGAGGGATGTACACCTGCCTACTGCCTGAGCCTTGACAGAAGCCTAATAAATAACAGGAGACAAGGTGAAACAGCAGTAGCAGCCCCCACACCCCCCGCACCTCCACCAACCCATCTCCACCACCTACACAAGTTGTGTGAGGTGCAGCAGCCTACGCTGACAGTTTTTTGGCATGAAACAGAGTCTCCTCGAAGTTAGCAAGTGCACTTGTCCCATGAAGGAGGCAACTTGAGTTATTCATAAAATTACAGAAAAAACTTTAAGCCTTGTCAACGACGCAACTCCAGCATCAAAAGCAGTGGCAGGGAGTTTTATTTGACAGATTTGAAATTAAGCTTCATATGCTTCAGGTCAAGGCCATACGCTCACCCGAACCAAATATCAAAGTGTGGTCTATCAGAATCCCTTTCAATTCACCTAATAACCCCTGAGTTATAGGCGACTATGCTGAATAGAAGCCAGCCTGACTGAACAGTAGGTTCTGACGATATGTGAGGAATGTGCCATGGTCAGGGTCAATTCAATCTGAGTGTAAAATCCGTGTGACTGCCGGTCATCAGTCACTCATACAGATTTAATTCGCAAGATAGCAGGAGTGACTGATTTAAATAAAAAAGGAAATGTTATTTTTTTAAAAATGTGAGCATAAGTGAGATGGCATCCACCCTGGTATGCAGAGAGGAGGCCTAACAATCAATTAAAGCAGACACACTGTAATGTCCTGATTTAAACTGCTTCTCCTACTCCTCCCTCATTCACCTCCTCCTTCTCATCACCATTAATAACAATTGAGACCCTTGGAGCACTAATTAGCGAAATTTTCCCGTGTGCCTGGACTCTCAGAGCCACCTACAACGAGTGCAGACTTCTGTAAACATGATCCGCTGCATAGTAAGTTGTTGTTTTTCTGGGAGGATTTTTTTTTTCTTTTTAGACATGGTGATGAGATCACAGAATTGTTCGAGCATGCCTAACACACACAAACTCCCTCTCTCTCTCTCCCCAAAACACTTCCCTCTGTGTCTCTCACCCTCTCTTCATTAGGCAGCCCCTGTGCTGGCCTGCGTGCGATTCATTAGCTTTTATCCTCTTCATTTGAAGAAGGAGCTGTGTATAATTAGAGCATCTCTGTTTGTCCAGCATCCTTCACACAGTCACATCTCAAGGCCAATTATCATTCCGCCGCAGAGCTCCCAGATAACATAGCCACATCAGCCGCCTCGAGAATGAACTTCAAACTATTACTGCCTCTCAAGAATGTAAATAAAATCACTTGCAAATCAACAGCTAATGATTGAATGTGGAGTGGCACTCCAGGGATATGAAGATGATGAACCATATTGGTAGACTTTGCGTTTCAAGATTTTTCTCGCTTTCTTTTGCTGGAAAGTACTCGTGATAGGCCAGCACTTAACCAATTTCCATACTTACAGTGCAGTCCACGAGTCCTTGGACAGTCACATGTTTGTTGTTGTGATGGCTCTGTTTCATGTCAAAGTGCTTTCAACTGCAGGGTGAGCTTTAAGGTTTAATTTGAGATTTAATTTCACAACCATTTTGGTTGAATTGTATAGTAAATATAGCTATTTTAAACAAACTCCCCCAATTTTAGGACAATGCAGAAGGACAATGATCCTAAACACACAGTCAAAACAACCAAAGAGCTTTTTATGGTTAAACAGTGGAATGTTCTTGACCGGCCAGGTCAGTCATCTGACTCAGTCCAAATTATCATGTGTTTCACTCGCTGAAAACCAAGCTGAAGGCACAAAAAAAAAAAAAAAAGTTTTGACACTAAATGTTATGAATATGACTACAGAAAGAAATAAATGTTCTTTGGGCAGTCCTTGAACCTGTTGCATAGCCTCTTCAGTCATTTTGGATTTAGATGATTAAGTTCATATTAACTTATACAATTACTTTCTGTGCACTAAAATTAGGGTCTGTGTATTAAAAGAGCGACAGTTGCTACACACTGTTCATCTTAAGTGGAATTAAACACTCAAATTAAAGGTGAAAGTCAAGATTTTAACCTGATAGTCACTGTTTGATTTGAGATCTAATGTGCTGGAGTCTGGAGCCAACAAAACAAAAATGTGTCACTGGGCAAATACAGACTGCACTTTGTGTCACCTTCTTAAGCCTTCCTATAATACCGCTTTGATTAATTTTTAGTTTGTTGCCACAACAGTTAAATATAATTTATGAAGTGACAAAAAATGGAGTAGGGAGGTGGAGCAACGATAGAACAACAAATGACCTGTTTCTGAAGAAATAAAATTGATCAACACACTTTTTATGAGATTTAATGTCTGATGTGGACAGAGATGTGTGGCACCAGACTGGACAGCATCCCATTTCAACTGTTAAGAAATGTTTCAATGGCATCTACATCTTGTTTAGTATAAATCTCCACGCTAGCTGTGTTACTTGCCACTTAAACCAGGGGCACACTTTTGATTATTCCTGCACTGCTCGGTATCATTAATCTGTGATGTTTCGGGAGTTATTTTGTGACAGCATGTTTACTTTTTTTGGTGTGTCAATTTTGCCTCAACCTCCCTTTATCTTCTCCCTCTGTCAGTGGTTTCCTACATTTCCTAGAAGCCCTCGTGGCAACTTTCAGAGAACAGATGCTGACTTTTCCCATAGAAACACAGCTGAATAATGTGTCAAGCTGTGTGCCCTTTACTCAGTATGCAACATGTTTTGTTGCTCTGTTATAATAAGTCTAATGAGGGTAGCAAAATGTTAGATAACCTTCTCTTATATGATGGCTTTCTCCTGGTATGACTCTTATGTCTAGAAACACGATGTTGATCTTTAATACAGAGACACTGACGTTAGATTTTGACCTTTGATGCTGACGCTTCAGATAGCAGATTTTATTTTGAAATGTGGATGGCCTAGAAATAGCTTGATGTGCTATCATGTTGTCTAGGACCTGAACAGGGAATATCACTGGTGGCTGGTTTGGAAAAGTGTTACCAAGGGTTATGGGTGTAATTTTCCATTAAAAATTGCAATTTGTTTGTTACTGGATGTAAAACTAAGGTGCACTGATACGGATACCACATAAAAAGAGTATTAAAGTGCATTAAAATCTATTTTAAAAAATCTGACAGCACCGATGTTCTATAGTGTCATACACAGAAGAACATTAGACCTGTCTACTGGTGAAAAATGGATAATATTGCTGTCAGACTACTGACTTCAAACAAATGGTCTAAGTCCATACAGCAGCACTTAATGTTTGTAAGTTAACTTTTTAAAGTGACACATACACACACCCATATCTACCAGCGATGATCAGTCTTTCAGACAGCTTTGCTGACAAACTCAGCAGACCCTTTTCTAGGAAGTCACACGTGTACCCGCATGTTTGAACAGCTTCAGTAAATCCATGTGTTTCCACCGCCTTCATTATCATCATAATAAAAGTGTCTGAAAAGCAAAGTTACAGAAGAATGTAGACACCTCACTTTCTGCTTTGTACTATCATCAATCACCACAGAGCTTTTTTTTTCTCCTACAACATTGGTTGAAGCTATCGTATAAAAAAAAAAAAAAAAAAAAATCACATGCATATTTAATTTCATTCTCCACTGGCTCACACAAAAGAAACTGCCACCCTTCAGGACACCTTTCGGAAAAGTCTCTATTAAATCTGAGTCAGCTGGGAGAAAAAAAAAGGGGAAAAGAGAAACATTTCATGAGTGAACAACTATCTAAATTATTGCCAGACTTCAAATGAAGTGCTGTTTATCTTCCCAAGCAGCCAATATGTTGTTTTACTCCTTAGTCACAGCTTGGATGGCAATCAGGATCGGTCAACCAGGACGCTATCAGCAGCAGTCACTCTGCAATGACAAACTACAGCTCTACACCCGGAGCATGGGCATTATTCTCCACACACGGCTCACCCCTATCAGAAAACAAGACAGGTTTTATGGCTGCTGGAAAAGGTGGTAAACATAACAAAGCGCAGAGCTTCCTGGAATTTAATGTGCTCGGTCAAAAGACAGAGTATAGATATCAAAGACCAGGCTTTCTAAAATAAAAAATAAATAAATAAAAAAAATGTTGTCCTGATAATGTAGAAAACAGAAGCACTGGGCATACACAACAAGTGATTTATAGTGTTGATTTCTTTTTTTTTTTTGCTTTCTCTCTGAACCTAGAGCATCCTGTGGGCATTATGAATGCAAAAAGTGTGGGCGGGGGCAAAAGAGCAGTTCACCTCTACCACGCCACTGAGAGCAGATACACAGGAGCACAAACGAGTTCACAGAGGAAGGAGATGAAACCGATACAGTGTGATCCTGATTAAGGAGTCGGTTTTGTTTTTTTTGCGTAAATTAAAAGACTTCCGTAGGACTGCTCTCTGTGATCAAATTGAGGCTGCACTGTCACAAGGCGCTGATACCGCGCACTGAAGTAGACTGGTGCTCTGGTTACCTCAGTGATCTAATTATCACATGAGCTGTTAGCACATACTCTCCATAACAAATGTCTCGAGCCGCACGCACAGGCTCATATTTAGCCCCTACCTCTCCATCTGTGTGTGGCTAATCCGTCACCTAGCCTGAGAGAGTAAAACACATCCAATTGATTTCTTCCTGGTTTACATATTTACACACACACTCATGCAATTAGGAGCACATTTATCGACAGTTTCGGCACCACTGGGAGCCCTGCAGTGCAGCCTACTCCAATAAATCTCCCAGTCCTGAGGCTGCCAGCGGGCAAGACTGATAAACCTCACACAAAAACGGACCGGGAATACTTTGAGCTTCAGGGTAAGAGAGTTCTCAGTCACAAAAATTGACCCATGGTATTCAGACTACCAGATAAACACTATTTATTCATCATAAAATATTTAAATGCATCTTCTTTATGTCTCAGTATAAGCCAGATGCCCTCTGTAAAAACATCCCTTCTAGGAACAGGACCAGTTTGGAGAAAGTAGGAACATAAAAACAAAATAAAAATGTATTTATTTTTAGCAGCTAAGTTATTTGGTTGCCTCAAAGTTGTGATCAAACTGCAATTCTGCCACAGCACAGACTCAGATAGTTTTTCCAAAGTGCATCTGAATTCTGATCTATGAGTCTGACTCACGGTCTTCCACTCTGAGCAGCTTAACTTCATCATCTGGGCATCATATTATATGTGTACCATGCTGCCCCCAGCAGGCTCTCTGAAAAATGCATCAATTCCACAGCATCCGACAAGAGCTGAAACCACACATCACAACTACAACTCCCCCAGAGTCAGTGCAGCACATAAAACCAAACATTCATGTTTAAAGCCATATTTTTATGAGTTTTTTAAGTGCAGCTCTAATTGTATTGGCAGTATGGATCACCCTCAGACTGGACACTCATTGTCTATACACATTGATTGGCATGAATATAGGCTAATGCGCCTTTTTCCACATATAAAGCCATTGCCGAGACAACAGAAATGACCCCTTCAGGGGCTAAATGAGGCTCTGAATGTTAAGTGCCCTCAGGCAATCTACAGCCATTATCACTGAAGGTGAAAGTCTGCACTATTATGTGAGTAATTCTAATAAGTCCAATCACTATCTGATACTAATCCCTGAACTTTTTCTCTCACCACAGCTTTGAATAGACTTTCCACAAATTAAGTTGAACAGCATTCGTTTGAGCAGGAGTGCTGTGTCTGTATCTACAAGTGGAAGTCTGCATCAACAACCTGTCAAACGGTGAAACAACAAATCCATCAAATTTAAGGAGTAAAATGACAAAACAAACACTTATCTGGAACATCCTAATGAATATGTTCTCGGCTGAAAACAGAGTGCATGACAGGGAAACAGTTCTATTCAAAACAACGAGAGGCTGATTGCCTTTTTTTTTTTTTTTTACCAATTAATTTTTTTAGCTTTTTCAATAGGGAGGGAGGAAAACTGCACACAACAGTTCTCCAAAAATATAAAGGGTGTTTTATGAACTACCCATCATTTTAAAATAGAGCATGTGACCAAGAGGGGGGGGGGGGGGGGGGGTTAACCCATGTAAATTATATAGACTAATGCAGAGATATAAGACATAAGGAATTTATTTTTACATACAAAAGTCGAATTGTTTTTGCACTTCAGCTACAAAAAAAAAAAACACTAAGAAACCTCGGATTGAAAAGAGATCTGCACGCCAGATATGATTCACACTGAGAACCTTAGGCTGGGAATTATACTTCGAGGTGACTGAAGCGTTCATTAGAAATGAAGTTTGTATAGAGTTCACGGTGCAGTCATGACAGTAGGTCTTATTTGGCTTATCACCTCGACCTATAACAAACAACAGCGCACGGTGACACTTTGGTGCGCGAATGTCTTGAGGTTAATCACATTAGACAGCAACTTATCAAGGTAAAGTTAAACACGAGCACTGAACTCCTTCAACTTGCGGTCATATGAATCGTGGCACTGAAAGCAGCGGAGCTCCTCCGGTGCCCGTGGCGCACCTGCTCGTTCCGTACAGACCCTCCAAAGGTGGGATACGAAACTACTGATGAATGCCAGGGCTGTAGCTGTGAATCTGTGGCATTCCGGTCACGGTAAATCAAATGTGAGCGAAATTCATGGTTTTAATTCACTTTCTCTGCAAAATGCCGCCCTCATATAACTCACATTGCTGCCACGCTGCCACGTACGCTCGAATTTACACCACAAACATTAGTTAAAACCGCAAAATTGCGACTAAACTATCACACAAAATAGTGGGCAAACTGAGTTGAAGTGCCTCCACCATGCACTTCGCTCCACGGCTTTGTGCATAAAGCAAGACTGCACGTTTGTCCCGTACAGACAAACATTTCCAGGTAATGCTCCTTACCTTTAAAAACTTCCCCTCGGGCGGACAACAGCAGGGTAATTGCGGCAAACAAGCAATTGATAACTTTATCCATGTCGACAGCACCGTCGTAGCGTTAACCCCCAGCAGCGGGGTTAACTGGCAACTCTTCTTTTCTTGATTGCAACTTGAATCCTACCTATACTTTTAGGAGTGTTATATCTAAAGTCTTCCTCCTGCCCTCCGTCCCTTGGCGTGCTGTCGGGGGTGAGAGGACACTGTCGCCGACACGGCTGCTCCTTGCCGGCTTGCTCCACACTTGGAGGAGGAATGTGTGAGTGAGTCCTGATTCCTGAATTACGCCTGGATTGAGTGGTCCGGCAGCTCCAGGAGAGCAGCGGCTGCGTGCGCTCTGTCTGGCCGGTAGAGGGCACGTGTGAGCCCCGCCTGTGAGTGAGACGACAGGCGGAGGTGAGCTGTCCCCTCCTCCCGCCTCTGACTGAGACTCTATTGGCGCTTATTTGGACCAGCTGTGTAGAGGTAAAATAGTACAGCCATCCCGGACCATGTAAATAAAAAATCAGTGGGCTGTTAATCCAGTCAGCCATCATAGTTTTAAGGTGGAAATTAGTTAATCAGTCACTGATGTTGGGATTATTACCACCAGTCTGAGATTATCAGTTAGTTAATTGTATTTACAAAAATCAGTTACGTTAGTATCTATAGTTTACTCTTTAGATTATCTTTACCGATTACCATGACGTCGCCCATTGGTTTCGGGGAGTCGGTTTTGTGACCAAACCATGGGCATTTGAGCTGCGCCATCTTGGATTTTAGTGGGAGCGTACTTTCCATATTTGACGGAGAGGCGGTTACTCTACGGGTCAGCCGGGATCAGCCGGCCGAGAACCCGCCCACTTAGCTCGGAGAAACCGAGCTAGCCTAAGGCTAATCAGCTAAGCTAACAAGCTAAGCGGCTACAGGCTACACGCAGCTACATCCACCACACCACAGTCCCCGAGTACGACCCGACTAGCTCGACCCCGTGCGACCGCAACACACAGCATACAACAGAGATCATAATGTTGCTGCTGTGTTTTAAACATGACTGTTTCACATAGAGAGGTTTTAGGTGGAGACGTGGGGGGAAATTTATTTGTTTTATAATATTTAACTATGAAACAATAATTATTTCACATTAATAAAATATATTAAAACGTTAAAAAATTATTATTATTGCCGTATTAAACAATACGTTATTAAAAATAATGATAATAATATATTAAAATGTTTAATATTTACCAGCTTTCACCGCTGCCTCCATCCACTATCCACTTAGTTACCGCAGCACACAAACAACAGCGGGAAAAATGAGACGAAATAAAATTGTAGCCTAGTATTCCTGCAATAAACGGACTCTGAGAGCACGACACACCGCAACATGCTCCTAACATTAGCTGCTCCGGTCCTCTATCTGTATCAGCAGCGACCATAAATCGGAAATTGTCATAAGCCAGCGGCAAAATATGCTAATACATGCTAACTAGTGCAAACATCCAGGTAAAATAGTGAGAAATTTACTTAACGAAAAAACTGCAACACAGACTCCTTCGACGGTCGGTTAGTACAGTCTACACTACAACAAGCCATACTGTCACAAAAACCTATCCGAACATTGGCAAACAAACACGGACACTGCAGCCCCTGTCAACCGTTGGAGGTAGCCGGAGGCTTCTGGATGTAGCCGCCTAGCCCAGCCGATGCTTTAGCAAAGAGCTAACTGCCAGTGCCTGTCTATGGAGTTGTCACTCATCGTAACCACGTCCTAATTGATGTAATAATAACACTAAAACGGTTGTAGTACAAAAAAATTCACCCCCACAGTGTTCATGGAGGTGGAAACTATCAATAGAGACCAAAAACAAAAAGTGTACCAGGCTGTAAATATTTTTGTTTAGGCTGTAAAGTTGGCTATTTTAACATGGGGGTCAATGGAGAATTACTCACTTCTGGAGCCAGCCCCCAGCGGCAGCCGAGGAACTTCAGCTTTTTGAACGCGGAAGTGATCCTCACTGGTGAAACCTACAACTCCCCCCTTGGTTATATGAGATATAATTTAGCAAATATAAATGAACTTTGTTTACCAAAAAGTCATTTTGCTAAAATAGGCTGCTTATGACTGAACTCTTGTCATTTAACAAAGTCATTTCGGAAATTAGGGCTTAATAACTTTGGACAGAGCTGTTTCCCTGTGTTACTGTATCCTAAGCTAAGCTAACCAGCAGCTGTGTGATATCAATCTTCTTGCATAACTCAGTGTAAGAAAGTGAATAAGCTTATTTCTCTAAATGTCAAACTCTTCCTTTATAAACAGTGTCAGCGTATATATATAAAAACCTTTGCACTGAAATATGGGTAAACTCAGCGTGGACTATCTGTCCTTATAATGAAATGAAATAATGTCACAAATTCATTTTTTAGTCACATGATAGCTTAACTCTAGATCCTCCACTAAATAAACTATATGAGCCATTTTCATACTCAACTTGACACCTTAATTTATAAACCGAATATAGCTTAAAATCTTTGCCAGCTGGATTAGTTCACCCCATGTGTCCTCTCTGATCAAATTCATGCATTGATCCCATTAAAGGGAAACCTGGGCTGACATTCAAGAGGACCTCATCCGGTGACCTGGCAAAACAGGACCGCATCATCATAGACTTTCTATTTTATTTATTTACTTTCAGGTTTGATGAATCAATAACGATGCTTTATTTTAATATATACAAATATTTGTTCAAAATTAGTCTTATCTTAGCCAGCAAGAGCAAACAACACCAGGGTATTCTCGCAGCAATATCAAACACAGAGATGGAGAAGCAACTAATGACAAAGTCAACCAATGTCATTCCCTTATTGTTTTTGCATGCATAAACACACATGGCCATTTCACTTGTACCAGCAGTTTTCATGGCTAATTAAAATGCAGCCAGATTGACATGGGTCCACATTTAGTTTCAAAATGACCTCCTGTTGTCAAGGATATATGACTCCAGTTGTTGTTTTTCTACATGAGTATGGCCAACAATGGCTGAAGCATTTCAGAGAAACACCACACATCTCTTTGTGGTCTTTCGGTATTGTCTTGGCTTCAGCTGTTGTGTTGCCAGGAGTGCATGAATACCAGTGTGTCATGGGAATTGGTGAGAATGTTAACTCCTCCGACTGGATGGAGGAATGAATGGATAACATCATTGTCTGCACACCCGAATGCAGAGAAGGAGAGAGAGTGAGTGAGTGTATGTGTGTGTGTGATTGAGGGGTGTGTTTCAGTGGCTCTCCATAAACACAGTTCGAAGTCATGTTCAATAAATAAATCATAATAATACCTCCCAACAGTGGTGCCACCCATCACTTTCTGCTGCCCATTACAACCATTTATCAATTTAGCTAACTATTTCAACCTTGTGTCCATCGTTAGCTATCTATTTAGACTTCTCTGCTGGCACACTAACTACTTTTCATGCACTGTCAGTTCCAAAATGTAGTGTTCAGGTCATAAAGCTGATTCACTATGTGTATGTTTTTTGTTTTTGTTTTTTTAAATCAAGTCATAATTTTTCATATTAGTTGAACTATTCTCCTTCTCCAAGTAAGCCCTGACAGCTGCTGGTTAGGAAACACTGCGGTGATGACAAAAACAAGCCCATGTACCACTTACATTATTGAAAATACTTTATGTTGGCCTGACACTTCTTTTATTTTAATCCAGTAACATTTCACAAGCTTACTTTCCATCACATTCTCAAAGCAATACACAGAAAAGCTTTGGCATTACACAGATTGGAGAGGAATGACCAGACCAGCATCGAAAGATTCCATATTTAGGCCTCAAAGGTTGTGACAGTGGCCCACTGTTTCAGTGACTCACAGTTGCTGATTTCTGAACAACATCCTGAGCGACTGAATAGGTGATATTGACATTTCAACGTGGAGAGATGCCACATGCAAGGTCAGGAACCTTCAGCGAATCCATTCTCCCTCATATTTCTCCCCACAGGGATGATTTGAATCAGTTAAACATAAGAACAATGAGATAAATAACACTTTGTGGTAATTGACATATGTGGCAGCGTAATGCTGTTTGTCAATAAATGCCAATCATCTCACCCTATGTGAGGAGTCTCAGTGTGACTGAATAAATCACACAACTTAAACCGCAGTACAAAGAAAGACTTATTAAGTCTCTCCTCATGTGGCTGCCAGACAACAGTGATTTTGTCATTTAATTCCATTGTGATTATCCTGTGCCTTGACTGTCACAAGCTCAATACGAGATTGATTAGCTGTCCTTCATTATGGGAAGTCACTCACTGCTAGTGATGCTAAACTGTTTTCTAAGCTTTGGCTTATAAATGCATAATACCTCTGAATGAAGAACACGGGTGCCAATCTGTGTTCACCCAGTTGTTGTATTTTGCACAGTGTCTCATTATAAACCAGAGTCATCAGAGCACACAGCAATTAAATAAGATCAGAAAATCCTACAAAGCCCGGCAACGGCGGTCATGGGTGTTCCCCAGTGTACAGCTGACCACTAGTGAGTGAGCACTGTTAAACTGCAGTGAGGTTGAGTTCCACGCAGTGAAGGATCACTTTAATTAATTGTCATAGTGGTTAAAGTGTGTTTCGCTTGACTGAACACAACAGAGTGTTAGACATAACTGGACCCCAAACATCACTTTGTTCTTTCAAATAAGTTTGAATCTATTAGGTACTTTCATCAGTTACTTTCAATAGTGATGGAAAATGCATATGTGTGTGTTTGTTTGTATTAGTGTTTATGTATATATGATGTATACACACATAAATCTATGTATATACATATATGTGTGTAGAAACAGACATTATTACATATTATTTCATCTTAAACAAGTAGACAAAGTCATTGTTTATTGTGTTATCACTCAAACTGTAACATCAGCACAGAACACTAATACCTGAATTCAGGTCATCTGACTCACACTGAAGCAATATCTTTATAGGTGCTTTATTTGACAACATGTCCCATGATCACTATCTAGGACAAAGACTTATTCAGGAGGGGTTCATCTATCATGAATGTGTGGGTTGTGTGTGTATCTATGTGTGTGTGTGACAGAGAGAGAGAGAGAGAGAGAGAGAGAGAGAGAGAGAGAGAGAGAGTTAGTAGATTCATTTTAACTAATGTAGTAACAGGTATGTACCAACAGAGGTCACTTTTTTTGTCTTTTCTGTAGCACATTACATCTCCACTGTGACTGGTTCAAAATGCGCCTGACCTTCTTAGAGGTAGTGAGATACATGTGTACCTCATTAACATTCAAGCACCGAGGTTGACACAAACTCTATTTTATTCACAGGGACAGCTTGCTGATAACGGAAATTAGGCGCAACACATTTGTTTCTTCAGTCATACGCACAATTTCTCATCACGTCACAAAGCTGCTCTACTGTTGCAGTTTGAGATAAAGTCACTTGATTACAAGCATGTTAATGAGGTGAGTTATTTCAAATAAACTTGTTCCACAGTGGTCCATATTTACTCTGTTTACTCTGAGGCACAAGCATTCTATCAAATCATCCATTGTAAGGTTTTTGTTTCCCTAACTGTTTTCAGATTGTTGGTATTACAACACCCACCAACCTCAGAGGACCTGCTACCCAGCAGCCCTGCTCTGATCTGCTCGAGTGGAACAACATTTAATCAGAGTCTAAGTCCCTGTTGTGTTTTGTTTTATGTTTTTGCAGGTCTTAAGCCGCCCCCTCCACTGTTCTTTCCACTGACCTTACACACCTGATCCCGATGACCCGAAAGAGAGCGGTGATCTGTGGCTGAATTCACCCCTATGCTCCCTCACTGCCAAACAAGATCAACTGACCAGTGATCAGCCCCCAAATGTAGACCTGTGAATTTTTGTGCGAGCTGTGTGACTTTTCCTGACCCCTTTCCTGTGGATTAACAAATGTTTAGACATGACACAGCCGTTACTTGTTCTCTGTTTATATCCAAACATTCATATTACATAAGAAAATGGAAAATCTATCTGTCAGTCAGAAGACATCCTGTAATATAAACACTGAGTAATGCTCATCTGTCTTGAGTCATAATATCTTTGACAGTCAGATAACAGGGGACACAGAGCATGACTACCACGTGCCAGGGGTCAGATTTGTGCCAGCGTCCCATTACGACACACTCTTTTAGACACACACACAGAGTGGTAGTCCCTCACGTGGGTTTGAGGTAGTTATAGAGGGCACTGAGTCCTCCTTGCAGCACCTCCTGAATAGGCTTGAGGAGGGGGTTGTGGATAATATGAAGTCCTTTGTCCAGCGGGTGGCAGGCCAACCTCCCGAGCCTGCTCAGCAGATACATTTCAACTGGCACACTTTGCAAGTCATTGAAGTCAACATTGAGGAGTTCTAAAGACTCAAGAAAGCACAGTGTCTTGGGCAGTGTGTGGATACTATTTCCCTCCACGATGAGGATCTTCAGGTTAACCAAGTCCTGGATCTGGTCCGCAATTGTCTCCAGACGGTTGCAGGCTAAGTGGAGGAAGACTAGACCTCTCATGCTGTAGACACAGGTGGGGATGTGAGCGATACGGTTGTGGCTAAGGTTGAGTTTGGTCAGACTGTGCATGGTTGCCAAGCTGCCAGGGAGCCCTGTGATCTGGTTGTTGGCAAGGCTGAGCACCTCTAGACAGGTACAGGAACCCAGCTCCTCAGGGACCTCGCTCAGGCGGTTGCGACAAGCAAAGAGCACACGCAGCTTCTTCAGGAGGCCGATCTCAGGTGGGAGGCTGGACAGGTTGTTGTCCCACAGGTTGAGGATCACAAGATTGTCCAGAGCACCCAGGGCAGGGGGCAGAGAGCACAGGCAGTTCATGGACAGATTTAGCTTCTGAAGCTCTCTGAGTTCCCACAACTCAGCTGGGGTCTCTCCAAGCCCCCGCATGGCTAGACTCAGGGTGCTGTAACCAAAGTGCACTGTGGTGTGTCTGCGGATCCTCTCAGCAGCCGAGGACAGGCTTGGCTGGTCGTCTCTCAAAGCACTCCTGCTCCTTTGACTCATACTCACCTCATTCAACTCCTTGTTGGAAAAACTGCGAGACTGCTTCCCACCCATCGTCCTCACAGTAATGTTGATTCTGTCACCTATAACTAGATGTCAGCATGAGTCACCAGCACTTGGAGCATTGAGAGGACTGCTAAGCTGATTGATCTCCAGGGTTCTTGAAAAAGCCTCACGGAACATGATCAGTTGCAGTGGCACTGTGGTGTCTGGTTGTTGTAGAACTCTTGATGTTTGGCAGCAGTTACACTGAATCCTGGCTTGGTTTTTCCCGAGTTGAGTTGCACGCTGCCGTAACTGAGCAGCAGTTGGTCTCCCAGACGAACTGCCTGTCTTACTGGATTTCATTCCCCAGCTGGTCCTGTCACTTTTCAAGTCCACAGATAGCACTATGCTCCCCACCCACTACAGGAGGGGAGGACTGGGGATAGGATGCTGTGTGAGCTCAATCAGTTGAGGTCACTGCCATGATCCCATAGCCTTACACACAGAAATACATTGGTGCTCACAAACACTGTCACACTTGGTATATAACCACGTTTATTTTGTCACCTACACCTGCTATCCTTTGTATTATATTTTGCATTTAAAATAATTCAGATATTTAACATACCGTCTCTGGCTGACCATAATCCCTTCGCACTTTTTGCTCACGTCACCCCCTTTGTGCATGTTCCCCCTGTCTCAGCTTAAATATGGCACCAAGCTGGAAGCCGTAAAAACACTGAACCATCTCTCAAAAAAGTAACAGTTCTTAGAGGAATTAGTGGAACCTTACGCACAGACATGCGCTGTTTTAATCTCAAGTGCAAAAGGACATGGAACCTTCCAGTACGTTCCTAGAAAACTCTCCTGCCATTAAAAATCTTATTCATGTGGCCCAGAGGGGTGAAGCTTTCTTTATGTAAAAGAATACACTGCAGAGCATTTACATTTTAGACTGTCTTTCCCCCCAGCAACATTCACACTGTGGTAAAAAGTTCTTAATAGTTTTTCCTTAAAGAGTTCTTTAAGTGTGTTTCTAGTGTTTCTCACTAAATGCTATTTGTTCCACTTCCTCTCAAAATGAAAAGAAAAAAAATCTAATATTTACTTTGATTTGTGTGAGAAGTTTTTTTTTTTAGAAAGTTTTTTTTATTTATGTGACTATCTATAAAAGCGTGTAAAACAACACAAACAAAATTGTCGTTTTGTCAAATAACTTGATTTAAATTATTCTAAATAAACACTATTTTTATTCACATTTATTTTGTGGCATCAGTCATTGTCTGAGAGGTGTCACTCAGTTGTTTAAAATGACTTCTGCAACTGGAGAAGTCTGCATCCATGAGCCGCAAACACATTATAAAAACGTTAGGGGTGTAAATGGGACCTTGGATTTGATCCACTTTCCTCAACAGCCTTACAGAGTCTGACCAGGACTTAGAGTGGCCTTAGTCATCATTCTTCTCCCAGTCCAGTAATCAAAGCACTTGGATGACAGTTAGCAGTGATATCCAACTCTGGGGACTCTGTGGTTCTGCTCTAAGCATGGCCACATCAGCACTTATGAATGATAGGTTGAATCATGTCTTTGCTGAATTGGACACTGGAGACAGGACTTTAGGGTGCATTGCCTTTTCAGGTAGCTGCTTGTACAGCATGTCTCATCTGGACATTTTTTTAGCAAATGTTAATACCTTCATATCACAGTAACCTTGTGTAGAAACTGAGAGGTACATTTCTTGTCTGTGTGCTAGCGGTAAAATATTTCATCACAAAGTCTTGTAATAGCTCTAAGTTTTATGAGGAGACCTGTGTTACTGATCTTGTGTATATGTGTGCCACAGCTAATTTCACAAACAGCAGGATTGCTGTATCCTGCCATCCTCTATTTACATGAAAAACGACACCTTAGCTGTAACCGTTAGAGTTACAACTGATACCACCAGAGTAAAAATCTGCATGTCTGAATACTCAAACTCTCATCGATGCACTGTTGACAGTTGTCAGAGAGCTTCCAATTCTGATGAATTCTGAAACTTAAGTGATAAAGAAAGGAGACATATAAGTTGAATCCATTTTTAGCAGATATATGTAAATCAACAGGGTAAGTAGTTTGCCAAATCAAGCTTTTAAGTGATTGTGTACTGTGCCTCTGTGTGTGTGTGTGTGTGTCTTTGATCAACAGTGTGAACAGTGAATTAAAACTGCTTTCATTTCCCTTTCTACACAATCTCCCTCCACAATTCTTTGCCTCACTTAGCCCTCTGCTCCCTAATGTATTACAAATTGGGGTTAGTAAGTCCTGATGTCCACTACAAAGGACATTGAATCAAAAATGTGTTTTGAACGGGTTAAAATTATTGTGCCTTTAAAAAAACTTACTAAATTGAAGTCAAGACTTTGATATTAAAGAAAAAAACTTGTTTTTTAGCAACAGAAACATGATATCTGCAAAAAAATCAGTGGCTTGTCTCTCTTGTTTCCATAAAATGCGGAAGTTGGAATTCCCGCCACTTTGAAAAGACAGTGTCACAAGAAAGCCCAGGATGTCCACTTAAAAGGACAGTATGATTGAGATAGATTCTATAAATGATATTTTGACCTATGGGTCTCAGACTCGCGTCCCCCACAGAGGACAAAAATGAATTGCCAGGAATTGCACTTCATCATAATCTTGCGAGGCATGAATCTTTATTAAATGCTCCTTTTTTATCCTGTGCATGTTTTTTTTTCCCGATGAATCCTCCTTTCCACCAGACGAACAGATGTGTGGAAACAGCTTGAGATTTAAATTACAAGAAAATGGGATTTACCATTCCTCTTGCATTCGCACAACACCGCAATACAGAACACCATTAGCACCAAATGAGGATGAGTTATTCACTCTGAGAACAGTTACACCCTCCAGTCCTCAGGGTGACAAAAATGATCTCATTTGAGAAAGCTCATCTGGTTATGTGACACAATAATGACTCTGGATGAGCTACCTTTAGAGACTCAAGTTCAAGATATATACCATTATTACTTGTTCATTACTGTGGAGGCTTCTGGCGATGACAGCTGATGTATGGCCTTGCTGCCACAGAATCTGCCGTGGGTGTCTCTGTCCTGTTGAAATGTAAGGAGTACCTGCCAAGACCTGAGGCTCTTTAGAGTCTATATTGCAGACACAAAACTCCCCGAAGCCAGCACTCTTATTGAAGAATATGTTCCCTCTTTCGACAGAAAACAAGGTAAGATCAGGTACGGGATACAAGAAATATGCATTTTGGCAAGCCTTTTGAGCTATTCCAGACAAAATTAGCACCATGAAATGGAAGAGAGCTTGTGAACAGCGGTGGATGGCGAGCCACCTGAGCTGATAATCGTCTATTATTCAGCAGGTGCAGATGTGAATATTCACACCACTGGACACTTTCCACTTTCCATTTGTGCATGCACGAGCACACACACCCCCAGCTAATGGAGTCTGTGGAAGTGGCTGTGCATTTTTGTCAAAAATTGAGGATATGTCACACATTTGAATTGCCATCTGGAAATTGGCTGCAACACTGCTCTGCCCAAACCTCCAGGTGACACAAAGGATCTACTCAGCAATGCAAATTGGCAGGGATGAAATTTGAGTGTCCAACAAGTCTGCTTGGAGGCTGAATACTAGCCCAAGAACATTTGACTTCAATGTTTCAAATGTTCATTTATTTACCAGATTGGACACACTTAGCTTTCCCCAGGCTGGTTGTGCAAATTGTCACCATGGAAATTCCTGTATGTCAAGGCGGTTTTAGCACATTCGAGACCTACTTTGAAGACAAATCGGTGCTAAGAGAGTACAAACACAAAATCATAACCGTTCTACATCTCCTTAGAATATTTTTCACATTCTTATCAACTCAAAGCGAAGCACCTCCACTGAGTATCTTGTAATCTACTAATCTCTTTCCCCAGGCCACACGCCAGGTATCTGTAGTTAGATCTGTAGTGAAGCAGCCAGATTCATCTTGAGATAAACTGGGACAACATGATGAATAGATAATAAAGGCACCCAGGGGAGAGCACTATCCAGGTTAACTCCACCACAGAAAGATACCATTTGTAATGATGGCTGGAATCAACAGGGAAGTGCAGTGAGTACAGTTAACTGGGCTCCAAAGTGACCAAATCAGTCCTGACTTTGCTGATGCAGCAGATAGGGAGTACAAACCAATTGTGGCTGTGACAACAACAAGCAGCGTGATAAAGTACCACGGAGCAGCCTATCTGGGTCTCACCTGCTCACAGCAACTGCTATATATGCCTCCTGAGACCCAGAGGAAAAAAGGTTTTGTCTTTTTGATTTTTTTTATGATAATTTAAATGTTGTGGTTGAAAGAATCATGTTGCAATTTTTTTTTCAAACACTTTGCTTATTTAGTGGGGCCTAGCAGTGATGGCCACCTGATGAGGAAGTTTATAAAAGTAAAAACCCGACAGAGGGAGGCTAGGGCGCCCCCACAGCCCTCTTGACCTGTGCTCTCTCTCTCTCTTCATCTCTCCTATTCACAGTGAACATGCGCTTCACTCAGGGGTCTCCCGACTCAGGGACACGCCCCCACAGATTGATATTTGACCTAGGGGTCTCAGACTCGTGTCCCCCACAGAGGACAAAAATGAATTGCCGGGTCTCAGGAGGATAGGATACTGAGTGCTGAACAAAACAGTTGTACAGTGTGCGCTGTTGTAGAGTAATCACAATGAGATAAACTGACAGTGCTTTGGGGTGGCAAGGAGATTGACTGATTGATCTGGAGTCCAGGCTCTGACCTCGTCACTCCCTGCAACCTCAGCAGACTCCCATGAGTGGTAATAATGAACTCCTCCTTCAAAGCTGCATTAGATACAGAGCCTGACGCCAGCTAGTATGTGTGGGATCTAATGTGTGTGTGAGCCAGGCACCAGCCACCATTCCCCTGCTAAGCACCTCAAACCACAAAGGGAATACAGTATTATCTAGTTAGACCTCACAGCCAGGCACCAGCCGCCTGCTGGCTTTTCCTCAACACACCACCCCCAGCCATTGAAGGAAATGTACTTAAATACACAGTATTTGGAGCTGTGTTGGATAATCTTAACCCTCAAAACAATCAAATTTAACCAGAGACAAGCATAAAAATGTGATAAATACATAATAAATAAACAATAAAATAACTGTTAGCTAGCAGTTGCCAGCAGTTTACAGCTATGGGAGACATGGGGCAACATTACAGACATTACTACATAAGGGGTAGCCGTTGCAGCAAGTGTTGGCATTATAGACTAAAAACAATGTTAGCAAATCAGCAGTGCAGCAGCAGGCCAGCAGAGCAAAAGAGAGGAAGTACCTCTGCTTGAACTAGGCCTTGGTGGTGTGTCAGGTGTGGTGGAGAAACTTAGATTACAAAGTTCTCCCTGTAACCACAAGTGACAGTACTGAAGTTTCAGGGCTGATGGTTTTTATGTTCATGCCACCAGAACTAGAGACAATAGGATCTGACAAGCCCTGTTCTAGAAATTAGGATGCTTGCCAGACCATCACTGCCAGCAAGCCATAAATGTTTCATGTGGTGCTGATATGGTAATCATTGGATCCCTACAATGACACCTTGTGAGAGTTGGATAACGATGGCTGTCTTTCAGGCCTGTGTGACTTTGGACACAGTCCAACAGCTGAGGCACAGTCTGAAGTGTGAATCTGCCAGTTAAAAAGGCCACGTTGCAACCAATGGATAGGTAAAAGTCTCAAAGATGAGCAAAATAAAGAGGCAACGGGTGTCCTCCAGGCATCGTGCAGACATACAGACTCACTGGTGAAAGGTGCCACACAAATGCATTCCTCTGAGTTAAATATGCATTCCGTTTCATGAGGTTTGCGAGTGGGTCCAGGTGCCCGTTGATGGCACAGACCCAGCTGGAGGATGTGGCCGACTCGCTCTGCTGGCGCTCAGGCCGGCATACTAACAGAGCCAGGGGTGCTTTCACAGTGAGTTGAAAGAGGCTGGCGCCGGTGCCACACACCCAGGGTTCAGAGACACAGGCTCCAGCTGCATGTCCACTAGCTCGCATATAGTTAAAGAAATCGGCGACTGGAAATCAAAAGTGAATTTGCAACCTGCAACATGGCTCGTGGCAGGAATATTGATCTCATGACATTAACAATCACTCACAACACCACATCTGTGACTTGTTGCACGCGAAGCAGTGTGAGATTAATTGTTGAAGTGAAAAAAAAAAATTCCAATCACTAGGGATGAAGCAGTAAAAGGCTAACATGTCTAAAAGGGCTTAATGTATTATTTCTCTGAGGCTTGTGTAAGCCTTTTATTAAAGCGAAACAATCTTTTCAGACACCTGTTGTTCTTGCAGGGGATATTTATTGTGGGCCTATGTCAGCACACTGTAATCCCTGGTTAGAACATGGCTGTATTACCAGTGTGACCTATTCTTGGTCATCGTAATTTCCCAAGAGCATATATGGGTGTGTGTGTGTGTGTGTGTATGTGTTTTAAGTGTGTGTTTGTGTGTGTGAGAAAGAGAGGGAGGGATTGAAAGGGAGAGAGGCAGAGAAAGTGACAGTGTCCATGCGAATGAGTGTGTATCTGTGTGTGTGTGTGTGTGTGTGTGTGTGTGTATCCAGTGATTGCAGGCACCCTTCAGCCATTTCAGTCGAGCTTTCTTTTTTTTTTTTTGACACCCAATGTCATGCAGAACAAATCGCCTATTGCTGACACCAGTGATTTCTTGTCTCCAGTGCTGAGAAGTGTGTGTGGAGGCAAAACAGTTGGGTCTTACTGACGGGGAGTTGGACATTTCTGTGATTAAGTAGTAATGGCCTTGGACGTGACAGGGAAACAGGGGATTTCATTGGTCACAGGGCAAGAAAAACTGCACACCCTTGGGCCTGTGGGCTATTTTTGAGAGGGTATATAATTATTTCAAGAGTGGTGCTAGCAAAACTCTGTAAACTGGCATTTAAACTGTGAGAAAAATGTAAAAAATCTCAGCAGTTTTGAGACCACTGTCTCAAAAACGCTGCTTCACAGACGGCATCACTTGCGTTTGAGGAGTACTGTGAAATGATTGACGTACATAAGTAACATTAGAGTTTAAATGCAAAGAGGACTCTCATCATCTCGCCATGTTCACCACGCCTGCCTTGAATTCCACTGTCTGCCTATGGGCTTAACCCACTAATTGTGGCTTTAGTTCCTATGGTATTGTTGCATGCCTGTGGTTTGGTTTAAGGCTTCAGTTATATTAAGACCTGGGTATTTTAACGTCTATAGTGGAATACTCTATCAGCTCAGATCAAGGATGCATGTGGTGTGATTTGTGAGTGAGGTTGTTGAGGTACAGTGTCCTTGGGCTTTGAGAGCGCATGCCTTATTGTAATGCGCAGCTTGATAAATGGTGTTTCATGCATTTGTGAAACTGAACCGAACCGAAGAGATGGAAATAAACAGTAATTAGAAGATGATGTTTCTACAGCAATATATAATAGTTACTTGGGCACTTACAGATAGGCCCCTGGTACTGTAAGTGGGCCCTGTGTGAGATATAAATGGTGTTATGAGGCCATCTACTGGCCAGTGTTAAAACATATGAAGGAGGGTTTTTCTACCACTGAAAAGCCTGTTCACTTTAAATCATGTGATAAGTATTCCAGTAATATCCTTCTGGGGCTTACAGCACGTGTGTACTGTATCTGTAGTAAGAGGTCACGATGTTCTTGTTGTATTTCTATCATAGCCATTCATACTTTTCTAATAATTGGTCCTTTAATATTTCTATTGGTACCATGGTACTCAGGCACAAGTGATGTTACTGTAGAAAAGTCTAAATTGCCCAAAGAACCCCATAGAAAACATAGATCACTTATTATAGGCTATCAGCCATAGCACTTATTATAATTTTCCCAGTATTGATATCCCCATAAAAACTTTGATTATAGTAATAGATAAGTTTATACTTACCCTATAACCCTCTAATATTTCTATGGGCAATAACGGCGTGTCAGTTATGAGTTTATAGATCGTATTAAAGCTCATTTTGTGGTCATTTTAGCCACTACATAACCACTGTGATGTATAATATTTTTTATATATTGTGTCTTTCATAACAGAATTGCTACACTGCTACACTTGCGAGACAACGTCGTCCTCATCCAGTGGCGGTTTTTGGCACGGGTGAAATTTTGTTATTTGTTAATAGTGTTATAATTAGATTTCCTTTAGTGTGTTTTCATTTGTGTGATGAAGGATTTGTGCTATTGAGAATATTTATTCTATATTTTATTTGTATATTATTCTTTTATTTTCTTTATTATTCTAAAATAATAAAATTATATTGTTTTTATTTTATATTGATATTATTCTCTGCTGTTGTTATGTGTGATTGTGTATATTTTTGCCACTTTTATGTATATAGAGTATATTTATTTAATTTCTAAACTATTTTGGCAATGTTGGAGTTGGAGATTGTTATAAATATTGTTAAAACATGGCTGTTTGTGTTTGGCTGGAGGGGGAGTCGCCCAGGGAGTAATTCAATGTAGAACCGTCACTGTCCTCATCAGTCAGGCCAGTATCCCTGCTCCCTGACCCTAAACATATGAATGACATTGCACCCGGCCACCCAGCACGTCACAATGCCCCGAACCGCCAATCAGATTTCAGGAAGTTTGCACCGTTGGGAGATGGACAGCTGTCTCGTCCAATCAGAGTTTTACAACGGGCCTCGATATCCGCCTTCACTGCGCGTGCAGCCAATCAATAATATGCAGTAATTACTAATTCATTACATTGCAAAGGGGAGTGACGCAGTTATTGTAGATCTATAGATACTCCATGCTTTTTCATATGACCTGAAATAACATTATTATTTATTTTCAAAGCCGTGGACGTTAAATTCCTCACAAACACAGGAAACACGGAGGATTCCCCGCTGTCATCTGGAGGCTGTATGTCGAATCTCTGCGCCCCTTGAATTTGGATGCCATTCCGGTTGGAGGTTGCGGTAGACCCCGAGGACTAGATGCGATAACGAGGACGAGATATGCCGCAGCCGAAATCACGAAAAATCGCCATCCTCGGGTACAGATCCGTAGGTGAGTTCCGACCACGCGAACCGAGGAGGGAATTACAGCTTCGGGGGGCCTCGGACGCGACGCCGAGGCGAGATTTCAGGGGCCTTTCGGGTCAATTTAGGTCCATTATGAGAGCGGTTTACGCCTCCTATAATAGATTTAAATTATCGGGAGTAGGATCTGTCACGCAACATTTCAGATCGGGGGGAATGAGCGCCACCAGGTGAGACGCGGCCTTGTGGGTTTCAGCACACGGGGCCTCTAATATTGTGTACAAGATAGATATTTTAAGCAAACTCGTTTTCCTATTGACGCGTTTCTGTCAATGACCCAAACCCAGGCTGCGTTAAGTTGGTGCCACGCTCTGTGAAGGCCGGCCGGATTTTTGACGCATCACTGTGCGGTATATTTTATCGTATGTGAAGCCAAAGAAGCGCAATTTGTATGCGGTGCGGGGATGTGCAGGATGGCAAGATGGCACACACAGATAGCACTACGACTGGAGGCCCAGCCAGCACTAACAAAAAAAAAAAACCCATGTCATATTCCCATGCACACTTGTATTGTGGTTATGGTCGCCTGTTCTATAGTGGGTCGATGTAGCCTCTGTACAAGCTGTAAACATCCCCCATGGAATTACTATTACTAATTACTTTGAATGGTGTATTTTGTGACCTTAAGTAGGTACGTTTTAGCTTTACTGGTATTCTAAGAGCGTTTTAATATTTTTACTGAACATGTTTGACTTGTGAATGACCAAAAACCAATATACTGAAAACACCTGAAGCATTTTAACATTTTATTTCTACATTCACATTTTATTTCTACACTCACTCGGGTCTCTGCTTCTAATTATCTTTTTTTTTTTTTGCAGGAAAGTCCTCTTTGACCATTCAGTTTGTGGAAGGCCAGTTTGTTGACTCCTACGACCCAACAATAGAAAACAGTAAGTGGGACCGTTCCACCCTGATACACAGACAGGGTTTCCCCCCAGGAAACTGTGTAGGCGAGGTGTTAAGCCACCCAGATCCTGTCCATCTCACCTTGTGATGTGCTTAGTAAATTGATGATGGACTCAACAACAACCACAAAAATATAACAGCTTTTGAAGTTAGTTTTGTCTAAAAACTTTGATCATTTCATCTTGTGGGTCTGTTAAACTGTATTATGTATTGTGTCATACTGGCAGGTGCTTCTACTATTTATCCTACACTAGAAACAAATCTCTGTGCTATGCGTTACTATTCAACACCACTACAATATACATCCTCCAAAATGATCAAGTTGAGTCAACACCTCTCTAAACCAGTTTCAACAGAAACTGAAAATTATAAGCTTCATGGATGTAGGATTTATTACAGGGCTCTTGTATTAGACTGCAGTAGTCTGATAGGTGGCAGTTCCTGAAGCCCAAAGAGACAGTAATCTTCTAAATTAGCTTTTTCAGGTCTCTTTTTTTTTTTTTTAAATAAATGTTGGTTGTTATTGTTAATTTAGACATTTGAATTGTGCTCCAGGGTAACTCTGATGTGACTGAATTGTTAGCCAGCAGGGTGCAATGTTCCCTCTAAAAAAATGTGTCCAAACACTACACCAGCTGATTTCACCAGTTTCCACACTTTCAATCAGAAGAACTTTGAGAAACTTTTCAGAAATCTGTTGTGATGTGTGGTTGAAATAAAACCTCTCTGACTCTCTGATCGGTGTATGCCTGGACATCTCTGGCTTAGAGAGGGACCTTGCTTGCAGGTATTTTAATAGTACATTTTGCTGAAGGAGAAAGAACATGCAGGAATCCATCAGCCCTCTAAACACACACATTCCCAGACGCTCTAGAGATTTGAATCTAAAGTTTTACCTTTAGGCTATTTCTCTTTTTCACAACATGTTTGCTCACATACCACCCTGCGTTTCTCGGACGTGTGGTCTGTATCTATAAATAATCCTCGGACGCTTAATGTAAAGTGAAGTATCAGCATTATCGGCGAGATGCTGCAGGCAGTGCTATCCCTCAGTCCCGCTGTAGATAATATGACCCATCTCCAGGCAGCTATTGACATTCTTGTGCCGGATGAACTCAGTGGTCCCATGCAAACTAAAATGGATCCATAACTGGGTTGTGTCCTGTATGTCTCGAGATCTGCAGACGGAAAACGTAGCGTAATGAAGATGCAGTTGGCTGTACAGCATACGAGTCTTTGTTACTGTTATTTTTAAAGGGAATTTTTGCTCCCCATCCAGCAAATGTTTAATTTGTCTTTTCTCTTAACTGCAGCTTTTACTAAAATGATCACAATAAATGGACAAGAGTACCATCTTCAGCTGGTAGACACAGCAGGACAGGTATGACGCAGTGCATTTTTTATTAGCCTGTCAGTTGTTTATTGATTTTTATGTGAAGATGTGTTGGTGTAATGATGTTATTTCATAGTTAATTCTATTTCATTAAAGTTAAATTTTTACCACTGCATACAATTTTTTTCTCCCTGTCTGTCTCCATAGGATGAGTACTCCATCTTCCCACAGACGTACTCCATAGATATCAACGGTTACATTCTGGTCTATTCAGTTACATCTAATAAAAGGTATACTTTTACATCCTTTTTTTTTTTTCAAAGGCAAACACATTTATATTACCTTCTGTATTAAAACTTTCCCCTCATTTCTTCCAGCTTTGAAGTTGTACAAGTTATCCATGAAAAACTGTTGGACATGGTGGGAAAAGTTCAGTGAGTATCGCCTGTTCTCCTTTTACCGTCTAATGCATTCCGAGACATATGCAGTATATCTGGCATAAATGACACTGTGCCACTGACCTTCCCTCCTATGTATGCAGAGTACCAATTATGCTCGTCGGAAACAAGAACGACCTACATATGGAGCGGTATGTCCTAACACACTCTTAAATTGTACATGAAGTCCACTATATACAGTAGGTGTACACATGGGTCTCAGTGGCAGAAATGCAAAAAATGAGAATACAGAGCAGATGTTAATATTTGGTTCACAGATGACCCAAATGAAGGCGGCAGCTGTTTGCACCAAGCTAGCGTGTTAGAACTTTGTCTTTGTGAAGTCCTTCAAATACAGCGTAGTCAGGACCAGGTCAATAAAATCATTAATAAGAGCTGATTTCCTCGGAATTAAACTCTGTGGGTTTGTCAGAGTCAACACTGCAGCCTTACTCTGAAATATTTATGTGTTTTATCCTGACTGGTCTGCTGTCCATGCGATTTTTTTTTTCTTTAGAGTAATCAGTTGTGAAGAGGGAAAAGCATTAGCCGAATCCTGGAACGCTGCCTTCATGGAGTCCTCAGCTAAAGAGAACCAGGTAAGAGCCAAGGCTGTACAGAAAATACTGAGTATTTTTGAATGTAATTGTTCTCAAAGCTAGATATATATTTATTTGAAAAAATACCTAATTATAGTTACATTTTAGGCTCCAAAAAAATGAAGAGTAGTTACTGATATAGGTCGTTAGCACTGTCGCCTCACAGCAAGAAGGTTCTAACCTGTCGGCCAGCTGGAGCCTCTCTGTGTGGAGATTGCATGCTCACACTGTACTTGCGTGGGTGTCCTCCCACAGGCCAAAGACATTCAGGTCAGGTTGATTGGCAACTCTAAATTGCCCGTAGGTGTGAATGTAAAAGTGAATGGTTGTCTGAGTGTATGTGTCAGCCCTGTGATTGACTGGCAGCCTGTGCAGGATGTACCCTGACTTCCTCCCAATGTCTTCCCGTATCAGCTCCAGCAACCCCCCCGCCCCCCATGACCCTCTAAATAATAAGTAGGTAAAGACAATGGATCGATGGATGATTATTGACATGTATTTGTTGATTCAGTAGTGAAAAAAACAATGTGTGTGTCTGGTCTGACTAAGGCCTCAGTCTAATGTAAAGTTGTGAGGACATGGAGACTGAAAGACATTTGCCAGATGTCAGGTTGCATTATATGTGTAGGAAGTGTAGGATCCAGCATTTTTATAGTTCGGCCCAAACTATAAAAATGAAGGTCAGGATATTTCTGCCTCCGTTGCATTAAAAAAAAAATTGACCATTTTTATTTTCCCGTTATAAAGCTGTTTTGTGTGGAATCCAATTTTCCCGCCCTGGATGCCCACTTCACAGGGCAGCTGTTTACAGTGAAAAAACTCTTAAAAAACCCACTGTAGGCTAGCTAGCTTCCCAGCACCAAACAGCAAACAAACAAAGTTAGCGACTAGCAAGTGAACATATGGTGCATTTAGGAGCTCAAGAGCCAGATATTTACCCTCAGGAGTTGGTGGAGAGAAAACTGCAGCTAAAAGGAGACTGAACGTTGGACTTAAAATTGTCAGATGGACACGTGCATGAATGCTAATTTTGCTCCGTGTCTCCTCCATGAGGCAGCTGTTTGCTGGCAGGTTCTTTATATTAACATTATAACAGGAGAATACTGAATGTATTATCTTCACAGCTTGTTATGCTGCCCTCAAGTGGCCAAAATGCAGCTTTAGTAATTGTGTTTGAATGTTCATCCACCACAGTCTCCAAGACACAGCATGCAGTATACGCAGATTGAAGATTTTATTAGTTTACATCCAACATAAGCTAATAATCAACAGCAAACTTGCAGTGTGTGCAACAGAAATCCATTTTTTAAAACCGTCTTTCCATTTTCTGGGATGTATTTCCCTCCACTAGTAAGTGTCATTTTCAGGAAGTCAGCTAATCTGCTTCAAATCAAGTTAGCAAGCAGCGTGGATAAGCAGTGCATAAAAACAACGCTATCTCTGTTATACGTAAAGCCAGCGAGGTTCCACTGGATGTAGTGTGTGTGCCTCTGGAAAATTCAAAGTGGTGTGACTGAGACATGTGACAGCGTCTGTGTGTGTGTGTGTGTTTTTTCTCAGACGGCCGTGGAGGTTTTCCGGAGGATGATCCTGGAGGCAGAGAAGATGGACGGCGGCGTACAGCCAGGAAAAACATCCTGCTCCATGATGTAGAGCCGCCCAATCAACACACAGGACACTGCACTGGGATATCCCGTTACTTGAAGGCTAGCTGCCAGTTCTCCTCCACCTCAGCTGACTCCACCCCCCAGGGTCCTAAATATCCAATACTGTCTATTTATGGCTCTGAATCCACTGTTATTTATCAGTATTTCCTATGCCCTTTTGTCATCCTTGTTTTTCTTTGTGTGTTTGATAAAAAAAAAAAGAGGATGAGTGGTGGTTCCCTTGTCTTATATTTCCCACAATCCACCCCTCCTCCATGTCTGTGCTCGGCACTGATGCAAAACACAGAACATCATTTGGGTGTATCAGAAAAAAATGTTTTCCTGTGCTTGGTAATGACGACTACCGTAACTAAGGCCAGAGACTGTAGTGGCTTGATGCATCTTAGCTTCTCATTATGCAGCTCCCATATAGGCTACGAGCCCTTATCAGTTCAAATAACACGAGATAGGAGAAGAAGAGGAGAAATGTCATGTCTGCCATGCATACGCTCTGAAAATGGTTAAGTAAACACAAACATTTCTTCTGATACATCACCAGCTGTTTGGTCCCTCCAATATTCAGCTCTTTTTCTACTTCATCTCCACGCAGTACCCACCTCTCTGTCCCTCAGTTTGTTTTCATAGCGGTTACTGTCAGCCAAAAAAAAAATCTGCATCCATTTTCTAATGTTGAAAATGTTGTACAAATGTTTTTGATTGTAATCATTAAAGCAAAAAGTGGTTATGTAAAGTAGGCTTGAGTGTGGATTATTTGCTGCTGATGATTGCGATTTTTTTTTTCACCTGGGACACAGGGTAAGTTTATTTATTTAGCCCTTGTCAACGATAACTCAGTGCACTTTGCAGGAGGGTTAAAAATACAGTAGATACAGGAAAAAATTATTGATTTTGTGTTGCACAAGGAAGAAAACAAATGACTTACTGTAAGGAGAAACAAGAAAAACAAAAAAGAAACAGTTCAGCAAGAGGAAACACGGTAGCATTAGTAAAATGACCTACTTGTAGTAGAAAACCAACAATGGTTTCTATGCTTAACACAACCTCAAAACTTCAGAGCAGTCACCCTGAAGCATTTGTTCAGACACTTCTGAGCTGTATTTCTTGGAGCGTTTGAGTCTTTGAGTGTGGGAAAATGCAGCGAGCCTAAAAGGGATAGAAAAACTTCCAAGCACTCCTCGAACACCCTCAACTTGTTGTAAAAAGACACTTGACCAATATTTGTTGGAGCCTTTGAATGTATGCTTAAGGTGTTGGACTATATATATATATATATATATGATGCGCTTGACGTTTGAAGGTTTTCAATAGTCCTTGAGCCATTTGGTCAGGACCATTTGAGTTTCTGTGTTTCTTAAACCTTTTGTGTCTGTCCTTTGGACTCTGGACTTCAAAATTCACTAAGATAACTGAGGATTGAACCCACAACCTAAAAATCTTGAGCAATTTGGGTGGACATTTATGAGATAAATGTATTGTACTGAGGGTCTTTGAGTGTTCGCTTTGGACTTCATAAAAATCTAACCACAGAACTTCCAAGCAGTCCTCTAACATGTTTAGCTAATGAGTTGAGGACTGGTTCATGCTTTTTCCTTGGGTGGCGTCCAAAGAAAAAGTTGGGACAAGCACTGTCAGATCATAAGATAATAATTAATTCCACAGCAAGGAAATTTGCAAGTAGTCAAGAGGTAAGGCACTGCAAAAACAGGATCATTTGAGCTTGTGGGTTTGATCTTGAGGCAACTTGTTGTACTTGGAAATTTTGCACTCAGAGGAAAGACTTGCACGCTGTTAAGACACAGAGAAAGTTGTGCTTGTGAGATAACTCAGAGAGCTAGAAGACTGCTTGGTAGCTTTAGGGTTGTGGCTTTGATCCCTGTGGGGTGCATTGAACTTTGAAGTCCGATGGAAAGAGTAAGAATTTCTAAGAAATAGAGCTCAAGTGTTTCTGTTCAAACAGCAGAGGGAGTCAAGCTCTATAAGTAGTTAAGTTAAACAGATACATGTACATACACTGAGCCTCACAAGGTTCAAACTCTCATCCTCAAATCTTCCAAGGAGTACTTTAATACCATGAGCTGTTTGGTCCAACAACTGACCCTTCTTTCCTTGAGTCTTTGCATATTTGAGACTTTACAATTCACCGCAGAGCCTCAGAATTGAACCCAAGACCTCAAAACTCCAGAGCAGTCTTCTTACTCCCTCTCCTCATTGAATGGAATACTCAAACTTGCTTTCTCTCTGTGTTTTCTAATGATTTAGGGACAGTTGACAAACACTCTGAGTGGCTGAGATGGTCCATCATACTAAAAGATAGTCAGAGATGTATTTTGCTCTCATTTTAATTAGAAATTTGATAACAGAATTATTTTAAATCCTATTGGAAGCTCATTGAGAGACTTTTTTTTAAGAGACCTGAGATATGGCCATTACAATAAACCAGCTGTTGAGATGAGAGCGTTTATAAGATTTTGTATCTCCTGAATGTGGATCCTCTGATTCCTGCTTTTTTCTCAGGGTCATGGTGGGCAGACTTTGTTACTGATCTGATGTGGCAGTTGAAAAGAAACTGAAAAACTCAAAGATTCTCAAACATGAGAATGAGCACAGACACAAGCTCTTTTTCAAACTCTTTTATTTGCAAGGGCAAGGGGTTTACAGTGTTTATTTTCTTTTTCTTCCTTTTTTTTCTAAAAAAAAAAATCATGTATGTGCTCACACCTGGGAGCTGTCTTCAGCAGCTGCAGTCTGCAGAAGTCACGCGGGGATGAATGCACTCCAATACATTGTAAAATTCTTGAATTTTTATCTTGAATTTTAAAAGGTGTTGCACATGTCATCGCTGCAGCACTTTATATCGATGTAGGCATTCATCTTCAGCATTTCGCAGTCTGACAGAGCCATACATTTCTGGTATTGGCCATCTAAGAAAGTGAAAAAAAAGGGAAAAAAAGGTTGGCTTTTGATTTAAAAAAATGCGTCCTTTTATTATGCAGGAGGCATTTCGCTGTTGAACAGCTGTATTCTCACATATTTGCACGATTAACAAACATTTGACAGTTTCAGTTATTTGACATTTGGCTGACTTTCTGTTTACTCTGCCTGATACTGTTTAAGACACTTTAAGGAAGTCACTATCAAATCTTTCTTGATGTAAAGCAATTAACGTAATTCACCATCGATGCCCTTTGACCTCTAATTTTGGTTCTATGGAATGCATACAACTGTTTTTCTTCAGTGAAAAACTCCTTTAACTTAACTAGGATTGACAGCAAAGATAACGTTTATGCTTTTCTGTAGTTTATGTACGGCCAGCCTTGAGTCCATGTATTTCTAAATGATGGAATAGTGTGAGTGTTTTTTAGAAACTTACGTGGTTCTCTGAGGAACCTGGCAGCAGCACAGCCATCCTTCTCTGGTTTACAAGTCTCTGCAGTGAGCTCGCAGGTTCCTCCGGCCTTTCTGGGGACACAGCGGTGGCAGCTCAGGGCGTCACCTGGGAACAAAAACAGCAAGACGATTTTTTGATTTTGTTTAGATGTTAAAGGAAGAAGATAGAGACATGTAGCGTGATGCTGTGCTCTGACCGTCATGAGTAAGTCAACTGCTTTTTCATATAACTACTTTGACATCTTCAATAAGACTCATCCAATCTGTTGCGAAGTGAAAAGAATTGTCTTTGAGTTTCTGACAGAGCTGCTGTGATTGTGCTCCTGTGCAGTAAAAGAGAAAGCAGATCTCCCTGTTGCACAGCAGCAGAGGTTGTGTTTATTCAGTGGAGAATCAGTGATAGACTCACCTGCTGTAAACAGCAGAGCCACAGCTAAAGCCAAGACCAACAGCTTCATTGTTCTGTCCAATAATTCAGCCTGTGAAAGATAAAGCACAGATTTGATTATACAATATGTGCTGTACTTTGAGAGATCCTGATTTCATGGCATGTCCTCTATTGTACAATGTTTTAGAGTTAGATATTACTTTATTAAGATTGTTTTAAAGGTGATTCTCTTATAATTTTAAGGCACTGAATTGAAATATATAGTCTAAACAAATTCTGAGCTCATGGACAGTGATATTTACATTTGGTAGCAAATATATGGAAAACATTTCTAGCTCATATTGATTGTTTTAAAACATATTTCAAAATAGCACTGAAAAGGTTAAACCCACAAAATAAGATAACTCAAATAAGAGAGAAAACACTGCTTTGTGTGTTCATACCTGGCTGATTTGCCTGTCTTGGGTTCTGCCAATGACTGAGATCTATTCATCGACTTTTCCTCTTTTTATACTGGTTCATACTTCAACCTGTCATGGTAACGTTCCATTAAGTGGTGTATCTCTGTTAAGTCTATATACTCAGCACCTCACTCACCTTGGGTACACTGTGTTCAGGGGTTACAGTTTCCCAATGTTCAGATTCCTGAATTATGCAAGAGCTGTCCACCCTTTGTCCACGACTGCATATATAATTTATGAGACTTTTGTAAATATGAATGCATGCATTTGTCCCAGACTTGGATAAAGATTTAAATTAGTGAACTTTAAGAGGACAAAGGATGTTAGTCAAAGGTACAGTATGTTTGTTTTAGGTGGATTATGCCTGACCTATATGAGGGGTAATACCTTTGCCTCAGTGGTCTTAACCAACATTGACACCAGGCATGAATAGACTCAATAAATACAAGCCATAGTCTGAATTCAGTTGAAACAGTATTTAATTTAAAACGAATGAAAGAGAGGGAAAGGCTGCAAAACTCAACAGCTGTCATATAGTCTAGGTAAATACCTCTAATTCTTACAGAGGTCTTAAGGAGATATTACCTCCATTCAGTTTTACTTATGTCCAAGTCAAAACATATAAAGAAAATTGATCAAATACATGAATGACTGGCTGACTGAAAAAATACTTGTTAACGCTTTAATAGCAAGCAATAAAAAAGAAAAAGAATTTCTTTTAAATCTTAAAGTCTCCTGTGTGGACTGAATACTTCTTCAGGTTTAATTCCTTCAAATAGTGTGTTCAATAGGAAAAACACAAAAACCATGATAAATAAAATGACTGACATCTATTGAGCAAAAATCTGTGTGATTTTTGAGTCTACACATGTGAGACAGAAGCTTTGCACTACTCATGGCTTTGAATAGCTGCTTTAATATAAAATCCAAACATTGCTGTATTTACTGGTCGGTAAAAATCCACTTCAGTCTTTTCAAACAGTGTGTTTTATCCCTGCTACTGTACACCAGGAGATGAAAAAACAGGTTTTATCTGTTTTGTATCCTGCTCCACCTGCTCAACCTTAAACCTGTTAGAGTTTGATGTTGTTACTGAGAGTTTCCTCCCAGAGTTTCATAGGCCAAGGTCTAAATTGATCCAGGGACCCTCTTTGTATGAGCAGGAGAGAAACAACAACATATAAGCATCCAAAAAGAAAAGCTGGTGGGAAATCTGCTTTGGAGTATGATATCTGGGCTGCCATGTTCACCCCGCTGCCATGAAAAACTCACAGACATGGATAAGTGGTTCAAAATCAACTAGGACCACACCACATTGTTTCCACATTTTCCCAGTTACTCTCTCAACTTGTCAGAAGATAGATTTGTTATTTATACTGGGTCTTTCATGTCCTTTCACCTCCGCTTTGACTTTCCCTCTCTGTGTTTGTTTTGCTCCTCGTCTCCCCTCCTCTGGACACAACCCAAATATTACTCTGCAACCCAGACTCGGTGCAACATCACGCTCAAAGCCCAATCAAAGCAAAATCTCTCTCATTCTATTGTTTCGCCGTCTAGAGCCAAAGTCCAATATCAGCACTGGCACATGTAAGGGAAACTGTCCATGTGGCAAAATGTCTAAACCCCCCATTGTTGTGCTTTTGTTGCCTCGGCCTCGCGATACCACCACACTCTCTGTTGGCCATATATATCTGCGTGTCCAAATTTTTCCACGCTTTATACTGTGTGACTAGTTTGGAACAGCTAACAGTGGAAAATGTCTCAGTACTCAGGAAAGGTGAGTACCACAAACAGGATGCAGCCACAGAGGGGGCTTTTCCAAAACCTATGCAGGTGTTTCACAAACAAAAGTCAATCACACTAAACAGGGATGTAGATGACTGGTCCAGCCTCAGATGATACATTTATCAGTGTTGAATGACATCTTTCTGATTATCTACAGCTCATTGTTAGTCAGAAATAATTGTTTTTGCAGCAAGTGTCTGTCCGGAGATAAACATTTTAATCTTCACTGTTGTGGGCAAAAAAAAAAAAAAACAGATTGTGTTCTATGAGGGAAAATGTTTCACTGGGAGGAAGCTGGAGATCTGCAGCGACTGCGACAACTTTCAGGACCGAGGCTTCATGAACAGGGTCAACTCTGTCCGTGTGGAGAGCGGGGCCTTCGTCTGCTTCGACCACCCAGACTTCAAGGGCCAACAGTACATTCTGGAGCATGGAGAGTACCCTGAATTCCAGCGCTGGAATGCCCATAATGATCACATGGGCTCCTGCAGGCCAATCCGGATGGTAAGAGTGTGTGTGTGAGACCCCAGGGACAGACAAATATTTGGATGGTTAAAAAAAAAAAAAAAAAGGAACGAAAAAAAAGGCCTAGCACACTGGCATATGTGTGGCCTCATTTGTACACATCTGTGTTTGAGACAAATCAAAGTCAGGATAAGTTTAATGCCTTGAGTTTAAAATGATGCACGGCTCAGTCTTGCAGCACAGAGTAATATCATATTAGGAACTTATAGCTTCTCACACCATGTTTTTAAACCATCAGCTGAGAGAAAACAACACATTTCATGAACTTCAGACACACTGTAGACTGTGGGCTATACATATTGTCATTCATGGACACATTTATAACCTTTAGATTTCTATAGGTGCTTGTGCACACAGCACAGTCCCTGTTACATCATGGAGAAGGCCTTGGTTCTTTGCAGTGAGGTGAAGCCGAACACTGTTGCTATGACTCAGCGAGCTGGCATGTCATTATCCTCCCCAGCATGGCGAGCACTACAGGATGGAGCTGTTCGAGGGAGAAAACTTCACTGGCCAGTGTGTGGAGCTGTGTGACGACTGTCCATTTCTGCAAGCACGAGGCCTGACCAAGAACTGTATCAACTCCATCAAGGTTTACGGAGATGGAGCGTATGTGTCTCTGCAACAAGTGATTTGGTTTAACATGATTGAAACACACAAGACTTTTCAACATTTGCTAGAATATTTTGGTTCATTATACTTCACTGATGGAAGCACCTTTGTGAACTTTATCACTTGTGTGACCTTATGCAAATTGTTAAAGAGTGAGGTCACCTCAGTCACAAAAGGCATATTTTCTCACATGCCTCTTTTGGTATTTAACCATAAGGATAGTTTTAGTAATATTTTACAAGAAGATGACATATCCATCTGTGAGGACAAAATTAGATTTGTCTGTGATGCTCACTGCATTGAAAAAATATTATTATTAATTCATCTTTGCCTTTTTTTAAGTAGAGAGTAGAGGAGTAGAGAGCAGACAGGAAATGTGTAGAGAGAGAAAATATGCAACACAAGTCCCTAACCATCCTCAAGTCAGGGACGCTGTCATTATATAATCACCATCTTAAAGCCTCCAATGAAAAACTGCATTGAAAAACTTTACCAGCAGCTTTGCTTTCAAGAAATAGTGTCTTTGTTACTCTGGAGGGATCACTAAACACACTGTCAGCAGATTTAATAAGGACTATTTCTGTGATGGAAAAAGTAGCAGCAGCAGTTCCACTGTAAACAGTTCAAAGTGAGGTCTGTGGATTATTCAGAGCAACTTTGTGATTTATTCTATTTGTTTTTGCGATAGAAAAAAAGCAATTATTATAATACATATAACATACAACAAACACTTTAGGCTACATATACTCAGATATACATGAATTCAAAGTAAACAAAAACTTGTGCATGACAGGTAAAAAGCTAAAAGATTATCCGAAGACCTCCCCCAATAACTCAAGGCAAGATAAACAGAATAACATTAAATAAAAACAATAAGAAAAAAGGAAATCGTTTGTTTAATTTTCACTAAACAGTCATTTTTCTACAGTTTTAGCCCCGCAAACAAACTTCAGTGCACCCTCATTGTATTGGGGTGGTATCAGAAATCTCAGTGTTGTGGTGCCCAAAGGGTTTAAGGTACTGACCATTGTCATCTCTCCACTCTCTATACTTTCTTAAAAACATATAATATGCCCAAAAGTCCTAAAAGCGCTTTGCTTTATTTCAGAATCAGAATCAGAATCAGAAAAACTTTATTAATCCCCATAGGGAAATTCTTTCCTTCCTTGCACTAAACGTTGCATATTTTAAACATCATTATTTTTATTTATTTTTCCAAACAGCTGGGTGCTGTATGAGGAGCCTAACTACCGTGGCCGCATGTACATCGTGGAGAGAGGAAGCTACTGCGCCCACATGGAGTGGCAGGCAGAGAACCCCAACATCCAGTCTGTTCGCAGGGTGGCAAACTATTTTTAAAACCATCTCTCTGTCACTGACAATGTGACTGCAGGGGGAAAACATCCACTGAGGAAAAACACTGTTGAGTAATCTCGTGCTGACTCTGTGGGGCCGTAAAATAATAAAAGATGCAGAAAATGTTTGACATTGCTTGTTGTTTTATTTTTGTACTGAATTATTCAAAGGCTGAAATAAACTAGTGATCCTACAGTATCTTCAATCTTATTTCCATTTTTCTTTTTTTCCTTTTATGCTCACTCAGTGTAAAACTCCCAACTTAACCATCACATTTCATTGTAGAAATGGCTGCAGGCTATGATTCAGGTAATTGCTTTCTATTATGTACCGTAACTACAAAACCTTTAAGTGCTGTGCTTTTCCTCATACTAATGGATCCATTACCAAGTTATATGATGTATTCTGGATACCACTAAGCACAGATTATCAGACAGATAGATGTGCATTTCATTTATCTAGGAGGGAAATTAAAATCTTTTGATCGTAAACAAAACAAAAAAAAATGTGTGGCCCAATAAAACAAAACAAAATGCCTTAATTAAAAAACTTACAAAGGCACAAAAAGCAGTCACCCAGCCTTGCAACACACACATTCCCACATACAAATGAATGTTTGGCAGTCGGCAATAAACAGCAGAAACTGTGTATCCTCTCTACATATACAGTGTATAAATCAAGACTGAAAGAGAGATATTGCACAGGTTGGAGCCGTATAAGCACCTGCCCCAGGGAGCTCTGCTACCACCTAGTGTCATTTATCTATTTTACTGTGAAGTCGTGACGTTCACCTCAGGGTTTTCAAAGTGATCACAATGGAGACTTTCAGCTGCAACGACAAAAACACATAAAAATATTGGAATGTTTTTGGATACATAAAAAGAAAACCCAGGAGCATAAACACAAATTTTGAATCATTCATCAATTTGTGAAATTTGGAATTCATCCAACTAGATCCAGTTTAGCCAACAATTTTATTTCCAGTTTTTAAGCACATTATACACACAGCATGTACGCATTGCGTATTGATGCTGTGTACAATGCAGTGTAAGTGAAGACAGGCTGGTGTGTCTTGCATTTAATGGCGTTTTACACCATTGGCTCATAGTTTCGTGTTTTTAAAGCACCACTGCATCATTTCGGCCCGTGTTCTCTCATTCTCCTAGGAATGTCACACCATGGTTGTGGCTGGTGGACCTCTAATGGCCACTCGTGTGCTTTCTCTCCCAACTGTCATGACAACACAACATCTATCTTTACAAGGTTTCGCTCATGGCCTCTATTGAGTTACAGGGTCAATATAGGATAGCTTAATGAGGAAATGCTTTGTCTTGAGTTACACTCAACGGCACTAGTTTAACAGCGATTACCTATAGCTAACCTTATTCCTAGGCCATTTGCTGCACGAATTGGCTGGGTGTCACCAACATGCCATTAGTCTGGATGTCAAAGACAAGAACGAGAGAGGGACCCGTGAGCAAGGCTTAATGGCATTTTAACAATGTCACTGTTGATTTTCCGTGATGATGGGATTTATTATCTAACACAAAGGACCTCAGTTTTGAAAAAGTGAGCCCTAAATGCTATGAAGCAAACTACGTGCCAGGATACTTTATTATTGTAGGCAACTATTCTGTTTCAGAGACCTAGATTACTTGCTCTAATGGAGATAAGAACTTCTTAAGAGGGGAGATTACAAAAGGGAAGCATACCAATTAGTCAGAGGAGAAGAATTTGAACCTTAACTCTTTTAGGGAAATACTTTTAGAGGTGACTGTGTTGACTGGGAGACTTGTAGAGTGAGCAGACTGACCAATCCTTTGACACAAAACACATCTTTTATTTAAGTAGTCACAGACTAGTCATCAACAGACTACTGAAAGAATATCATATTTGGAAATGAGGGGAAATTATTGTCACCTATTTCCTTTTTTGTGATAAGAATAAAAATGCTTAGCGGCTGGTTTGCAAACCCTGGTTTGCTCTATTTTGGTTTTTGCTGTGTGAGATATATTTTATATTTACCCCTGCGCGGTGGTGAAATGAGTAATTAGAACGAATAAATTTTAAATAGCATTTATTGTATCGTGTTACTGCAAATTAGGTCAGCTATTTTTAGCTCTGCCACTTATGCATAAAAGATCATTCAGATAGAAAAAAAAAACCCTAAGAATTTATCATGGGGCTGTGAGAGATATTTTTCACATTGATATGGACAAAACCCTAACACATTTAGATTATGAATTTGTTAAGTGCTGGCTAATTGTACTGGTACACTACTCTAAATAAAATAAATAAACACAGTCTCTATGTTTAGCCTGGCTCATCCTACGGCTCACTTTGCCTTGGGTGATGTATCTGTTCTTTCGTAACTGAACTATTGCAGCACACTATTTCAATAGCTCTTCGTATTATTATATTATAAAAAAAAAAGAAAAAAATCAAACGTGCTGCACTGTTCCGTACGCGAAACCGGTGAATTCAGCGTTAACCGGTTAAAAAAAAACTATCGTTTAAACCTGGGGCCAAATGGTAAGAACCGAAAAGTAGACTGTAAAATACCAACTCTGACGACAGAAAGTGCAAGAGTTATATCAGCTGGAACCGGGACAAAATACCAACGTGTAGAGCACACAGCTCCCACCAACACCTCCCATTCCGTTTGCAAGGGTCTAAGCGATTAAAATAAAGCGAAAATGATCGACACGGGGCGAAAATAAAGTCAATTCAGGCGTGTATCTGCGGTGTCGCGTTAAGGTCACTCGCTGGCTGCCTGAATTCCCCTCTTTGTGTTTACACATCCGGGTTTCCCTGTTTGCAGCCCATTCCCCATTTAGAAGCCATTTTGGACACAGATCAGTAACATGCATGTAAACCCCGACCGACCTCCCGACGCAGCGGTGCTACTATTCAAGTGAATAACCTTAGAAAAAAAAAAGCGCCGAGCTTTCGTCTCGGATGGTTCAACGGCTTCCCATTCGGTTTTTTGGATCCTGTTCCCGACGCGAAATGCTGCACCTATTAACGGACTAACGATCCTGGCAGGCAATTAAATCGCTCCTATCTTTTCTTGCAACATTGTTGCACCGCCTCGGCTATTGACACGCGTTGTGGTGGTGGTGGTGGTTCAGACTGCTGGAGGGACCGAAGGCCTGTGGTCGTTTTGATCCTGGACTGATGTTTTGGACAACCTGAGTTTTAATGTTCGCGACGGAAAGCGGGGGAAATCTCTGTCCTGTATTTAAAACGGAACATGTCTTTTTCATGGCTGACTTGTTCACTTCTTCTGGGAACTTTATGCGCAGGTAAGGTGCTATTGTTGGTTTAGAAATCGCAACAGTTTCTTTCTCCCTTTTTTTTTTAAATCGGTGTCGTTCATCCCGAGGCAGACACACGTTTTTTTTTTGTGTGTGTGTATGTATGTATATATGTGTGTGTGTAATTGTCTGCGTTCGAAATTTCGACCTGCGAGCGAGTTTACGTTTGTTAGTTGTGTAAACTTTGTTGGCAGTGGATGCTGGATCGTTCAGCAGTGGGGATTTTATTCTCTGCAACATAATCGCCTTTTCTCCGTTTGTCCCTTAAACACATCTATTTTCCACTGGATAATTATTAAAGCAATTGCTGGTACTCTTTTTAATTAAAAGAAAAAAAGACATTTCAGTGTCTCTGAATGCTGCTTTACTTAATGCTGAGGAGTAAAAAAAAAATATATATATATATATATTTATCCAAATTTAAAACTGTTGCGTCCCCCTCGCCTTTCTTAACAGTGGCAGGAATAGAAGGCAGCAGCTGCATCAACATCCTGAAACCTTATAGGCTACATCTCAGGTCTGCACTCTTGTTTTGTGGTTACAGCCTGAACAAGAGCCACACTTCCTCTGCTTCTTCTTCTTATGCTTTTTTAAATAAATCAATGGTGTTTGATTTGAAGAGACATCAGCTGTTCGTCTGAAGTCAGGTCTTTACCCTGAATTGAGGTTACCGTTACACACAGCTCCGATTCCAAAGCCTGTGACTTGGTACCACGTGAAATTGAGCATGAGGGTTGTTTTTCTTTTGTTTGGCTTTTTTGCCTGCGTTTGCAACTTATATGGAAGAATTTTATTGTGTCTCAGACATTAACACACACCAGCCCTGGTTTAGTAAAATCCACTTTCCTGTCACATAATATATTTTTTTAGTTTTTTTCTTCGAACTGTTATAAAATTTTCATTGAGGCACAGCTGTCTCCTGTGTGCCAAATAGCGATGTGGCTAATGCCTTTATGGTTTATAGATTATGACTCGGAGTGTATAGTAAGCTGCTTCTCCAGAATTCATGTTGTTGTGGTGTAAGCCTCAGTAAGTGACAGAGGGAGGGGGGGTTAGGGAATGATCTTGTAGTAAAAGTCCTCCCGGATCATGTGACCACAGATATCAGAAATGCCATCTCGGCTCAATGGAGCATTGAGCATCACTGTATGTGTGTGTTGTGTGTGTGTGTGTGATTTGTCCTTACTACCTTCCTTCCTTAATAATGAGCATGATGTTTGGTCATTGCATACATCCCTATATGCCATAATGAAGTCCATTGTATGCTGCTAGACAACTAAATGCATGTATGTGTAAGTGGATGTGTGCTTGTGTGTGCGTGTGCGTGTGTGTGTGTGTAATGGGTTGGTGGGGGTAGCACTGGGGGATGGGCAGCCTCCTATAAGCAGGGATTTAAAGAGACAGGCACTGTTTTTTCTGTGAACAAAGATTAAGCACGGATGTCCACAAGATATTGTGACTGACATGTACAGTATGTGTTATCTGCTTTACTTATCAAAAACATGTCGCCTGTTTGTTGCATGACTGCGTCCAACATAAAACCTACTTAGAGGAATAATAAAAGCTTTTCTCTATAAGGAATTCAGCATTAGGAGACTGACAGCTATTGTTACATTTTGGCTTGGTTTCCCCATAAAGAAGAAGGTCTTATCTGTCTTTCCAGATATGTCATACTCCAGGAGGACGCAGGAGTCCTTATCTATAGAAGCAGCACGTCGGTGTGTGTTTCTATACCACAGCAGGGCAGATTATTGTTCTTCTATTGCTAATTACATTCTGTAATTTTCCCCCTTTTTTTACTTGTTACTCCCTGAAAAGGTTTTTCAGTGAATGGTATTATGCTGAACTACTATTCAGCAACAATTTCTTAGCCCAGAGGAACTCCCTTTTTTACTACAGAGAGCTCCCAAACTTGGCCGTGTGCCAGAGTGATGATAGAGGCTCTGCTCAGAGATGTTTCTTCGTGGCACTGAACGGATCCTACGCCATATGTCTGTGCTTCCGCCGTTATAGTTTCAATTCATTACACTGTGAGCTGACTGAGGCCTTCTGTCCATCTCAGGGTACAGTCTGGGCGAAGCAGAGACCCGGGAGTGTGTGTACTACAATGATAACTGGCGTACGGAGAGGACCAACCAGAGCGGCTTCGAGCGCTGTGAGGGGGAGAAGGACAAGCGACTGCACTGTTATGCCTCCTGGCTCAACTCCTCAGGGACCATCAAGCTGGTGAAGAAGGGCTGCTGGCTGGACGACTTCAACTGCTATGACAGGTCAGGGCACTGAGTGCGGTCATCACCACTGTGCATTTGCATGTATATTTTAGGTATCTGGTTCATACCCAGGGTGATTGGCAGTGAGTACAATAGCCTTAATGCCCTCATGTAGTTCAGTGCACCTTTATTTCTCTGACCTGGAGCATTTTCAGGGACAGAAATAGCAGATCTAATGCTGAAACAATTTGTCAGTTAGCCAGTCAACTGAAAAAAATGTATTTACAGTTCTTTATCACCAACATTTGTCTCGATACACATGTAAATATACATGGCACTACTTACACACTGCACATGAAGCTAAAAAGAAAATGACACATGGCTGCAACTCCTGATTATTTTTCATCATCGGTTAATCTCTAAAATGGCAAAACGTAAACAGTCTAAAATGCAAACATGGAGTGTCCCTGAGCCCAAGGTAACCTGTTCCAGTTGCTCATTTTTATTATCCTCACAGATATTCAGTTTACAATGATATAAAACAGAGAAAAGCATAAAATATACATGTTTGAGAAGCTGATACCAACAAATGTTTACCATTTTTGTGTGAAAAGTGACTCAAAACGAAATGAGGCCAGACCAACAGGTTGAGGGCAGACTGAAGTAATTTCAAAATTAAGTTGTCAATCTTGATATAAAAGCCTTGATAGAACCAGACTGTATGAGAAGGAGAAAGCGATTTCCTCAAGTAGGGATTTATTTTGGGAAAACGCCCGACAATCAGCACAGCTCCCATTTACTCTTCTGGAAATAACCAGGTAGCCTGCAGCTCAGTGACCACAGTCCGTTGATGGCAGATAGATACGGAGGCACCAGGCCACTCAGGGATTTTTTTTTTTAAAAGTCAGGAGGAGAATTTGACACTGGCCTTTATCAGCAGCCAGTGCAGAGTTGTGTGGCACGATCAAACTATCTAGTCTTTAATATTCAAGCCACAGCAACAAGCTGGAGACCTCTGGTGACTCACGAGCACAAGCTTGAGAAAAGAGAACCGCAGTAATCGGTCCTAGTTGACACAGCTGTCAACTTGGCAGCCTTTCTAGTGCTTAATGTAAAAGTAGTTTTGAGACTGACCCGAGTATTTCAGGATCAAGACTGGAATTGTTGAATAGCAGTTAATGACAACTATTTTGTGTGACGCGGCGGCTATTTGACGATGATCACATTAAATCAAAAGCTGGTTTTTAAAAAAGCTTTGCTAGAATGGGGCACACACAAATTGTAGGTTTAGATGCAGCTGCAAATATGTTGACTGTTCCCAGGGAAATTGCTTCGGCCTGAAGTGCTGTTGGCTGTAATTACAACCACAGAGAGAATGTAATGGGACCTGGAAAAGTAAATTTGCTCCCAGTCAGTTTAATCTGAGTGAAAAGCTCTGTAAAATAGTGACAGACAGTGAAAGGCAATGAACAGGTGGGCAGAGTAAGTTAAAAGGCAATGTCACAAAGATTAATTGTTGTATTACAGAGCAGAGATCTGCAATCATGTAGTGTAGTGTTAGAAATCCTGTGGTTCTTCTGTATTTGGAACATTTGCTGACTTGAGAAGAATAATAAGTTAGTATATTCTCAATAAAATAAGATTTTGATAACTCAAGTATCCTGCAAAATGTCATTTTTGTTGGCTCATGCATTGCCTGGAACCAACCCCAAGGAGTGAATAGGTTAGAGACGGTCCAGACAATAAATAGGGCAAATATTACTTTCTCATTTAAGAGTTCATGTACAGCAGAAGCAGAAGAGTCAGACACTCACCTGCTTGGTCCTTCAAGTTAAAATCTAGATCTCTAAATGCTCTGTTGGTTGTACTGTCATGATATTTTGGTCCTATTTTTAATAATTAAAACAGTTTGACGCGTATCTTGTTTCAGCATTGGGTAATCGGAGCAATAACGCAGTGTGTGTCATCTGCTGTTTTAGGCAAGAGTGTGTCTCCATGGAGGAAAACCCTCAGGTCTTCTTCTGCTGCTGCGAGGGCAACTACTGCAATGAACGATTCACCCACCTTCCTGATATGATTGGCAGTGGCAACCGAGGTGAGCAGCAAATGCATCCTACATATAGTACGAGCAAAAATAGGTCTTTGCTTTTCCCCTCCGATTAGTGGGAGTTAAGCTTAGCCTTGTGTCTAGTAGTAAAAAAACATCAGGATTGTGTTATGATCCCTTTTACACAGACTTTTTATTTCCTTTAAATGTTGCTAAATTATTCCTTGTTAGCTTTGTGTATACAAGAGCCACAGTCAAAAAATATTTTTAATCTAATGTGTTTTGTAATCAATGAGAGACTGAAGCATCTTTTTATGTGCATGATATGTCATCATTCATTGTCTTTTATTGCACACTCCACAACTGGTTATCAGCTGACATGTATGTGCCAAGGAAATGAATGTTGTTTTTGAAAGGCTGTCACTTGCCTGTTTGCTGTATTTCGGCAGACTCTAATCATTTTTCAGCCCGCGATCAAGGTTGGCCGGTCCAGATAAAACGTTACCTTGCTCTTTTGAAATCAGGTCTCAGTCTGTGAGGGACATTTGTGACGCGGCTAATAACCTACACGCCATAAAGCTGACATGCTGTAATTATTCTGTTCCTCCTTGACAGTGAAAATCCGGCCTCCACCCCGCGTGCCGTCCCTGCTCAATGTCCTGGTGTACTCCCTGCTGCCTCTCTGTGTGCTGTCCCTGGCCCTTGTTCTGGCCTTGTGGATGTACCGCCACCGCAAACCTCCCTATGGCCATGTAGACCTTAGCGAGGTGAGACTGGCCTTAATCAAATCTTGCTTTTTCCCTCTCTGCTCATCAACCATGTTAGCTGCTTCTGTTTATGCTAGTTACCCATTCTTCTGTTATTTTCATGTAATATTTTGCAGTAAGTGTCACGTTGAGATAGATGTGGCAGAAGAGTGAGACATGTTTTCCTTGTCTGTTATTTAGGATCCAGGACCCACTCCTCCATCCCCGTTGGTGGGTCTGAAACCTCTGCAGCTGCTGGAAATCAAAGCTAGGGGGCGCTTTGGTTGTGTTTGGAAGGCCCAATTGATGAGCGAATATGTTGCTGTAAAGATCTTCCCTGTTCAGGTACGACAGCAATATCAATTCAGGGCATTTGTTTAATTAAAAAAAAAATCCTGTCCAGCACTGCTTTATAGTCCAAGTTTGTGCCACTCATGTATTAACATTATATATTAGTCACATTGATGAGCATCTGATTTTCAGAAAAACATATGTCTTGCGATCCTTGAAAAACCCAGAAAGTTGTTAATTAACACTTATGGCTGTTTTGAAGACATTCCCAGAATCCTTAAACACTCCTCTCACCATCTGGATGATGAAATATTCCGTCTGTTGCACGATAAGAAAGATTTTCAACCTGTTTCTCGAGTTGTGACTGAACTGTAATCCGGTTAGCCACGAATGACATATGTCGTTGCCATTTCTTGTAAAACAAGCAAAAGTGTTAGTTTGTATGAAACTACAAAGTACTGGAAAGTAACATCAGTATATACTATTATAACTTAAATACATTTCTTACCTTTAGGTTTCTTAGAGAGATTACTAGGTGTACATTATTGGATAAAAAGGATGATTAGCGCAGTCACTTAAATTTGATGTTAACATATAAGAGGCACAAACTGAGGCTGCCTGCTTTGTGTAACATATAAGCACAGGCTTATTGAAATCATCAGGACCTAAACATAACTCGCTGGTTTGCGTGTGTTTGTATAGGATAAGCAGTCATGGCAGAATGAGCGGGACATTTTCATGACTCCGGGGATGCGACATGAAAACATCTTGCGTTACATCGGTGCAGAAAAACATGGAACCAACCTTGAGACGGAGCTGTGGCTCATCACAGAGTTTCATGAGAGGGTGAGAGAATGTCTACTCTTATACACACACATATATACCCACCTATAGCAAATTCATGGTGAGGTACAGGGCTTCTGTGTTGACCAGAACTACTTTCCAGTATTGGCAGAAGCCTTTTGTTTACCTCAACAAAAGACCCTCACAGCTTTTATTAAAGATAGGATTTTATTACATATGGCGGGCTTGCAGTGCCCAGTATGCCTTAAGGAGATAGAATTGTCTCGCTTAGATTTATACACTCTATGTTTTTAAGCATGTGTAAAAATAATTCAGGCATTTATGTCAAATATTTCTAGTATTGAAAACTGTAACTGTAACAACACCTCAAGGCTACCAAAACATTCTGTTCATTGGTCTTGTCTTAAACAATAAGCGCTTTAAACACAAATGTGGAATTACATTTTGTGGTTATAGCATTTATATTGTATTACATAGCACTGCATTTGTGCACTGACTTCTCAGACATGTCCTTATAGCTCCCTTTTATTTAATCCATCGCAGTGACACAAACATATTTAGTTACTGTTAAATGTCTTAGTTCCATGGATGCATGTGTCATCTCTGTTTGGTTGAATGTTTCCATTTCTATCAGTAGTTGTAATGATATTTTAAGCTGTAGTGTATGAATTTTGACTCCCCTGGTGATTCTGAAAGAATCTTTTCCTGCTCCTTTGTGCATCCAGCATCACTTCTCAGGGTCATGGTTGGCCAATTCCTCGTACTCTGACTAACAGTAAAGCTTCTAAGAGGTGGATTAAAAATTCGATTCTTGTGCAGTTTTTAATCCTTGTTCCTGAACCTTTTGTGTGTTTTGTGTACGTGCAGGGCTCACTGACAGACCACCTGAAGGGTAACACTGTGACCTGGAGTGAGCTATGTCACATAGCAGAGACCATGTCCTGCGGCTTGGCCTACCTCCATGAGGACATTCCCAGCTACAAGGGAGAGGGGCCAAAACCCACTATTGCACACAGGTAGAAGAAACATAAACTCCTTCTGGCTTTCCTGAGTCTTGCGCTCACTACACTGAAAACCAGACTGCATTTGATTTTAGATCTACCCATAAATTAATGGTGCACTTTCCTGGTTGTGCTTGATTTAGTTATTTTCACCCTGGAAAATCATGGGCTAATTCGTGTGACTTAACGTCTCCGTAATTACAGCCTTGTAATGACTTCTAAAATCATCTTCCCAGGGACTTCAAGAGTAAGAATGTGATGCTTCGAGATGATTTAACTGCAGTGATTGGAGACTTTGGGCTTGCTGTACGATTTGAACCAGGAAAACCTCCAGGAGACACTCATGGCCAGGTATGAATAACTTCCACTATTTCTACGTTGTCACTCTGAGGCGTGTCCAAGTAACTGTCCCTTTATTTTTGGCAATTTACAATTTTTCTACTAAATACAGACTTGAGAGGAGTGAATATGCAGTTACTGGGATTTATATTTGTGTTCAACTTAATTTTAGAGTGTTTTTCACACTGAGTAATCTTTTTCTCGTCATCTGTGCCAAATAGCTTAAAAACCCAGTATGATTCAAAATTAAACATGTAAACGATTGTCAGTGATTACACAGTAAGTAAGACGAGAGAGATGGTGTTAATGATTCATTGTGAAAAGAATTCAAAACTGTTTATTCAACCAGCAGGGTAGCAGGATAAGTTTGGAAACGACTTCCTTAAGTAGAGCCAGAGCTCATGGTTACATATGTTAAATAAAACTTGATGGAGATATTAAAACAGCATTTTCTTCAAAAATGTTGCCAACTGATATGACAGCATGTGCTGGGTTTCCATTGTTTACTCATTATTTTACCACTTGCATGTGTCAGATTAATTTCGTAGCATTAAGTGCCCTTTAGAAAATACTTTGATGCACACACTCACTAACACTCAAATCCATTGTTCTGCCAGGTGGGTACGAGGCGTTACATGGCTCCAGAGGTGCTAGAGGGAGCCATCAACTTCCAACGAGACTCCTTCTTGAGGATAGACATGTACGCCATGGGCTTGGTGCTGTGGGAGCTGGTGTCCCGCTGCTCAGAGACCGACGGTGAGTCAAACAGTGCAGGAATGCTGCTTCACCCACAGGTGATAGGTCACTGTGCTTCAGGCTGACCTAATAAACAAAGGATTAGTTTTCGTTTTGTCTGGAAAAGTCATCTGATCCAGGCTAAAGGTGTAATGTGGGTGAAGTTACTGTTTAAATACAGAACTAGTTTTGATTTGCTATATCCTTTCAAAATCCAAATCCTGCACTGTTTACTTGACCTCTGTGTAATGCTTTCCATCCTGTGGCCTCACTGCCTCTCCTCAGGTACAGTTGGCGAGTACATGCTGCCGTTTGAGGATGAAATAGGCCAGCATCCCTCCCTGGAGGATCTGCAGGATGTGGTCGTGCACAAGAAGATGCGTCCAGTCATCAAGGAGTGCTGGCTCAAACATCCTGTGAGTAACAGTGGAAGAATGGCTCCTGCAGTTTCAGCAGCAATACCAGGATGCCATGCATCCTTTTTTCCAGTGAAGGCAGCTTGGTCATGTGAGGTCGTGGTTCCATGAATCCATTATGTTTTTGTTGTTTCCGAAACTTGGTCAGTTGTGTCTACAACTTTGGGTCATAGAGAAAGGGAGGGATTTCTGCCCTTACAATATTGCGGCAAGAAACCCAACAGTTCCCACCAACACTTGGCAGCCGTGGAGAGGAAAATCTCCCTTTTAACAGGCAGGATTCTGGGTTGCGGTGAGATGACAGAAATGGGGGTGAGAGAGAGACCAGGAACAGTTGGATATACTGTTGTATTCAATTCATATCAAGGGCTTGTTCAAGGTTCACCTGAGCCAGCCCTAACTATAAGCTTTAGCAAAGAGGAAAGTTTTAAGCCTAATCTTAAATGTAGAGAGGGTGTCTGCCTCCCAAACCCAGGCTAGGAGCTGGTTCCACGGGAGAGGAGCCCTGATAGCTGAAGGCTCTGCCTCCCATTCTATTCTTGGAAACTCTAGGAAACACAAGTAAGCCTGCATTTTGAGAGCAATGCATTCTGTTGGATAATAGGGTACGGGAGACCTTGGTCATTAAGGGCTCTGCTTGTAAGGCAGACCTGGGCAAACCACAGCCCGCGGGCCGCGTGCATCCATACGTAAAACGTCACGCTTTTGGCTTTTCAAAATAAAAGCAACATATTTGTATTGCATGCACGGCATGAATATTTTTTCATTTATATTCTAATTTATGATTGGCCTCACGTGGGCCGGGCAGGGACACACAAAGGGGTGGGTGTGGCCCGTGGGTCGTAGTTTGCCAGTGCAGATAAACTAATATGGGAGAAATATGATCTCTTTTCTCTTTTACATTGAGAAGTGCATGACTAGTTTTTCAACACCCTTTTAAGACAGGACATTTCTAATTTTCACATTATTCTGCAAGTGTAAGAAGGCTGTTCTGGGCAAATGACAGGTCCTGATAACTATGTGATTGGATATTGTTTTTCTGAGGTTTTTTTTCTAAAGTACAATAACTTCAGCTTTACAGTTCATCCAGGCTTTTATGTCTTTAAGATCTGCCTGAAGTTTAACCGCCTGATTGGTATTATCTGGTTTCATAAATAAAAACAAATGGGTCTGTGTGGCAATGTAAATGTAATGTGGTGCTTTTTGCTATTGTCGCCTGTATAGGGTGAAAAGTATCAGCCTTAGCACAGAACCCTGTGGAACTCCATGATCTTGCTTTTGTGTGCACAGAAGTCATTGTTAACTGTCTGATAAATATGACTTAAATCGGCCGAGTGCAATATACCAATGACATTTTCCATTCTTTGTAATAAAATCTTGATTGCTCAATCTTTACTTAACGTTTGGGTCCAAACAAATGCACAAAATGAACTGCCTTTCAACAAAATAACAATATAGAAGCACAAACTTACTCTCCTACGATTTCTGGTGTGCGACTACAGGGTTTGAGCCAGATGTGCGAGACCATCGAGGAATGCTGGGACCACGACGCAGAGGCACGATTGTCAGCCGGCTGCGTCGAGGAGCGCATCGGCCAAATCGCCAGGATGATCAGCAGCACTACCTCAGACAGCCCTGTCTCCATTGTGACGTCTCTCACCAACGAGGACCTACCTCCCAAAGAGTCCAGCACCTGAACGGGTGACACCATCCTTCACCTGAGCTCCTGACTTTTTATTTCTCAAACCCAAACTCAGCGGATCTCCGTGAATATTTAAAAACATAAAAAAAAAACAAAACAACTAGCAACTTGAATGCAGCTGCTATCTTATCCCAATACTGGTATTTTTTCTGTTTTAATGTTTTCAGTGTTTTCAGTGTCGGATCATACTAACACATCCATCTGCTGTAGTTTTGAAGTAGTAATAAGCTATGCGATGGGCACATCTGATAACACCCATGTGTCAAATCTTAAATGTTGTCATTACCTCATGTATTTCTTTTGTGTTAGTCTATTTTTTATTACCTCATGAGTTGTTTTCGTTTTCCTGTCTTGGTCATGATCGTCTGTGGCCAAATGATATGAATCTTTGCTCCAAACCTCGGACGACGTGCTGCACACCTCGGAGGAACCATTTTGAGACTGTTAGACAAAATATATTCATCTTCCTCAGGGGTCGAAGCTTCTCGATTTTTAAACTCGAGTGTGCTCCCTTATTTTAAACCTGTGAATGCCTCAGATTGAAAAAAAGATTTTAAAAAATCGGAGCACAGCTGTTTTATCGTAAGGGAGAGAGCTGAAATGGAAGCTGAACAGTTGGACATTTTGAACTTTTTGAAGATTTGGGACAAGTGTCTTGTCCCCGGGGAACTACCTCTCAGGTATCCAGTAGGCTTCTTTGGAACATTTTCTCTAATTTGAGAGCAAAGCTATCCAGCTAGCTATCATGGACATATTCCTGGATTTTTTTTTTTTTTTTTTTTAATTGTAGAAATTCAGAGTTACTCCTTTGCCAGTGCCAGGGGCATTGACGGATGCTGTCTGGAGTTGCAATGTTACACATTTTTGATTTTAACTGTCTGTGTGTGTGTGTGCGAGCATGTGTGTGGGAGTGTGTGTGTGTGTATGTATGTGTGTCTGTGTGCGCGCACCCGCGTGCATGAGTGTGAGGAATTTGAAGACTAAATGATATGAGATGGATAGAGAGTGTTTTTAAAGTAAGAACCATGGACAGGTAGTTGGGGTTTATCCTTGTGAGGGCCATACTTGAGTAAGCAACATGTCTGTTTTTAATTTTCATGGGTGTTTGTTCAATAGACTCAGCCGGACACCAGTCCCCAGATACCTCAGTCACTGTATGTCATGCAAGGAGAGCTCAAATGGTTGCCTTTGTCTCAAATGCAATGCCATAGTTGTACCATAACATGAATACCATACATTGAATGTCCGTTATGCTGCTGTGACTATTCCAGGATACTCAAGGATTTGTAGATGTACATGTATTCTTTGTTAATATAACGCTAACATGTGATAACTATCCATGATATTATGTGAGGCTAATATTCTGTTTTTGTGTTTTATGACTGGGTAAGCCCTCAGCTGCTTACTCCTCCAGACTGACCTCAGATATTCTGACAAGTACCTCAGGCTTTTTTCTACATGTATATCAAGTTGTGTTATGTATTTTATTGTGTTTTAGTAGTTGAGATATTTTATTGCCGGTTGGGCCTCTTTGTCTGTGGAGATTTTTCTTTTTTTTAAATAGAGCCTGACCAGTCGTCACGGTGTTAATGCTGTACAAACCTAAAAGAAGAGAGGCAGATTCTTGTAAATAGACGTGCACACACAGTTGCAGAACACTGATCTGTTTTATAAAAAAAATAATAAAATCAGCGCATTACAGTTCTCATTTCACAGAAACAGAAAGGGATTTCTCAGTTTCACCTCTACATATTTAAAAGTCATTTGGGCAACTAGCCCTGGGATTTTTTTTTCAACACACACACACACACACACACACACACCTCAGTTCATTAGGAATACCTAGCTTAAACTAAAGCAGTCCAATACAACAGACTTGTAAGACATCCTCCTTCATGCAGGTTTAAGTGTTCACTTTTTGTAGTGTGTGGTGCTGTTAACTGCATTGCATTATGTAGACTAAACAACAGACACACCTCTTTGTATAATGGCATACAGTTAAACAGCAGCACAAACTACATCCTCCAAAATGATCATGAAGTTGAATCAACATGTCTTTAACACAGAATCCACAAAAACTGAACATTAGAGCCTCATGAAGGAGATTAGACTGGATTAGACTGCAGGAGATTAGCGAGGTGTTCCTAATAAACTGTCACCTGAGTGAGCTTATGTATGTATATCTATGTGTGTGTGTGTTTTTCAAGAATGGTAGATGTGTTACTGATTTCTATGATTCATGGTATCAGTTCCTCTGGATCAGAAGCTGTGTAGGTAGCACTGCATCAGAAAGCTTAGTGAATATTATCAAAAAAAAAAAAATAAAGAGCAACAACGAATCTTAATGGTTTGGGGCAGGTGGCCTCTGTGATTGGCCACTTGTTTGAAATGCCAGTTTGAACAGTATTACCTCAATATTAACCTGCTGATGTGATGTTCAGACCTGTTCTGTGTTTAGCCACGTTGGACAACACACAGGCTCATCTGTTGTGCTTGGTTTTGTGCTGTGGAAAGATGGTGATTTTTGACAGTGGTCTGTAACGCTTGCTCCTGTGCCGTTTTGGTAAAGAACATGTGGAACAAAAGCATAAATCAATACAGAACAGTGTTTTTAGTGTTTGGAAATCATCGACGTGTCTATAACCACATGATTGATTGATTGATTTTGATAATGCAGCCCCATTAGGAGTCATGTAGACAGTGGCATGCGCGTGATCCAAGGGTCCAGCAATATTTATTATACAGCAATAGTCATTTGAATATCATAGTTCAAGTCATTAAACTCAGCTGTGACTTAGAAGTTTTCCTCTGTGGGTCAATGAAGTACATCTCATTACACCTGGATCATGTTCTGACGAGGACACGTTTAAGTGTCCTGAGAAATGTTGTGGGTTGAATTTTTGTGTGTAAGCCGAATGTGACCCAGGTGCTTTCACGTATTGTGCCAGAAAAACAACGATCTTGTAGGAAAATCTGCCATGATTGGTGGGAACCTCCAAATGCTGTCTTACACCCAGCTCTTCTGAACAGAAAAACCAGTTACCTCATGCAGTACTTTGTTAGTAACACTAACATGGAGTCAGTCTCATCTTCAAAAAAAAAAAAAGAAAAATATCAACTATCGTGTATATATTTACTTGACAAATGTAAAGGGTTTCTTCCTTTTCATGTGTGAATCCTGTGAAAGCAAAGCCTTTTTTTTTTGATTTACAGTCAACATATTGTTCATTTCTTGTAGTGTGAATGGATGTTGGACTGAATTGTGTGACCTTCCCTGTTCATGTGAACTGTGCGTGTGGGGGTGTGGGTGTGTGGTGTATGTTGATTGGTTTCACTAAAACAGTACGAATGGTAACTTTATCTGTGAGTTGAAATGCTTAGAAATATAAAGTAGATGAGGATACATCCATCTTTTTGTATATTAAAATAAAGACAAACACTGATTAACCATGAAAATAGAATTATTTGATTTTGTTTTCAGTTCACATTTGTTCCCTCATGCATATATTCTCTTAAATGAAATATCACCTCAACATAAAAACAAGTTGCAACCAATGAAGCCAAGAAGGGGGTTGGTATATTGATGAAGCAGTTGAAAACACAAAAAGCTTTTAAGAAGCAACATATCAAGGGATATATTTTTTTTTTAGTTAGTTTGTTTTTTAATATGAAGCTTTTGTAAAAGCACTTAGAATTTAGTTTTTATTTTGTACAAAATAATCTACATAGTATTCATACATCCAACATCCCTAAAAAAAAAAATCCTTACCAGGATCTGTAACATAGGGCTCTATGGCTGCATTTGTACACTAGATGGCAGCAGTGGCATCAGCAGTTTGGGTTGGTTTATTTTATTTATTTATTTATTTAGAATACTAACAAACTACTACTAAATACATAAACTGGAAATGAGCCCGAGTTGGGAGGTTAATGATCAATCTTCCCTGACCAATAAATAAAAAACACAGTCTAGCACAATTTTTGATCCTAATCTCGTTAAAACTTTACTTATTCCTTTAATTGAGTATTTAATCTTTAATGATTATATTATACATCATTACATAATTGTATTCTTAACTATAATTAATGTAATCTTTTTCGAGCAGAAACAGAACAAGTGTACTATAAAATGAAATTTTTGAAGGCATAGTGATACATTAAGATATTACTATTACTACTACAATTATTAATGTTGATGATACATTTACAAAATCACAGTCAGAAAAGTTAATTAAAGGGCCAGATACAGTAAACATTTCAAATATATATCAGGGGCTGATGGTGCCTTTTTTTAAAGCTATTAAACAGAAAACTTTGTAAATAAAGGCCCAATTTCAGCTAAGAAATCAGGAGTCCAGGTTAGTGATCTTTGTCTTAGAATTCCACTGCTGAAACAAACAAACAAAAAAATAAATGTATAAAAAATACCTGAATGTGGCAACTGCATATTATAACAAAAACGTAAGCTGTGGCACGTTTGTCACACAAATGTCACAACTTTTAAATACTCTTTTATTTACCTGTAAGACAGTGCTTTTGATGCCATATGCCACATTCAGAGGTCATCCGAACAATCCATTTTCAGTTGACATCGTGTGCCCCCTGAAGGCTTTAGACCCTTTAAATGTTACAATCGCAAAGAACCTTTATTTTAAATATGTAACCTATATTTCATAAATATGCATTTCACTATCTCGTCGAGTTAATATAAAACTCATTCAGGTTGTGCTGAGATGTTATTTGATGTTTACTTTGAGTCTGTTACAATTCCAAAACGTCCGCCAGCCCCTAAAGGCATCAGTGCTCCCTTCCGTCTGGCCAATCAAAACACGCCTCAGAGGTCACGTGACACAAAAGGCTAGTAAATTACAATTGACTTGAGAGTTGCTGAGAGTCGGCTACTTCTCGATGTACAGTGACTCAAAGCGGAGAACTTTCTGCCTTTGTTGGAGTTTTTTTTTTTTAACGGAAATGCCGTTAGGTTCGTACAGGCAGTATTAAAACAAATTATTTGTTTGGATATCGTGGCCATTATGTCAGTAAACTCGCAAGCAGGTGAGTTTAAATAGCGTTTTTTTGGCTGTGCCAGCAGAACAGTTTATGACCCGGGTCGACTGTTTTTACCGGGGGAGCAGCAGCAGCATCACTTTTCATTGTAAACTGTCCGGAAAAAAAAATGTTGAGGACACGTCGTTTTCGTTGTTTGTTAAGAGTTTTGTAAAGAGCTCCTGTGGTTTTACTTCGTTTTGGTTTTGTTTATGTGTTTGTTTTTCTTTAGTATTTTGTTTTTATGAAGATGTATTGCAGCGCTTTGATGTATTGACAGTTTTTTTGACAAATGTAGCGTTAAGCTAATTTAGCTAACAGCAAGCCGTTGTTCAAACTAAGCTAAAATAAAATCTAGATAAATCGTATAGTTACACAGCAGAGATCATTTAAAGGCATTAAACAACAGTTATGGGAGTTTACAGTTAGGCTCACTGTAAACTCAACAGTTAGTGTCCGACGCATACTTTTAATAAAAACATAGATATGACATTAGACACTGGTTGAAGAGTTTACTGCACATGTGTAACGGGCGTTTAACATTTAAGTACTGTACTGTATACTGTAGAGTTTGGAGATACAATCTCACACATCAACTTCACCAGTCAATCTCTTATCTTTCAGCCTTCCAGGGACCAGGGCTGTACTCCCTGTAAAGGGTGGCAGCTGCACTGGCTGCTGGGATGATACGGAAGAGCAGCAGTAGTGGTGGCAGTGGGACCAAGCACACCCAGGGTCTGCCACGACACCTCTCCAAACCCCACACAGGATCTCTGTCAGCTGGATCCGCCAAGACCTTGGACATGGGCCGCAGCTCCAACAACCTCAACCCTCTGAGCAGCATGGGCCTATCGTCACTGCTGGTGGGGGCACCAGGAGTGGACCCCGAGTATGTAATGCAGCTGGTGAATGATGTGCGGTGGTTCGCTGATGTGCTGCTCAGCCTCAAGGATGCTTTCCAGTGTAAAGGTGAGTTCAGGAGGAGCTGGAATGCGGGGGAGTTTGTGGCCGGGCTCTGGGGGTCAGGAAAGTGGAGCACAATAAAATGGCATATTTGAGGAAAGAAAATTCATCTTTGGATACTTGTTACCTATAAGGAGTGTTACCCATAGTAAGCGTTGCATATTCAGTGCAATCAATCGATTTTATTCTACTGAATCACTTTTTTAGATATCTTAGAAAGACTTTCAGCAAACCTCAAATAGCGTTTGCATTCAAGTGATGGTTGAACGAGCAACTTCCATAAAATGATAAGGGCAATTAAGTTGGTAAAGTGCTTTACACAAAATCAGACGTGTCTGTAAGCTTCTGGTCCAAAGAGGCTACTGTCTGTGGAGAACTTATCTCTATATTTTCTATAATACATTTCTCCTCGTATTTTTTCCACTTTTCTTGCTCTTTGAACTGAGGCACTGACACTAAAATTTGATGTTTACCAATGATGCTCTAGATAGCTGAAATTCTCATTTTCTGCTTACAAATTCCATTGTAGATATACTGGAAATGTATTGACAAGAAGTCATGTAGTGTTTGTTTGACCTGTTGCCCACAGGAATGACAAATACTAATGTGTAAACACACCTTAAGCTTTTTAAACAGTGTTACAGTGAACATTTTTCTTGACTTATATGTAGTATATCACAACAACACGGTTATTGTTCCGTTTTGATGCCTTCTGTGCCAAAACAAAAACACACAAGATAGTTGCACTCATTTCTCTGCAAAGTGCTTTGGATAAAATGTCCGGGAAGGCTCTGTGTGTTTTTGTTATGTTACAGATAACTAAAGCCCCGGAGTTTGCCGTTGTGACAGGCAGCCAGAACCACCTGTGGAGTGTCAGTTTATAGTGTGATAACAGCCTCAGTGCTAACATTCTGGAGACTTGCAGTTTTGTTAGTGTCCTAACAGCCGCACTCAGCCACACACTGACACACAAGTACACAAGCATAGCAGACACAGATTACTTACTTTCTGTTTTTGTCACTTGGTTTTGATGGCTTGGCACTTATTTGCAGACATCCACAAACACGCTACCCACACAAACGCACACAGTGTTAAACAAGGCGTTATGGTGGCATGAACACTGATGATAACTTACTCTATGTTGTGTGGATACAATTACTGTTTTTTTTTCATTACCAATTAATCTGTGTACTACTTTTTTTGGACTGATTAATTGTTGACTTTATAACTGTTAAAGCACCAGTGTAATAAGTTTATGTCATGTATAATAGCAGTACATTCTTTCTTGTGAGCAGACCTCTGATTTTGTTTTCTGGCATCTGTTGCACTAACTGTTAGAGTAATTTCCTTTGCTGGAATTAATACAGTAAGACTGGCACCATTACATCTACTGGTACTCCTACTGTATTTCTAAAAGACACATATCTATACACAAACACACACACTGGGGTCCAACCGAAGGTCTGGCAGTAGGAGTGATATGTTTAGCCATTCCTCGAGTTGGAGGAGTGAGGCCCCCGTGAGAGAGCCTTGGCTTGCGTCGTGCTGAGTGTTGTTCTGAGCCATCACAAAAACATTTGGGATATTTGCCTCCCCGTTTACAACAGTTCTTATTCAGCAGGTGGGGATGAAATCATACCATATGACCCCATAATGTCGTTCAGCTATTTGTCAGTCAGATTAATAGTTTATTTTTGTTTTTCCATTCTCAGAGACACTGACACAAGTAATTTTGTGGGACAGCTCATGTAAGACGCTCCTACTATAATGTGGTTTGCAGTCCAGTCAAAAGTAAACACTGAGTCATTTTCATTACTAATTGGTAACAAAGAGTGGCCACAGTTTAAGAAAATGTATTTAGTCAATAGTCTCCCAGTTCTGATTATCACCTTAAAATGTTTTTATTTAGCAGGTAGTGTGGTTTTGTTTTGTTTTGGGTTTTTTTTGGACAAGTTAATGTGATCTTCATGTCTGAAGACCCAGGTATTTATAGCCTTATAGAAAAAAAACTTTTTGTTTTTGTCATTAAGCATTTGCTTTATTTAGAGTAAAAAAAACGTAACTATCTCTAATGACAGTCTAAATAACAGTAATTTGATAATCTTAATCTATCTTAGTATGTCTACATCTTGTCTAGTGTGTGTGTGTGTGTGTGTGTGTGTGTGTGTGCGTTTACATCCATAATTGGATTGGATTAATGGCTCGTCTGTTTTTCGCTGCGGGGTCAGGGAGGTTACACATTCTGGAAAAAGCAACAAAGGTCTGTTTCTCACTGATTTAAAGCAAGCTACGCCTCTACTTTACATGTGGTACTGACACATTAGATGCTAAAAAATAATGGCAAACTCACCTACTAGGGATTATCCATTGCAGTCCACCGCATAGTCCAAATGATTAACTTTAAAGGAGTTTTTTAAAGTTAACTGTAAAATACAAATTCAAAAAAATTCAACTTAACCAACCAGCAATGCTTTTTTTCTACAAAACAACGAATGTTAATAGGGGTGTTCACTGTTTGTCCCAAATGACTTTGTGAAAAACAAATACCTACGCACACTATGTCTCTCTCTATAGTGTTATGTTTTCGTGATTAACAGCATGTGTTAGCCTTTTGCTTGAAAAGACCAACAGCAAGTCTCCATGTAGCTGAGGAAAGTTGCAGCAACAAGGTAGTAAGGGAAGTGGGGAGGAGGTTAGTGAGGCACATGCCAGCTCCCATGTTGTTCTTTTCATATTTGGAATGGTCTGTCACCAGAGTACTGTGTGAAACCGACATAATGCTTTTTTTTTTTTTTTTGCTGATAGGCGTACGCCCTGTTGAGATCTGGCAGGCTTGTATTGCTGTTGCAGAGAGGCAGGTTTGACTCAGTGTGTGTCACACAGCTTCTCATACAGAGAGGGCTTAGCTTGGAAGATGCTTGTTGTTCGTCTCTGGGGCACCTGCTAGCTTTTAGCCGGAGACAGCACATGCATGTATCATGTTTGGCAGACGCAAACCCACGGGGGAGCTCCATCAGTGACCGTATTTAAATGGAGCCGCCACGTTCACACCCACAATTTTACACCTATAGATTCCCCAGGGTCAGATTGTGGTGTAGATTTACACTTTCTCTTTCTCTCTTTCTTTTTCTGACTCAGTGCTTACAGGAATTGTAGCCCAAAAACAGCCAAGCTGTCAAAGAATGTAACCCAAGAGAAGAATGTGAGGCGGTATGAGTTTTGACTGAGTAGGTGACCCCTGTCCCTGTCTCCCAGTTGTCCTGAGATGATCTTTGTACACTTACATGTTGCATCAACACAGACCGTTGAACAGTGAACCTCACCCTCTCACCGCTATGCATCACACTGGCATTAAAGAAAACACATCATATAGCGGTCCACCAAACCTCTCTGAAAATTCTCGGGGGATTAGTACGTAATTGTTGTTAACAGTAAAGTCAAACGTTTTTTTAAGATGTAATATCTCCAACTTGCTCTTAACTCAAACACACTAATTGTGGCTTAAATTCATCTGATGTCAATTTTACAAGCATTTAATAGTCGTAGTTCAAGAGCAGTAATTGTACAGCACTTCGGGGCCAATGTAATAAAAAAAAAAAAAGAAATGTAATAAAAATGTCAGGATATTTTCCTCATTCTGAGGTTTTCATTTGAGCCTGTATAGCACAAGACAGCTTGGTTAATGGTTTTAATCAGGATGAAAAAAAGAGTCCTCTACACACAGCCGGGCTGCTGTCCCCCTCCCATCCCCCCGCTCTCCTGCATACTCTGCATTCCTTTAGAACAAATGTTCACTTGTAGCTATAGTGCCTTCAATAGACTAATGGTAGGTGTGAGGCAGATTGGCTATGAAAACTCTCCTAAAATAAATTCAGTTTAGGTCATATCTCCAACTCTTGAACAATTATCTGCTCAAAGTTGTCATTCATTTTGAAATTTCAGGCTAGGAAAGTCGGGGAAATTATACCTGTTTCTATGGAATTCAAGGCAAATATCTCAGGGGAACAGCTACAGTACTTGAAACAGATTAAATATGCCACTATATTTTTACGAGTTAATACACTGACTGAATGGTCCCTGAGGGAGTTACAACCTATGTGGTAGTCATGTGAAATATACAGGACAGAGCTGTTACTTGGAAGAATTTGGTCTTTCACTTTGTCAGGGATCTTTTTTTACAAAATGCCACTGTTGCACAAGCTCTTATACAAAGCACAAGTCATGTTACTTCACAGTTTCTCTTTGTTTTGCTTTTATTTTGGTAACCACACGGGGGAAAAAAACAGCTGCAAGGTTCCCCTCAAAATGTCTGATTTTCTTTTTCGAAATGTGTTAAAAATTTCCACATTGTTGAAAGTCGCTCAGTAGTTCTCCCTCATATCAAAACAAAAAAAAAAGTTTAGGAATGTGTGTTGAGAAATGTGCGGTTGAATTTATGGATATTGCACAGTCCAACGGGGCTGATCAGGCTTTTAACTTAAAATTTCTTTTCCTGCAGCAACAGATAACCATCAGGACACCAACTTAAATTCTATTTCCTCGAAAGTTTCTTTGTCGCAGGTAGAAAAGAAAAACAAAAGTGTTTCACACCAGCAGCACTTTTACAATTCCACTTCAGGGTAGAACAAACACCTCACAGCATAGTTGCAGCACATGAGGCTGAAAGCTTATTTGCTTAATGTATGGTGTGCATTGTACAGTTTGTTTGACCATAGATAAACTCTGGAACATGTTACCTCCCATAATGCTACAAAAAAGGAAAAGGCATTAAATGTCAGTAAATGAGGAGGAACATGTCTAGCTGACTCACTGGTCCTTGTTTTGCTATGAAAGCTGCAGCTTTTTTCAACTGTTGGTGTCATCATGACACTGATAAGATCGTGTTGTACTCCAGTTAGAATGCATTGTTCAGTGTTTCACTGCACTGGTCTCTAACCGTGTTGTTGTCAGAAGGGCCGACTCTTCTTTTAGAGTAGTATTTGTTAAAAAATGTTCAGAAACTGTGTGGTTGTGGTCTTACAGGGACTCATTTACCTTCATAATGATTTAAAAAAAGTTTTTAATTCGTGGACTTGTCCTCTCTACTCAACAGGGTTTAAATTGCAGTTGTATGAGAATTGGAAATGTAAGTTTCATTGAGTCAACTCAAAGAGACTGAATCTCTGTCCTTTAATAGACTTATTAGAGTTAAGGTTGGAATTATATTGCTTCTATCCCTGTAGCATGAGGCCAGGTTTCAGGTTTTAGCCAGTTTAAAGTCCCAGTTTACTGACCACAAAAGCCACCACTACCCTGTGCAAAATATATCTAGCAATAGCTACCACAAATATCTCTCCTTCTCACACAAGTACCCCTGTGCCAACTGAAGTGGCCACTTGCGGGTGGTGCCTTCAATCGAGAGAAAAGCCGAATTCTAGCACATAATGGTTTAATGGCCTGCTGCTCTTAGGAGAAAGAAAGGAGAGATTTGTTGGGCAGTAACTTTCCCCTGTGATGCTGAAGGATGTTTTTGTGCAAGCTTGTGGTTGGGGTGTGTTTCCTGGGGTGGGATTTATGGTTATGGGCTGTGGATGTTTGTGTAGGAGATTGGTCATGGCGAGGGGTGGATTGGCCAGTGGAGCTCCTGCTAGCAGGGGGACGTTACTTGCTGGTGATTGGGCAGACCCGCTTAAATTTACAACTGTGGATCAGGCCTGCGCAGGAGGGGTCTGAGGCTCGAGATGCTGTTTTGTGAGTCAGACTGTTGTTTATTTTTTTTTTGTGTACAGCCAAAAACAGCTAATGTTACGTTTCTTCAGCTTTGAGTTAAGAGACACTACAAAAACAAATACACAATTAGGCCTGTCCCAACAAATTCGTAGGTCCTTGGATCACACATCTGAAAGAATTAGTCATTTCTATTGCCTAATACAGTCATCTCTAACACACGTTCCCATGGCGTAATGGTGTATTGGGTGACATTATTAATTCAGGTAGGTGGAGATTCATTCACAAAACCTTGTACTACTAACGTCTTGAGGTGAGGTCATCCACAGATGTTCTTGTGTGGGAATAATACTCGCTAACAATATCAACGGTTCATTGTTCCTGGTAGCATTACAACATTACAGTTAGTTGATTTGAGTCATTTTTCAGGCAAAAAAGTGCCACACATTGTCTGTCGCCTTGTCAAATGTGAGGTTTTGCTGTTTTTCTTTTCTTAAATGCAAGTAAATTTATTAGTGTGGTACAACACAACCAGTCTGAATGTTATCTTGGGCTCTGGTGAATTGTGTTTGGCTTTTTATGTGATATCGTCTAAACAGATTGCCCTAATTACATTTATCCAATTTACTAATCATAAAATCTTTTAAATAGGAGTTAATGTGTAGTGGCTTTTCTCCCAGTGTAGCTGATACTTGATAGACTTTGTTGATTCAAGAATGCAGTCTTGTTTTGCACCTGCCCCAAAGTCCCCCAAAACATGTAATGAAGTGTTAAAGAATTAGCCTGACTGTGAAGCCCAGACCTCACAGAGTGTAGTTCACTAATAGGCTGAGAGCAGGTAGCTGTTTATGGAGTGCCTGCTGTTTACTGTCTGTGTGATGTCTGGGGCCCACTCTGTCTCCAAACAAGGCATGGGAAAGACAGAGAGGCACCCAGCAATGCAGCGTTTGTTTGGACAGAGGTGGAAATTAGTGTTTGGAGATGTAACCCTGACTAAACAATTCCACCTGTCGCAGATCAGGTTGCAGGCAGCTCAGCAATGCAAGCAGAGTCTGTTACAGTGAGTATTTAATGTATTCTGGACTTGTGGATAATCTGAGCTTAGTTTATTTGGTCCAGGTTTATCTGCGGAAAGGACAAAAAGTGTCCATTTCCATGTGGAGCGTTTTGGGTGACGATTGAGTCTGCACAGAGAACAATGCGTCACCGTCCTGGAATGAGGTAGACGGATACACATGTAAAAGAAAATCCGAAAAATCATCTGCCTCTGTGGGTGTAAATCCGTCACCCTCCCTCTTTCCAGCAAAGAGTCGGAGGGAGAGGCGTGATGATGGAGAAATGTGGCCTCCTTGGCCTTTCAGTAAAGCCCTGCGGCTGTTTCCCAAGTAGCACTGTGTCACCAGAGCTGCCGAGGCTTGTTTCATGACGAGCCGATCGCGTGTCCAGACAGGCCAGTTGATTGCCTGTTGTTATCAGTGGGGGGAGCAGAGGCTGTAACCTCTGTCAGGCCACCTGAAGATTTGGATTAGAGTCTGGTCTTTCTCTGCACTAGACACACAATGAGCTTTGTTAAGACACAATGGGACCCTCCCCACACATCAATTGAAGGGGTGACATTAATTTAAAAGGCAAATGTTTGAGCTACTGTATTGTGTTAAAGTTGAGTCACCACTTAAACCTGAAATATTTTGGCAAAAATAAGGTATTTGCGACATACATACCAATTCTCTGACGACAGACCAACTGGTTTATTCTGGATGAATGGCTTGAAAAGTTTCTGCTGAAGTTTACCTCTGTCAAAACTGGTCACTAGTGCAAATCATTGAAACTGAAATGACTTTGAGCTACTAACTTTTTACAGCCACATTTCATCTTATAGAGGCTGAATACTGATCTATTTTGGGTGATGTACTGGCTTTAATGACCTTGTTATTCATCAATATTTAGGAGAATCCTTTACCTTAGGAAATGCATCAAGGGGACAAGTTTTAAAAAATGCATCACAATATACTTTTTGTGTGTTGCTTGAATTTTCATACTTATAGGGCCTTTTTCTGTGGTTCTTTTAAATCTGTTGACATACTGAGCGGCAGCAGAACAAAATTTCAAATGATAATTGAATGAAAATGACAGGCAGCATGTACTGTATGGAGAAGCATCCCAGAGGCAGTGCTGTAAACTCAAGAGCATTTCAGCCTTTGTGCTATGGGTTTGTGATGTTACAGTACATCGTGAAATTCTCATGGAAAGAAAGTAAGTGAATTCAGAAACCTTCTGCTGGCCTGGTGACGTTTTAATTCTAAATTAAATTAAAGTTATCTGTACAGTATGAGCAAAATCCACTTGCCGGAATTGTAACACACATATGTCAGGAGTTGCGTATCAAAAAAGGGGCAAGCAGCATGACTGTCAGGCTGGGACGGTCATGCTGCTGCAACCTCCCAGGTGAAACTAAAGAGCTGAACAGCCAGTCGTCAAAATTAAATAAGCAACTTTTTTGTTAATTCATTGTTTAAATACATTTTCAAGAAAAATGGCAAGCCCAGTGTCTTAAATATGAGTGTTTTTGGCTTTTCCTTGTCTTACACTTTAGTTGACGTATCTTTGTGTTTGGACTGTCGAATAGTTTTCAGTGTAGTTTCAGGGTTAAAATGAGTTCTGTTGTGATTCAAAAATTAAACTATTCAATTTAGTAAGTGTGGTATTTTTTTTTTTTAGCTATATTGCTGTGTATTGTTAGGTGTACATTTTTTCCCTAAAATGGAGGGAGGTTTTGATCTTGTAGAAAATAAATGGAGCAGACCGAGCGTGAAGCGTGGCTGGGACATCAGCTCATCCCACCACTGTAAAGAAAGACAAGGCGGCCTTGAGCTGCATTGGCGTTGGCAGGGGGTCTTCCTTTAAACAATATGGCCCAGCTCTATGCCTCAGCACTGTTATCTTAGCCAAAACAATGGCATGGTCCCCACAATTGCCAACAAATTTCCAGTGAGCTTTTTGATGCCATTGTTGTGACAAAACCACTCACCACTGATTTTTTTTTTTTTTACCAGCTTTTTCTCAGCCGTCTCGCGCTGCACTGAGCACAGATCGTCTCACACAATTCAGAGGGCAACACTGGTGGTCATCAGTATGAGCTGTCATGCAAAATTTGACCTTGTTTTGATAACTTTATTCACATTTCTGATTGATAAATGTAACTCTTTTGTTTGAATTTTTTTTATTTGGATTTTTAGGGTGAAGAATTAACAGTGATCTGAGTAGCCTAATTGCTCGCTCACTGTGCAGACTGCGCTGGCATACACATGCTCAATCTGGAGGGTAAAGTCCTGTGCACACTTATATTTGCAAATCTGGGTTTTAACCACTGTGAAATCTGTTTTTTAATACCTTTTAATTGAAAAAGCAATTATTAAGGTTCACTTGTGCCATTATAGTGGCATGGTCTCAGCTTTTTTGATCTGAAGTTTTTTGCCCTGGACCCCAATCTGAGTCCTTGAAAATTAAGCATGTCTTGATCCATTTATATTTTCTTTCATATTACAGCAGCAAAGTAACACGATTAGCCCAAAGTGGGCTTACATTAGAACTAGAAGTAGAAAAAAAGCATTTTGAATATGTTTGACAGCTCTAAAAAATGCAAGAAATTAGTACAGAACTCAGACGGCCTCTTTTCCAGAGCACTTTTTGAGGTGTGGTGTAAAATGTTAATAGAATGGATGCGAGAAGCTCCGCTGTCATTAGTGTGGACATGGTCTTTGTTCACTGATGGTCATTGAACAGTCGTTAATTAAAATTGCTGGCTGCTGTTTATTTGTTTGTGCCTCTCCGATACAGTGTTTTAACTCTGCACAGTGGTTCGACAGTTGGCAGTAGGTGACAGTAAACAAAGGATAGAGCCAGAACCAATCCATGAAAAAAAAAAAAAAAATCCAATCCTTTTTAACCTCAGCTCCGGTCCAGCAGATTCGCTTAGGGCATCCCTCTGTCTTTATTGCCACAACATCTCAGCCTTTGTTATTTCCTCACAATTTGTACCCCTCTTGCTTCTCTGCAGAACAGATTAGTCTAATTAAATTCTTTTCTTTTCAGAGGAAAGGGAAATGGGTGATTCTAACCTAAATTACTGCTGTGATTCCACAGCAGCACCTTCAGTCACGCTCCACTTGTGTCAGTTCTCAGGTGTGCACCTTTTTAGGAATGACTCTCAAATGCTAATGGAAAAAAAAACACGCACTGTCTTTGATAAGAAAATCTTCAAACGCCGGGGAGCTAACCAAAAATACCCTAATGACCACAACTGAGAAGGGGGGGTTAAAAGGAAGGGGTATTGGAGGGGCTTAGTGAAGGCCCATTGTCAGTGTTAGCAGGGAGGGTGACTTCAAAGTGTGTGTTGCAGGGTCAGGGACCTCTCGCCTTGGGGCAGGGGAGCAGGTGAGCCCCCTGCTCTACAGGATGCTTTTTCTCTAATCCTGAGTTGTGGAAGCTGGGGACAAGGATCGGTTAGTTTTTGACCATCGAGGTGAACGTTGGTATATTTGTGCTGTTAAAGTTTTGTATATTTGGAGAGTGTCTTCAAGAAACGCTCTTCTTTTTCTTGTTAGTTAACTCACCTTGTGATTCTTTTCTTGCTCATGTTGGCTTATGTTAATGCCTGTTTCTCCTGTCAGTCATGAAATAGTGTCACAGATGGCCTTGGCTTTATGTGCCATTTGTGGATTATCTCTCTTCTACCATGTTTTACACCAGCCAATTCAATTAGTGCGTGTGTGTATGAATAAGAGAGGAGCAGAAAGGGCAACACACACACACACCCAGGCTCTCATTTTCACTCCCTCTGTAATTCCTTTTAACGTTCCAATAAATTCAGTCTCTCATCTCACCCTGCTGCCTGGTGGGATGGCCTTGATGAAAAACAGATGGCTTTTCTGTTTCCACCCGGTGCCCCTGCTTCTTCCAAAACAGTGAGTTAGACATGAACTCACCAATTGTCTGGTGCCAACATGCAGAGCCGCTGCTGATTAACCTGCATTAGACCCTGACACGGACTATCTTCCTGTTGACTGGAGAAAATTAATCATGTCTCTATTTATATTTTCTCTCTTTTCTTTCTTGATTTGCCCAAACAACGTAACTCTCTGTAAAACACACAGCAATACGGTTTTGTAATACGTGCTGCAGGGATTCTCTAGAAAACATTCATATTGAGGACCTTTTTAGTTGTGAATAAGAGTACAGAGGGTCGGAAAATCCCTTGGTTAAACACATAAATACAGGCAAACAGGGTACTACTCATCACTGCTTTGCCTGGTTCTACAGGAAAGACATGCCTTTCATAGCAGAATCACTGATAGAATGTGATATGGTCAAAAGGCTAAGGGCAGAGGAGTAATCCGAATGCATTTTGTACATTCTTTTCCTCTTCAAGTGTCATCTTCTGAAACCTCACTGGTAACAGGGAGAAGTTCAAGATTTTCCTCACCGCTCACACTGTCTGCTGCTGATTGCTGCGGGAGAAGTATGCTTGTATAAGAGCTACCATGTGTTAATCACCTCCAAAATTTTTTTTTTTTTAAATCAGATTCTGCATTGTAGTTGTATTTACCAAGGGACCAAGGACTCAGAGATGTTGACAGGCACGGTAACAGTTGTATTTATAAAATCTGGAGCTTTTATGTTAAGGGGGACGTTTGTTAAGGTCGACTCTGCCTCACGTTACCACAAAAGCGCAAAAAGCGCATCCTCATTTTTGCATTGATCATCTTTGCTTGTGTGTGAAATGGTGTAACATGTTTATGATACTCGCCTCTTCCGTTGTACGTGGTGTCACTCTCTGACTGCAGGAAGCAGAAAAGAAGTTGCATCACAGTAGTTTCCTGCAGCAGAGTTTGTCACCGTCTCTCAACCACAGCTGTCCCAGTCCACATTTCATCTCAAAACACAACAGAGCATGTACTGTGTTTTATTTGCCCTGAGGGGAATTGTCTAGATTAGACACAAGACGACAGCATAGTTTCATAGTTTCAAAATGACAGTATTTGCCAAGTCATGTGTGTGGCAATGACAAAAAGAATGCCAAGAATTAATCTGATGCTGGCTAACCTGTGACTCAAAATGCAGTGAGTGACTGGTGACTTTGACTAATAGATGTGTGAGTGCAAACTGTCCATGGTAGTTGGCTTTCTGATTTATGGAAACTTTTGTTGGTCTTGTCATGTCATGACACTTATATGACTTAACCTGGGTCTCTTTCTTGTTTTTTTTTTGGTCCAGAGAGTCTGGAAGGTCTTCAGAAGGTGGTACAGGAACGTTTGGCAGAGTTACTTCGCGTCCTCAAGGCTGTCATCGGCAAACACCAGACCCTCAACTCGGTGGACATCCTGGGTGCGGCTGGCACGGTCATTGCCAAGGTGAAAGGTCAGTACTTAGTCACTAGCATGCATGGGTGCACACAGACATACAGGTAAACACACACAGGCGCCCAGATGATGCTCAAATATCTTGGTATGAAATCTCATTACGTTACTACTTGTTATGTGTTCAGACTAAGGTTTTACGTCAGTCTTTCAAACCAAATACCTTGCAGGAATATTTTATTGATTTCTGTTCAGTTAGGGTTGGCCTGGAAATTTGTTTCTAAGAGGTCACCGTGTGAGGGGTTGTTATTCCTTCAACAGCAGATCCATTTCCTATCCACTGAACGAAAACAAACAAAAGGAATCTCAGCTCACAAATTTATCTGCTAGAAATGTGATCCACTGCGAGGGTAATTCTTCACTTGACTTGCACACAAGAATGTCCACAGCGGAGCCTACATGGCTGTAATTTGCATTCCATATTTCAGCGACTGCGGCCAGTCAGGCCCCTTTGGCAGGCCGCTTGTCAGCCAAGCACATCCACGTTTCTTCATTCTTCTCCCCGTGTCGTGACGCGAAGGTTGTGTGACAGCTCACCTGCCCTGTCTCAATATCTCAGTGGTGACCTACTGCTCAAGAATGCTTATGAGTGCTTGTCTGCAATCTTTAGCCCACTGAGTGGTTCTTTGACAATGTCTAGAATGCAAAAAGGAAACAAAAGAGATCAAGTATTAGATCAGCCAAAGGAATTATTGGCATGGTTTAGACAAACTGAACAGGATGGAAAAATGACACCATGAAAGTCCTTACTCAAAACTGAAGGCTTTTATCATTTATACACATTTATAAAGCATTCTTCTGTATAAAGACCAGAGTTTCAGTGAAACCCAGTTAAACACCTATAATAAACTAAATGGGTTTCCTAAACTACCTGAATTTTCTAAAATACAAAAAACATTTTTTTTTATATTACAAATGGTGATGCATATTAAATAGTTTCTTTGTCAGTGTCGTCTGCTGTCAGCTACTTTCATTCAGTTATGGCTGGCTGCCAGATCATTTTGAAGTGTGGCAGTAAATTAGGGAAAAACAAAACACTATTCGCTGAGGCTGAGTTGAGGCTTTGAAATCAGTATTGATTATAGAAATGTTGGCTCGGTACTTCCCTATATACAAAAATCACATCAATCAGTCAACATTTTCCCAGTTACTGTGGATGTGAAGATTATATTATTACTTTCAGAAAAGAGTATTATCAAGATATTTAGGATATTACATCCTAAAATTGCTTGATAAAATGCATAAACACCCTGAGACAGATGAGATTATGTTGCTACTGTACAGTATGGCAGGGCAGTGTGCCATTGTCCCTATTCTATAAATACTGCTTATTTATAGAATACTGCTGTAAATACACTAGATGTGTACTTTATCCAGATTACAAGTGGAAACTTGGGAATTTGCCTGACCACAAGGGGGTGCTTTACATCACCTCACTCCCTGGCTGGACTGTCCCTAATGGCCAGCAGGTAACATAATACTGGCACAGCCAGAGAGCCAGCGGAGGGCTGAAAAGCAGACTGAAAGAGGAATGAATCAGTGGGACGTCAGAGATGAAGACTCAAAGGTTTGGATGATAACAGGTCTTGTGCGCCTCTCTGTCTTCAGAGTGTGTTGTCTTTTCACTCATGTTGCTCTTTGATGCTTGGTCATGACACTTGGGGCATTTGGACAGCTGCCAGACTTTACTGGAAAAAAATCCTCCTCCCTCCCTCCTTCACCAAACACATGGTTGCCTAACCAGTTTCAAATGCAACTTACATGTAGGTGTTATCCACTCGTTATCAGCTGTTCTCCTTCTATTGTTTTTCAATTTGACTCTGTAGACACATTTTGAATAAACCTTAAAATCAGCTGTATAATGCACAGGGTCTCATTCTAGACAGAGACTACTATTGTTGTATCACCCATCCTCCCTCTCTGTTTGTGTGTCATCAAAGATATGATCTTTGCTTTCATTGGCCCAAACCAGACCCAGACAAGGTTTCTTGCCTGGTCACATTTAAGGAGAGTGTTCATTTTCCTTTCTTTGTACAGAAAAACTGCAGGGTACTGCAATAAAAGTGTCAACCTCCTAAACTTATTGAAATTCTTTCCCTGCTCTCTGTCCCTCTGTCTGGAGAAGATGCTGGCAGCTGACAGTGTATTTGTTTACTGCAGATAAACATATTGTAGGTTTATTTAATTGATCTAAGAAAAGCATGTTGTTCCATGTTCATGGAAAATCATTTCTGCATGTTGTTTGTTTTTAGTTTGCCTTACTACTCAAGCGATTATATTAGAGCAAACATTTGTCATAGTACAGAAATCCTATTGCATCACAACAGAATCATCAGAAAATTGTTAGACATGCTTTAACTCACTCAAGGTATTTTTCAGGGGTCCCCATTGTCCCAGTTAAGCCTCAACCGTGAGAAAACAATGGCCCCTGTACTTGAATGATGCAGTTTCCATATTTCAATTGTGACAAGGGGGGCAGAGCTCTGGAATCATTGTTATGAGACCCACAGGATGTCCTGAGGAAGAAGTCAGTGCAGAGTTGTACGCTAGCATTCAGGGCCAGGGAGGTGCACGGCAGGGAGGCTCGCACCACTGCGTCTCCTCTCTTTTGGTGTCTCCCAAAAGAGTCTCCCTGGAACGTGGGGTTGCCTCCTCAACCCAGGATGCCATGACCTTTCTGTGCTTCTTCATAGGCTGGGAATTTACAATTATTCAGCCACCCCTGACATGGGTTGATTTTGCTCTCATGAGGAGAAAATGGAAGCACAAAAGTTAGAGGGCAGTCTCTAAACTGGAACTGTTTAGAGCTTCTTTCTTTTTTTCCAACAGCTGATTCATGTTGTTGAGGTTTTGTAGTCCTGGTTACTAGACAGTGATGCCAGGTGACACAGAGCAAAGGTAAGTCTTGTCACAGCTGTTTATAATGTTATATGTCACAGAACTCAAGCTGTGTGAGTGTTTCCTGTTGCGGGGCAGACAGGAAGTAGTCGGATTTCACTGCCAGTGTCTTTGGTTCCTGTGACTGCTTTCTGCAAATGTCTTCTTGCTGAGTAAACTGTTTCCTGAGAAAGAAAGCGCTGTGCACATGTTTACCGAGGTTTGTCGAGCTTTGGCGGCCTTTACCGTTCTAAAATCGCAGGGCGTGAAGAGATGTCAGAGCGAAGAGTGTGTGCAGTTGATTGCCTTTTTTTGTGTACGATCAACATGAACGATGACCTGTGGAATTACAACACAATGGAACGAAGGAGAGAAAATATGGGATTGTTTCTGAATATTCTTTGAATATCTGTTTTTGGAGAGCCTTGAAGCTGTTCCAGAGGACATTTTTGATTCGGTAGGAAGACATACAGTATGTACATGTCATTGCCTTAAACGGCTTCTGCCCTAACAGATGTAGTTTTTAAGCTGTTTTCATAGCTTTTTCTTTAAAACCTGTGACCCTGTGTTACTGCCCAGGGGGTTTGTCTTTTGGTCTGTCATCGAGGAGCATGTCAACACTTACTTGAAACATCTTTAGCCCTTGTAGAGGCGATAAACCACTCCCCACAGAAGCCAAATGGTTAAGTGTGGTCTCGATTGTGATTGTGGCACGAGCAAAAAAAAAAAAAGACATTGCTGTGGGGCAAATTACATGCATTCAGTCAGCATTTAATTTGTTGTTGGTTTCAAAATTAAACTTAGCTCTTTGTTTCACTCACATGTCATTTATTTGATCTGTTGATGTTGTGTTTATGATGTTGATGTTGTGTTTATGATGTCTGTGGTTAAAACGTCATCGTTCACCAGCATACAGACCTAGCTGTGTAAATACTTTTGTTGAATGATTGAGTATACATAAAGTGGTTTGTAATACTGTTTTATTTTGGCTGAAGTTCTTGTGTGCTTTATCACCCTCCGCAGGCGTTAACTTCAAGGAAGTGAACCCAGAAAACAAAAACGCTATATTTGGCGAGATATACACATCCATTGACACTTTGGCTTTCACATTCGGCAATGTGTAAGTACAATGTTTGTTTGCCCTTTCAACACCACTGGATTTCTATGACTGTTTTATGTAACTGGCAAGAAAAGTGTTACTGATTTTAGCCAACAGATGTGAGCTTGCTGGTCTTGTTGAACGTAGTAATCGTTTGTGCCTATATCTGTGTTTTGTGTCATTTCCTTTGCCTGAATAATCACTTTGAATAACATTATACTCAGTTACATGCCTGAAAGCGCTTCTTTACTGAATGAATTGCAGTTTTGACCGTATCAGACTGTACTTTTGACATACATCTGCATCCACACATCTGCCCCTCAGAGTTTCTGACTTCCTTATGGGAGATGTGGACAGTGGCTCAGGGTTGGGGATCCCCCAGACCGGGAGAAGCAGGGTGAGACACCATCTTTCTTTTCCCAGCTTTCAGGCTTGCCTTTCTTTTTTTTTTTTTTAAAGCTTTGTTTTGAAACAGGACAGTTTTCAAAAGGGTGCACTCAAAGCTGCAATTTTACCATGCCTACATTTAAAAAGCCTCAAAGACTTGCTTTCTGTACTTAATTGGGGTGTTGAGAACCCAGCTGCTTCTGATGTCTGACTTTGATTGTATGTCTGCTATACCCTCCTTTTAATCTAAAATGCCTTTTTCACAGTCTTATGACAACCTCTCCGTGGATCCTGAGGGATATGTTTCAGAGAAGGGTGACCTTGGGGGTAAGTGCTATTCACATTTTGCCATTTACCCCTGAGCAAAGTGGGTGCACGATATGTCCATTCTGAATTGTAATAGCTATTAATGGCTGCTTTACAAAACATTTAACGGTTGCTTTGTGGAGTGTCAGTTTGTGAGTTAGCTGAGTGATTTAGGCTTTGGACTCCTGAATGCCTGAGGTAGACCCGCCCTAAACCTCTGCTTCCACCCCTGTTATTTCTGCTGCTTTTTTCATACTAGCTGCTCGTTTTCTCCCTCTCCGGCCACATATCTGACATTCCTCGCCTGTTTAGCTGTAGTTCCGTGTGGGATGGGAAACACATGGGGTTTGTGTTGAATCAGATGGCGGGCGGCTGGGAGAGGTGTATCACTGTTTAACCAATAAAAACAAATAATTCTGTTGGACTATTTTTAAGGGCACCCAGCACTTTTACACCCCTCTACACTGTCATCTTCAGTTACCTCAGTTTTGTTTTTGTTTTTTTTCATTTACCACCCACACACATCTGTTGCGATAGCAGAACTGAGACACATCAATCCAGCTCTTGGCAATTTGGTTGATCCCATATGTTTCGATTCACTTTGTTGTGATATGTGTGTTTCCTCTGCTGACTTCACAGGCCCAGAGGTGCAGTTGTCACGGGAGGAGGAAGTTGACTTGACCTTGCTGAAGAATGACAGCGGGGTGGAATCTGCTCTACTCTACGCCAAGGCCTGGTCCAAGTACATCAAAGACCTTCTGGCCTGGATGGAGAAAAGAATGGCCATGGGTGAGACACTGAGACTGTTGACAGTGCAAACAGAGGGTTACTGCATTAGGATATTATACTAGATATTATGAGAAAGTATATGATTATTGATGACGTTTGAACTTTTCATTTATATTTAGTGTAAAATATCCCATAGTTCCCGTATCAGCTGAAGCTCATGAATGTAAAATGTGTGTTTGTTTGGGGCCATCATTGTGCAGTTAAATAAAATACACTAATACATGCATGCAATACACTTATCCAAAAAAAAGTAGTTAATCATTTGTTGATTACAAATATACATAATTCCATACTCTGTGGATTTTTTCCTCTTTCAGATATTGAGTATGCTAAAAGTTATTCCAAGATGGCTGAGTCTGCAAAGACACTGGCTAGTCAACAGGTAACCAAAGAGCCATTCAAGAATATTGACCTCATTGTTGTTCATGAAGTTAATATTTGTGTGTAATTGTTATAGAATTGTTACCCCAAATCTTTATTCAAATAAGTATTAATGGCAAATAATAATGTAGGCATAATTTATTTATTTTTTATTTCATTTATCGAAGGACTACATGCCATTCAGTGATATCTACGTTTCCACATTCAAGAAGGATATTGAATACAACCAGCTGCTGATTCAGACAGCAATGGCTCTTCAAACCAACAAATTCATTCAGGTGAGAGTGGTCAGAAGCATTAGACTGTCGCCTACATGGGGCACTTCAGTTTGTTACCTTGCCTCGCTACTAACCAAACCTCAAAATATCTATTGCTGTGTTCATTTCAACATGTAAAACAATCAGAGGAATATACTGTTAGCCAGCAAGACCTGTAGCAACAGATGTGGTCTAGAATGTTTGAACTTAGAAAGTTTGATATGGACTGTAATATTTTGTATGAGGACCAAATGATCAGGAGAATAAACTCAGAAAAATGCGGTTTTGAAGTACCTCATGGTAACTGTTGACCTTTCACCTGTTTCCAGCCTCTTATGGCTCGCAAGAATGAGCTGGACAAGCTGAGGAAAGACATCAAGGAGCAGTGGCAGAGGGAACAAAAGAAAATGGTATGTAGAGAGTCTCTGTGCAGTTACATACTATTATATAGTTACCATCAGCTCAATAGAAATGCCAGTGGTCTTCCTTTTTGTGTATTCTACAGTAAATATTACAATGCTGTAAGCCAGCCAGGTGGCTGTCAGATATGTGAAGGCTAACATAGTGAAAATCATGCCATGCTGTCTGGCAAAATGTATGAACAGTGTCACTTCACATGTAAGGTTGATCAACCACAAAGGTGTGTCTGATTATATTTACGCACACCCGTGTCACAGTTTAATCACATGGGCTGATCTGTGTGGTTTTGGCAGCAAGAGGCAGATGCAACCCTGAGAAAGGCACGAGCGCTGAAGTCCCAGAGGAGAGAGGAGTACCAGAAAGCCCAATCATCTACCAGCCGCTCCCAGGAGGAGCAGTCTAATAATTCTGGTAACAAACAGCTGGAGAAGAAGAGGAGGCTAGAGGAGGAGGCTCTGCAGAAGGTAGGCAGGGAAGACCATAACAGTGGGAAAATAATCTGTCTCATTGTCTGTGTCTATAGCATTGCATTGTGGTTGAATTCCCACACCTATATTTTCTTGGCAGTTTAGTGCTTCTTTCACATCCTCTCACTATTCTCTGTATCCATTGTTTTGGTCAGGCGGAGGAGGCCAAAGACCTGTACCAGAGCTGTATGGCTGACGCAGGCGTCAGGAGGATGGATCTGGCCAACGCTAAGAGCACGATTCTCACACAGATCCGAGAGATGGTCTTCCAGTGTGACCTTACACTCAAAGCTGTGAGTAGACAGTACATAGCCCAGTCAGAGAGTTAGAGAGGAAATCTGATTAAAGGTACAGTGCATGACACAATTGTAAACAAATTAGTGGCCCTACAACCATAAATTGAAACACAAGACTACAACTTGATATCTCCTTCATTTTAACAGAAAGCTCTTTTACTACAGGGAGTAACACTAAATTTATATTTTTAATGTTTGCATAAACATAGTTGTACTACATGCTGTGTTTCTTGTATTTGGCAACTCTTGGGCTAAAAAAAGATTTTTTTAATTTCATACATTTTTAGGATTGTATAGAAGATCACACTGAAAAATTGCTTGGATAATCCAATTTAAAGCCATTTATAAGCTGACAAAGCCTTACCAGTGCTATATGATGCCACAAAAAGCCAATGAGTCATTCACTCACTCATTCAGCTTTTAATCCATCATTCCTCAGGTGACGGTGAACTGGTTTCAGATGCAGCAGGCACAGACTGTGTCACTCCCTGCCAACTTCCAGGCCCTGAGTGAGAATGCCAAGTTGTACGAACCAGGCGAATGCTATGCCGAGTTTGTCCGGAACCTGCCCAAACATCTGCCTAAAGAGCGCCTGCACTCTGACTCCATCTCTTCTGACAATACCAGGTACCAAAGACTGTGGCTTTGAAAGTGCTACGCAAAACATAAAATTAACATCTCTAAAGACAGGCTCGAGCTCCTCAGGTTTGTGCAAGTATTTTGAAATCTGCTTGCTACACTCCTGTATGACAGTTTACAGTAGTTTAATCACTTTGGTTACGGGGCACATTGTTGCATATGCTCATAATATGAAGCAGTCTGTGTGGTCCAGGAGGGTACATATTTGTATTTGTTCAGCTTTTATTTAGTTTTAGGTCATCTTAGATTAATATTCAGTTCTGGAAAAAGGTCTTTCGAAATATCTTGAAGCTGCTCCCTCCCTTTTAGAACTTACTTACTTCTTCTTTCAGCAAAGGTAACAGTGAGTCACAGTGGGAGGAAGCGAGAGAGAGAGAACCAAGGAGAGACAGAATGCGTGTTGAATTTGTTGCCCTTCCTCAGGAAATATCTGTGGCGCAGGCTGTGTGCAGCAGGGGAGATTGTGAGCGTGAGAGTTTTGCTCTGTTTTAGAGCCGTCCCGAAGACTCTACTTAGATTGTCAAAGCAGTGTCAGATTCAGTTTCCCACACAAACAAACGCCCACTGCCACAGAGAAAATATGCAGTGCTTTATAACTTCAGTTTCTATGTACTAAGTTAATGGTAAGACGAATGATGTAACTCTGTTAGCATTGGTACTTACACATAACAGATCACAATGAGCATTTTGGATTTTATGACTTTGCTCGACATCTATTTACAACTAAAGAATTATAAAAACCTTGAGAAGTCTCAAGCCTGTAATGGACAGAATAAGAGAAGTGCACTAATTATAGCATGTAAGTAACATACCTATAATGTACTAATATACTGTAGCACAGTATTACTACAGTAGTCCTGTAGTATACACATGTCAGATACAAATTTGGCTTAATAGATTAAAATATGTTGTGTCATCAGTTGCTCATTCATAAGACTGTGGTTCATCTGTAAGTAGATAAATTGCCTGTGCTCTTGGTATTAGGTGTTGGCAAAGAAGAAAACATGCTAGAAAATGAAAGTCAAAAATCTCAGTGCATGGTGAAGTAATGGTCGAGCCTCTGGTGTCTGTTAACAATCCCTTCAAACTGCTGCATATATACTGTGTAATATATTAATACTGACTTTTGGGACAGTTGGGACAGTAGAAATCTTGCTTAACAGAACTCATCACATGTAACCTTAAATGCTGACTTTATTTCCCCAGGTTTGTTTTTAACAAAAAGTCAGTTGGCAGCACACATTCCTCCCATGGCAACCTGTCGCAGGCGTCCATCGCTTCCTGTGATGTTCTGAGCGGAGACGAAGCGGACAATCCCTTACACCGGCCAGCAAAGATCAGCGAGCGGAGGTCCAACAGCAGCACAGACATACAAGGTGCATATTCAGATATACAGGAGTGTCAGTTAAGGTACTCGTGACATGATCACAAGCCAAACAAGGAGAGCCTTTGTATTTGCTAGTGCTAAGATTATCAGCAGACTTCAGTTAATATGTACACATAAGCAAATATTCACAAATTCTGACAATCAGTAATTAATAAATTTAACATCTTAAAGTAATTCTTTTTTTTTTATGTACTGTTTTGGTTCTGTGTCTGGAGGTCACTGGTATCTGTGGATCAGATCAGCCTGATCCTCACAGGGACTTACCCTTTGATCTGAGTCATCAGGGCTCGGGACTAAAATCAAAACAGTTGTGTGTTGCTTATTCATCATAAGTCTGTTATATCTGTGTGACTTCTCGTCTCTGAAAATAACTGAAACAATAGCTAAGAATATCACTAAGCGGCTAGCTGTCATGTAACTATATTTCCCTGTTGTGTCTCTGTTCTTGTGTGACTGGTGGTCCGTATTTTTTCTTGCAGCACTGAAAAACCAGGTCCCGCTGAGAGCCTGGGCCTCCAGCAGTCAGGGAAGCCAGGGCGGGATGTGCAGTGACTCGGAGAGTGCTGGAGGCAGCAGTGAGTCGAGGTCCATGGACTCTCCTACCGCCAGTCCAGGTATGAGGATTTTACAACAACCTTTTCTTGATTTAAAAAAAAGGTCTTGAAGGTGTTTGCTCATGGAAATATTGCATCCAAGCTTGGATAAAGGCCCTTGTGATATATTTACCATTTGTATATATATTCTAATCTTTTGTGTAGCTTCCTCATTGTATGCCAGACCCACAAACTACTCATCTCATCTGCACTTCCCTCTGCAACTGAAACTGTTTGCCACACTGTGCAAAGCTGTGAAATGTACAACACTAAATGCACACATGTAGAGCATCATAGCTTATCTGTTCTTGGAATTGCACTGCTGTCCTTGTGTCAGTCTATGGTAAATCTGTACATCAGTGCACGTTACAATTATTCTCCTTACTTGGTTATGTAAATATTGAAGACTTTCCTTTTATTTGTACAGGTGACTTCAAACGACGGCTACCCCGGACTCCCTCTACTGGAACGATGTCTTCTGCTGATGACTTGGATGAGAGGGAGCCACCATCACCCTCAGACAATGGTTAGACATCTGTGCGTGTGTGTGTGTTTGTTTTGTCTTTATGACCATGTGTTAATCTCTGAACTGACGTTAGTCACCCTGCAGACAAGAATTCAGCGTGACGTCAGCTGTCTATTAAGTTTCCTCATCAGCTGATCTGATTTTCAGGTCTGGCAGAGATGGTGACGGAGACGGCCAGTTCTCCTGGTCCCTTCCGAAATGCTCAGATGTCCAAAGCTTCTCAAACCCATAAGCTGAGAAAACTTAGAGCTCCATCTAAGTGCAGGGAGTGTGACAGTCTGGTTGTTTTCCATGGAGCTGAGTGCGAGGAGGTACTGTACATATACTTTATCTAACTTTTTATCAATCAACCACTTAATATTTGGGTTTGTTTGACTGTCTCTGTTTCCTTTCCTGCTCTAGTGCTCCCTGGCCTGCCATAAAAAGTGTCTAGAGACACTTGCTATCCAGTGTGGCCATAAAAAGCTGCAAGGCAGACTACAACTGTTTGGTATTGACTTTGCCCAAGCAGCAAAAAACAGCCCGGATGGTATCCCCTTTATTATCAAGAAGTGCACGTCTGAGATTGAGAGTCGAGCCCTCAATATCAAGGTAAAGTCATTTTTTATGATGCATCACTTGATATCTTGGTTCTTCTATCTTTGGTTCTTTTTTTTTTTCAAGCTATACAAGTTATTATGTTGCCGTAAAAAGCATAGTTTAGGTTATGTCTTGGATATGTCATGGTTGCAGAATCTTTTCTGTCATTTTGTGTCTTAGTAAAAAAAAAAAGATTGATCCATGTACCTGTTTTTTTCCTCACAGGGGATTTATCGCGTAAACGGTGCCAAATCACGCGTTGAGAAGCTCTGTCAGGCGTTTGAAAATGGCAAAGACTTGGTTGAGCTGTCAGAACTGTCGCCTCACGACATCAGCAATGTCCTTAAACTCTACCTGAGACAGGTAGGTCTCAAAAACTTAACAAACAGTCAAAAACTTAATAAACAAGTATAAATGTTTAGTAAAAGTTTTTGGTTTTACTCTTATGTATGTTGACTTATTTTAAATAAACATTGTCCGCTTCCAAGAGCAAAAAAACACACCTGTTTCTCTTAAACAGTTACCAGAGCCACTGATCCTGTATCGATACTACAACGACTTCATTGGCTTGTCCAAAGAGTGTCAGAGAGTGATAGTGGAGGAGGCTGATAAACCTCAGAGCACCCAAACTGAAAGGAAAGGTGGTCCGAGCGTACAGCTCAACAGAGTCATTTTCAAGATCCGAGATCTGCTGCGTCAGCTGCCCACAGCCAACTATAAGACTCTGCGCTACCTTATAGCACACCTGAACAGGTAAGGGCTTTAAAACGAAAGGCCTACAGCCTGTCCATTGTAACGATCGCTGTCTTTTACTCTCTGCACAAACATACTGAAATGCAGACTTCCTCAAAGGACACACTTCCTCAAAGCACAGAGGAAGTGGCACTAAGAACAAAAAACTTGTGCTCTATTTATAGTCTTTTTTTTCTTGGATTTTTTTTTTCTTCAAATGACACAAGCACAGATATTTTGTGCATATGTCCTTTAAATAGATTTGGTGATTTGGAAGCCTAGAAATCAGTGCTATTTTTTTTGACTGCATATTTGCTGACTTTGAACTATTACATGATAGAAAAGTGGTTTCTGTTTGTTAGCAGCTTCTTGAGGGAGACTTCCTGCCACTGATGATCAGTGTCAGTAAAGTGTTTACTCACTTCTCGTCACAGGCCACACTGACAGGCCAGTCTAACTCTGACTCGAAGTCAGTCAGACTCACTCAGATAAATACATGAATAATGTCTGAAATATGTGTGTTATAAATGAAACTAACAATCACTCCTTGTTGCCACAGAGTGACAGAGCAGGCAGAAGAGAACAAGATGACCGCGAGTAACCTGGGCATTATCTTTGGCCCCACACTGGTGAAGCCACGGCAGATAGATGCAGAGGTGTCCCTGTCCTCCTTGGTGGACTACCCCTACCAGGCCCTAATGGTGGAGCTGCTGGTGCGACACTACCAAACAGTCTTTGACGTGTCGCCTCTGTCTGGCTCCGACATCGCCACAACCGGCCAGGGGTCCCCCAGACTCACCCCTCAGGAGAAGGTGCAGCGGCTCAGCAGACACTCCGCCTCGCTGATGGACATCAAAGAGGTGAGGAGGGATTCAGGGTGTGGGCGATGCCGCTCTCACATCATGTTGTAGAGAATGTGGGAATGAATGAATGTATGAATGCTCTCTTAAGCTGTAAAAACAAAAACAGGGCATTCTCCTGGCTTTTTTGTCTTATATATATATTTATAAAACGGAGATGGGAATAAAATGTGAACAGTTCTTGTCCGTTTAATCCTTTTAAGAAATTTGAAATTAATTACATAAGTTGTGTGATCACATTCCTCAACAATGTACATTAACCCAATGAAAATCCACTTACCTTAACTACTGATTACTACATGATGCACAGACAGCTGTTTATTGTGTCCCTGCAGAGTGCCAAAGCATACAAAAGATACTCATCAGTGATCCCATCCTCTCACATCCTGGATGAGGTGCAGGAGGTCCAGCCAGGAACAGACAGAACACAGGTCTCGGGCGTGGACAGACTCAATGGGATCCAGACATCTAGTGGAGGAGAAGTCCAGAGGTCAACCTTAGTATTTGGCCGTCCCAGCACCACCATCGCTTCTACTACGATTGCGGCGCCAAAGGTCCAGCTACGCACCCAGCGTGCCAGACAAGTGTCTCGACCGATCAGCATGCCGCTGGAGCGCCTGCCGACCCCCGCTCAGATCAGCGAGAGGAATAACCGCAATGCTGCTGATAGCGTTGATGCCGCCTCTTCTGAGCGGGACACCGTGGCTGAAACTATACAGGAGACACCAGAGCCAGAAAAGGCACGCCAAAGTGGCTCTTCTAGAGTAAGCGCCTACTACATCACGCCTTTCATTGACACACAGACAATGCAGAGGAGAACATGGGACAGGAAGTACAAGCACTATGATGTTACACCCAGGACTGCTATGATTGTTGCCAACCTGCCTCCCGCCAGCTCTGGAGTGCAACCTATAAAGGCAACCATGCCTGTCACTCTTAATCCAACAGTGACCACTGCTTCTGTGGTCTCGACCACGACTAGTTTGGGCAACATATTCTCCACCAAACCCTACACAGCGCCAGTCAAGCCTTCCTGGACAACCAAAAGGGAAAATGACACAGACAATTCAGTCAGCGAATCTAGCAGCTCACCAAATCTTCCACTAACGCTCAGGGCACCAAGGACTCTGCAACCACCTCCTGGAACTTTCTACAAGCCCCCCGTTTCCATTAACAGCAGAGCTCGGACGCTTCCAAACTGGACTACTACTGTTACCACCATCACCACCACCACCACCACCACCACCTCCTCCTCGGCCCCTATCATCCCTGCCCATGTAGTCACCCCTTCCCCTGCCCTTACAAGCCCCCCACATACACGGCTCCAGACACAGGACTCCACTGACAGCGCCATTGACCCTGGGGTCTCGACCTCTTCTACCCTTTCACCCCCTCAGTCCCCACCCCCGAGCAGCCCTGACGACCTCAGCCCCAGTGAGACTAAGCCTGTCTACCAAAGACTGCGACATCAGCGACTGCAGGAGCTTGAACACAGAGAGGCTCATTTTGTCTGATGCCAAAAAAAAAAAAAACATATTGTATTTGTAAATATTAATGTATCTGTGCCATAACGTAAACTGGGGAAAACATTTTTATCAACAAGCTGAGAGTGGGAGAAAATATAGGCCTGTGAAGATAAACCAAGAAAGTGTTATAAGTACTAATATATTCTTGTTACACGCTGAAGTCATAGTGTCAACGGTGACTGGTCGAAGAAAATACAAACAAATAAGAAAAGAGTGGCACCAACTTGAATGTTTTGTGTCATGTATTAAAATAAAAAGTATATGAATGGTCTATTTTTACGTCAAAGAAAATTTGCTGACCACAAAAGAGATTTCTGTAAAGAATTTGTCTGTAAAGAATTGTAAGCCTATCCTTTTCTTGTTCAATGTCTGATTTGTTCCAAAATTTTATTTTATTGTAATCACACAATGCACTTAATACAGGTTCAAATTCTAATGTTGCCTTTGTTCTTAAAATCTGCTCAATTTTGTATTTTATTCCAGGAGGAATAGATGAAAGTATTTTTAACATGAGGTTCTTAATTATAAAGAATTCAACATTTTAACCTTTTGACTTTGCCATTGTAGCCTGTGATTGGTACATTTTTTTCTCAGTATGTAAGCCTTATCTATCTGTTTACGTTTTTTATATCCATTCATACATACTGCATGTTTGTCACAAAGTCTCATTGCAATATTGTGACTATACAGGAGAAAAATGACATGCAACAGTTCTTGCTGCAAATTAAAAATGTAGTTTAAACTGTTATTTCTGCTCCAGGTGAGTGTTTTTTCTTGAAGCACTGTGGACATACATTTACATTGTTTATGTTATTTATACTACCCAACAATTACCTGTATCCCTGTATCCAGCCCATTTTGTATTTCACCCATGTAACCGGTGGGATGGCTTTAAATCCAGGGCTGCCACTCGATTTTCAGTATTGATTTATCTGCCAATAATTTTCTCGATTAATCATTTAAGAGAGCCGCAGGTCACGCCTCCAAATTACTTGCTTTGTTTTGGCCCGAAAAATGACTTAAACTATTCATTATGTAAGTAGTAAACATTTTTTGCCAATTAACTAATCGATTAATCGACTAATCGTTTCAACTCTGTTTCAGTGTTTGTTCGGTGCTTCAGAGGACCACAGTTATATCTGAAACTGTTTTCACATAAGTTTATTTTATGTGTATTATTTATCATATGTGTTACATTGCAGCCTATTGTGTGTTTCCGCCATGTAACCAATCAGATCTGTGGCTGTATTTTGTTGTATTTGTCAGCTAAGAGAACGAGGCAGCCGCCACCTGAGCTACCAGGACTCTTTGCAAAGTTAAGCCCTGAATTCTCCCCGGTTTCAGAGTAAGCTGTGTCTGTTAGATGCGTAGTTCACAGCAGGTTCAAGTGGTTTTCCTGTTCTTCTGTCAAGGCTTCACATCCTACCAACCTAATGACCCATGTCACCTGTTCTACTTTGGCGGCCTGCTCAGAGCGGTGACTCACTTCAGGCGTGTGCGACACAAAACCTGCAACAAACTCCCCTTGCCTCTGAGTCCGCTCCTAGTATTACAAAGTCAAAACTCTGATTTATTTATTTTGTAGGTCTTTAGCCAAACACCCGTATGCAGAGTGACTTACAGTGGCGCTGCATCAGTGTGCTTTGCTGTGTAGAACCTGTACCCCCCTCCCCTCTCGTCTACAGGAGAGTCTTTCTCTCCACCAGGATTCCACCCATTCTCTAAAGCTGATATCCCCCTAATTCTGCCTCAAAATGGATGACTGTTGTCTTTTTCTGCCTGCCCATGTTGAGCTGGGAGATTAGAGCAATCAGATTAGGAGCGCTGCTGACCTGCAGGCAGAGGAGAGAGAGTGTGGGCAGCTAGGAGTCATACGGAGCTCTTCTACCTTGCTTAATGTTTTTCATTACTTCAGCTTGTTTGTGAACGTCTCTCTCTAGATGCCGTACAACTTTTATATCATTCTGTAAGAGGTAAGGATCAGAATCTACTGCTTTATTCCTGTTGTTAACAAAATAAGATGTGCTGGAAGAGCTGACAGGTATATGGTTGCAAATTACTGTTTTAGTTTTTAAGATTCTAACATAATGTTATGATTTAAAAACAGATCCTGGTGAATTGTTTTTTAAAATTTTGTATAATGTATATTTTGCTCCCAGTTACTGAAACATGCAGCAGTTTTTCAGATAATGAGACACGTTGGCCACAAAATTTCTACACGTTTCTATCAAGGTTGCGAAAGGAAGTCCTGTCCTGTGTAATTACCTTATTACCGTTTGAGTAATAAGGTAATTTCAGATGAGTCAGACACATAATGATAGCTTTTACTCTCCTGTTTTAGTCACACCATCTTTGTACTCTTGTTTTTCTACACAAGTGTTTATGTCCCCGCATGCTTGGTCTGGCAGTCTGCAGTAATCTATTGGACATGTCACTCTGAACAAATTACTCTTCATGTCTGACATTTTCTGAGGCCATCTGCACATAACCTGTAGATGTGATTGGCCCTGGGCTTTTTTTTTCCTCAGTATCTCCAAAATGAATTTGTTTGTTTCGAACAAGTCTGCGTGACAGAGTAGTCACAAATTGCATTTATAAATCAGACATACAGTTTAATGTTTTTACATAAACCAGCTCATATTTGTAAGTTGTTAATAATCAATCAACCAATCAATCAATCAACTTGCATTTTCCTGTAGAGACAGTCCCTCCTTTTGCCTACATCCTGACACAATAAACCTTAAAGCTGGTAGTATTTTGCTCAGTAGCACGTAAGCAGGGTGTGTGCTTTAAGTGGTCAGTTAGATGATGTAGTCAAGACCACCTTGACTACAAGTTAATCCTAAGGCCAGGCACAGTCAAGTTTGAGTAAAGGTCAGGCCAAAACCGAGACCAGGGCAAATTCATTTCAAGACCACGAATAAATGTCTATGTGTTTTTCCTGCTGTAAAAATAATTGTTTTAAACAAGTTCTCAACAGGTGAGTAGAATGCACTTTACTGTCCAAGCTCTCTTCTGTTTCCTTCTGCAAAGAATTTGTACATCTTACAAACCATAAGGCCTTATGCACGAATTAACAGTGCACCATTTACAGTAAAATATCTTTTAGAAGATCTTTAAGAAATTTGTGAAAAAGTCAAAGTCTAATTGAAAAGGGTCTCAAAACCAACTCTACTCCAAGACAAGTGATCTCGATAGTTCTGGCTCTTTTTGACCACCAGGCTCAGTAGTGTTATCTAATTTGTACAATGTCTGTATAACAATTGCATGTCATCACTAACGGAGTTGTGTATCTGTAGGTTTGTCACAGTCTGATGACCCCTTCCAGGGGTTAAGCTGCAGAGCAATGAAGACAGGCTCTCAAATCCGCCTGTTACTGTGGAAAAACTGGACTCTCCGCAAGAGACAGAAGGTATAATCATTTATGTGAATGTGGTTGGACAAAATCTCAGAAACACTGTTCAGCACCATGCAATCCAATACAACAACACCACAAACTACAACTTCCAGCACCGCTCTGATCAGGTGTATGAATTACACTTCACCTGTTTCTGTCCAGATCCGCTTCCTGGTGGAGATCTTCTGGCCAGTGTTGCTATTCATTGGTCTGGTGTGGCTGAGGAAGGCTAATCCACTGTACCAGCAACATGAATGTGAGAATAAATTCCTGAGTAATAAGCTACCTCAGTAAAAAAAAAAAAAGAAACGACGGTGACGTGTATCTGGTGCCTCGTAGTTGTTTTCATAGAGCATGTTTAAAATCACCCTACAGGTCCTCACATGCCCTTCAGTGTGTTGTGTCTGTTCCTTCAGGTCATTTCCCCAACAAGGCCATGCCCTCAGCAGGGATTCTGCCCTGGATCCAGGGCATCTTCTGCAACGCCAACAACCCCTGCTTCCGATATCCAACCAGAGGAGAGTCTCCAGGAGTTGTCTCCAACTATAACAACTCAGTGTACGCCTGATCATAGCACTCTCAAACTGTGTAACCTTCTATAGTAGCAGAAACCTCATAGAAACTGTAATTACTTGAAAGGGTCATTGTCATTTACTTATCTAAATTTAAAAATAATTAGACATTTAAATCTTTTAAAAAATACAGTTTCACATTTTTGCTGACAACACTCTATATAATCAAGAATAATTTAGACTAATGGATTGTTTGTTTGTTTTTGTTTTTTTTTCCCAGATTGGCACGGTTCTATGTTGATGTCCAGGAGCTTCTGCTCAATGAAACGGACGTCCAGCAGCTTGGTCAGCTTTGGCATGAAATGTCGTCCTTCTCAAACTTCATGGACACGTTACGCAACAACCCATCTGTGGTGTCAGGTAAAGTGAAAATGTCAGAAATGATTGAGCAAGTGGCACTTCCCTTGGGAGTAAAAGGGTTAGTTGTACCCTTTTTTCAAGAAAATCAAGCCAGTGATCTGGCTGAATCTCAATAATTGTTATTATATTGTCTTATCGTCTTATCTTAGGATTATATTATTTGTAGAATTTTTCAAGCAGGAGAATAAAGCACTATCCTTTGCAGGGGATAGCATAAAAAGGCAGTAACATATATGAAAAAACAACAACATAAAAGACAGTTACATATAAAATCATCCATTCGACTGTCAACAAGAGTAAACATGAAAATAAAAATATGCCTTGATTGTTAGTTTCTGGCCAAGCTGTAAAATCAGAGCTGGAAATCATTTGAAAATTCTCCTCTTCATCTTTCTAGAGACATTGCCTACCGGATAATCTTAAAGCTGGCGTCCTGTTGCCTTCACATCCTCTTTCTGTTGGTGTGTGATTGCCTCTGTTTCATTTCTGTCGAAACATCTCAGTTTCTCTTTCATTTTTACAATTCTCTCTCTGCGTCTCTCCTTTGCGTATTATTTTTGTTAATGAATTCCTTCACGTTCAATGTTTCAAAATCATTTGAGCTGTTAGATGTCACATTTTTACTGTTGGATGTTAACTGAGATATTTACAGCTGCTTCAGTGAGAGCTGAGATTTTCGAGTATAAAGCTGCCCTTTTCCTTTTATCTTGATTGATATTCACTTCGTATGCACAGAACTGTTCACGACCAGGCCTGAAGACGCACATAAAAAGCTTATTTTTAATATTACTTCAGTGGAAATTAACTGTACCTATTGGCTGGGACATGCGTAAAACCATGCTCTTCCTTTTGCTCACTGGACTTTCCCTGAACACCAAATCCCTGCCAATCTGTTTTTGCTGTGAATCATTTCCTCTGAGCAGTCCAGTGCTGGTCAGGTCAATATTGCCTTTAGTAGTTCTGACCTTTCGCTGTCTTTGTTTCTGATTTTCCATCCAGGCCGTGGGCTCAAGATAGATGACATTCTGAAGGATGACGAGGTTCTCACGGCCTTCCTGTTGCGAGACGCCGGCCTCTCGGACTCAATAGTCTACCAGCTCATCAATGCAGAAATAAGACTAGAACAGGTGCACTTGCTGCTTAAACTGATATGAGGTCATTTTAGTTTATTCCTTACTAATTCTTAAGCTATGTTTGGGGATCATGTAAATGTTGGAAACTGAAACTAGACTTTTCTTAGGCCAGTGCACTAATACTTACCCCACTAAAAAAAATTGAATGAATACAGAACTTTTTCTGAAATATTATCCCTGAGTCATCGAAACATAACTACATAGCGCCTTTTCCATTCTCTTTCATGGTCTCTAGTTTGCCTTTGGTATCCCAGACCTGCAGCTGAAAGACATTGCGTGCAGTCAGGCCTTACTGGAGCGTTTCATCATCTTCCCCAGTCGCATGGGACTCCACGGGGTCCGCAACGCCATGTGTGCCCTCAGCCAGCAAAGACTGCAGAAGATAGAGGACGTCCTTTATGCTAATCTGGACTTCTTCAAGATCTTCAAACTGGTTAGTAGCTTGTTTGAAAATATTTTTTTAAATGAGACAGTGGTACGTCATATCCAGTGATCCTGATTGCTTCCTGTTATGAAGAGCCTGTTGTTCCTATGAACTATTTGTGGTAAGAATGCAGGTGGACAATTTTTTGTCTAGTGCAGCCACTCTGTTAATACTGTTGGCAATGAATCCTAAACAGCTGCAAAGTACAGTACTTAACTAGAAGTTGCTGATGGAGGGGAAGATATTCCCAACAACTACTGTTGGATCAGCAAACCTGATATGCTTGAATTGTTTCTGCAGGTTTAGCTAATGTTCTGGATTTAGATAGGATCCTGTTATTGCGATGGCAAATGTAACAGTGTTGGTTTATGTTCAGTAGAGTACAATTTTTTTTTTCCTTAACTGTGGCATGATGGTTGGTTCTGTATAGAGCTGGGAGTTATGCCAGCACTGCATGTGAGGCCAAGGAGCTGATTCTAGCTTGCAGGTGACTCTGCCAGTACCGTTTACTCAGTCAGTGGCTTTATTTGGGGCTTGGAATAAACCATGGGCTCTGTTTCAAACTGTTTACACATGTATTTACCAAAAGCAAAACACATGGAGGCAAACAGAACAAAAGAGCTTTTATTTTTTTTCTCTGAATGGCACCAGAGCCATGAAATAAAAAGCCAGGTTATTTGTCATTATTAACTGGAATTATTGTATTATTTATATATATAAATATAATATTGATATATAAATCTCAGTAGAAACCAGGATAAAGAAAATCAAAGTATCATTAAAAGAAAGCAGACGTGTCAACAAGCTGTACGATATTTAAACTTTTTTCTTTGACGCCCTGCAGTTTCCTCACTTTATGTGTGTTCGGGTTCAACCTGAGTGAGTCAGCTGATGGGCTCAGGGAGCTGGCACGGCATTATCCCTCTTGGCCTGTTTCTCTAATGGGTTTAGTGAGGCCCCGCCCACAGCCTGCGAGGTATTCTGTAAGACGTGACGCTGCGTCTCGTATAAATACAATACCAACATGTGCCGGTCTAAAGAGTTCAGTCAGTGTACCTGCCAACACACCTGGTTATCTGGTTTCTTGAAAACCTGACTGCAGGACTGAAACAGTGAGAACGTGACAGGGTTACAGTGCATTGAATAACCTCTTTCTCGAAGATTTATAGATACAGATTGTAAAATTTTGAAAAACTTTAGTAGCTGTTTGAGCGTGCCGCTCATAATTAAACGGCACTGAAGGGTAAATGGACTTAAACAGTTTTAAGAGTTTCATGAAAGAGGTATACATTTATTTACCACAGGTGAGTCCATCTGTGATAAAGCTGACAATGCTAATCAGAACAAAAACCAAAGTCATGAGGTCGAAGGAACTTCCTGCAGGGCTCAAGAGACAAGATTGCACAGTGGCCTCCATAATTCCTAAATGGAAGAAGTTTAGAACAACCAGCTCTTCTTAGACCTGGTAGCTCAGCCAATCTGAGCAACCAGGGGAGAAGGGCCTCGGCAAGAGAGGTGAACCTGATGGTCACTCTGGCTGAGCTCCAGAGATCCTGTGTGGCAATGACAGAAACATCCCAAAGGAGAACCATCACTGCAGCACTCCACCAATCCTGCCAGACAGAAGCCTCTCTTCAAGACACATGAAAGCTGTTTGTGGTTTGCAAAAAAAAGCACCTGTGAGACTCTCAGACTGAAAAACAAGATGGTCTGATGAAAACAAGATTTTTTTTTTGCCTCACTTCTAAATGTAATGTCTGGAGAAAACTAGGCACCATTCATCACCTCGTTACCATGCCAACGGTGAAGCATCATGCTGAACGGAGCAAAGTACAGGGATATCCTTAATGAAAGCCTGGTCTGGAGTGCTCAGGACCTCACACTAGGCCAAAGGTTCACCTTCCAACAGGACAATGACCCTAAGCATGCAGCTAAGACAACACAGGATTGGCTTAGGGACAACTCTGTGAGTGCCCTGGAGTGGCACAGCCAGAGCCTTGACTTGAACCTTATCAAACATCTCTGGAGAGAGTCGCTGTCCACCGATGGTACCCATCCAACCTGGCAGCTTGAGAGGCTCTGCAGAGAAGAAATGCAGAAAATCCCCAAATCCAGGTATACAAAGCTTGTGTCACGCCCAAGAAGACTCGAGACTGTAATCACTGCCAAAGAGGCTTCAGCTAAGTACTGAGTCTTCACGGGTGCATAGAAACACTTTTGTATACAGTATATTCAGAAGGTTGGATAAAATGACATTACAATACAATGCAATCCAACACAATAGCCATGCACTAACAATACCATTCATCAAGGTCCAGGATTAAACTCTGGTGTTTTTGAGGCTCGAATTGAATTGCCAATCCACCTCTTAAGTTTCATGAACATATTGATAAAATGTTTAGTTTCAGGACTCATACTACTGTGTAGTAGTATGAGTCCTTAGTTTGTCTTAGTAGTACAGTAGCATCTTAGTGGTGATCTCTGCATTTAACCTGTTAATTTTAAAGCCCATTACCACAGTGACCTCTGCCTTGTAACAACTTTCCTCCCCTCACTACGCTCCTTACTCCCTTCTTCCATCGACCTCTCAACACCCTCCCTTCCTATTCCCTCGCTTTCTCTCTTTCCCTCAGCACCGCGCCGCCTCCCTCCTTCCTTCGTTCATTGAAATGCAGGCATGAGGAATGCGAGAGGAAGGATATCTCATGTGCGTGTTTGCTTTGGCATTCAGGGTTTCCGTAGCCCTCAGCACTCTGCCCTGACCAGACATTTTCTAACACCTACTTCTAATGGTTTCTCAAGAAGATAAAGTCACTGAGGGAGATTTTGGGGAATAATGTTAGTTTGTTTCCATATCAAACAAATGATGGATTTCAAATCTGATACAGGTTCACTAAAGCTGCTCAGTTCCTTTATACCTACATGTTAGATGCAGATTGTGTGACAACAAAACAAAAGGAAGGCAAAACAGGTAGCTTGATGAGGTTTTCCCTTTGCAAGTTGCTGGTTTTAATTACTGTAAGGTCTGCGTAGAGAAAGTGAGATTAAAAACATTTTCCTCTTCTTAATAACAGTCATTTAACAATGATGTTTAAATGGCTTCTTGCTTAAAATGAATGTGTTTATCTGTTCAAGGTCATCATGGGACATGACTTAAAAAAAGCAGCAATGGTTTTAATACAGAAAAACAAAGAGCCAATTGTGTTTAATGTCTCGTTTTATCTGTATTCATCTTCATTCTTAAAACACTGAATCATTATTGGTCACTTGACTGGTGCATCTTGTGACTTCGTCTCCCCAGATGCCCCAGGTTATGGACAGAAGCTCCCAGGGGATTGACCTGCACTTCTGGGGCCAGGTTCTTAAGGCAACATCAGAGAAGATCCAAGTTGTAAGTGTTCCAAAGTCCATCAATCCCTTTCACTCCTGCTCCTGCTCCTGCTCCTGCTTCTCTCTTCTCCTCCTCAGTCCTGCAGGATCAGAGGCCCCGGTATTTTTAGCCCTGCAGGAAACTCACCTCTTCCGCTGCTCCCTGTTTGAGAATCGCTCACAGAGGAGGCTGAGTGATGGACTCAACATTGTGGGGTGTAGATGTGTGTGTTAACAACCTACATGTGTTCTGTACAAGCACTGATATATCTCTGTAAGCTCATGTGATATGTGTGAGTGCAGTCATGTGTACATCTTATAATCTCCTAATTGTGCATGTGTGCATGCGCATACAGATTGTGTCTCAGTCTGCAAGATGTGCATGCGCCTTCATCACTTTGTTTACTGAATGCATATTGAATACAAATCAGAATCAAATAGAGTGGAAATGGAATATAAATGAAGAGGATACAGTAAATATTGTGGAGAACTAAAATAGACGATAGAAGAGAATAGAATAGATAAAACACATAGAATAGACAGTGTAGAGAAACAAAACAGAACAGATAGAACAGAACAGAACAGAAAAAAAATCACCTCAGGGTCAGTTTAGTCGCTATTCTGGAACTTTCAAATAGAACAAGACGGAAATTACTAGAAAAGGAAAAAAATTAGCTGACATTATCTAACCTTAAGATAAATTGAGCATCTTTTCTGGAGCTTTCAATAATATCACATGATCTTTGTCAGCAAATGGAGTTTGGAGTGTGTGTGTGTGTGTGTGTCCTGGGTCTCGTCCACATTGAATGAATATACAATGTAGTATAGAGGAGAACAGAGTAGAAATTGAAGAGAAATACAACATAATGTAATGTAATAGAATAAAGAGGAGAATGTAGAAAAGAACAGAATAAAATAGAAACTGAAGCAAAGTTGAATAGAAAAATAAGAATGTGCCATAACATGATACAATGAATAGATTAGAATAAAAAAAAAAAAAGAATTAAATATATTACAATATGTTTCGTATATTAACACAATTTGAAGTAGTCTGGCTGAATTGCACCCGATTAATATTGTTATATACTGTTATATATATTCAGACACACACACACAAAGACACACAAAAGCAGATAGAATGACTGGGTCTGTGTTGTGTGTTTTAGCACGTTCGCTCTATTTCCCAGGGGGGATGTATCCCATCTTCACCTTAGCTGTGGGTGAGAGAGAGTAAGCGTGGGGTGGGGTGTATAGAGAGAGAGAGAGAGAGAGAGAGAGAGAGAGAGAGAGAGAGAGACATTCCTGTGAGGTGACACATCCGTAGGTGGGACCTTCGTATCACCGTGGTGGCAGAAAGGCGAGCCAAATGCTCTCATTACGCGGCTCTGCTTCCTTTCAGTTTAGTGATTGTGAGTTTGTGTGAAATAATAAATAAGAAGAGGGAGGAAAAGGGAGGAAAAGGGAGTGAGAGTGAAAGAAGTCCAGGGGCGTGTTTTAGCGTGTGTGCGTGTGCATGTTCCCACGTAATAGCTTTGAGTGGGGTAGAAAAGCTGTGAGTTATTTTCATCACTGACCTCTGAGACCAGTTTGATTATCAATGTCGCAACACAGCCTACATTAGAAGATGTAGGGAGGTTATAAAGCCACGTTAATAAATATGAAGGATTATGAACAAATATTCCTGGAAGAACTCCACCTAAAATCTAATCCCCTGTGATATCATTAGATTTGAAATAGAAATTTCTCGAGTTTGATTACGTTAGATGCTGAAGTCATTATTGTAATTATATTACATCTTTGGAGCACTACCTTCACTAACAAAACCAGCTCAAACACCCAAATTATTGGCAACCTCTTCCCTGTTTCTTTAGAACGGAAGTGATACACACCGGCGTGAAATGCACTTGGATGAAGCTATTTTAGTTCTATCAATTGGAGGATATTTAGTCCACCCTCTGACTATCTTTGTCATGTGAGAGGAGGCCTCCATCCTGCATGTTTGCTTATCTTTCAAACTATTGTTTTCTCGCCATGGTTTATGCTATGAAATTCGCACGGTATGAATGAATATGAAAAACATAAATATCCCTACCTTGTATATAATTATCTGACAAAAGGTCAAATTGCTCAAAGCTAATTATTTACACTTCCCACCAATACCCAACCTTCACTCATCCTGTTGGAGGCAGCATGAAATTTGGCCAGTCTGGTTACCTCTGTGGTTGTTGCACATAATGTAGTTAGTGTGGGTTTGTGTACTTCAGATGTTCTTCAGATTTGGGTAAAATCATTTTTGGGAATAATAGAGTTGTAGTTTAAAGTTTGACAGTTAATAAAATAACAGGGACAGTATTATATTTAAATAACACCACATTTTAAATATCACGAATACACTTATTTCCACAGTGTTTTTCTGTGTAACTAAAATCATCCATCATGTAAATCCAGTAAACACCAGGAAAGAGCTGACTCTGCATTGTCTGCACTGTGAGAAGGTCCTGCCTCTGGATTTCAGTCCTGATCCTTTTGTGCTGAATTTGTACTCCCCATGTTTTAAAAACTCAAAATTCAAACTGTCCTATGTGTGTCAGTCCTGTTACATGTACATAAATAAGTAAAGCTGGCAGGTAGGTTAGCCCAAACACGAACACTCTAAGCCTCTATGGACCATGAATGGATATATCTTAATGTATGTCTTTAAATTTTTATCAGAGTTAACAGGTACATAGACCTACTGAGAAAATATCTTATCTTATATCTCCTGCACAGCTGATGGAGCGGGAGAGCTCTCAGGAGCTCCTGAAGGTAGTTTCCTCTCTGTTCCGAGCTGGGGGTCCGCCCTCCTTCACCCAGCTTATGTCCAGTGTGTCGAACCTCTTCTGTGGATACCCAGAGGGAGGCGGCTCCAGGGTCCTGTCCTTCAACTGGTACGAGGACAACAACTACAAGGTGTTTCTCGGGGTCAATGGCACCAAGAGCCACAACTATGTTTATGATGACACTGCCAGTAAGTGAAGAGATCTAAATGCTCTTTTAATGTACTATAGTATATAGCATAGACCGATTACAGTAAATAGTACCCGTTGTACAAACAGCATGCTCGCTATATGGGCCATTTAGTAGCTGTTCTGGAGCTTTTGATCATATCAGGGATCTTCATCAGCAGAGGGAGCCCAGTTGTCATGGATGAGATATGATGACAAGGCATAAATGAATTACACTGTGATATTTTTTTTTGAAAGGTTATCGCCATGTAAATTAAACTGTGGAGGATATGAGAAAGTATCTGTGTTCTCTGAATCGTTCTATATGATGTTCTTTTTGTTTGTCTTTCTTGGTGTCTCTTCATTCATCTTCGTTTTGGACATTCTGTGCAATTCTTCTACCCATAGCTCCCTTCTGCAACGCCCTCATGCAGACCCTGGAGTCCAACCCTGTCACAAAAATTGTGTGGAATTCAGTCAAGCCCCTGCTGATGGGAAAGATCCTGTACACCCCCGACTCCCCTGCCGTCCGCCAGATATTAAAGAGTGTAAGAGAGACCACCTCCAGCCCGACCTCTCACCTCTCTCTCTCTCTCTCTCTCTCTCTCTCTCTCTCTCTCTGTCTCTCTGCGTACTCTTTCTCTCCTTCTCTATTTCATTCAACACTCTCACAATCTGTTTATATGCATCCAAACCCCCACCCCTCTAAGGAATGAGCTGACTACCAAAGAGAAGGAAGGAGGAGGGATGGGGGAGCGATCTGCTGCGGTGTGAGGGAAGAGAAGCGGAGGGGAGAATTAAACAATAAATTGCAAATGAGGCTGCAGCAGTGGAAGGAAAAACAGAATCTTTTGCATTCTGTCACATCTTATTCTTTACTCCTCACACAACTGGGATACTCCATAGATCTCACCTGTGTTGTACACTGTTCTCATACAACAGAAATCTCTACATTACTCATTATTTATATTAATATTATTAGCATAGAAAAACTGTGTTACAGGTTGCTTCTTCATTGGCCAGTATACAACTCTAATGTTTGTGAACTTTATATCAGTGTGCTCTGACTTTAAATTGCGTTTTTGTGTGTGTGTGTTTGTGTGTATCCAGGCCAACACAACCTTCGAGGAGCTAGAGAGGCTCCAGAACATGGCAAAGGCCTGGGAGGAGGTGGGACCTCAGCTCTGGGCTTTTTTCTACAACAGCGTCCAGATGAATATGATCAGGGTATGAAGCGTACCTCCTACAGAAATGCCGACGCAACTTTAAAGAGAATAACTTGTGATTTCATATGACCTGAAAGTTCAGGACTTAAGACAGTTTGACCTAAAACCTCATACATACACAGATTTTGATGTGTTGAGGTGTCTGTGTTTCCTGACTTCAAAACATTGAACACTATGAACTATAACCATTTGATGACCATGATGAACAAAGTGACAATATGAAATAGGTCAGCTGTGGAGATGAACCTGCCGAGAATTATCACTGATATTTATATTGAGTTTCAGCTCATTATTTAGATGTTTAGCTGCCACTTCACTCTTTATGTGATATAACATTTTTTTTTTGTTACTTACAGTGACTGTACTTCTGTCTCCATCCTTGCAGGACACTCTGAGAAACCCGACAGTGATGCACTTCATGGACAACAGTCTGAAGGACACTGACTTTACCACCAAAGACATTCTTAACTTCCTACACAGTGGTCATGAGGAGGAGAGGGAGGCAGGAATGCCAAACTTTGACTGGAGGAACATTTTCAACATCACTGACCAGATCATACGCATGTTCAACCAGTATGGAGAGGTAAGAAACCTGTCTCTAGCTCCGCTTCACTCTGCTTTTCTTCTTTTACCCACTCACTATTTTCCAAATCTTGCAAAAATTCCCAGGACTATGGTTTCAGCCTTTTTGTCAGACCCACTCTCAGTTCTCCAGACAGGAGCATCAGTCTTCCAGGTCTGCCCCCAGGAGATTGCAGCGAGGCCCCTTTGAAACATAGCAGGCCACTTAGCAGGGCTATAGAACTGCTCACCCGTCCAGTAGGCTGAAAGATGGGGAGAACAAGCCTGCTTGTCACCCCCCACCTCTGCTTCCATTGTGGAGCCAGTGATAAAGTGGAGAGTAGGTGGGAGTGAGTCACCCCTCTATGAGCTCAATGCTATTTTAGTGCATGGCCCTGCACTGAAACAGACCTCTGCGCCTGCAAAATAAAATAGGGCCAATCACTCTATCCATCCTTCACGCCTTCAATCTTTCCTCTCTCAACTGACTGAAAGGGGGGGCAGGGGTTGCGATTTTGGTGAGAGCCCTATCAGTACAGGCATCTCAATCTGTCCTTTGTTTCCAAGTTCAGTGCCAAGACCCTTCAGAGCCCCACAAACAAACCCAGGCAATTTAACCAATTAGATACAGCTGTCTGTTAGCATTGGGTCATAGGTAGTTAGCGCTGGGTCCTCTCACTCTGTCAGGGGTATGTTTCTCACACTGAAATCCCATTGGAACATGTGTATCAGTGAGGATCTGTCTCAGCCCGTCTCTGAGTGAACATTATTGTGTTGTGAATGTATGGTTCCGTAAAGATGAATGGGAAGCGGTCTCTCGTCTTTCTTTGAGTGCTCTCGGGGTATTATACAGTAATGTGAATGGAGACATTAGACACGGTGTGCATAGAGGTGTGTGTGTGTGTGTGTGTGTGTGTGTGTGTGTGTGTGTGAGGGGAGAGGATAGACAGCACTGTTGTTTGTGCGGGTTAGAATGTATATGTGTGTATAGGGTGGGAGTTTCACATGGCAATTACGTGTGTTTCATGGAGAGAGAGAAAGAGAGAGCATGTGCACGTGAGAAAATGACAGCGTGAGTTCCTGTGTTGGAGTTGAGTGTGTTTAAATGTGCATGTGTACATGTATGAGTGCATGCATTTACTTTCCTGCATCTATGCATGTATGTGTGTGTTTGTGTCTGTAGCTGTAGGACGAACATAGTAGCTCAGATTTTCCCATGTCACCAGATCATGTCAGTGAAAGATGTGATGAATGAAGATTCACAAAACTACTGACGCTCTGCTGATAGCATTGACAGGGTGCCGTGTTGTTGCATTTTTTCAGTACTGATGCCAAAACAATAATATGAGTTTTATTATAGACCCAAAATAATGTTTTTTCTTTATTCGAGTTTTAGGAAATTGTTTAATTGGTTTGTGTCTATGTCCAGAATTTTGTTACTAATGACCTTGCCAGTATTATTGTGCTACTATTTCCTCCAGACATTTACATGTAAAATGTAAAGATTGAGACCTGTATGTTTGCAATAGTGATGGGTAGATGAGGCATCATGAAGCGTTTCGACACATTGCCAAACTGTATTGATACTGTGTCGATACTGTGTCACTGAATACTGACACCTATGGAGCCCCTCTGGTGACATGGTCCAAAAAAACTTAAATTGTGGCCGCAAAGTAGATATAACGTGCGCACGAAATACTAATTCGTTCGCCCGAAATACTAATTCGTGGCCACGAATTAGGTATAACGTGCGCACGAAATACTAACAGATACGATTAACATCATTCCTGGACGACTGGGTAAGCAAATGGAGCGCACCCTCTCTAGGGTCAAAGGTAGAGGCATTAGAGGGGTTAAAGCGACACGATGGACAGGGACGGTCTGATAGAATTTTATTTTAGGCTGGGAATGAGCTACAAAATTTGTGGCCACGAAATAGGTATAATATGCGCGCGAAATACTAACTAATACTATTAATATCATTCCTGGACAAATCGAGCGCACCGTCACCACAACCTGCCCCGTGCGCAGATAATTGCAGGTTGTAGAAACGGTGCGCTCGATTTGCTTACCCAGGTGTCCAGGAATGATACTAATAGTATTACTTAGTATTTCGCGCGCATATTATACTTATTTCGTGGCCACAAATTAGTATTTCGTGCGCACGTTATAGCTACTTTGTGGCCACAATTTAATTATTTTTTTGACTATGTCACTAGAGGGGCTCCGTAGACACCTGCTGGACCTTAAAAATCCCTACAGGCATCCTAGTTGACAGACTCAACTGACACTGATTTGATGGCCCAGTATATAGAATAAAATAATTTATATTTTATATTGTATTATTTCATATCTTCATTTAAATTTAAAATATATTTGATATTTTTAGATACAGCCAATAAATAATGTGAACATGTATAATAACGTGAAAAAAAGTGAATGTGTTGTGAATGAGGATGCTTTTTTTTTTTACAAATTTTTATTCAAAAAAATGTGTTTCCAACATTTTGAAATTGAGTCTGTTACGCTTTTTTGATACAACTTCTCCAGCTGCAGAAAACACCCGCTCACACGGCACAGAAGAGGCTCCGATATGAGATCAGAATGGTCCCACACGGCGGAAACCTTTCTTTTGGCTCGAGGCTGCTCCATAATTCTTGATGAATTTGATGATGAACTGCAGAAGATCAGAGATTCTTTTGGCAGATGCATCCCGTTGACATATGCGCTTCCTTATAAACAGTTTGGCGCGTTAGTGTCAGTTCGAAACAGTTCCTGTATCGGTCACGTGACTTTCTTGAAGCGATACGCATGCGCCGACACAGGGTTTTGCTCTGTGAGCTCGACGCATCGGTGTCGCCGGACCCATCACTAGTTTGCACTAATTAGCATGTATTAGCATATTTTACCGCTGGCTTATGACTTAATTACCGATTTATGGTCGCTGTTGATAGAGATAGAGGACCGGAGCAGCTAATGTTAGGAACGCTGTTGTTGTGTGTTCCGTGCTCTCAGAGTCCGTTTATTGCGGTAATGCTAGGCTACAATTTTATGTCGTCTTATTTTTCTGTTTAAAAAGTCCGACATTGAAGACAGAGCAGCTCCGTCAGTAAGCGGCTGCTGTTGTTTGTGTGCGGTCGCACGGGGTAGAGCTAGTCGGATCGGACTCGAGGACTGTCCTGTGGTGGATGTAGCTGCGTGTAGCTGCCGCTTAGCTTGTTAGCCTAGCTGATTAGCCTTAGGCTAGCTCGGTTGCTCCGAGCTAAGTGGCCGGGTTGGCCTCGGTCGGCTGACCCGTAGAGTAACCGCCTCTCCGCCAAATATGGACAGTATGCTCCCACTAAAATCCAAGATGGCGGAGCTCAAATGCCCATGGTTTGGTGACAAAACCAATGGGTGACGTCACGGGTGCTACGTCCATGTTTTGTACAGTCTATGACAAAAACACAAACATATTTGCATTCTAAACGCCATACCATGCAACATACCCCCACTTTCCCAATTCCTTTTGTAAATTAAACTATTGAACCCACAGCACTCCTTTCTCCTCTCCTCTGATTGTAGTGCATCAGTCTGGATAAGTTTGTGGCCTACACAGATGAGTCCCAGATGATCCACCAGGCCTTGTACCTGCTAGAGGAGAATAAGTTTTGGGCTGGCGTGGTGTTCATGGACATGTACCCCTGGACCACAAGTGTACCGCCACATGTCAAGTATAAGATTCGCATGGACATTGATGCAGTGGAGCGTACCAACAAGATCAAAGACAGGTCAGTAAAAGCTTATATTTTACTGCAAGGACCGCCAAACCCTTTTAGCTTGTGAGCATTTCCACCAATTTTTTTTTCCTCCTTTGATTTGAGTTAATGTTTAAGACATGAAAAGGTAAAACAGCCATGTTATTCCCTGGACAAAAATCACGCTGTAACCCCTCAGATTTATTTTGAAGGGATCCTGATCCCCAATCCTTTAGAGCCATAGTTTTATTAGCAAAGAAAAAAAGGTTAATCACCTGTACTTTCCAATATATTTCACTGCAGCTAACTGGCATACATACACACAAGGGATAGCTAGGATCCAATCAGCCATGTCTAACTACCAATCAACCCTGACAACCTGCCGTTCCAACATTTTTGCATGTTGTTCGTGTCGTATTAATGAGTCAATTTATATGGATTCGTCACATTCCTCAGAGGCTACCTCACCAGCTGGCCTCTTTGCGTTTTCAAAAAAAAAGTCTTGGTAGTTCTATATTAACTCAATACCTGCCCTTTCATCTTCCCATGTGAGGCTCTTATATGCATTTTCCTTTCCCTTTGATCTCCCATTCATAAACAGACAGAATGTCAATAGCCCCCAGGGTGAACAAACACTTTCAGCTGTTTGCAGTGCACCAATAGGGTGTAATGGACCCAGTGGGAGTCCTGCCTCTATACAATTGAATAATCAGATTGTAAGAGGGCTTTGCCTCGGACTTATCCGCTTAAGTAAAAGCAGTGTACATATGGTGTGTGTTTCTTTAGAGACTTTGGCTTCAGGATGTTTCATTATTACAAAGTCTTGAATAGACAACAACAAAAATGCTTAAATAATTCAGTTGTATAACTGCTTATGTGATGAATTAGTGGCCACGTTTTAATAGCTACATCATCAGGACAGTAAAACCTTCCAGACAAATCTGTCATTCACATCCTGTGTCCTCCCTCAGGTACTGGGACCCTGGTCCCCGAGCAGACCCCATGGAGGACCAGAGGTACATCTGGGGAGGCTTTGCCTATCTGCAGGACATGATTGAACATGGCATCATCAAGCTTCACACAGGCAATGACTGGCCACTTGGGGTCTACGTCCAGCAGATGCCCTATCCATGTTATGTAGATGACCTGTGAGTAAACTGGCCACTTCGTGTAAATGCCGATCACACTTTACCCAAAACATATAAATGCATCGAATGACTGTGTATTTTTTAAGCATGGGTGACCCACATTCAGCACATATGGTGGTAATATTACTGTAATGCAACATCATGGTGGATAACGACTTTCAAGGATATAAAAATATTTTCCATGATGGTTTTCATCAGATAACTAGAAAAAGTATTTCTGCACAGCTAAATGTGTGATGGGTTTGTCAGAGGCCATCAAACCCAAATAAATGTGAAAAACTCCTGCACACTGTCTCTGTTTCTGCTGGTTTATTTAACTCAATACAACATTTTGGTGTGAAGAGTCTTCATTAAGCCAATTAAATAAATAAACCAGAGGTAAACAAGACTATGTGCAGTACTTTTCCACTTTTCAAGCCATGATTCTTTTTTTTTTTTTTTTTCAAATTAGCATTTATTCCACTCTCCACTTGAATAGGCCAGAAATGCTTTTTTTTCTTCATTTTACTTTGGTTTGATGTGGAACTGAAGCGCCACTGAATTCAGACTAAACCAATACTGAATATACTAATTTATTTCTATGAGTATTGAGTTGGCTGAATATCCAGGGCCCATTTGAGTGTTTCTCTGAGAAATTGTGAAGCTATAATTTGTTTAGAGATACTGACTCAATGATCAACTGCCTGACTGACTGACTGACTGATTGGTTGCTTGTGTGAGTGATTAAATTTCCATGACATTTACTCCAAGTGCCAACCCAGTCAAGACACATCTGTGTATCCTCACAGAAAAGAAGTTACTAGGCAAAAAAAAGCCTTTTATTGTTTTGCCCAAGTTTACATATTCGCCAGTCTCTTTCAGTCTCTCCACCGAAATAATCCTGAAATGAAAATCATCTTTAACTCACTATAAGCTGAATATTAACGCTGAGGATACAAGCAGCATGGAATCAAAGACATATTTTCCCAAGGGGTTAATGAGTTCTCTCAGTCCAGTCACCCCTGTCTGTCCTCCTCCAGTTTTATGATCACACTGAACCGCTGCTTCCCGATGTTCATGGTGCTGGCGTGGATCTACTCTGTGTCCATGACTGTGAAGAGCATTGTGCTGGAGAAGGAGCTGCGCCTCAAGGAGACCCTCAAAGCCATGGGGGTCGACAACGGTGCTATTTGGTACACATGGTTCATGGACAGCTTCATCATGATGACTGCAAGCACGGTGCTGCTCACCTCCATCATCATGGTGAGAAAACAGGAGGCGTAGGATAGAGACGGTGAAAGAAGGAGGTCATGATGGTGGTAAAACTAGGGTTTATTTGCAGGTTGGGGAGGGGTCATGTTTTGTAGTATGTAATGGTGCCCTCTTGTGGATTACTTTAAAAACTCTATTCATGAAGCGTCCTCATACTCAAACAGCAATGGTGGCTCTGGCTCTGGGTTTGTCTCCTGATGTGTAAGTGAAAAATCCTCTCAGCACACGCTGTCTTTTTTCCTGTCAGGGTGGAAAGGTGCTGAATTACAGTGACCCCATCGTTGTGTTCTTCTTCCTGCTGACTTTCACCATCACCACCATCATGCAGTGTTTCCTGATGAGTGTGTTCTTCAACCAGGCCAACCTAGCAGCTGCCTGCAGCGGCATCATCTATTTCACCCTCTACCTGCCTCACATCCTCTGCTTCGCCTGGCAGGACCGAATCACAAAAAACATGAAGTTGGCTGCTGTATGTTAAATTTTTATCACAGACAGACAAACACACAGATACTGTTTCAACACAAGCTTTTCAAGAGTAGTATTTGAAGGACCAGTGTGTAGGATTTACAGGGATCTATTGACAGAAATGGAATTTAATCTTCTTTTTTTTTTTTATTATTACATTACCTGAAGACCATTATAGGTTGCTTGGAACCTGCAACCTCACCACTAGATGCCACTGAATCCAACACACTGGTCCTTTAAATATAATTTCATGTTACTGAGCGAGATCACACGTGATAAAACATCCTAAAACAAACTTTCAATACAAATTTCTTCGGTTACTGGTGCAGTAACAATACTAGAATACAGTTTACGATATAAGAACATACATACTGGTGTATATGTTAATATTCTACACCATTTGTAAGTAAATTAACATCCTGTATATAACCCCCTGTGTTACTTCAGAGCTTGTTGTCTCCAGTGGCCTTTGGCTTTGGGACAGAGTACCTGTCACGGTACGAGGAGCAGGGTTTGGGACTGCAGTGGGACAACATCCAGACCAGCCCACTAGAGAAAGACACCTACTCGTTCCTCACCTCCATCTTCATGATGATATTTGATGCTGTCATCTACGCTGTCCTAGCCTGGTATCTGGATAATGTCTTTCCAGGTTGGGCTTCTAATACACTGCATAATTTACCTGACAGTGTATTGTAACACTTCAGTTTCTAGCGGTTTTATCAAATTTCTTCTCCACAGGACAGTACGGCATTGGTCGGCCATTCTACTTCCCATTCCAGCCCTCATACTGGCAAAGACCTGCACCCTCTCGTGCAGAAATGGCTGATCGAGGTTAGTATCACTGTCTCTGGTATCTGCCAACATAATAAAACAGTTAAGAGTAATAAAATATCCATTGTAGTTGATTATCAGAGGAGAACATTTCACATTTGACAGATAAATCTCAACCACATGTATCCAGGACAATGCTCTACTATTTTCGTTTATCCAGATCCTGAGAAACCTGAGCCAGAGAATATGGAGAAGGATTTCGAGAGCAGGGGCACACCAGAGACATACATCTGCAATGGTTCAGCCAGCAAGAAAACCTGCAAGCACCAAAGTAAGAGGGAAAGACTATTAAGAGAGAAAGAGGTGCTGAGACAACAACAGGAAACGCCAAATCAGGAGGAGTGTCAGGACTCAGGGAAGGAAGGTGAGGACACAAATGCAGAACTGTAGCCTTAGATGAACTGAAGAATGAAATGAAAGGTCTGTTGGGAGACTGACACAGGGCTACATGTAAGGAACACTCTGAGGACCTCTGGTGGTCAGGCAGGGTACCACACCACACCTGGATCTGCAAGACAGAAAGGGGATGGATGAGAGATGACATGTTAGGGAAAAATTAAACAAAAAACAAACCAAAAAAAAAAAGTGTTGCTTATGATGAATAAGAAGTGTAACTGACAAGTATTGGGATTTTGCATGTTTCAAAGTAAAATATAAATCAAAAGAGGAGTTTTTAGGTTACTGGACACTATTTTTCAGAGTCAGAAATGATCTGTGACATTAATTGCATGTGATATTCCAGTTTTGTGAAATATACTTAAAATTGCCGGACTTTTTTTATTATGTTTCATGGTTTTTTGAAACTTTCACACTAAATTGACGTCTCACAAAACAGTTCTTTAGTTAAATTTTGATTCAGACCATAGCTACCTTGTTGGTTATTCTACGTGTTTATATTAGAATTAAGAGTAAGTGTTAATTACCCTTTTTGTATCTGTTTTCCAATGCAGGTCAGTTGTTCTTTGAACCCGACCCGTTGGGCCTGGTCATGGGAGTGCAGATCCAGGACCTGGTAAAGGTGTTTGATGGAAGCTCTCGTCCAGCAGTCAATGGTCTCAACATCAATTTCTACGAAGGCCAGATCACATCCTTCCTCGGACACAATGGGGCTGGAAAAACCACAACAATGTAAGCTGAAATCATATTTCAGAAATTATGAATCATTTCTTTGTAAGAGCAGGGAAGATACACAGAGTTGTTACGTTTCTTTAAAGAACTGAGACTTAAACTATCTGAATTTGTTTTTCATACTTACATAGCTTTCACAGCAGGGTGTAGGCTGCTGCGAAACTCCTGACAATAATTTTTTATTTAAAGATGATTATCACTTCTTATTATAGTCTTTGTAAATTGGCTATTTAGAAAAAATATTTCTTAGCATCACACTCAAAATGAAGTCGGGTGCTGAATCAGAGATTTACTTACAGTTTGGCCGTGCCTATTCCACGAATCTGACGCTGTTTTCCAGGTCCATCCTGACTGGATTGTTCCCTCCCACATCTGGCACAGCCTACATTAACGGAAGAGACATTAGGACTGACATGGACATCATCCGTTCGTCCATGGGCATGTGTCCTCAATACAACATCCTCTTCAAACAGTAAGTTACGTTGCAGATGCTCAAATCAGTTCAGAGTGACTGAGTCAAATATGTGTTCGTGCACAATATTTCTGAACTTTTGGAACACAACAAAAAAGGAAGGAAGGAGAAAGAGAAGCTATTTATTTGGATGAGACAGCTAAAAGTTGAAAGCCAGAGTTAGTGATTTACTTCCCCATCCAAACTTTTCTGGCTTTTAAAGCTTTCACACAGTGAAAAAAAACTGTCAGAAGAACAATTTTGCTGTCTTCCCCTGTAAACTTCTTTATTACTGCTGCCTTGTTTTTGTTCCAGTCTCACAGTGGAAGAGCACATCCTGTTCTACTCACTGCTGAAGGGTCGGACTCAGGCGGAGGCAGAGAAGGAGGTTGAGGACATGCTGGTGGACCTAGGGCTGCCTCACAAGAGAGACGACGAGGCTCAGAACCTCTCAGGTCAACCACTTGTTTCTGTGTGTGAGACAGTGTGAGAGAGATCGTGAGGTTATTTTCATTTATTATTTCATACATATTAAGTATTTTTATTTATTTATTATTTTACAGGAGGTATGCAGAGGAAACTGTCAGTTGCCATGGCGTTTGTTGGAGGGTCAAAGGTCGTCATCCTGGATGAGCCCACTTCAGGAGTGGACCCCTATTCCAGGAGATCTATCTGGGATCTCCTACTGAAATACAGAACTGGTAAAAAAAAAAAAAAAAAAAGGAAAAAAGAAAAAGAAAGTCAGGGATGCAAAGTCACACATTTTACCCGATAAGCTCCATGTTCCATCTGTCAAAATGCATAATTTACACCTGCAGGTACACATCCCACCCCGTGGTCCACTTTTTTTTACTGCCACACTGAAGAGTGAAACCAAATCTTTCGCAACTTCTCACCTCTCCGGAGGCACTTGAATTAAGTAGTGAAATGATCAAACGGAAAAATTCAGCTGCACAGTTACAACACAAGCAAAAAAATGTAGTCATAAAATCAATATATTTTAGAATCTGTTGACAAAGGCACCTCAAAGCTATGGTTAATTATATTTTTTTGACAATTAGAACGGACCAAAATTCCCCTTTGATTCACTAAAACAGCTTTATCAAAGGTTTAACCCTTGTGCAGGCCGTACGGTGATTCTGTCCACCCATCACATGGATGAGGCCGACCTGCTGAGCGACCGCATCGCCATCATCTCCAAAGGACAGCTGCACTGTTGTGGATCCCCCCTCTTCCTCAAGAACTGTTTCGGAGTGGGTTTCTATCTGACACTGGTACGCCGCATGAAGGACCTGAAAAAAAAGGAGGTGAGGTTTACTTTCTACACAAAATAAACCAACTGCATTGTTTTGTTTTCCCTGCTTGTTCATTCTCCAGCAGAAATTGTATATGTTTCTAATATAGACACACATAAGAGAAGACTTGTTTTTCATCCACCGAGGAAAGGCTCACTTTTCTGGCAGTTTTTTTTTGTTGTTGTTTTTTGAATTGTTAAAGGTATTCCTTTCATTGCTGTCTCTCTCAGAATGACTGCGACTGTGCCTCAGACTGCTCCTGTTCCTGCTCCATATGTACCAGATACAAAGATCAGTCTCAGAACCAGTCCCAGCATCTAGACAGAGTTCTAGATGGTAAGTGTATACCGCATATTTCTTTAACTCTAACTGCATACTCATGAGCTGTTCCTCTGTCTGTTTGCATGCGTGTGTTATATTGTACCTTTATATTGTTGTGAGGACCAGTTTGAGATATAGGTCTTGTGAGTGAAGGAATTTTTGAACAGGGCGGGTGCTTTGGATAGTCCTTACTCCTTCAAAGGGCATATGCAGGCATGTAGTTGTACTGGCTAAGGTTAGGAATAAGGACAAGATAATTTAAATTTCTAAATCATTACATTTTCATGACTAAATAAATAACCATTAAAAAAATCAAAAAATAAACATATTTAATTATTATTTATTTAGTTTGAATTTAACACTGAAAAACATAGCTAATCTACTTAATTAGAACTGTGTGGGTCTGGTTTTATCTAATTTTACTGACAACCCCACCTCATAACATTTTGATTCCAATATTGCAGAATCCTGATCAGTGCACAGACAGATGCAGCATTTTTCCAGCAGTGTGTCGTCCAGGGAATCTTGAATCTGGAAATCACCCATGTGAAATAATCAATATGTGTTTCAGCTATGTCGGAAAATTATCTGCCTAAATGTAAAATAGTAAGATGTTTATTGAGAAAATAGGTTTTCATGGCCTTTAAGTCATTGAGGGTCCTCACAGACAGAGCAGTACAAATGTGTCACCTGCAGGGATGTGTATACACCTGTGTGTGCTGGTCGGTGTTCGTATGATTGACCTACTTCTTTTACATTTATAATTCCATATTTATAATTTAGTGGTGATATTGATGCGTGTATGATCCATATGAAGGATCTTTTCCTCCTAATTCTGCCTGAGGACTCTGTACTTGAGCAGATTACTCATGCGTTTTAGTGCTTGACTAATGCTGTTTGCTTTTTTGTTTTTGCCATAATAAGCAGTTTCCCTTCCTTTGTCATTGTCTTGGTTTCTGCTATTTTGGGAACACTTTATTCTTCAATACCTTCTCCCTGTGATTTTCTGTCCTCTTCTCAGGGGATATAGACAACATCACCGGCCTCATCCACCACCATGTCCCTGAAGCCAAACTGATTGAGATGATTGGGCAGGAGCTGACCTATCTGCTCCCCAATAAAGGGTTCAAGCATCGGGCGTATGCCAGTCTTTTTAGAGAGCTGGAGGAGACTCTTGTAGAAATGGGCCTCAGCAGCTTTGGCATCTCTGACACATCACTGGAGGAGGTGGGAGCATCTCTCGTTACTGGATAAACTTCACGTTGCAGTAGCAGTGGAGCTGTGAAAGTACACTTGCTGAACTGATTTGTTCACTTGTTAAAGTCAGATTTTCTTTGAATCAACAGCAAACTAAGGGAAATGGAAAACCTGCATCGTATAACTTCTGAGCTTATATTAAATGCGTGAAGTTTTGAAAGTTTAAAGAAGTGTTTTCTTTTTTTTTTTTTTTTCAGATATTCATAAAGGTCACTGCAGATGGAGAAGCAGCGAATAATGCCACCACTCCTGGTAAATACCACCACTGATATTCTATATGGCCTTTTCCTGGAATTGAGTTTCTGACCCGTCGCCCTGTCTCTCTAACTTGTTGCTCATCCATTTGCCTCACACCTGTTTTTATTATGCTATTATTTTTGTGTATCCCCCAACTGACTTATACAGCAGTCGCCTGACCAGTAGCTACAGTACTTAAGTTCAGATTTGGTGTGTGGTGCATCGTTTGTCAGTTTTAACTGGCTAGTTTGTGTGTGTGTTTTGTGACTCACTTTTGTGTTGCACTCCCACCTCTAGAGCAGTGGATGTTGCAGCGGAGAAAAAATGACGGCCAAGTTGGTGTAGAGGGAGATGAAGGTCAGAGACTTGAGAGCCACTTGATAGAGCTCTGACGATATAAAAGTAGATTCAACAAAAAAAAATCTTTTTTGTTGAATCTACTGGACCTGAGTCAGTCAGAAGGAATTAAATCAATTAAATTTTACATTACCACATTTTACATAAGCAACACATAAGAATGGCGTGGATATCTTTATGTAAGGTATCCAAAACAGATACAATATTTTGAACATTAAAAACCATCTAAATTTTTAAGTAATAATTAAGTAAGTAAGTCTCAATCTTATGGTGCTCCACGCCGTTTGAGTGATCCAGGTCTGGGAAGAATGCAGAGGGAGCTTTCAGTAAAGTTGTGCTTCTTCCGTGCTCTTCTCTTGCACAGCACTGCTTCAGATTCATACATTCGTTAATTTATACTGAAGACCTGCACAGAACAAAAATCAGTAACCTTAGATGAGTTTAGGTGCTCCGCTTAGTCAAATGTCAGCAGTAGCTGATCCCAAGCCTGCTTCTCCAGCTTTCTAACACTGTCTCTCTTACAAAGGTTTTGTCCTCTGTAGATATTTTGTGTACAATTCCTCCTGTGTTTTCTTTATGACCATAGAACAAAATGGTGTGAATGGTACTGCCCATGGTGCATCAGACAGCAGCGCAGGAAAGGGCTCCAGGCAGGTGAAAGGTGCTTCTCTGATCCTGAAGCAGTTCCACGCGCTGCTGGTAAAGAGGTTTCACCATGCCACCAGAAGCCAGAAAGACTTCCTAGCACAGGTTTGTGCTGTTGACAGTTACTACTGACAGTTTGGACTGATACTAGACTATTGAATAATCCTTATCCACTCTGGCAACAGATGAGATGTAATCCAAAACAGATGGGAAACATAGAGTAATGCACACATTTTCTTAAAGTTTATTTTTAATTTTATCCTGTGTGATTTCAGATCGTCCTCCCTGCCAGTTTTGTCCTGATAGCTCTGATCTTCACCATGATCGTCCCCCCGTTTGGAGAGTATCCCAGTCTGACTTTGACACCCTGGATGTACGGACAGCAGTTCACCTTCTTCAGGTCAGAGCTCATGACAAACACTGTGAAATGGCAGTTTTCCAGACGTCCTGCTAATGGATTTTACTTTTATAAAGTATCTGTAGCAGGTAGATGTACAGGGCACTTGCTTTGGATATGATGTCAGTAACATATCACATTAACACTGTGGCAAATGGGAGACTGCTTTTGGTAATCTTGTTTGTATCTCTTCAGTGCCTTCAACCTGATTTTCTCTCTTTACATTTTCTCTTCTCTGTTTAGTAATGAGCAGCCATTTGACCCCAAGATGAAACACTTCGTTGAGCGTTTATTAAACCAACCAGGCCTGGGGACCCGCTGCATGGAAGGAGAACCACTAGGGTGAGTGTCAGGACCATAGATAGGGCAGCACAGGGAAGGAAAGAGATTATTACACAAGTGCATATTACTTCTATTATTCAAATTAAGTGGTGCAGGCATCCTGGACCAGGTAAAAGATAATGAGGAAAAGAACAGCAGCCAACTTCCTCCATGCCTGGAAAACATACTGTCGCTGTGTTTTATACAATTATATACTTTATTCATACAGTTACATTTTAGGCACATTGAAGGACACAGCTCTGACTTGATAAAATTCAACACATCCATAAAATAACATTTAAATTTGTTGTTAGGAAAATAGTTTTGACAATCATCAGTCATCAGACAGTATCCGAGTCATTTGACTCATGATGCACAAGGAATTTAGAGGAGTTACCAGTGCAGAGAGATGAGATACAGACCAAGAATTTCTTTGTGGTGACAAAAATGATAAAACACACACAAAACACACATGGTTATTTCTAGAATCTCATATTTAATTCAGTAGGAGTGGACAGCAACAAAGCATGTAATAGAGATACAGGTAGCTACACACACACACACACTGCCTCTACATGCTCAATGATTTTATCTTTTGCACTTGGATGTCTCCATTTATTTCCCTCCAGAATGCCCTGCACTAACACTACATCAGAGTGGGAGAATCCTGATGTCTCCCCTGTGGTCAGCAACATCTTACAGAGTCCTGCGTGGAACCAGAGAAACCCGTCTCCCTCCTGCCAGTGCAGCACCAGTAAGAAGTTGACCATGATGCCCATCTGTCCCATCGGCGCAGGAGGCCTTCCCCCTCGCCAGCGAATCGAGGCCACGGGAGACACAATGCTGGATCTGACAGACAGGAACATCTCTGACTACCTGGTTAAAACTTACCCCAGTCTCATCAGAACCAGGTAGGTTTACGTGTCTCAAACCAAAACAGAAACAGAATCCTATCTCTCTGACGATGCCGCTGCAAACAAAATACGCAGAAAGGTCCTCAGAGTTTATAAAAATGATTTAAACAAGCTATGATTGCAAAGCATTTTGTTTGACCACTTATTTCACCCGTTTAAATACCTCTCCGCTTAATCAAAGTCTGATTTTCATCTCACAGTTTGAAGAGCAAATACTGGGTGAACGAACAAAGGTAATAATTTGCACTTTATTGCTGTAAGTCTCTTTCCATACCCATCAGTCTTAGCCCCCCTCTTGTGTATATTATTTATCACAACGCTTTGAAGGCAAGTTGATGTGGGGCAATGAGTGTAAATCTTCTGTCTCTGCTATCAGGTACGGAGGCCTGTCAATAGGAGGACAACTTCCCATCCTGAAGGTGGACCCCAAAGACATCCAGAGTGTTTTCCATCAGCTGGGACAAATGCTCAACATCTCAGGGGTAATTATGGATTTGTTGTTCATCACAGACGTGAGAGCTGTGTCTATTAAGGCAGTTTACAGTGAATGTTGTCTTTCACAGGGTTACCATTCTGGACTTGCACTGAAGGAGATTGGTCCTTTCTTACGATACATGGAAAGTGAATTCAATGTAAAGGTAGGTGTGGGCTGGACGGAGGAGTGGGAGTTTTATGTGAATTATGTGCCAACATTCTTTGTCACTGGTCTGATGTCCACCTCTGGCACTTTGCTTTTATATTGCAAACTTTTAAATTAATAAAGTCTGTAATATCATAATGACGCGGACTGATCGCCGTAAGTGCTCGCTTTAATAGCTTTGCTTCCCACTTAAAGTAATGAAGGTCTTACAATATGTAAAGAAGGTCAGCTGGAAAGTCCATGTACTGTAGATCAGGACTATAATTATCAAGTCATAAGACTGTGAGATGTATTCAATTAACTCTGCTCTTTGCTGTCAGGTTTGGTATAATAATAAAGGCTGGCACGCCATGGTGGCCTTCATGAATGTGGCCAGTAATGCCATCCTGCGGGCCTTCCTACCCACAACTGCCAAACCTGTGGAGTTTGGCATCACCGCCATCAACCACCCTCTAAACCTCACCAAAGAGCAGCTTTCCGAAGTCACTGTGTGAGTGTTACTTTTATATATTTATTTGTTATTTATTTATTTAATTTATTTGTTTGTACATTAAAAAACAACAGAATTACAAAAAGTACTGACTTCACTTGCTTCTTCTTTCAGGTTGACCACCTCTGTAGACGCCGTAGTGGCTATCTGTGTTATTTTCGCCATGTCCTTCATCCCTGCCAGCTTCGTCCTCTACCTCATCCAGGAGCGTGTCACCAAGGCCAAGCACCTGCAGTTCGTTAGCGGGGTCAGCCCTTTAGTTTACTGGGTGGCCAACTTCTTCTGGGACATAGTGAGTCATGGAATCCATATAAGATCTGCATCCAGTAGTACTGATTTCAGTTTTTAAATCACTGCAGGCTTTAAAGAGTTTATTTACATGTCATAGTAATAGAAATACTCAGCTGTTAAAGCAGAGTGATGTTATACATTTGAGTGACTTTGTGTCTTACTTACTGTTGTATAATATTATAATAGTTGGTTTCTGTATTATCTCATATAAATGCTGTTTTTCTGTCCTAGATTAACTACACTCTCAGTGCTGCAATGGTGGTTGGCATTTTCGTGGCTTTTGATAAAAAGTGTTACACATCACCATCCAACCTGCCGGCACTAATTGCTCTTCTTCTACTGTACGGGTAAGGCTTTGCTTAGTTTATTCGGTTCAGTTTTGTTTTGCGCTCAGAAAATAAACACAAAGAGGATATGAAAAGAAAGCCCACATTGTGCAGGGGAGGCAGTGGTATACTGTAAGAGCACCCAAAGGGCCTTATTAGGATGTCTCACGTCTAAAGAAAAAACATATTTGTAACTGAATGAGACAAGAGGAAGTGGATAACAAGCCAATTCACCAACAAGGAAATCCATAGAGAAAGAACAAACTGAATAAATGACATGAAAGGGGGAGTGGAATAAACTGAAACAGGCAGAAAATGAATGAAAACCCTGATGACTGGAATTTATTTTGAAACATTTCTCTTTTCTTTGCCTCCGTTTCCTTATAGATGGTCAGTTACGCCCATGATGTATCCCATGTCCTACATATTCAACATCCCAAGTACTGCATACGTCTCTCTGTCCTGCATCAACCTGTTCATCGGCATCAACAGCAGCGCCCTCACCTTCATTCTGGAGCTTTTTGAAAACAATCGGGTAAGGACGTATAGATGATAAGATACTGCAAGAAAAAAACAGAGCTAACACAATCACTTTCTGTTTACTTTAATTAATCATCCACATACAAGAGTATTTGGATGATTCCACCTGATCTCCAATACAGTGGCATCCATAACTAGGTCAAGGCAGCTTATGTTTGGTGTGAGGCACCCTATGCAGTTCAGCAGTATTGCAGAGCTGTGCAATTTTACTGGTGTACTGCATCATCTGGAGAAAATGCTAATGGGGTAAATAGTCTAACCGTTGAGTGCATTGAATATTAAATGTACAAAATTAAATCTAAATTGTCTCTTTGGCTACTTTATGGGGCAGCAGAACAAGCTATAAACACAACACTGATATATTATCACCTATTGAAAGTTGTTTTGGTGAACTTCTTAGCAAATGTTTGCTTATTTACACATCCAGCTGTCACAGATCAGCATCTGGGAACTACAGAGTCCTGTGATAATTATCTTTCACTGCAAACGACACCTTTCACATCTCAAATTCATTTTCTCATGATATAAAAACTTTGATTAATGCAGCATTGTGCAAGTACAGGTGAGTGGCTGGATCTGAACATGTAAGACAATGGTGACAAAAAGTTGCTCTGTCAAGTGTTTAAACAAATCTGGAGTTGCTGTGTGGCATCTGTGTTTTTAAGGAAAAAAAAAATAACGGAGGTAGGAGGAAACAAGTTGGGAGGAAAAAAAGGGCACAGATGCTGCTGTCGCTGTGACAGGTGACTTCCTGCTGCGTCAAAAAATGGAGACAGTTCCTCCCACCAGATGGTTTCTCCACCGTAAATCTATACTCCTCGACTCTCACTGATTTCACAGCAGATGAGTCACGAGAAAACCACTGGAGGTGGAATGACCCATGTTTTTGTTATGGTGATATTTTTGAGAATCTAAAGTTAGTGTTTTTTTTCCATTACTTGCAGTAAATCACAGCTGTATGCACTCTTATCATTATTTAACTTAACAGTGATCACTTGACTTAAGGTAGCTCTGTTTCAACTGAAAGAAAGGTTGCATTTTTCCTCAATGCACAAGATCTCTACCTTTGTATAGTTTCCAAAATTGAAGACATGATAACTGATTTTTCAACAAATGTGTTTTTAAAATAGGAAAAACAATGTATCCCAGTTTTACTTAGCACTGATGAACAGGAGGCACCTCAAACAGGTGGTTGGTGTTTGTGTACACTTGACCAAAGCTCTCATGTTCAATTACATATGCCTCCAATGTAGTTTTTTTTTTTGCTTTGAGTGAAGTTTTAGCAAATTTTTGAAGTTAAAAAAATGAGTAAAAACCAAAGTTTTACAAGGCCAGCATTTACCACAAATTTATTTACTTCAGGGAAATGTGAAATGAATGTATATGTATGTTCTGGTGTTTCCAGCCTTTGCTTATGGTCAATGAGTGGCTGAAGAAATGCCTGCTGGTGTTCCCTCACTTCTGCCTGGGGCGAGGACTGATAGATATGGCCATGAACCAGGCTGTTACTGATGTCTATGCCAGGTTTGGTAAGTAATCTATGCTTATTGGTCATTTTAGTAGATAAAATTCCATCATCATTTCTTGATATATAGCAAAATTTCCATCACTAAATATGTTTAATATAAACATTTCAGCTTGCAGCCTTGTTTGGCTTTGCAATAATTACCAAACACTTAGGTAATTAGAAAAAGCTGCTATTTAAAAAATTGCTTGTTAATTGGTGACATAAACACTTGTGGGGAAAAGCTCAGTTTGTGTACATTTTCCACTGGAAAGAAAGGTACACTTTTACAAAACAGAACCGATAGTAATCAACACTATAATTGTTTAGCAGATAATTGTGACCAGCTACTCCTCTGTCATGTCAGGTTTTTCAGTGACAAACAACTCTGCAGTAAGAATGAGTTATCACTGTTCTCATTATCTGGAAAAAAATATGTTTGTACAGCCTATGAAATACAGTGTATAACAGTATTTTTTATTTTTTATTTTTTTAACTCACCGAACAAAAGGTTAATTTTGTCTCTGTTTCCAGGTGAGGAGCACACACTGGACCCTTTCCGGTGGGACTTCGTGGGGAAAAATATTGCTTTCATGGCTGTGGAAGGCTTTGTCTACTTTATTCTCAATCTTCTCATCCAGTACCGGTTCTTCTTGGACCACTGGTAAGGGACCTGGCCTAACACAGATCAGCATACAGCTTTACACACACACACACACACACAGCATCTCAACCTCTTTTTCTGCCAGGCTCTTGACTTTTCAATGGAAACTTAACCAGGAAAAATTCATTCAAAGTTTTTAACAGGTAAATTGCAGCTCTGTTGTACTGATTGTACTGGTTGTTTGTTGACAGATGATTTTCTCACATCCTTCAGGTTATCAGACTACAAACATACCCCAATACAAGATGAAGATGATGATGTGGCAGCAGAGAGGCAGAGAATTTATGATGGAGGGAGCAAAACAGACATCCTGCAGATCAGAGACCTCTCTAAGGTAAAAATCACTTGTAAACATAAGTGAATCTTAATTCTGAAATCATACTTTACACTGTAATACCCTTGGTTTCTTTTTGGCCATTCAGAAATCCAGTTTCACTTGTTATTGAAATCCAATTCAACTTGTCATTCACACATTATGACAGCTCCCTTTAACAATGGCAAAACAACAGAGCAGCAACTCCTTAACAAGCTGGCAGCACATAATGTAATATAAATAATAATAATATCATGAATGTCAAAAATATTGTTCTAGTAGAATTGAAATTGAAAAAAGGATTTTAAATGAGTTTGAACTGTAGCATTAATTACAAATAAGAGCAGATGAAGGGATTACAAGTATAATATGTATATATATGGAAACATATGTAATAAAAAACAAATGATGATGTGCTAAATATATATACATACAGATTAATGCTTGTATTAATTAAGATTGTTCATCATTTATATGAAAGAGCACACAAATTAAACTACACCAATAAAGTGAGTTATTATTGTTTCCCTGCCTTCTCTGCACAGACGTATGTGGGCAGGAAGAGGGCAGCTGTGGACCGGATTTGTGTGGGAGTCCCTGCAGGAGAGGTAAAGTCACTGAGTTCATTTAGAGCTCGTAATCCCTTTTTTTAATTTTTTTTTTTTTTCTGATACTCAAGTTTTGTCTTTTTACGTTTGCTCAAGTAAACCTACACACTCATTAAGCTTTGAGCCAGACAGTTAGAGATGCATATTATATGCAATTGCTGTTATTTACCATCAGCAGGCAGCATAATGAAGTATATTCATCTCTGGTCTTATTTTGTCTGGGTGTGTTTGTTATATTTCTATTTTTGTGCCAAATAGAATATTAGAGATTCGTAAGGATTTCCGTTGTCACTCTCTTTTTTTATAGTGAGCTTCACTTTCAGTACATCAGCGGAATGTGCTCTTGTATTGACAGCCTGATTGTCTTTTTTTCCCTGTTAGTGCTTTGGTCTCCTGGGAGTTAATGGAGCTGGAAAGACGACGACCTTCAAAATGCTGACTGGTGACACTGATGTCAGCTCTGGGGAAGCTACTGTGGCTGGTTACAGGTGCATAAAGATCAGTCAAAACTGTCCCTGGATGGTATAACACAAACCCTTTAAAAAAAAAGAAAAAAAAACCCACAACTTTGCTTTTGGTTTATCCTGCACGCAGTTCCAGATGGGTAATTACCAGAAACAGACCAGTGAGTTAGAAAGTTTAACAACCCAGAAGGTCATTCGAACATAATTCACCATCTGAATCGGAATCATCCTGTGACTAAAACCCATGCGTTTCCCTACATAGGCAAAAAAGGTAGAAGCCACTGCTTGATCGAGAATTAAGGTTTTTAAGTCCCAAATCAAATTTTGTCATGGAGCAGAGGTTTCGGTGCTCAGTACTCACTAATGAGACTTAAACCACAGAATCTTTCCCAATCTAATTCATTTGTGCGTTAAAGAAGAAATAACATTTAATTTTCATTCAAATTAATTTTGGCTCTTTGATGGTGCAAATATTTTTAAGACTCGAATGCCATAAAAAAATCTTTAATTTAATTCATGTATGTGTTTAATTTTAAAACAATGTCAGGAATTGCTCCTAATCAGATGTAGGACACAGTTTCATAAATCAGTACAATCATAACTCAGCCAGTTGTTCAGCAGTTCCACACTTTGTATTCTTGATCCAGTCCTTGTACTTTATCACCAACAGTCACATCCTCTCTTTGCTAGGGTTCGCATCTTGCAGCATCAGGGGGGTTGTGTTCGGCCATCTGAATCTCAACATCACAGCACTTTGTGCATTCCCTGTACATGCATTTTTTGTTTTCAGCATTGCATGAGGAGGCAGAGTCCGGTAATTCAGACACTGCCTCCTCCAGTAGGTTTTCTGGAGACCGTGGGGTCGTGTTTAGAATAGCACTCAGTGCCTTTTCTCTTGCCCTGCATCTTTTTTTGGATTCTTTCCCCTTTTCGAGCAGTTCACTCAGCTTCCTTTTTGGCAGAGAGTTGATACTGAAGGTTCCACTCTCCTCTCAGCCTTTTTTTTTTTTTACATGATATCCGTTCGTAATGCGCTGTCTATAAATGTTTTAATTTAAGGTAAAATTTTAAAAAAGAAAAAAAATTTAAAATCTAATTTCCACATTGTTTCCCCCAGAGAATGTTTTAAATATGGTAACATTTTCTGTCAGTGGCTATAATTCATGATAATCCTACAGCTGTAAGAACTCAAAACAATCACAACTCATAATAAAAATATTAGATTCTTATACACCAATGTTATTAAAACTTACTGTAAACAGGACTAGTTAAACCTAGTATAAGGTATGCCCAGGACTTTCAGCAATGGGTTGCCATTTAGTTACTTAATCAGCACGTTTCTAAAACTCTTCTAGAGTCTCCACCGTAACATGACTTTGAAAGAGGGTCCTTAAGCTAAATAAAGTTGTCTGTGGAATTGCCCGGTTATTCATATACACATTATAGAAATAATTGGCAGCAAATTATGACAAATAGTAATTTGTACAAATTTTATTCAGATTTGACGTAATTTTCCTCATGGGAATCAACGTACTCTCATTACACATTCTAAATAATCACAGATCAGTTTAACCGCACTCACAACTGATATTTTGTTGTTCCTACAACATTATGTGCTCTGTGAACTCACTGTATGGAATGACAGTATTTGTCTTGTTTTGTAGCATCCTGACAGAGATTCTGGATGTGCACCAGAACATGGGCTACTGCCCTCAGTTTGATGCCATCGATGAGCTCCTTACTGGCAGGGAGCATCTCTACCTTTATGCTCGTCTCAGAGGGGTTCCTGAGTCAGAGATTCCCAGGGTGAGTAGGACTCCAGCTGCTTTATATCTTAAACCGTTTAAGGGTGTCTCATTCTGCTACGCAAATGAAACTGCTATTTGGCTAAGCACTAGACAGAGAGCTTATCTGTTTTGCTTTGTACGTCCTCCCTTTACTGTTGCTCAGTTTTTGCTAATGTTTGTTTTGTACTTTCAATTTTGCAGTAGCGTTGTTATGAAGTGCTCAGTTAACAACAGGGGTTCCTAAAAATGTATGCAGTAAGGCGCTTTGGGTAGAAGTACCCTCAAACACACATCCTCTTTCCCTTGTAGGTGGCAGAGTGGGGCATCCAGAAGCTGGGTCTCACAGAGTACGCTGGCCACTGTGCAGGGACGTACAGTGGAGGCAACAAACGTAAACTCTCCACAGCTATCGCAATGATTGGCTGCCCAGCACTGGTGCTGCTGGTGAGTTAGCCAATTACGAGGAGCTCATGAGCACGTTTTTGTTTGGGGGGGGGGGGGGGGGGGTGCTTGAGTTTTATGCAGGGATTTATCAATAAAATGGTCTATGGATCCAGATGGGAAGCCATATGGGTTCAGTCAAGCCTGGCCTCGAATGTTTTATACATTGGCAGGCAACAGCTCTGTTCAATTCAAATTGGCATAAATCTAAGATCTTTGCCATATGCTGATAGAGATAAGGATTTGGGCTCTGTTCATATGGAATTATGTGTTCAGAGAGTTCATTTCGCTGTTTGTTTGTGTCCGCGTGTGTTTAGGACGAGCCCACGACAGGGATGGACCCGCACTCTCGACGCTTCCTGTGGAACGCCATCATGAGTGTCATTCAGGATGGCAGGGCCGTGGTGCTAACATCACACAGGTTCAATATCTAATAATGAAATTAATCCACTGATCACATCTGCTACAGCAGCTGACCAAACACAGTGCCAAGAATTGATTTTAAGTTAGATCAAATAGCAGAACTAAAAGATGGATTGTTGTTGTTTTTACACCAGCATGGAGGAGTGTGAGGCCCTCTGCACCCGACTGGCCATCATGGTCAATGGGACCTTCAAGTGTTTGGGTACCATCCAGCATCTCAAATACAAGTAAGAAGCACTGGGTGTTTTTGCAGGCTTCTACACTGTGTAGTTACGATTTAAAAAGCCTAAGAATATAGAAAACTAAGGTCAGAAAGATTCATCCGAAAGAGAAAGTTTGAAAATGACTAATAATATGAGGTGCAACAGATTCAGAGGCTAAGGTTAGAATATTTGGTCCACAGTGAAGTAACCACCAGACATAATGACATTTCAAATGTGGATTTTAATGTAAAGTTTGATATATCCTTACAGATGTCTAATTTTTATATTTTTTCTTTCCAGATTTGGTGACGGCTACGTAGTGACCATGAAAATCAAGGCAGCTAAAGTTGGCTTGTCCCCAGAGCTGGAGCCTGTCGAGAGCTTTATGGAGAGCTGCTTCCCCGGCTGTGTTCAGCGGGAGAAGCACTACAACACACTGCAGTACGAGATTGCCTCCTCCTCCCTGGCCAGGATATTTCAGCTGGTGGTGGCCAATAAAGAGAGGCTCAGCATCGAAGACTACTCTGTTTCTCAGACAACACTGGACCAGGTGCGTCAGAAAATCCTCTGTTTAATGCACGTAAGGGAATTTGTCCTAATAACATTTGTGAAGGAACAATTGCCCATCGCCTCCTAACAACCTATTATATAAGACTAGATCCAATAAGAACAGTTTAATTTTTTTTTAAACATAATCTTTTAAACATAGCTCAAACACTATGCTGGAAATAACTAAATTATGACATCAATCAATTCTGAGCAGATACAGTACATTTCGGTCCTTTAACTAGATCAATTCACTGATTCACTTTATCTGTTGTTCAGGTGTTTGTCAACTTTGCCAAGCAACAGACAGGAGAGGACGAGGATGTTTCGTTACACAGACGGACGGCAGGAGGAAGAAAAGACGTCAAGATTTCTCCAGTGAAGAGGAAAACATGAAAAAGTCACCTGTAAATGAACGGACAACCAAATGGAGGTATTACTCTGCAGGGCAGTAAGCTAACTTTCAGCCACTTTTTATATTTCCCTGCCCAAATTGCTTTTTAGAATAGAGCCTGGCCAGTTACCTGCCAAAGTCACTGGTAGAGCAGTTTATCAAAAACCCAGCACATCTGACACATTACTTGAAATTATGTTTGTTTGCTTTAAACAGCAGAAACTAATGCAACAAAGATTTCCTCATCTGACATATGTAAAAGAAAGACAGTTCTGCTTATATTAACTTGTACAAATATGTACATATTGTATGTGTAATGAATACTTAAGCACCTTAGCAGTATTTTTAAAATTTGAAATGTCATTTAATGTTGGCTGTATTTACTGACTGAATGCAAAACATGTTTACCGTCACTTCCATTCTTTTCAGTTATTTACTGTTGTATATTGTTATATATTGAAGCTTTTCTTTGTCTGTTTCATACATTGCCATGTCATGTTGTTCCCCAGTCAGTACAAAATGTTCCTCTTAAAAGGATTACATTTGAGAAAAATTAGGTTTTAGATAAATATAGCTGTAAATAAATCTATTTTGTATTTGGCCAAATAAACCTTGAACATGCTTTATACTATCACTGTGCAGTCTTGTCAAGCTGATTTTTACTGCATCACAAGACCCAAATAATACAGTCCAAAGTTTCATAAGGTATAGGCCTATTTGAAATTTGTATTTCTCATTAAATATTTCAGCCCTGTCTTGCCTTTATAAATAATAAAGCCACTGGATGCTACTGTTAGTTATTTAGAGATAGTATTAGGGCCAAGGCAACACTGCACTGAGTGGCTTGTCACAACCTGGATTTCACTTCTACCGCAAGTGACGGTTTCATTGCCTCAGACTGCCCACAAGCCTGAATTTCATTGGCTACTTCAAAGAAACAGAGGGATGATGGCACTGTGCAATTCAGGGCTGCTAATGAATTCTCTGGTGAGGATATCATGCTCCTCTCCTGCCCATATGGTCATCTGGATGAAGCTGATGAGCATGAATAGTGCCACTGTGGGAGGGCAAACAAGTCATAGTGTAACAGGCTGTGAAATGTAGCTGTTTGCATACTGCTGAACAGCCTGAAAAGGCAAATTTAGAGCATGCTGAGACAAAAAAAAACTGGACAGAGGTATAATGTAATAAAGTACACTTATTCAAGTACTGTACCGTACAGTACAAATGCTCACCTGAGTATTTTCATTTTATGCTACTTTAAACTTCTACTCTGTACCATTTTTCAGAGGGGAAATACTTTGCTTTTTACTCCATTATGTTTATGACAGATACAGCTACTTTACAAATCAAGATTTCACATACAAAATATTTGAAGGACTTCCCTATTAATCAATTAGTTGATTAGTCTGATTGTTGATTAGTTACAAGCAGTTTGTGGTTTCAGTCTCCCAAATGTGACAATTTGCTGCTTTTCCTCATCTTAAATTACAATAAACAATTTTTTTTTAGGTTTGGGCCATGGCTAACTGGTTAACATGCTAACTTAAGTAGATATCTCTGCAACATAATACATAGACTTTGTTGACACATCATGCTAGCTAATCCTTTCCCCCCTGCTACTAGCTATTTTGCTAAGCTATGCTAATTACCACAAATAGGCATGTTTCTCAAAATGTCAAACTATTCCTGTAAGAAAAAGTAACAAAATGTCAGCAAGCAAAATGCGTCTTAAATTCTCATAACGCAGAAGACTACTCAGAGTGCCAGTCTCCGAAAAACAGCTATAATTTTAAATGCTAAGTGATTGCTGTTACTGACACATTAGCATGAAAGGGTCATTTTACTGTTGTAGCTGGTTGATGTGGAGCTAAGCTGAGTTGATCTATGTCATCTTCTCCTTGGTAGTTTACCCTATATTTTGCATGTAAATCTTTACCTGCAAATTAATTAGCATGCTAGCAAATAAATGTAATGGAGTTAAAAATACAGTATTTTCCCTCTGAAATGTAATTAAATGGAAGAATAAAGCAGAAAAAAATGGATACTCAAGTAAAGTAAGTGAACACTGTATTGTGACAGAACTGGGAGATAGTTATTAAATGATGGAAATATCCTCCCTGTGTGACAGGAGATAAGAAGTGCCATCAACATGTTTGGGATCAGGTCAATGATCAAGTCATGCCATTCATCAGCACACAGCTGTTACTCTCATTAAACCCTTTTCTGTGGCCTTGTTTTCCAGTGTGCCAAGAAGTCAATCTACTGGAACTGTTGCAAAATTACTGTTTCAGACTCTTACTGCTTTTACTGTTTTAATCTGATACCTCTCCAACATGTCAACCAGATAAATGCTTGAAATTGGAATTTAATTAAGTTTAATGAAACATAGACTGTGTTAAGTCTAAACTCACAAGCGGAATTAACAGCTACAAAAGGAAACTGAAGTGAATGTCACCTCTGAAAATTATATTTGCAAATAAGAGCCTAAATTGTTCAGGCCCAAATTAATGGAAAATTGTCTAACTTGCATGACTTTCATTAACCAAAATAAATTTCTTTTTTTTAAATCTCATAAACTACACAACACTATAATTTTTGCCCAAAATATGACACAAATATTATTATACACAGTGAAAGACAGTCCTTTTCTGCCAGCATGTTATATATCAGGCACTGAAGCACTGTTTTTAGATGAAAAATTTCATGGTCAGACTCACCTGTTGGTGTGCACAGCGGGTGATCAATATAGCTGCAAACCCCCGGTGGTATGACGGTTCTGAGAAGAAGAACATGAGATGTTTTTCATTTAATATTGTGATAATATCAAAACTTTCAGTCCACATATTGCTTTCATAATCTGACAGATATTCTTGCACAGAATTCTCGTTTTGCAGATGTCATATGGTGCAGTGCAATCTGATAGCTTTTCGTAAGTTCACATAAATTTAATTTGCATTATAGTTTAGAGAAAAGAAACTGTTCATCCTATAAAACTTACCCTGCGGACTTTACATGACTGCTGGCTACCAGCTTAATGAGCCCTGCAGCCTTTGCTCATCCTCTGAATCGCCCTCTGTAGGGCATCAGTCTGTACTAATCACATACAGACCGTGTATTGATTCCAGACTTCCTGCCTTCGATCAATACATATGAAGCTAATTAGGCAATAAAATGCATTTATTACAAAATCCATTCTACACTGCAGTGATTTCAATATAAATAAAACTGGCCAATTTTGAAGCCTTAATATACTATAACTTTTTTTATGACATTTTGAGGTCAAACATTTTTTTGACTTTTTTTGTCCGATTTTGACGCCTTACTATACTATGACGTTTTTTATGACATTTTGAGGTCAAAAAAAAATTTGACTTTTTTTGTCCGATTTTGACGCCTTACTATACTATGACGTTTTTTATGACATTTTGAGGTCAAAAAAAATTGTGACTTTTTTTGTCCGATTTTGACGCCTTACTATACTATGACGTTTTTTATGACATTTTGAGGACAAAAAAATTTTTGACTTTTTTTGTCCGATTTTGACGCCTTACTATACTATGACGTTTTTTATGACATTTTGAGGTCAAAAAATTTTTTGACTTTTTTTGTCTGATTTTGACGCCTTACTATACTATGACGTTTTTTATGACATTTTGAGGTGAAAAATTTTTTTGAGGTCTTTTGTCCGATTTTGACGCCTTACTATACTATGATGTTTTTTATGACATTTTGAGGTCAAAAGAAAAATTGACTTTTTTTGGCCGAAAAAAACGCCTTACTATACTATGACGTTTTTTATGACATTTTGAGGTCAAAAAAAATTTGACTTTTTTTGTCCGATTTTGACGCCTTACTATACTATGACGTTTTTTATGACATTTTGAGGTCAAAAAAAAATTTGACTTTTTTTGTCCGATTTTGACGCCTTACTATACTATGACGTTTTTTATGACATTTTGAGGTCAAAAAAATGTTTGACTTTTTTTGTCCGATTTTGACGCCTTACTATACTATGACGTTTTTTATGACATTTTGAAGTCAAAAAAATGTTTGACTTTTTTTGTCCGATTTTGACGCCTTGCTATACTATGACGTTTTTTATGACATTTTGAGGTCAAAAAAAAAATGTGACTTTTTTTGGCCGAAAAAAACGCCTTACTATACTATGACGTTTTTTATGACATTTTGAGGTCAAAAAAATTTTTGACTTTTTTTGTCCGATTTTGACGCCTTACTATAATATGACGTTTTTTATGACATTTTGAGGTCAAAAAAATTTTTGACTTTTTTTGGTCCGACTTTGACGCCTTACTATACTATGACGTTTTTTATGACATTTTGAGGTGAAAATTTTTTTTGACTTTTTTTGTCCGATTTTGACGCCTTACTATACTATGACGTTTTTTATGACATTTTGAGGTCAAAAAAATGTTTGACTTTTTTTGGCCGAAAAAAACGCCTTACTATACTATGACGTTTTTTATGACATTTTGAGGTCAAAAAAAATTTTGACTTTTTTTGGCCGAAAAAAACGCCTTACTATACTATGACGTTTTTTATGACATTTTGAGGTCAAAAAAAATTTTGACTTTTTTTGTCCGATTTTGATGCCTTACTATAATATGACGTTTTTTATGACATTTTGAGGTCAAAAAAAAAATTGACTTTTTTTGGCCGAAAAAAACGCCTTACTATACTATGACGTTTTTTATGACATTTTGAGGTCAAAAAAAATTTTGACTTTTTTTGTCCGATTTTGACGCCTTACTATACTATGACGTTTTTTATGACATTTTGAGGTCAAAAAAAAAATTGACTTTTTTGGTCCGATTTTGACGCCTTACTATACTATGACGTTTTTTATGACATTTTGAGGTCAAAAAAAAAATTGACTTTTTTGGTCCGATTTTGACGCCTTACTATACTATGACGTTTTTTATGACATTTTGAGGTCAAAAAAAATTTTGACTTTTTTTGGCCGATTTTGACGCCTTACTATACTATGACGTTTTTTATGACATTTTGAGGTCAAAAAAAAAATTGACTTTTTTGGTCCGATTTTGACGCCTTACTATACTATGACGTTTTTTATGACATTTTGAGGTCAAAAAAAAAATTGACTTTTTTGGTCCGATTTTGACGCCTTACTATACTATGACGTTTTTTATGACATTTTGAGGTCAAAAAAAATTTGACTTTTTTTGTCCGATTTTGACACCTTACTATACTATGACGTTTTTTATGACATTTTGAGGTCAAAAAAAATTTTGACTTTTTTTGGCCGATTTTGACGCCTTACTATACTATGACGTTTTTTATGACATTTTGAGGTCAAAAAAAAATGTTTGACTTTTTTTGTCCGATTTTGACGCCTTACTATACTATGACGTTTTTTATGACATTTTGAGGTCAAAAAAAAAATTGACTTTTTTGGTCCGATTTTGACGCCTTACTATACTATGACGTTTTTTATGACATTTTGAGGTCAAAAAAAATTTTGACTTTTTTGGCCGATTTTGACGCCTTACTATACTATGACGTTTTTTATGACATTTTGAGGTCAAAAAAAATTTTGACTTTTTTTGTCCGATTTTGACGCCTTACTATACTATGACGTTTTTTATGACATTTTGAGGTCAAAAAAAAATGTTTGACTTTTTTTGTCCGATTTTGACGCCTTACTATACTATGACGTTTTTTATGACATTTTGAGGTCAAAAAAAAAATTGACTTTTTTGGTCCGATTTTGACGCCTTACTATACTATGACGTTTTTTATGACATTTTGAGGTGAAAAATTTTTTTGACTTTTTTGGTCCGATTTTGACGCCTTACTATACTATGACGTTTTTTATGACATTTTGAGGTCAAAAATTTTTTTGAATTTTTTGGTCCGATTTTGACGCCTTACTATACTATGACGTTTTTTATGACATTTTGAGGTCAAAAAAAATTTTGACTTTTTTTGGCCGATTTTGACGCCTTACTATACTATGACGTTTTTTATGACATTTTGAGGTCAAAAAAAAATTTGACTTTTTTTGTCCGATTTTGACGCCTTACTATACTATGACGTTTTTTTATGACATTTTGAGGTCAAAAAAAAATTTGACTTTTTTTGGCTGAAAAAAACGCCTTACTATACTATGACGTTTTTTATGACATTTTGAGGTCAAAAAAAAAAATTGACTTTTTTTGTCCGATTTTGACGCCTTACTATACTATGATGTTTTTTATGACATTTTGAGGTCAAAAAAAAAATTGACTTTTTTTGGCCGAAAAAAACGCCTTACTATACTATGACGTTTTTTATGACATTTTGAGGTCAAAAAAAATTTTGACTTTTTTTGTCAGGTTTTTACGCCTTACTATACTATGACGTTTTTTATGACATTTTGAGGTGAAAATTTTTTTTGACTTTTTTGGTCCGATTTTGACGCCTTACTATACTATGACGTTTTTTATGACATTTTGAGGTCAAAAAAAAAATTGACTTTTTTTGTCCGATTTTGACGCCTTACTATACTATGACGTTTTTTATGACATTTTGAGGTGAAAATTTTTTTTGACTTTTTTGGTCCGATTTTGACGCCTTACTATACTATGACGTTTTTTATGACATTTTGAGGTCAAAAAAAAAATTGACTTTTTTGGTCCGATTTTGACGCCTTACTATACTATGACGTTTTTTATGACATTTTGAGGTCAAAAAATTTTTTGACTTTTTTGGTCCGATTTTGACGCCTTACTATACTATGACGTTTTTTATGACATTTTGAGGTCAAAAATTTTTTTGACTTTTTTGGTCCGATTTTGACGCCTTACTATACTATGACGTTTTTTTATGACATTTTGAGGTCAAAAAAAAATTTGACTTTTTTTGGCTGAAAAAAACGCCTTACTATACTATGACGTTTTTTATGACATTTTGAGGTCAAAAAAAAAAATTGACTTTTTTTGTCCGATTTTGACGCCTTACTATACTATGATGTTTTTTATGACATTTTGAGGTCAAAAAAAAAATTGACTTTTTTTGGCCGAAAAAAAACGCCTTACTATACTATGACGTTTTTTATGACATTTTGAGGTCAAAAAAATTTTTGACTTTTTTTGTCCGATTTTGACGCCTTACTATACTATGACGTTTTTTATGACATTTTGAGGTCAAAAAAAAAATTGACTTTTTTGGTCCGATTTTGACGCCTTACTATACTATGACGTTTTTTATGACATTTTGAGGTCAAAAAAAAAATTGACTTTTTTTGGCCGAAAAAAACGCCTTACTATACTATGACGTTTTTTATGACATTTTGAGGTCAAAAAAATTTTTGACTTTTTTGGTCCGATTTTGACGCCTTACTATACTATGACGTTTTTTATGACATTTTGAGGTCAAAAAAAAAATTGACTTTTTTGGTCCGATTTTGACGCCTTACTATACTATGACGTTTTTTATGACATTTTGAGGTGAAAATTTTTTTTGACTTTTTTGGTCCGATTTTGACGCCTTACTATACTATGACGTTTTTTATGACATTTTGAGGTCAAAATCTTTTTTTGACTTTTTTGGTCCGATTTTGACGCCTTACTATACTATGACGTTTTTTATGACATTTTGAGGTAAAAAAAAAAATTGACTTTTTTGGTCCGATTTTGACGCCTTACTATACTATGACGTTTTTTATGACATTTTGAGGTCAAAAAAAAAATTGACTTTTTTTGGCCGAAAAAAACGCCTTACTATACTATGACGTTTTTTATGACATTTTGAGGTCAAAAAAATTTTTGACTTTTTTGGTCCGATTTTGACGCCTTACTATACTATGACGTTTTTTATGACATTTTGAGGTCAAAAAAAAAATTGACTTTTTTGGTCCGATTTTGACGCCTTACTATACTATGACGTTTTTTATGACATTTTGAGGTCAAAAAAAATTTTGACTTTTTTTGTCCGATTTTGACGCCTTACTATACTATGACGTTTTTTATTACATTTTGAGGTCAAAAAAAAAATTGACTTTTTTGGTCCGATTTTGACGCCTTACTATACTATGACGTTTTTTATGACATTTTGAGGTGAAAATTTTTTTTGACTTTTTTGGTCCGATTTTGACGCCTTACTATACTATGACGTTTTTTATGACATTTTGAGGTCAAAAAAAAAATTGACTTTTTTTGTCCGATTTTGACGCCTTACTATACTATGATGTTTTTTATGACATTTTGAGGTCAAAAAAAAAATTGACTTTTTTTGGCCGAAAAAAACGCCTTACTATACTATGACGTTTTTTATGACATTTTGAGGTCAAAAAAAATTTTGACTTTTTTTGTCAGGTTTTTACGCCTTACTATACTATGACGTTTTTTATGACATTTTGAGGTGAAAATTTTTTTTGACTTTTTTTGTCCGATTTTGACGCCTTACTATACTATGACGTTTTTTATGACATTTTGAGGTCAAAAAAAAATTGACTTTTTTGGTCCGATTTTGACGCCTTACTATACTATGACGTTTTTTATGACATTTTGAGGTCAAAAAAAAAATTGACTTTTTTTGGCCGAAAAAAACGCCTTACTATAGTATGACGTTTTTTATGACATTTTGAGGTCAAAAAATTTTTTGACTTTTTTGGTCCGATTTTGACGCCTTACTATACTATGACGTTTTTTATGACATTTTGAGGTCAAAAAAAAAATTGACTTTTTTTGTCCGATTTTGACGCCTTACTATACTATGACGTTTTTTATGACATTTTGAGGTGAAAATTTTTTTTGACTTTTTTGGTCCGATTTTGACGCCTTACTATACTATGACGTTTTTTATGACATTTTGAGGTCAAAAAAAAAATTGACTTTTTTGGTCCGATTTTGACGCCTTACTATACTATGACGTTTTTTATGACATTTTGAGGTCAAAAAATTTTTTGACTTTTTTGGTCCGATTTTGACGCCTTACTATACTATGACGTTTTTTATGACATTTTGAGGTCAAAAATTTTTTTGACTTTTTTGGTCCGATTTTGACGCCTTACTATACTATGACGTTTTTTTATGACATTTTGAGGTCAAAAAAAAATTTGACTTTTTTTGGCTGAAAAAAACGCCTTACTATACTATGACGTTTTTTATGACATTTTGAGGTCAAAAAAAAAAATTGACTTTTTTTGTCCGATTTTGACGCCTTACTATACTATGATGTTTTTTATGACATTTTGAGGTCAAAAAAAAAATTGACTTTTTTCGGCCGAAAAAAAACGCCTTACTATACTATGACGTTTTTTATGACATTTTGAGGTCAAAAAAATTTTTGACTTTTTTTGTCCGATTTTGACGCCTTACTATACTATGACGTTTTTTATGACATTTTGAGGTCAAAAAAAAAATTGACTTTTTTGGTCCGATTTTGACGCCTTACTATACTATGACGTTTTTTATGACATTTTGAGGTCAAAAAAAAAATTGACTTTTTTTGGCCGAAAAAAACGCCTTACTATACTATGACGTTTTTTATGACATTTTGAGGTCAAAAAAATTTTTGACTTTTTTGGTCCGATTTTGACGCCTTACTATACTATGACGTTTTTTATGACATTTTGAGGTCAAAAAAAAAATTGACTTTTTTGGTCCGATTTTGACGCCTTACTATACTATGACGTTTTTTATGACATTTTGAGGTGAAAATTTTTTTTGACTTTTTTGGTCCGATTTTGACGCCTTACTATACTATGACGTTTTTTATGACATTTTGAGGTCAAAATCTTTTTTTGACTTTTTTGGTCCGATTTTGACGCCTTACTATACTATGACGTTTTTTATGACATTTTGAGGTCAAAAAAAAATTGACTTTTTTTGGCCGAAAAAAACGCCTTACTATACTATGACGTTTTTTATGACATTTTGAGGTCAAAAATTTTTTTGACTTTTTTGGTCCGATTTTGACGCCTTACTATACTATGACGTTTTTTATGACATTTTGAGGTCAAAAAAAAAATTGACTTTTTTGGTCCGATTTTGACGCCTTACTATACTATGACGTTTTTTATGACATTTTGAGGTCAAAAAAAATTTTGACTTTTTTTGTCCGATTTTGACGCCTTACTATACTATGACGTTTTTTATGACATTTTGAGGTCAAAAAAAAAATTGACTTTTTTGGTCCGATTTTGACGCCTTACTATACTATGACGTTTTTTATGACATTTTGAGGTGAAAATTTTTTTTGACTTTTTTGGTCCGATTTTGACGCCTTACTATACTATGACGTTTTTTATGACATTTTGAGGTCAAAAAAAAAATTGACTTTTTTGGTCCGATTTTGACGCCTTACTATACTATGACGTTTTTTATGACATTTTGAGGTCAAAAATTTTTTTGACTTTTTTGGTCCGATTTTGACGCCTTACTATACTATGACGTTTTTTATGACATTTTGAGGTCAAAAAAAATTTTGACTTTTTTTGGCCGATTTTGACGCCTTACTATACTATGACGTTTTTTATGACATTTTCAGGTCAAAAAAAAAATTGACTTTTTTTGGCCGAAAAAAACGCCTTACTATACTATGACGTTTTTTATGACATTTTGAGGTCAAAAAATTTTTTGACTTTTTTGGTCCGATTTTGACGCCTTACTATACTATGACGTTTTTTATGACATTTTGAGGTCAAAAAAAAAATTGACTTTTTTTGGCCCAAAAAAACGCCTTACTATACTATGACGTTTTTTATGACATTTTGAGGTCAAAAAAATTTTTGACTTTTTTGGTCCGATTTTGACGCCTTACTATACTATGACGTTTTTTATGACATTTTGAGGTCAAAAAAAATTTGACTTTTTTTGTCAGATTTTTACGCCTTACTATACTATGACGTTTTTTATGACATTTTGAGGTCAAAAAATTTTTTGACTTTTTTGGTCCGATTTTGACGCCTTACTATACTATGACGTTTTTTATGACATTTTGAGGTCAAAAAAAAAATTGACTTTTTTGGTCCGATTTTGACGCCTTACTATACTATGACGTTTTTTATGACATTTTGAGGTCAAAAAAAAAATTGACTTTTTTGGTCCGATTTTGACGCCTTACTATACTATGACGTTTTTTATGACATTTTGAGGTCAAAAAAAAATTTGACTTTTTTTGTCCGATTTTGACGCCTTACTATACTATGACGTTTTTTATGACATTTTCAGGTCAAAAAAAAAATTGACTTTTTTTGGCCGAAAAAAACGCCTTACTATACTATGACGTTTTTTATGACATTTTGAGGTCAAAAAAAAATGTTTGACTTTTTTTGTCCGATTTTGACGCCTTACTATACTATGACGTTTTTTATGACATTTTGAGGTGAAAATTTTTTTTGACTTTTTTGGTCCGATTTTGACGCCTTACTATACTATGACGTTTTTTATGACATTTTGAGGTCAAAAAAAAAATTGACTTTTTTGGTCCGATTTTGACGCCTTACTATACTATGACGTTTTTTATGACATTTTGAGGTCAAAAATTTTTTTGACTTTTTTGGTCCGATTTTGACGCCTTACTATACTATGACGTTTTTTATGACATTTTGAGGTCAAAAAAAATTTTGACTTTTTTTGGCCGATTTTGACGCCTTACTATACTATGACGTTTTTTATGACATTTTCAGGTCAAAAAAAAAATTGACTTTTTTTGGCCGAAAAAAACGCCTTACTATACTATGACGTTTTTTATGACATTTTGAGGTCAAAAAATTTTTTGACTTTTTTGGTCCGATTTTGACGCCTTACTATACTATGACGTTTTTTATGACATTTTGAGGTCAAAAAAAAAATTGACTTTTTTTGGCCCAAAAAAACGCCTTACTATACTATGACGTTTTTTATGACATTTTGAGGTCAAAAAAATTTTTGACTTTTTTGGTCCGATTTTGACGCCTTACTATACTATGACGTTTTTTATGACATTTTGAGGTCAAAAAAAATTTGACTTTTTTTGTCAGATTTTTACGCCTTACTATACTATGACGTTTTTTATGACATTTTGAGGTCAAAAAATTTTTTGACTTTTTTGGTCCGATTTTGACGCCTTACTATACTATGACGTTTTTTATGACATTTTGAGGTCAAAAAAAAAATTGACTTTTTTGGTCCGATTTTGACGCCTTACTATACTATGACGTTTTTTATGACATTTTGAGGTCAAAAAAAAAATTGACTTTTTTGGTCCGATTTTGACGCCTTACTATACTATGACGTTTTTTATGACATTTTGAGGTCAAAAAAAAATTTGACTTTTTTTGTCCGATTTTGACGCCTTACTATACTATGACGTTTTTTATGACATTTTCAGGTCAAAAAAAAAATTGACTTTTTTTGGCCGAAAAAAACGCCTTACTATACTATGACGTTTTTTATGACATTTTGAGGTCAAAAAAATTTTTGACTTTTTTGGTCCGATTTTGACGCCTTACTATACTATGATGTTTTTTATGACATTTTGAGGTCAAAAAAAAAATTGACTTTTTTTGGCCCAAAAAAACGCCTTACTATACTATGACGTTTTTTATGACATTTTGAGGTCAAAAAAAATTTTGACTTTTTTTGGTCCGACTTTGACGCCTTACTATACTATGACGTTTTTTATGACATTTTGAGGTGAAAAATTTTTTTGACTTTTTTTGTCCGATTTTGACGCCTTACTATACTATGACGTTTTTTATGACATTTTGAGGTCAAAAAAATGTTTGACTTTTTTTGGCCGAAAAAAACGCCTTACTATACTATGACGTTTTTTATGACATTTTGAGGTCAAAAAAAATTTTGACTTTTTTTGGCCGAAAAAAACGCCTTACTATAATATGACGTTTTTTATGACATTTTGAGGTCAAAAAAATTTTTTACTTTTTTTGGTCCGACTTTGACGCCTTACTATACTATGACGTTTTTTATGACATTTTGAGGTCAAAAAAAAAATTGACTTTTTTTGGCCGAAAAAAACGCCTTACTATACTATGACGTTTTTTATGACATTTTGAGGTCAAAAAATTTTTTGACTTTTTTGGTCCGATTTTGACGCCTTACTATACTATGACGTTTTTTATGACATTTTGAGGTCAAAAAAAAAATTGACTTTTTTGGTCCGATTTTGACGCCTTACTATACTATGACGTTTTTTATGACATTTTGAGGTCAAAAAAAAAAATTGACTTTTTTGGTCCGATTTTGACGCCTTACTATACTATGACGTTTTTTATGACATTTTGAGGTGAAAATTTTTTTTGACTTTTTTTGTCCGATTTTGACGCCTTACTATACTATGACGTTTTTTATGACATTTTGAGGTCAAAAAAATTTTTGACTTTTTTTGTCCGATTTTGACGCCTTACTATACTATGACGTTTTTTATGACATTTTGAGGTGAAAAATTTTTTTGAGGTCTTTTGTCCGATTTTGACGCCTTACTATACTATGACGTTTTTTATGACATTTTGAGGTCAAAAGAAAAATTGACTTTTTTTGGCCGAAAAAAACGCCTTACTATACTATGACGTTTTTAATGACATTTTGAGGTCCAAAAAAAAAATTGACTTTTTTTGTCCGATTTTGACACCTTACTATACTATGATGTTTTTTATGACATTTTGAGGTCAAAAAAAAATTTGACTTTTTTTGTCCGATTTTGACGCCTTACTATACTATGATGTTTTTTATGACATTTTGAGGTCAAAAAAAAAATTGACTTTTTTTGGCCGAAAAAAACGCCTTACTATACTATGACGTTTTTTATGACATTTTGAGGTCAAAAAAAATTTTGACTTTTTTTGTCCGATTTTGACGCCTTACTATACTATGACGTTTTTTATGACATTTTGAGGTCAAAAAAAAAATTGACTTTTTTGGTCCGATTTTGACGCCTTACTATACTATGACGTTTTTTATGACATTTTGAGGTCAAAAAAAAAATTGACTTTTTTGGTCCGATTTTGACGCCTTACTATACTATGACGTTTTTTATGACATTTTGAGGTCAAAAAAAATTTTGACTTTTTTTGGCCGATTTTGACGCCTTACTATACTATGACGTTTTTTATGACATTTTGAGGTCAAAAAAAATTTTGACTTTTTTTGGCCGATTTTGACGCCTTACTATACTATGACGTTTTTTATGACATTTTGAGGTCAAAAAAAAATGTTTGACTTTTTTTGTCCGATTTTGACGCCTTACTATACTATGACGTTTTTTATGACATTTTGAGGTCAAAAAAAAAATTGACTTTTTTGGTCCGATTTTGACGCCTTACTATACTATGACGTTTTTTATGACATTTTGAGGTCAAAAAAAATTTTGACTTTTTTTGGCCGATTTTGACACCTTACTATACTATGACGTTTTTTATGACATTTTGAGGTCAAAAAAAATTTTGACTTTTTTTGGCCGATTTTGACACCTTACTATACTATGACGTTTTTTATGACATTTTGAGGTCAAAAAAAAATGTTTGACTTTTTTTGTCCGATTTTGACGCCTTACTATACTATGACGTTTTTTATGACATTTTGAGGTCAAAAAAAAAATTGACTTTTTTGGTCCGATTTTGACGCCTTACTATACTATGACGTTTTTTATGACATTTTGAGGTCAAAAAAAATTTTGACTTTTTTTGGCCGATTTTGACGCCTTACTATACTATGACGTTTTTTATGACATTTTGAGGTCAAAAAAAAATTTGACTTTTTTTGTCCGATTTTGACGCCTTACTATACTATGACGTTTTTTTATGACATTTTGAGGTCAAAAAAAAATTTGACTTTTTTTGGCTGAAAAAAACGCCTTACTATACTATGACGTTTTTTATGACATTTTGAGGTCAAAAAAAAAAATTGACTTTTTTTGTCCGATTTTGACGCCTTACTATACTATGATGTTTTTTATGACATTTTGAGGTCAAAAAAAAAATTGACTTTTTTTGGCCGAAAAAAACGCCTTACTATACTATGACGTTTTTTATGACATTTTGAGGTCAAAAAAAATTTTGACTTTTTTTGTCAGGTTTTTACGCCTTACTATACTATGACGTTTTTTATGACATTTTGAGGTGAAAATTTTTTTTGACTTTTTTTGTCCGATTTTGACGCCTTACTATACTATGACGTTTTTTATGACATTTTGAGGTGAAAAATTTTTTTGACTTTTTTGGTCCGATTTTGACGCCTTACTATACTATGACGTTTTTTATGACATTTTGAGGTCAAAAAAAAAATTGACTTTTTTTGGCCGAAAAAAACGCCTTACTATACTATGACGTTTTTTATGACATTTTGAGGTCAAAAATTTTTTTGACTTTTTTGGTCCGATTTTGACGCCTTACTATACTATGACGTTTTTTATGACATTTTGAGGTCAAAAAAAATTTGACTTTTTTGGTCCGATTTTGACGCCTTACTATACTATGACGTTTTTTATGACATTTTGAGGTCAAAAAAATGTTTGACTTTTTTTGTCCGATTTTGACGCCTTACTATAATATGACGTTTTTTATGACATTTTGAGGTCAAAAAAAATTTTGACTTTTTTTGGTCCGACTTTGACGCCTTACTATACTATGACGTTTTTTATGACATTTTGAGGTGAAAAATTTTTTTGACTTTTTTTGTCCGATTTTGACGCCTTACTATACTATGACGTTTTTTATGACATTTTGAGGTCAAAAAAATGTTTGACTTTTTTTGGCCGAAAAAAACGCCTTACTATACTATGACGTTTTTTATGACATTTTGAGGTCAAAAAAAATTTTGACTTTTTTTGGCCGAAAAAAATGCCTTACTATAATATGACGTTTTTTATGACATTTTGAGGTCAAAAAAATTTTTTACTTTTTTTGGTCCGACTTTGACGCCTTACTATACTATGACGTTTTTTATGACATTTTGAGGTCAAAAAAAAAATTGACTTTTTTTGGCCGAAAAAAACGCCTTACTATACTATGACGTTTTTTATGACATTTTGAGGTCAAAAAATTTTTTGACTTTTTTGGTCCGATTTTGACGCCTTACTATACTATGACGTTTTTTATGACATTTTGAGGTCAAAAAAAAAATTGACTTTTTTGGTCCGATTTTGACGCCTTACTATACTATGACGTTTTTTATGACATTTTGAGGTCAAAAAAAAAATTGACTTTTTTGGTCCGATTTTGACGCCTTACTATACTATGACGTTTTTTATGACATTTTGAGGTGAAAATTTTTTTTGACTTTTTTTGTCCGATTTTGACGCCTTACTATACTATGACGTTTTTTATGACATTTTGAGGTCAAAAAAATTTTTGACTTTTTTTGTCCGATTTTGACGCCTTACTATACTATGATGTTTTTTATGACATTTTGAGGTGAAAAATTTTTTTGAGGTCTTTTGTCCGATTTTGACGCCTTACTATACTATGACGTTTTTTATGACATTTTGAGGTCAAAAGAAAAATTGACTTTTTTTGGCCGAAAAAAACGCCTTACTATACTATGACGTTTTTAATGACATTTTGAGGTCCAAAAAAAAAATTGACTTTTTTTGTCCGATTTTGACACCTTACTATACTATGACGTTTTTTATGACATTTTGAGGTCAAAAAAAAAATTGACTTTTTTGGTCCGATTTTGACGCCTTACTATACTATGACGTTTTTTATGACATTTTGAGGTCAAAAAAAAAATTGACTTTTTTGGTCCGATTTTGACGCCTTACTATACTATGACGTTTTTTATGACATTTTGAGGTCAAAAAAAATTTTGACTTTTTTTGGCCGATTTTGACGCCTTACTATACTATGACGTTTTTTATGACATTTTGAGGTCAAAAAAAATTTTGACTTTTTTTGGCCGATTTTGACGCCTTACTATACTATGACGTTTTTTATGACATTTTGAGGTCAAAAAAAAATGTTTGACTTTTTTTGTCCGATTTTGACGCCTTACTATACTATGACGTTTTTTATGACATTTTGAGGTAAAAAAAAAAATTGACTTTTTTGGTCCGATTTTGACGCCTTACTATACTATGACGTTTTTTATGACATTTTGAGGTCAAAAAAATTTTTGACTTTTTTTGGCCGATTTTGACACCTTACTATACTATGACGTTTTTTATGACATTTTGAGGTCAAAAAAAATTTTGACTTTTTTTGGCCGATTTTGACACCTTACTATACTATGACGTTTTTTATGACATTTTGAGGTCAAAAAAAAATGTTTGACTTTTTTTGTCCGATTTTGACGCCTTACTATACTATGACGTTTTTTATGACATTTTGAGGTCAAAAAAAAAATTGACTTTTTTGGTCCGATTTTGACGCCTTACTATACTATGACGTTTTTTTATGACATTTTGAGGTGAAAAATTTTTTTGACTTTTTTGGTCCGATTTTGACGCCTTACTATACTATGACGTTTTTTATGACATTTTGAGGTGAAAATTTTTTTTGACTTTTTTGGTCCGATTTTGACGCCTTACTATACTATGACGTTTTTTATGACATTTTGAGGTCAAAAAAAAAATTGACTTTTTTTGGCCGAAAAAAACGCCTTACTATACTATGACGTTTTTTATGACATTTTGAGGTCAAAAATTTTTTTGACTTTTTTGGTCCGATTTTGACGCCTTACTATACTATGACGTTTTTTATGACATTTTGAGGTCAAAAAAAAAATTGACTTTTTTGGTCCGATTTTGACGCCTTACTATACTATGACGTTTTTTATGACATTTTGAGGTGAAAATTTTTTTTGACTTTTTTGGTCCGATTTTGACGCCTTACTATACTATGACGTTTTTTATGACATTTTGAGGTCAAAAAAAAAATTGACTTTTTTGGTCCGATTTTGACGCCTTACTATACTATGACGTTTTTTATGACATTTTGAGGTCAAAAAATTTTTTGACTTTTTTGGTCCGATTTTGACGCCTTACTATACTATGACGTTTTTTATGACATTTTGAGGTCAAAAAAAAAATTGACTTTTTTGGTCCGATTTTGACGCCTTACTATACTATGACGTTTTTTATGACATTTTGAGGTCAAAAAAAAAATTTGACTTTTTTTGGCTGAAAAAAACGTCTTACTATACTATGACGTTTTTTATGACATTTTGAGGTCAAAAAAAAAAATTGACTTTTTTTGTCCGATTTTGACGCCTTACTATACTATGATGTTTTTTATGACATTTTGAGGTCAAAAAAAAAATTGACTTTTTTTGGCCGAAAAAAACGCCTTACTATACTATGACGTTTTTTATGACATTTTGAGGTCAAAAAAATTTTTGACTTTTTTTGTCCGATTTTGACGCCTTACTATACTATGACGTTTTTTATGACATTTTGAGGTCAAAAAAAAAATTGACTTTTTTGGTCCGATTTTGACGCCTTACTATACTATGACGTTTTTTATGACATTTTGAGGTCAAAAAAAAAATTGACTTTTTTTGGCCGAAAAAAACGCCTTACTATACTATGACGTTTTTTATGACATTTTGAGGTCAAAAAATTTTTTGACTTTTTTGGTCCGATTTTGACGCCTTACTATACTATGACGTTTTTTATGACATTTTGAGGTCAAAAAAAAAATTGACTTTTTTTGTCCGATTTTGACGCCTTACTATACTATGACGTTTTTTATGACATTTTGAGGTGAAAATTTTTTTTGACTTTTTTGGTCCGATTTTGACGCCTTACTATACTATGACGTTTTTTATGACATTTTGAGGTCAAAAAAAAAATTGACTTTTTTGGTCCGATTTTGACGCCTTACTATACTATGACGTTTTTTATGACATTTTGAGGTCAAAAATTTTTTTGACTTTTTTGGTCCGATTTTGACGCCTTACTATACTATGACGTTTTTTTATGACATTTTGAGGTCAAAAAAAAATTTGACTTTTTTTGGCTGAAAAAAAACGCCTTACTATACTATGACGTTTTTTATGACATTTTGAGGTCAAAAAAAAAAATTGACTTTTTTTGTCCGATTTTGACGCCTTACTATACTATGATGTTTTTTATGACATTTTGAGGTCAAAAAAAAAATTGACTTTTTTTGGCCGAAAAAAAAACGCCTTACTATACTATGACGTTTTTTATGACATTTTGAGGTCAAAAAATTTTTTGACTTTTTTTGTCCGATTTTGACGCCTTACTATACTATGACGTTTTTTATGACATTTTGAGGTCAAAAAAAAAATTGACTTTTTTGGTCCGATTTTGACGCCTTACTATACTATGACGTTTTTTATGACATTTTGAGGTGAAAATTTTTTTTGACTTTTTTGGTCCGATTTTGACGCCTTACTATACTATGACGTTTTTTATGACATTTTGAGGTCAAAATCTTTTTTTGACTTTTTTGGTCCGATTTTGACGCCTTACTATACTATGACGTTTTTTATGACATTTTGAGGTGAAAATTTTTTTTGACTTTTTTGGTCCGATTTTGACGCCTTACTATACTATGACGTTTTTTATGACATTTTGAGGTCAAAAAAAAAATTGACTTTTTTGGTCCGATTTTGACGCCTTACTATACTATGACGTTTTTTATGACATTTTGAGGTAAAAAAAAAAATAGACTTTTTTTGGTCGAAAAAAACGCCTTACTATACTATGACGTTTTTTATGACATTTTGAGGTCAAAAAAATTTTTGACTTTTTTGGTCCGATTTTGACGCCTTACTATACTATGACGTTTTTTATGACATTTTGAGGTCAAAAAAAAAATTGACTTTTTTGGTCCGATTTTGACGCCTTACTATACTATGACGTTTTTTATGACATTTTGAGGTGAAAATTTTTTTTGACTTTTTTGGTCCGATTTTGACGCCTTACTATACTATGACGTTTTTTATGACATTTTGAGGTCAAAAAAAAAATTGACTTTTTTGGTCCGATTTTGACGCCTTACTATACTATGACGTTTTTTATGACATTTTGAGGTCAAAAATTTTTTTGACTTTTTTGGTCCGATTTTGACGCCTTACTATACTATGACGTTTTTTATGACATTTTGAGGTCAAAAAAAATTTTGACTTTTTTTGGCCGATTTTGACGCCTTACTATACTATGACGTTTTTTATGACATTTTCAGGTCAAAAAAACAATTGACTTTTTTTGGCCGAAAAAAACGCCTTACTATACTATGACGTTTTTTATGACATTTTGAGGTCAAAAAATTTTTTGACTTTTTTGGTCCGATTTTGACGCCTTACTATACTATGACGTTTTTTATGACATTTTGAGGTCAAAATCTTTTTTTGACTTTTTTGGTCCGATTTTGACGCCTTACTATACTATGACGTTTTTTATGACATTTTGAGGTCAAAAAAATTTTTGACTTTTTTTGTCCGATTTTGACGCCTTACTATACTATGACGTTTTTTATGACATTTTCAGGTCAAAAAAAAAATTGACTTTTTTTGGCCGAAAAAAAACGCCTTACTATACTATGACGTTTTTTATGACATTTTGAGGTCAAAAATTTTTTTGACTTTTTTGGTCCGATTTTGACGCCTTACTATACTATGACGTTTTTTATGACATTTTGAGGTCAAAAAAAAAATTGACTTTTTTTGGCCCAAAAAAACGCCTTACTATACTATGACGTTTTTTATGACATTTTGAGGTCAAAAAAACTTTTGACTTTTTTGGTCCGATTTTGACGCCTTACTATACTATGACGTTTTTTATGACATTTTGAGGTCAAAAAAAATTTGACTTTTTTTGTCAGATTTTTACGCCTTACTATACTATGACGTTTTTTATGACATTTTGAGGTCAAAAAATTTTTTGACTTTTTTGGTCCGATTTTGACGCCTTACTATACTATGACGTTTTTTATGACATTTTGAGGTCAAAAAAAAAATTGACTTTTTTGGTCCGATTTTGACGCCTTACTATACTATGACGTTTTTTATGACATTTTGAGGTCAAAAATTTTTTTGACTTTTTTGGTCCGATTTTGACGCCTTACTATACTATGACGTTTTTTATGACATTTTGAGGTAAAAAAAAAATTTGACTTTTTTTGGCCGATTTTGACACCTTACTATACTATGACGTTTTTTATGACATTTTGAGGTCAAAAAAGATTTTGACTTTTTTTGTCCGATTTTGACGCCTTACTATACTATGACGTTTTTTATGACATTTTCAGGTCAAAAAAAAAATTGACTTTTTTTGGCCGAAAAAAACGCCTTACTATACTATGACGTTTTTTATGACATTTTGAGGTCAAAAAATTTTTTGACTTTTTTGGTCCGATTTTGACGCCTTACTATACTATGATGTTTTTTATGACATTTTGAGGTCAAAAAAAAAAATTGACTTTTTTTGGCCCAAAAAAACGCCTTACTATACTATGACGTTTTTTAAGACATTTTGAGGTCAAAAAAATTTTTGACTTTTTTGGTCCGATTTTGACGCCTTACTATACTATGACGTTTTTTATGACATTTTGAGGTAAAAAAAAAGTGACTTTTTTTGTCAGATTTTTACGCCTTACTATACTATGACGTTTTTTATGACATTTTGAGGTCAAAAAATTTTTTGACTTTTTTGGTCCGATTTTGACGCCTTACTATACTATGACGTTTTTTATGACATTTTGAGGTGAAAATTTTTTTTGACTTTTTTGGTCCGATTTTGACGCCTTACTATACTATGACGTTTTTTATGACATTTTGAGGTCAAAAAAAAAATAGACTTTTTTTGGTCGAAAAAAACGCCTTACTATACTATGACGTTTTTTATGACATTTTGAGGTCAAAAAAATTTTTGACTTTTTTTGGTCCGATTTTGACGCCTTACTATACTATGACGTTTTTTATGACATTTTGAGGTCAAAAAAAAAATTGACTTTTTTTGGCCGAAAAAAACGCCTTACTATACTATGACGTTTTTTATGACATTTTGAGGTCAAAAATTTTTTTGACTTTTTTGGTCCGATTTTGACGCCTTACTATACTATGATGTTTTTTATGACATTTTGAGGTCAAAAAAAAAATTGACTTTTTTTGGCCGAAAAAAACGCCTTACTATACTATGACGTTTTTTATGACATTTTGAGGTCAAAAAAAAAATTGACTTTTTTTGGCCGAAAAAAACGCCTTACTATACTATGACGTTTTTTATGACATTTTGAGGTCAAAAAAAAAATTGACTTTTTTTGGTCCGATTTTGACGCCTTACTATACTATGACGTTTTTTATGACATTTTGAGGTCAAAAATTTTTTTTGACTTTTTTGGTCCGATTTTGACGCCTTACTATACTATGACGTTTTTTATGACATTTTGAGGTCAAAAAAAAATTGACTTTTTTGGTCCGATTTTGACGCCTTACTATACTATGACGTTTTTTATGACATTTTGAGGTTAAAAGAAAAATTTAACTTTTTTTGTCCGATTTTGACGCCTTACTATACTATGACGTTTTTTATGACATTTTGAGGTGAAAAATTTTTTTGACTTTTTTGGTCCGATTTTGACGCCTTACTATACTATGACGTTTTTTATGACATTTTGAGGTCAAAAAAAAAATTGACTTTTTTTGGCCGAAAAAAACGCCTTACTATACTATGACGTTTTTTATGACATTTTGAGGTCAAAAAAAAATTTGACTTTTTTTGTCCGATTTTGACGCCTTACTATACTATGACGTTTTTTATGACATTTTGTGGTCAAAAAAAATTTTGACTTTTTTTGGTCCGATTTTGACGCCTTACTATACTATGACGTTTTTTATGACATTTTGAGGTCAAAAAAAAAATTGACTTTTTTGGTCCGATTTTGACGCCTTATTATACTATGACGTTTTTTATGACATTTTGAGGTCAAAAAAAAAATTGACTTTTTTGGTCCGATTTTGACGCCTTACTATACTATGACGTTTTTTATGACATTTTGAGGTCAAAAAAAAATTTGACTTTTTTGGTCCGATTTTGACGCCTTACTATACTATGACGTTTTTTATGACATTTTGAGGTCAAAAATTTTTTTGACTTTTTTGGTCCGATTTTGACGCCTTACTATACTATGATGTTTTTTATGACATTTCGAGGTCAAAAAAAATGTTGACTTTTTTTGGCGGATTTTGACGCCTTACTATACTATGACGTTTTTTATGACATTTTGAGGTGAAAAATTTTTTTGACTTTTTTGGTCCCATTTTGACGCCTTACTATACTATGACGTTTTTTATGACATTTTGAGGTCAAAAAATTTTTTGACTTTTTTGGTCCGATTTTGACGCCTTACTATACTATGATGTTTTTTATGACATTTTGAGGTCAAAAAAAATTTTGACTTTTTTTGGCCGATTTTGACGCCTTACTATACTATGACGTTTTTTATGACATTTTGAGGTTAAAAAATTTTTTGACTTTTTTTGTCAGATTTTGACGCCTTAGTATACTATGACGTTTTTTATGACATTTTGAGGTCAAAAAAAAATTTGACTTTTTTTGTCCGATTTTGACGCCTTACTATACTATGATGTTTTTTAAGACATTTTGAGGTCAAAAAAATTTTTGACTTTTTTTGTCCGATTTTGACGCCTTACTATACTATGACGTTTTTTATGACATTTTGTGGTCAAAAAAAAATTTGACTTTTTTTGGTCCGATTTTGCCGCCTTACTATACTATGACGTTTTTTATGACATTTTGAGGTCAAAAAAAAAATTGACTTTTTTGGTCCGATTTTGACGCCTTACTATACTATGACGTTTTTTATGACATTTTGAGGTGAAAATTTTTTTTGACTTTTTTGGTCCGATTTTGACGCCTTACTATACTATGACGTTTTTTATGACATTTTGAGGTCAAAAAAAAAATAGACTTTTTTTGGTCGAAAAAAACGCCTTACTATACTATGACGTTTTTTATGACATTTTGAGGTCAAAAAAAAAATTGACTTTTTTTGGCCGAAAAAAACGCCTTACTATACTATGACGTTTTTTATGACATTTTGAGGTCAAAAAATTTTTTGACTTTTTTGGTCCGATTTTGACGCCTTACTATACTATGATGTTTTTTATGACATTTTGAGGTCAAAAAAAAAATTGACTTTTTTTGGCCGAAAAAAACGCCTTACTATACTATGACGTTTTTTATGACATTTTGAGGTCAAAAAAATTTTTGACTTTTTTTGTCCGATTTTGACGCCTTACTATACTATGACGTTTTTTATGACATTTTGAGGTCAAAAAAAAATTTGACTTTTTTTGTCAGATTTTTACGCCTTACTATACTATGACGTTTTTTATGACATTTTGAGGTCAAAAAAAAATTTGACTTTTTTTGTCCGATTTTGACGCCTTACTATACTATGACGTTTTTTATGACATTTTGAGGTCAAAAAAAAAATTGACTTTTTTTGGTCCGATTTTGACGCCTTACTATACTATGCCGTTTTTTATGACATTTTGAGGTCAAAAATTTTTTTGACTTTTTTTGTCCGATTTTGACGCCTTACTATACTATGACGTTTTTTATGACATTTTGAGGTCAAAAAAAAATTTGACTTTTTTTTTCAGATTTTTACGCCTTACTATACTATGCCGTTTTTTATGACATTTTGAGGTCAAAAAAAAATTTGACTTTTTTGGTCCGATTTTGACGCCTTACTATACTATGACGTTTTTTATGACATTTTGAGGTCAAAAAATTTTTTGACTTTTTTGGTCCGATTTTGACGCCTTACTATACTATGACGTTTTTTATGACATTTTGAGGTCAAAAAAATTTTTGACTTTTTTTGGCCGATTTTGACGCCTTACTATACTATGACGTTTTTTATGACATTTTGAGGTTAAAAAAAAAATTTGACTTTTTTTGTCCGATTTTGACGCCTTACTATACTATGACGTTTTTTATGACATTTTGAGGTCAAAAAAAAATTTGACTTTTTTTGTCCGATTTTGACGCCTTACTATACTATGACGTTTTTTATGACATTTTGAGGTCAAAAAAAAAATTGACTTTTTTGGTCCGATTTTGACGCCTTACTATACTATGACGTTTTTTATGACATTTTGAGGTGAAAAATTTTTTTGACTTTTTTGGTCCGATTTTGACGCCTTACTATACTATGACGTTTTTTATGACATTTTGAGGTAAAAAAAAAAATTGACTTTTTTGGTCCGATTTTGACGCTTTACTATACTATGACGTTTTTTATGACATTTTGAGGTCAAAAAAAATTTTGACTTTTTTTGTCAGATTTTTACGCCTTACTATACTATGACGTTTTTTATGACATTTTGAGGTCAAAAAAAAATTTGACTTTTTTTGTCCGATTTTGACGCCTTACTATACTATGACGTTTTTTATGACATTTTGAGGTCAAAAAAAAAATTGACTTTTTTTGGTCCGATTTTGACGCCTTACTATACTATGCCGTTTTTTATGACATTTTGAGGTCAAAAAAAATTTTGACTTTTTTGGTCCGATTTTGACGCCTTACTATACTATGACGTTTTTTATGACATTTTGAGGTCAAAAAAAAATTTGACTTTTTTTGTCAGATTTTTACGCCTTACTATACTATGACGTTTTTTATGACATTTTGAGGTCAAAAAAAAATTTGACTTTTTTGGTCCGATTTTGACGCCTTACTATACTATGACGTTTTTTATGACATTTTGAGGTCCAAAAAAAAATTGACTTTTTTTGGTCCGATTTTGACGCCTTACTATACTATGCCGTTTTTTATGACATTTTGAGGTCAAAAATTTTTTTGACTTTTTTGGTCCGATTTTGACGCCTTACTATACTATGACGTTTTTTATGACATTTTGAGGTCAAAAAATTTTTTGACTTTTTTGGTCCGATTTTGACGCCTTACTATACTATGACGTTTTTTATGACATTTTGAGGTCAAAAAAATTTTTGACTTTTTTTGGCCGATTTTGACGCCTTACTATACTATGACGTTTTTTATGACATTTTGAGGTTAAAAAAAAAATTTGACTTTTTTTGTCCGATTTTGACGCCTTACTATACTATGACGTTTTTTATGACATTTTGAGGTCAAAAAAAAAATTGACTTTTTTGGTCCGATTTTGACGCCTTACTATACTATGACGTTTTTTATGACATTTTGAGGTCAAAAAAAAATTTGACTTTTTTTGTCCGATTTTGACGCCTTACTATACTATGACGTTTTTTATGACATTTTGAGGTCAAAAAAAAAATTGACTTTTTTGGTCCGATTTTGACGCCTTACTATACTATGACGTTTTTTATGACATTTTGAGGTGAAAATTTTTTTTGACTTTTTTGGTCCGATTTTGACGCCTTACTATACTATGACGTTTTTTATGACATTTTGAGGTAAAAAAAAAAATTGACTTTTTTGGTCCGATTTTGACGCTTTACTATACTATGACGTTTTTTATGACATTTTGAGGTCAAAAAAAATTTTGACTTTTTTTGGCCGATTTTGACGCCTTACTATACTATGACGTTTTTTAAGACATTTTGAGGTAAAAAAAAATTTTGACTTTTTTTGTCCGATTTTGACGCCTTACTATACTATGATGTTTTTTATGACATTTTGAGGTCAAAAAAAAAATTGACTTTTTTTGTCCGATTTTGACGCCTTACTATACTATGACGTTTTTTATGACATTTTGAGGTAAAAAAAAAAATAGACTTTTTTTGGCCGAAAAAAACGCCTTACTATACTATGACGTTTTTTATGACATTTTGAGGCAAAAAATTTTTTTGACTTTTTTGGTCCGATTTTGACGCCTTACTATACTATGACGTTTTTTATGACATTTTGAGGTCAAAAAAAAAATTGACTTTTTTGGTCCGATTTTGACGCCTTACTATACTATGACGTTTTTTATGACATTTTGAGGTGAAAATTTTTTTTGACTTTTTTGGTCCGATTTTGACGCCTTACTATACTATGACGTTTTTTATGACATTTTGAGGTCAAAAAATTTTTTGACTTTTTTTGTCCGATTTTGACGCCTTACTATACTATGACGTTTTTTATGACATTTTGAGGTCAAAAAAAAAATTGACTTTTTTGGTCCGATTTTGACGCTTTACTATACTATGACGTTTTTTATGACATTTTGAGGTCAAAAAAAATTGTGACTTTTTTTGGCCGATTTTGACGCCTTACTATACTATGACGTTTTTTAAGACATTTTGAGGTAAAAAAAATTTTTGACTTTTTTTGTCCGATTTTGACGCCTTACTATACTATGATGTTTTTTATGACATTTTGAGGTCAAAAAAAAAATTGACTTTTTTTGGCCGAAAAAAACGCCTTACTATACTATGACGTTTTTTATGACATTTTGAGGTCAAAAAAAATTTTGACTTTTTTTGTCAGATTTTTACGCCTTACTATACTATGACGTTTTTTATGACATTTTGAGGTGAAAATTTTTTTTGACTTTTTTTGTCCGATTTTGACGCCTTACTATACTATGACGTTTTTTATGACATTTTGAGGTCAAAAATTTTTTTGACTTTTTTGGTCCGATTTTGACGCCTTACTATACTATGACGTTTTTTATGACATTTTGAGGTGAAAATTTTTTTTGACTTTTTTGGTCCGATTTTGACGCCTTACTATACTATGACGTTTTTTATGACATTTTGAGGTCAAAAAAAAATTTGACTTTTTTTGTCCGATTTTGACGCCTTACTATACTATGATGTTTTTTATGACATTTTGAGGTCAAAAAATTTTTTGACTTTTTTTGTCCGATTTTGACGCCTTACTATACTATGACGTTTTTTATGACATTTTGTGGTCAAAAAAAAATTTGACTTTTTTTGGTCCGATTTTGCCGCCTTACTATACTATGACGTTTTTTATGACATTTTGAGGTCAAAAAAAAAATTGACTTTTTTGGTCCGATTTTGACGCCTTACTATACTATGACGTTTTTTATGACATTTTGAGGTGAAAATTTTTTTTGACTTTTTTGGTCCGATTTTGACGCCTTACTATACTATGACGTTTTTTATGACATTTTGAGGTCAAAAAAAAAAATAGACTTTTTTTGGTCGAAAAAAACGCCTTACTATACTATGACGTTTTTTATGACATTTTGAGGTCAAAAAATTTTTTGACTTTTTTGGTCCGATTTTGACGCCTTACTATACTATGACGTTTTTTATGACATTTTGAGCTCAAAAAAAAAATTGACTTTTTTGGTCCGATTTTGACGCCTTACTATACTATGACGTTTTTTATGACATTTTGAGGTGAAAATTTTTTTTGACTTTTTTGGTCCGATTTTGACGCCTTACTATACTATGACGTTTTTTATGACATTTTGAGGTCAAAAAATGTTTTGACTTTTTTGGTCCGATTTTGACGCCTTACTATACTATGACGTTTTTTATGACATTTTGAGGTCAAAAATTTTTTTGACTTTTTTGGTCCGATTTTGACGCCTTACTATACTATGACGTTTTTTATGACATTTCGAGGTCAAAAAAAATGTTGACTTTTTTTGGCGGATTTTGACGCCTTATTATACTATGACGTTTTTTATGACATTTTGAGGTCAAAAAATTTTTTGACTTTTTTGGTCTGATTTTGACGCCTTACTATACTATGATGTTTTTTATGACATTTTGAGGTCAAAAAAAAAATTGACTTTTTTTGGCCGAAAAAAACGCCTTACTATACTATGACGTTTTTTATGACATTTTGAGGTCAAAAAAATTTTTGACTTTTTTTGTCCGATTTTGACGCCTTACTATACTATGACGTTTTTTATGACATTTTGAGGTCAAAAAAAAATTTGACTTTTTTGGTCCGATTTTGACGCCTTACTATACTATGACGTTTTTTATGACATTTTGAGGTCAAAAAAAAATTTGACTTTTTTGGTCCGATTTTGACGCCTTACTATACTATGACGTTTTTTATGACATTTTGAGGTCAAAAAAAAATTTGACTTTTTTTGTCCGATTTTGACGCCTTACTATACTATGACGTTTTTTATGACATTTTGAGGTCAAAAAAAAAATTGACTTTTTTTGGTCCGATTTTGACGCCTTACTATACTATGACGTTTTTTATGACATTTTGAGGTGAAAATTTTTTTTGACTTTTTTGGTCCGATTTTGACGCCTTACTATACTATGACGTTTTTTATGACATTTTGAGGTCAAAAAATTTTTTGACTTTTTTGGTCCGATTTTGACGCCTTACTATACTATGACGTTTTTTATGACATTTTGAGGTCAAAAAAAATTTTGACTTTTTTTGGCCGATTTTGACGCCTTACTATACTATGACGTTTTTTATGACATTTTGAGGTTAAAAAAAAAATTTGACTTTTTTTGTCCGATTTTGACGCCTTACTATACTATGACGTTTTTTATGACATTTTGAGGTGAAAAATTTTTTTGACTTTTTTGGTCCGATTTTGACGCCTTACTATACTATGACGTTTTTTATGACATTTTGAGGTAAAAAAAAAAATAGACTTTTTTTGGCCGAAAAAAACGCCTTACTATACTATGACGTTTTTTATGACATTTTGAGGTCAAAAATTTTTTTGACTTTTTTGGTCCGATTTTGACGCCTTACTATACTATGACGTTTTTTATGACATTTTGAGGTCAAAAAAAAAATTGACTTTTTTGGTCCGATTTTGACGCCTTACTACACTATGACGTTTTTTATGACATTTTGAGGTGAAAAATTTTTTTGACTTTTTTGGTCCGATTTTGACGCCTTACTATACTATGACGTTTTTTATGACATTTTGAGGTGAAAATTTTTTTTGACTTTTTTGGTCCGATTTTGACGCCTTACTATACTATGACGTTTTTTATGACATTTTGAGGTCAAAAAAAATTTTGACTTTTTTTGTCCGATTTTGACGCCTTACTATACTATGACGTTTTTTATGACATTTTGAGGTGAAAATTTTTTTTGACTTTTTTGGTCCGATTTTGACGCCTTACTATACTATGACGTTTTTTATGACATTTTGAGGTAAAAAAAAAAATAGACTTTTTTTGGTCGAAAAAAACGCCTTACTATACTATGACGTTTTTTATGACATTTTGAGGTCAAAAAAATTTTTGACTTTTTTGGTCCGATTTTGACGCCTTACTATACTATGACGTTTTTTATGACATTTTGAGGTCAAAAAAAAAATTGACTTTTTTTGGCCGAAAAAAAAGCCTTACTATACTATGACGTTTTTTATGACATTTTGAGGTCAAAAAAAATTTTGAGTTTTTTTGTCCGATTTTGACGCCTTACTATACTATGACGTTTTTTATGACATTTTGAGGTGAAAATTTTTTTTGACTTTTTTGGTCCGATTTTGACGCCTTACTATACTATGACGTTTTTTATGACATTTTGAGGTGAAAAATTTTTTTGACTTTTTTGGTCCGATTTTGACGCCTTACTATACTATGACGTTTTTTATGACATTTTGAGGTCAAAAAAATTTTTGACTTTTTTTGTCAGATTTTGACGCCTTAGTATACTATGACATTTTTTATGACATTTTGAGGTCAAAAAAATTTTTGACTTTTTTTGTCAGATTTTGACGCCTTACTATACTATGACGTTTTTTATGACATTTTGAGGTCAAAAAATTTTTTGACTTTTTTTGGCCGAAAAAAATGCCTTACTATACTATGACGTTTTTTATGACATTTTGAGGTCAAAAAATTTTTTGACTTTTTTTGGCCGATTTTGACGCCTTACTATACTCTGATGTTTTATTATGACATTTTGAGGTCAAAAAAAATTTTGACTTTTTTTGTCCGATTTTGACGCCTTACTATACTATGACGTTTTTTATGACATTTTGAGGTCAAAAAGTTTTTTGACTTTTTTTGGCCGAAAAAAATGCCTTACTATACTATGACGTTTTTTATGACATTTTGAGGTAAAAAAAAATTTAGACTTTTTTTGTCCGAATTTGACGCCTTACTATACTATGACGTTTTTTATGACATTTTGAGGTGAAAAAAATTTTGACTTTTTTTGTCCGATTTTGACTTCTTACTATACTATGACGTTTTTTATGACATTTTGAGGTCAAAAAAAATTCTGACTTTTTTTGTCCGATTTTGACGCCTTACTATACTATGACGTTTTTTATGACATTTTGAGGTCTGAAAAAAAAAAGACTTTTTTTGTCCGATTTTGACGCCTTACTATGCTTTGATGTTTTTTATGACATTTTGAGGTCTGAAAAAAAAGCCTTTTTTTGGCCGATTTTCACGCCTTACGGCCGTATGACGTTTTTTATGACATTTTGAGGTCTGAAAAAAAAAAGCCTTTTTTTGTCCGATTTTGACGCCTTACCGCCGTATGACGTTTTTTATGACATTTTGAGGTCTTACTAAAATATGACTTTTTTTGGCCGATTTCGACGCCTTATGGCCGTATGATGTTTTTTATGGCATTTTGAGCTCTTACTTAAACATGACTTTTTTTGGAATATTTTGACACCTTATGGCCATATGAGTTGTTCCATGACATTTTGAGTTCTTAATAAAATATTACTTTTTTGGCATATTTTGACATTAAAAAGCCATTTTTAAGGCTTTTTTGGGGGCCTTTTTAAATTTAAGGCTTGGAAATGGCATAAAAAAACATCATAGTATAGTACGGCTTCAAAACTGGCCAAAAATAGTCATACTTTAGACCTCGAAAAGTCATCTTTTTTATATTTGTGTCTTAAAAGTCTCTCGACTTTAAGACTTCTTGTAGGCTTCTTGGAGGCAGAATATGTCTGACCCTTTTTTGAGTTACAGCATTTAATGCTATTTTACACAAGCCCTCTTTTTTTAGCTCGTGAGCCTGAGCTGTGGATATTTTGGGTCATAAGTTTAATTGGGGGCATGGTTGAAGGATGGACTCAGAAAAGGTTACTGGTGTATCTATGTAGAGAGTGGGTACAAACAAAAGAAAAAAAACCCCTCCTGGATGACAGAGAAAGTCTAAGTCTGAGCCAAAAGGAGGAGAACTGTGTCAGGGTTGGTGTGTTGTGTTATAGTCTAATGTCTGTGCATCTGTGAGAGAGTGAGAAAGAGAATGATGGAGATTCACATGTACAAAAACAGGAAAAGATCTTGATTGCACTGGACAAGGGGACCAAGACTGCCCCTCTCTGACTACACATTCAGCGTTCAATCACTGGGTATTCAGGCAGCTTTCCATATAGATGTCTGCAGCATTATCTATAGATATCCAGCAGCACAATCATCTAATGCACTATGAGACAGCTGACAAGAGAAAGAAGAAAAGCATGAAAAGAAGAATGGAATTCATGTCTGTAAAAACATTTTATAACCTTGGAATTATTTGTCACTCAATTCTACAAAATGTGTACTTTTCCTTGTTCTTTTTCTTCCTCTTACTCTATTCTGGGATGCAGAGTCTATAATAAATCAAATCTGTGCTCATGAGGATAAAATGTAAGGTTCTAGATCACTTCATATAATCTGATTTCAGATTTGTCCAAATCTCCAATAAAACAGGCCATATTTATTGACAGAAGCACAATGATCATAAGGAAAATAGTCTGATAGCCAATTGTATTGGTGTGATTACAAAATACTTGAAACAAATCCTTCAAGTGAGCCACCTAAACTTCATAGGTCCACAATGTTATAGAATCAGAAAGGTAAGAGAGGAACACAGCCATCGATAAAGTCAGTACTGAGCAAAAGCTCAGCTGTTTCCTAAATTACCCTAATCATGGCGCTTTCCCTGAGAAGGCTGAGATCATCAATCATTTGTTGGTAATCGATCAGTTGCTGTGCTGACGGAATCAAAGTCGGGGATGTACATAGCTTACAGTAGCAGAGGTGCAGGACTATCATTCTGTTTTTTGATACACTGCAGGATTGAGCAGCGTTACGTTTATGAGAACTCAATGACTGCTGTCAAAGTTTTATGTTGTTTTGAAAATGTTTTTGTCCTGTTTGTGACCTGGAACCAACCATGAAAGGGCACAAGGTTTATGAAAATACCCCAATAATGTCTTATGTCAACAAAATAAGGTATCTCTGCCGAGGCATCCCTCTGTGATCTACTCAGCTCTGTGCCCCAAACCTTCAGAAGGTGCCTTTTGAAGTCTGAGGGATGTGGGGGCTCATAGAAGGAATTGCTGATCAAGTGTGCTTTTAAAGTGCATCAGAACAGCGCAGCCAGCCTGAAACTTCCCTGACTCGTACGTGTGTGTTCTTGTCTCCACAGAGGCTGCTGGAGCTGCCCTTGAGAAATCTTGAGCAAATATTTCTCTCTCTCCTCTCACATCCGCACGCCATTATTCATGCTGCATAAAATGTACTCGTGAAACACCAAAAACATACAAATGAAATATGCTGCCAGCTCAAACCTTCATTGTTTGCACTTCAAAACTCTCACCAGAGTCAATCAACAAATGAAGAATAACTTATGTCCATTTGTGGTAAATTGATCACATGAGCTGTGGAAAATAAAATGTTGTGGACTAATTACTTCCATTTCTTAAATCAGTGTTATAATATTTCGTACTACTGTGAACACTTCTCTCTGTTGTCTTATTCAGTTGTGCTCTCCGCTTGCCACAACCCAAGACACTTGGTCATTTGCATTTAGAGTGCATACTACAGATAAAACTAGAATTACTGCCTCGCGGTTGTATGCCTCCTCCAACCAGTTCAGTTTCAGTTTACATCCATGTTTGTCCAGACTGATATAATATATGTAGCAAAGACTCTGAAGGAATTAATGAAACAATATTAAGTGTATGTTTTTGATTTGTGGAAGAGGGATGTGTAAATAAAACTGATTTAATTCAACTTTGTAAACTATGTCCACTGTATTAATATATAAGTCCTTTGAGAGAAATAAAACAAAAAACAATTGCCCAATAAAGCTGATTCTGACAGAACACAATGTTGTAGCCCTGAAAGAGATCGATGCTTCAAATAAGAACAAGCTACAAATTCTAAAATGAGGATGATTCACTCACATCTTCAACCCGGCAGCTCAGAAGATCTATACAATCACCACAGTTTCAAGGTGGACACTTGAAATTACCAATTCAGTATGTGTCCAAATGTGAAATGTGGCCACAATCTCCCATTCTGTTCCTGAGGTTGTTAAATAATGGCCAGAGAAGAATGCAGATATCACAGTGACCTTGACCTTTGACCTCCAAATTCTAATTATTCTTGAGTCCATGTGCCAAATTTGAAGATAATGCCTAAAGGCGTACCTGAGACATCGCCTTCATGAGAATTGGACATATGGATGGACAGACAACCCAAAAACATAATGCTGCAAAAAAAAAAATACAGCCTCAAAATGAAGTCACTTGGGACTTAATGGAAGAAGATGAAGTTCTGCTGGTGGATTAGATTTGTGAGGCAAAAGAAAAATAAAGGGACAGAGGGAGAGAAAGTTTCTGGAGTTGGTATCTGTAGACATCTCAGTACAACTTGGGTGTAAGCTGATGTTGCTGGTCTGGGTGTGTGGGCTTGTGCTGGCCTCAGGGACTAAAATAAGCTCGCTCTAATCAATAGTAGAGTTGACTCATTAGTTTGCCATTCTTGTACTCTTGCTGATGTGAATACCAACTCTCCATCTCTGCGTGTTTAGGCTATCATTTACCATGGTACATGTCAACATTTTTACAAGTTTGACTCAGAGAAGACTCCGGTGCAGTCAATTTAATGTTCTCCCAAGGTGTCTCATCAGTGCAGCCTGGTACACAGAAACTAAAAATCCTAAGACAGAATGCATTTGCATTTGCCATAAATCTCAAGCCAAGGTGCTGTGGTGATATAGTGAGCCATTAGAGATATGACAAATACATTCATTAGGTTCCTCACTGCACCTTAGTTCCATGCTGTCGCTCCCTGGGGGAAGTGTGAATAACTTTGTTGCTGCCTCTAAAGGTAGTGGTATCAGCCCCAGGGGTAATAAAGGAAAAGATGATTGAGAAAGATGGATCGACATGGCTCATCGACATGTGGTGTTTTTGGCCTATTGATTACAATTTTGAAAAATGTCAGGCAAGGGTTGTTTTGCTTCACCTACAGGTCACAGAAGTAAAGAAAGAGCAGCGGTGAAGACTCATCTAATGGAAATCTCAAAACGTCTGTGTGTAGTGTGCCACAGTATGTGACACAGATTCTTGAATTAGGAACTTAGAACAGAATAATTCATCTTTACTGTAGGTCTACAAAGTTGCTTCATATATTTAAAGGTGCTCCACAGTAAACTGAATATTGATATAACAGCAACTTTACATTAACTTATGTCTTAGTTTACAACACCTACTGAAGAACTTGTATGTATATTTTAACGAGTTGCTATGTTAGTGCAGATGATTCAGTCTGATCTCTAGGGAAGCACCATCAGCAGCAACATGCAAGTGGTAAAATAGATGATTAAAAAAAATAATAAATATGAAGGGATGGTGGAAGGGTTGCGGTTACATGAACACATCTTTTATCTACTAGGAACCATTCCAGCTATGACAGCTATGACCTTAACCTCCAGTTTTCCACTTTTATTTCCCCCTAAAGTCAAACTGAGCTGTTTTTTTCCCTACAGCATACATATCTGCTCTGTAAGTCACATACCCTGTGTTTTCCTCTGAGAAAAAAAATCTAAATCCAGAAGGAAGAAATTCATGTTTTTCATTTTCATGATGGCGCCTATCAGACTAGATGGGTCAGAATTATATTATAATAAAACAGATGAATAAATCAGCAATCGACTCTGACTTTCTGACGGGGCCAGACCAGTATGTGATGACTACATGCAGTCTACTGGTGTGACCTGACAGCTTTCACCTTAATTTATATTCAGTAAGCAAATCATGATTGACAAGCATGTCATTATTAAGTAAATTTTAAAAAAGGCCTTCAGTGGAGGAATAAACCCCCCAAAAAATTCACACAGTGAAATAAGTAAAAAATATAAAGAAACACCTTAGCATAGATAATCAGAGTTGGAATGATAGAATTTTATAATAAACATCTTAATTTAAGTGGACATTTATTTATTTAAATATACAGTATTATGCAAAATATTTACTACTTACTTTACTAATTTATTTTAGGGAGAGGTATTTATATTTTCCATTTAATATGTATTTTATTTATTTATTTTCTTATTAATACCTTTCATTACAAATGCATTAATTTCAATGGCAATTAGTCAATTAATTAATTCATTTAAGTTAATTGTCTGTTTATTAATATAATTATGATCCATTTAATCGTGGCCAGGCATCTCCAATCTTTGCATTAATTCCATACAACCAATCAGACTACTTCAATTTAAACCATATTTGCAAAAGGGGGTAACCTCATTTTTTTTACAGCTAGACAGTACACAACAGCCTGCTACACAACACAAGTATCATATACTTTGAACAATAACCGCATTAGCTTTACTGCTAAAGTTTCCTTCTGATCTAACTTACAAACTTGAACATGGGTCTTGCAGCTTCGGTCGTTGAATGAGCCAAACAAACAAACATTCACAGGGAAAAAGTGCAGAGAAGACTTTGTCTGCAGGCCTGTAGCCGCTCAACTGCGGCACATTAAACAGCTTGTCAGCTTACCTACAAGTATCACTGCGGTTTGTTTTGATGCTGATGTGGTCTTTAATCTTCAATGCCACTGCTAACAACACTGTGTGCCCATGGCTTGAAAGCTACAGGTGCAACTTTCTTAACTTTCTCTCTCATTCCCCAGCGGGCGTAAAGTTTACCAGCTGCTTTCAATCACACCCAGAAACCAACCCAGCCCTCTAGCCACTGAGACAAGAACCTTACACAAAAAGGAGCATTTCTAATATTTCCAGACCCTTTTCCCACCTCCTGTTAAGAATAAAAAACTAAACATCTTCTTTTTTTTTTACACATTTTTCAAATTCAGCCTGACACATTTTTTAACTTTGGGATCTCCACTAGAATTTGAAATAATTTTTTGCAAGTTTGAACAATGTCATTGCCAACACCTGGGAGCTGCTGGGTTGTAAACACTGAAAATGGTAACTTGGCAAAGCAGCGCTAACAAATCTAACTACCACACTCACTTCTACTAGATATCCCCAAACATGCAAATCAAGACAGTGATGGTTAGTTGACCAGATTAGCTACCTAACTCACCACAAGAGATGAGCTATTTGTATTTAGTTCTGTTGAGGTAGTCGAGCAAAGGTAGCCACCTTTAACCACTGCTGCCCAGCAGCTGAGACTCTCCAAAATATCTGCCAAAATCTGCTCTTCATCCAAAATAATACTGCTATTAAGACTATAGAACAATAATTACAGATTGCGTCATCACCTGACATTTCCTGATGTTGTAAGCCCAATTTGACTCATCAGGATATGCAAAACAGATTAGGTGAACCATGGAAGCAATTGTGGAAACTGAACTATGAATAGCTCCTTTTTAAAGGTCAGTCATGCCTCATTTACAGAACATAATTGAATCATTTTCCTGGCGAATACATATGATTCTCTCATGAATGTCTAATTGATTTCATTTTAGACCATTAAAATCAAAGTCGGAACAAGTTATGTACAGCCGAAAATGTGCACATTTAGGCTACAGCACTAGATATGCACTCATCCACTACATCACATAGGAGGGGTTTTTGAGACAACTACAGTCAAATCCACAATAGTAGCTGTGTGACAGCTTTTAGAAATGACTGATGTACACATCCATGGTCTGCTTCAATTCGTCCTAATGTAGAGCAGACTGACAGCAAATTTGTCCCACGTAACCTGCTGCAGAAGCGGAGTGTAATGAAGGTGATGCCACTCCCACTGTTAGCCCATTAATGTCAAAGACAATAAGGAGGACTGTTTGCAGTCACATCTATTGTAGCTTTTTGCAGGTCACTGTCAATTTCTATTCTTTCAATGGCTCATACAGAAAACTATTTCCCTGGTTAACTTAACAATGCTAACAACAGATAGGAAAAAAACTGCATGCTTGAAGAGAAAAGTTTCTCTGCTGACTCTGTACAAGGAATAGTTTGACATTTTGGGAAACAGGCTTCTTAAGAGTTAAATAAGATATCTCTCATGTCTGTGTATCAGATATGAAGGTGTATCCAGGAGGTAATTAGCATAGCTAAGCATAAAGATTGGAAGCAGAGGCAAACAGCAAACTATTCTGTCCAAAGTTCAAAAATAGGCCTTAAACTAACAAAAGTTGAGCTTGCATTCTTGGATTAAACAAAATTTTGATTCTTGATTAAAGACCACCATACAAATACAAATACTTTACCCGCAAATACCCACACTGTACAATTAGTGTAAAAGCTCACTCAAAAGAACAAGAAAGCCTTAACTTTTAGATGACAGATTTGAGCATTAAAAAGGTACCAAGAACGCCTGTATCAGCTTAGCATCTGCTGTTTTCATGCAATTATATAAAGAGAAAAACCGAAAGCAATCTTCTTGCTTGAGTATATCTCAGTATATTTCATCTGGTGTCTGTTTCCACTTAATATTGTCCTATAAATTCACAGTTTTTGAATATTAAAGAAAACTGACTTCTGTATGAACCTAAAGGGGAGTGACCCTGACAAACTGTGTGTGATTCCATCTGTGTGTGTGCGCACGCACATCCCAGACAATGATTGTAAGTGATTTAATAAAAGTGCCATATTTCTTTAATCATGCTCTTTCTCTCGCAACCCTGGGAGCTCTTCCCTTGAAAAGAACAGATCCAATCTCTTTTTACAATACACATCAAGGCCTTGCCAGTCCTTGGCACAGATCAATCTCTGAGGCTCGAGCAGTGCAAAGTTAATCTGGAAGTGGGGCCCGTTCGTCTATGGCTCAACATGCTTGGCTGTCAGTCAAAGATCTTGGTGCGCACCTTTCCTGACAGCCCTAGAAGCTAACATCCTGATTGTCCCTCCAAAGACCTGACGACCATCATCTCTTTATCATCTGTCGACCCCATTAAAAACTCTTGAGAAAAACTGAAAGTTGGTCCAATATGTTATTTCTACTCTGCTGTAGACACCCACATCCTTTTACCATTTACTTAAGTATTGGTCTATATGACATCCCACTGAACAGATGATCTGTTTCCTTAACTTTCAACTTTCAGTTTCCAGAAAATAATAACTTAGTATGGTATGATAGAAAGGATCTTTTCAAAGGGTTCTTTCATATTTTTTTTTTACAACATAAATTTGAGATCACACACTGAACATACTGTTTTGAGAGATCAAGTTTCTGACAGCTAATTTATAAAAATATCCTTTTGTGCTTACAAGCCTTGGTTATGTATAATAATATTACACACCATCTAAAAAGATTAAATGGTTATATTTTAGGATATTTAGCTGACACCTTCGTCCTAAGCATCTCACAATATGTGCCACAGTTTAATGGGCTCAGAAACAATTTCCCTTAATAGCATAGTGCAAAGTTCTGAACTATAATGATGTACTGTGATAATACTATATTGACACTAAATAAAATGTGACACTGAAGCAATGAAATGCAACAGAACAACTTGAAACGGCCATAACTTATTGGAAATATAGGGCAGTGTGTTTAAAAACATTTCCTATGCATGCTAATATATTACACTATATAAAAAATATTTCCTTATTGTTATGCTTCAGTATCTTGTTTTACAGCCCTAACTCTTTTGGAGTGATAGATTAGATAGATCATATATAAACACCTTAAAATAATTACACTGGCCTCAAGCATCAGCAGTGTGTTGACTAGATGAAAACAATACAATATATCAGTGCTATATCTGTACAGCAATATGTACTGCAGGTGTCTGAAAAAAAAAACATACCAAGATACTGTATTTTTCAGCTCAAAGTACTGAAAGCAACAACAACAACAACTTAGCAGAGCAACAAACAAGTGAACTATATTAAGTGACTTTATGTTTTAATGGCATTGTCATGTGTGAGCCGAATGTCACGCTGTAAATCCCTAGCCAAACTGAAGCCAAACTGAAGCCAATAAAAAGGATGGATCCCCGTAACCTGAGTCAGTACAGAGTCAACAAGTCTGGGCTGTGACAGGTTTATTGAGCCCATTCATTCAGAGAGACGAACCCTTAGCTGCTGTGCACACAGATAAGGGGTGATTGCAGAGGAGTGCAGCCAAATACAGAAATGCAAACCTGAGAACAAGTGACATTCAGAATCAACACAGTTGGTGAGGAGCAACGGCATGAAGGACAAATAATCTCCCTCTATCTTCCCGTCTATATCTATCCGTCTCTGTCCATTTCTATCTATTGACAGAATCTCAGTTTCCAAGTAACTTGTGGTCTGACATAAACTAAAATAAATTCAGAAGAAACACCCTGTTTCCATTTCCTCTACTTTATCTCCCACCATGAAACATCTAAAAATCTCAGATGATAATTCTCGCCTCGGGGTTCAGTAATTCGGTCTGGTGGACAGGCCAGGGTTTACAGTAGCTTTGATCATCCGTAACAGCTTGGGGGGATATGACATTTTCGCTGCTGATGAGTACATAGTTTTTTGTCAATAACTGCTGTTGGAGGAGAAATAAGGAGAGGTGTTGGCAGAATGTACAGAAATGTTGCTGTTGTTACTTCCTTTTTTTTATGTTTGTTTCTTATTTGTTCAAGAAGTGTTTCTTCTCGTACTATATCTCCGAAAGTTTAAAGACAGGTCAGTGAATTGATTCCCAATGTGGTGACTCATGCATTAAAAGTTATAAACTTTTTGCTCTGCGAAGATAGGACTGTCTCCAACTGTTATAATTCCATTAAAGTAAGGCCCGTGAAGAATTTTGGTGCTGACATTTTTAATCTAATCATTGTTTATAAAAAGTGAATTGGCCTGTGGTGTTCAAAAACAGATACAGACAAAGCATTGCAGTTTTAAAGCAGTATTTCCAGAGGTTGTTGTCGAGCTTGCTCAGAAAAGACAGTTGGAATTAAGGTTAGGACTGAACCACTGACAAACAATATCGTATAGAGAATCAAGATAAGTAATGCTCTGAATTTAGGATTTTCGGAGCATCATCAGAGTAAAAGAAATTTAAACACAAAATAAACAGACTGAAGCTCAGAAGGCCACAAAGAATTAACTCAAAGAGAGACTACGCAAATTTTGAAAGATGGAAGAAAACAGTAACAGTGATTTTGCCACTGCAGCCTTACTTGGTGTGGAACAACTAGTATTTCATGGAGAATAATATCAACCAATGGTACAAAACTTAACCAAGATATTTCTGTGTGAGAAATAACTTCACTGACCTGACTCGACTCACTTTTCAGTAGATTTCCAACAAGAATTAAATGAGATGTTGGCTTACCTCACAACATGGCAAGGTGGTTGTTTCATGTTTGCAGGTCCCATTCCACTTTCTATCAGTCTGGGCGCTGAATGATGATGCCATTAAAGCAGCTGCCCCTAGAGGATCCTGGGAAATGAAGGAAAATTTAGGGTGGCTTTGTTCTGCACTTGTCACATGTGTTCACAGTAGCAGTTACTTAGCAAAGTCTACAGAGTTTCACTTAAAAGAGAAAATGACAGATAACAGGATAATAATGGTTAAGTGGCAAATCGCTTCATTAAATGAACCTCAAAAACTATAGTTTATGATCTGAAGAAAGTTGAATATATATAACTGGTTTCTCTGGTAGAGACAGACTCTTTACCTCTGTAAACTGTAAATGCTGTGATAAATTTTTTGGCAAAGGATTTAGTAGGATTTTACCACAAAAAACAACATTGTAGTGAAGCAGAAATTCGGTTCATTCTCAAAATGAAAACAACAATATAATTTGTCAAAGTATCACAGCAATCAGAGAACAATTTCCATCATCACTCATCTGGAGAAAAACCTGATTATAAAGTGTGACATGTTGAGGGAGGCCTCTGATGGAGACTAAATCCTGTCTTGTTATATTCCTGCTTTAAATGTAAAAGTCTAAGTGCCCTCTTCCGCCAATAGCTGTTAACTTTAATGACTTCAATCACCACAGTTGACTTGTTTTAGAGACATCAGTCTGCAGCTCTATCTTGAACTCAAACTGTTTTCCACTGCCCTCAAACGTGTCTCGATTGCACAAGAGAACACCTGACACAATCGAAGCTGAATTGATGTTTTCTAATAGCAACTTCTTCCCTCGCTCAGGTCGGAAATTGGCACAGGAACTGAAAACCGTTTTTTAAAAATACCATTGAATGTAATTTTTTCAGCTTGTTCTTTTTTCCCTTTATTTTTTTTTGTAAACATGGTCACAACCATTTTACAGTGGAAGTATTTAACTGCTGTTTCCCACTTGTGTGTTTCCCTTCTTTTGTGAATGTGCAAATCCAGCAACGAATGTTTGAATGTGATTTTAACACACAGAGATAAAGTGACGCAACCTCATCTCCCACTCTCAAAGGATTAGTTCTCAGCTGTCAGGATGATCTGTAGCATCACAAGCTATCATTTGTAATCAGATGTAAACTTTGCATCTCAGCTGTCTCCTGTAGTGCTGAACAAATAATTTTATTCTAATCCTCTTGTGTTGCCAAAGCTGAACTGAAAGCTAAAGTCATCTACACTGTTGGTCAACAGATGTTAATGTTTATACTGTGGGCTAATAATGATAAACGAGGGCTCCCAGAGGATGGCATCAGATGGACCACAGTAATTACATTTGGGTGATCGGTTGAAACAAAAAAAGTTGCAGTGTGTGTCAAGTACATTAAGTACGGCCTTTTGTTTCATTGCTGTAGACTGCTTCACATTCAGCACTCTAAAATGGTCTGGGTTTATTTCCTGTTACAGTGGGGTTTTTTTTTTTAAACATCAATAGCTGACAGGAAACATATTTGAACCCCATGCTGTTGCCTAGCGACACAAATCCAATGATCAGGAACAGGATTATCCTTAATGTTAACACCCTATCACCACCAACAAAAGGGGAAATAAACCAATTCTGTTAATACATCCATGAAATGCTATTTGTGTGGGATGACAACAAGAGTACCATACCCATCATATCAACAGCTGTCGACAGCTGTTTTCGGGTTGTCCATCCTTCTGTCCCAGTCCAGTGAAGGTGATGTCTCACGAACGTTCCTTCAAATTTGGCACAAACATTCACTACAGGTGAAGGATGGAGAGATTAGTCAAAGGCCATAAGTCAAGTTGTGAAGTTAAGCGTTCACATGCTAATTATAACAAAATTTCACACAAATGTCCACTTGGATTAAATTATTAAATTATGACATTTTGTATCCTAAAAGGTCAACGGTCAGCTTCACTGTACATATAGTGCCTTCAAAGTCTTCACAACGTATATTATATAAGTCCGGACAAAAATGGATGTAAAGTGCAACTTGACATGTTGGTGGAGGTGGATACAGCCGCAAGCCGGTAATTCTAGTTATTTGTGGATTGGTTCCTGCTGGGGCTTTTTTACCTTTAAAGCTTCATGCATGTTGCTTGTCATGTTGCCGTGTATTCCATGCTGTTATTCTGTATTTCTTCTGTGCAAGTCAAACTGGATTGCCATTAGATTAAATGCTCTGTCAAGAAATTAACCCAAAGTTCTTGTTGTTAATGGAAGATCTACAATATGTTATTGTATACAAATAACATAAATGGTGTGCATGCATACTTGTGTGTACTATATATATGTGTAGTCTAGGAAATCCTTGTACTAACTCTGATAGTTACCTGTGGGCATGTAACAGTGGATTGCTAAAAAAGTCCTCAAGGCCATCTCACACTCACACACTCTGTGAAATCACACCTCCTCGCCACAGAAAGGCTCCCTAATGAGTCAACATTCAGATAAGTCAAGAGCCCAGCACTGCAAAAAGTGTGAATCTTGACAAGGATAGTCTTAGTCTTAAGTCATGAAATTCTGTTTTTCTTTGAACAGTTCTTCAGTGTTGTTGGTTTATTTTTGTCATCCTTTGATGTCATCCTTTTTTTTCTTGCATTAGACAGCATGTTATTGTAAACAACATCATTTCCCACAAGTCATAGTTTACAATATAATGAGCATGGCAACAGAGATTTATTCTAAGATTCACCAGAACATTAAATTGCTTGGAAACTTGCACATTTTTACACTGTAAAAAGATATACATCCCTCATTAACCTCTCGAGAATGTTTGGGTCAAATCTGGCTTCTTGAGAATTGTGTTTCCTTCATAATTAACTTCTATTCTTGGACTTCACTGTATCTACAAAATGCTATTTGAAAATCTCTTTGTTTACCAGCGAATTCTTAGATTCTAATCTCACTAATCTCTTCTTCTTGCATCAATTATCATGTTTATTTCAGGACAAGTGGATTCTGACAAGACGTGAAACTTGAATTGCCAGAATCATGTGAAACTAATATGTCTTCTTGCTTTGTTTTATTCGCGCACATTCAGTTTTCATTTGAGTTAAGAGGTTAGTCGGTCGTTAGCAGGCTGCCAATTAAAGGTGTAACTTGTACTTTTGAGCATGGCTGCCTGCGGTTAATGGTCCTGGTATTTGTTTTATTATCTGGTATATGAGTTTGCACCCGTTTATGCCTCCTCTTGCAGCTCACGATGGATAGTTTTGTGGAGAGAAAGAAAACAACTTTTCTTTTGCCCATCCTTATGTTATCATAGTAACACTTTATTGCCCTCTGCAACGGCTTTCAGAACTACGCAACACTGAAATGTGTAGGAACTTTTATTCCATTCAAAAAAGATACCACAGAGAATACCACAATTTAAGTTCCACAATGAAAATCACTTTTAAAACTAATGTTGTCCGCTTGAAGAATCTCGCATCCACTCGCTGTTCTCCTAAACCTTTGTTACTCAACACCTTTCAGCCTTGACAGTAATGTTCTAGCCACATTGTGATTGAAGTGCCACGTGTCATTTTCCAAACTGCTGAAGTACATTTCTTTTCTTAGACGGACAAAGAGGTGAGGGGATACAGTTTCACATATAGTGAAGAAATAGACTGTATGTTTCTCTTTTATTTTTTATTTTATTTTTTATCCATATAGACTCCCAGATGTAAACAGTGTGTTTTTCTATTTGTGCCTAGACGAAGGTCCTTTGAGTTTGAAAAAGAAAAAAAAAAAAAAATATATATATATATATATCTATATATATAGATATATATATATATCTATATATATATATATATCTTTCTTTGCCTTGCCTAAGAGTGGCTGAGTAACATTTCCTCCTCTGTGACATTTATTTCTTGTTTGCTAACTGTTAATGAAGTCCACTGTCAACATTAGAACATAGTCTATACTTCATAGCTTTACTGTACTGCAAAGCATTGCAACACATGGCCAATCAGTTCAGTTTGCTATAGCCGGAAGAGATACAATTAATAATCAAAACCCAGTAAAGCCAACACACTAACCACAGCATGAAGCTTTTATGAGCTGCTGGCATTAAGTACAAAGTGTACAAAGATCCTGAGCTATCCCTTACTGAGAGTAACCAGCGAAAAAAAGCAAATATCTTTTAATGTGATAACAACACTGCCAAAGAATAAGAGAGCTGTAAAATGGGTAAAGTAGTGCAGGAAATGAGAAAGGAGAAAAAACATAAGTCACGTTGGCATTTTAGAGGACAGTGAGTAACTCTTTTTTGGCAGAAAAACATTATTGCACTCATATCTATGAGAAGTGACATTACATTAAATTGTAGTGCAATGTGCTGCACTCCTTTTGACACATTTCAGAGCGTCCGTAACGATTTAACCAATCTGTCAACTTGAGAGCACAAATACACAGAAAACACCGTTTTAACGAAAACAATACTTTTATTTTGGTTATGTATAACTTCTTATTTACACAAACAAATGATTATTAAAGTTATCTACTGCTGTCTGTATAAATGACTCTGTACTATTACTATAGCTAGTGGGGAGGAGAATGGGATGTTGTGCAAATACAAAATACACAGACACAGTTACAGTAAAAATGCTATAAGGATAGCCAACATTCATGCACGAGAGCTGTTGTCCTTGGGCTTACAAAATGTACTGCACTGAATAAGGCATACAAACTGTTGCTGAAGTTACAAAAAAGCTAATATCTCAAAGTACTAAGTTAAAAGGCAACCAGATTTACTGTTTGCTGAAATACTTTGACTTAGTACTTGCAGATATCCTATGACCTGGATGACTGAGAATCTTCATAGACACAAAAAAGCCAAGTACAACAACTATACAGGTTCATTATGGTTCACCACGTTTCTCACTGTCTTGTACAAGGTCAAGTGCAAAAAACTTTTGAAAGGAAAAGTACAAAGACAAATTGAAAGCTAAGTGGAGGTAGTGAAAGGCAGGAATAAATTAGCAGATGATGATGAATAAATGGAAAGGAAAGAATGGAAACAAAATGAACAATTAGTGAACACAGTCAAAATATGAATAAATTAGGGGGCATGAATAAATGCAATACCGAGTGAGAAAACCATTATAAATATGAAGACTTCATTTCGGAAGAGCTTTCATTTTGGAGAGAAAAGGGAACTGCAGAAATTACTGCTAATTCATAGTTCAGTGTTCCTAAAAGTTGCTAAGTAAAAGTGCCATTATTTAGTTCAAAATGTGCGACTTGCAGTAGGTTCCATGATGCAACAAACTGGTTTTAATTTGTGTTGTCATTTATTTTTATAGTAAAAGAGTCACATTCTCACATGGAGAACGTCTCAATTTTCAAGTGAAAACAGGTGAGTAGCTAATAGCTCATGTCATTAAATAAATTTAAATTAAATAAATTAGCAAATAAACAAAAGTCATCAGCACATTCAGGTGAAACCATCCATGTTTTCATAGTTTCCTTAACGTATACAGTATGTTCTTCTGCTTAAGAGTCATCCTCAGTTTTAATGATGTGGAAAAGTGTAACATTGAACAGGACCTGGTGGCCGTTGTTCCAGCCATACAGGGTGCGGTCCCTGGCGTTGTAGTCCAGCATAGACATGTGAAAGTACTGGTTATGAAAAGGAATGTCTGTATACTCGTAAGTGGAGGTTTTAGTGGAGTAAGCGTAGTACACTTTGGCGCCAGTAAGGTGGGAGTTGGTGATGTAGAGTGTCCCACAGATCATAAAAGACTCACCGGCATTCCTCTTTGAGTATTCTGTGTTCCACGTGTTCAGGATTTGGAGCGTGTCGGGGTTCAGCTGACTGATGACGATGTTCCCAGCGTTCTGGTTGGTTGCATACACGGCCCACAGGCCCAGCTCGTCCGCCATCAGGTCAATGTCCGAAAAGCCTCCCCAGGTGTAGGGGTACACGTTATGGAAGCCTGCAGACTCCAGAGCCCTCTGTGTGACCACGCGACCCGTCTCGAAGCTGTACCTCACAATGATGTTGCTCTGCATCTTGTTGTAGTACAGAGAACCATTGTACACCACGTGGTTGGTTCCAGCCCATTTGAAAGGAAGGTTGTATGTTCTCGACTCAACTCCAGCCACGAAATCAGCAATGGATTTATACTCTTTTACTATCTTGTTGTTAGTGTAGCTGTCCATGTACCAGACCTGGGCACAGGTGAATACAGACACACAACAATCCTGTGATTTTCAGTTTCAAGAAACTCCAGGTGGAAGATCACTGTTAGTTAAAGTTAGTTAGAAAGTACAGGTGGATGTAAACAAAGACATTTTGAAAACATTCAAAAAATGTATTACAAAAAAGAAAATAGTCAAAGTACATAGACAGGTTATGTGAAAAGCCTTTACTTAGCCTGGGACAATGTCTTATGCCTCACAATATAAAGGTTTTTTCTTTTCAGCGACTATTTTTTCAACTTCAAGAGCAACTTGTTCTTGGATTTACTGCATGTGAAACTCACATTTGGCCTCTGCAGTATAAGTGTATTAAAATGGCTTTGCAAATGCTTTACAGAGAAGGAAATGCATTTAATAAGTTTGTTAGGTCTCAAGGATTTACACAGTTTAGTTTGGTGAGTAACACTGAATGCACTCTCAAGAAAATGTGTTTCTTAACAAGACAACTCCACAGGGTAAAGCTCCCCTCATTTCTGTGACTCTATTCTTTGACTGTTCGTATGGTAGTTGCCACATTTTAAGTGCCAGTGTGTTGTGTACTTCTATTTTGACACTGTTTTGAAGGTGAAACATCCTTCAAAGGCTGATTGTTAATGTGCCTAGTGCACATTGGATAATTGAGTCCCAGAAACCTTGTGGTGTATATATTGGCTTTCACCCATTCTGTAAAACACTGTGTTGAAGGCTCTGTGCCAAGTAGTAAACAAAGTGCAGCCTATTCCAGTAAATTTGAGTTGTTTTCCCCATTCAGTTCAGAGAATCCAGCCATCCAACTGCTTCACGTACATAAAAAGTCCAGGGAGTGGCATCAGGTTTTGTGTTTGAAATCAGAGTTTAAATGTACAAAAAAGTTTCAGGGAGTATGATTTTGTAATTCAACAGCATCTCTTCCCCCCCTGAACAACAGGAGGGAAGCAGCTGTGTGTAAATTATTAAACCGCTCAGTGTTGCTTCAAAGGATTGCGACATAAAGAAAAGCACATTAAATGGACTCACCCGGTTGTTTTTGGGAGATGCCTGTGGGTCGGTCATCCAGGCTCCAAATCTGGTCCCTGATGTTTTCACTGTCAGAGGCCCAGTTATCTTCATTAGCTTGCCACATGCTGCGAACACATCACACAGCTCTGGTGACATAAAGCACAAACTTCTCCCGCTCCACATGATAAAACTACAGCCAATGTTATGATGTTATGACTGGAATAATTCTCAAAGCGCTGGAGTGCTTAAATTTGGTAGTGGTTCATTTTTTCAGTCCAAAATGTTTTGGTTCTGGATGTTGTGTGTGCAGCATGTTATAGATCTACACAGGACAACCAGAGAAACTGCCACAGTAAAACAATGTGTAAAACCCATTGTCATGTGTCAAAGCTGGGTGAACAGTTATCCCACATGGTTTAATATTTGAAGCACTTGAGCTGCACTTGATTCATCTTGCCAGACACTTTAATTGTGCCACATGACAGTAGACTTGCACTTAAGCTTGCAAGTTCCCTATTAAGTATTTAACTGCTATTTTACCTAATCAATCAAAGCTTGAACACAACGAGTGCTTAAGAAATCATCTCGAGCTCAGACAGATTTCCAGCCACATCTCATTAGCATTCACATGTTAGCTATTTACACTGACACTTTGACAGGCCCCATCAATGTTGATAACTTGGCACTTGGATAATTAGAGATTTAGTTATGCAAACCTTTACCAAAAGCGAAGCTGATCTGGAAGCAGAATTGATCTTATTAGCTGAGGTCCACCTCAGTGGCCGAAGAAAAGAAACCTCAGATTTTCAGTGCCCAACGCGCAAATGGCACAAAACAAACAGATTAAACGAATTTAGCAATTGTGACTTTTTTCAAGCCTGGACTGCATGTTTTTTTCACTTAGCAGCCACAGCACAAAGCTTCATGATGCTACCACCATTTACCTTTAGCCTGGAAACATTTTACTTGGTTCGGCAAACAGAGGTTTTTCTTAAACCACTAACATTATTTCTGCCTCCAGTAGCAGTACTTCTTTGTCCCTCGCTCTGTATCTAAAATAACAATCTGCTGGCAGCTGCAAGGAATGTACCTACGTTCTCTTTGCCATCCACTAATCTAAGGTCACCATACCCGGATGTGATTTTTCTGCAAATGGACTTACTGAGTTTGCTCATACAGTTGCGGAGCCGATTTTCCAGGTTTAGGACCCTCTGTTGCAGCTCCTCGTAGTCGTAGGCTCCCATCTCCTCCTGGATGCCCATCAGCACGCCAGACAGGTTTCTGATCTCTTCTTTGAACTGGGAGATAAGCTTGGCGTCTGTCTTGTACTGCTCCAGGACAGGGATCAGCGGCTGCAGGGACTCCATCTTTCCCTTGAGTTCCTAGAATACACCAGAAATACCTGCCTTAACAAATCTCTCAGTATTGCAGAGCAGTTCAGTTTGTTTTCAGTGCAGCAGTTTCAGGACGTTTTATGGTAACAGGGCCAACATCTTTAACGGAGGCAGAATGTATCACTCAGGAAAACTGAAGCATACCATCTCCTCCCTTCTGGCACTTGATTTCACTTGTGGAAGACAATTACGTTTCTAAGGCTCAGTATCTAGAGATGTGCAGATCAATGCCAAATAACATAGATACTTCATCATCTTACTTTGGTCAATACTTGATAAAAAATAAATAAGAGTGTTTCACCATTGCTTTGCACAAACATAGACTTTTTGTCCAATTGAATATTATTTTTAAAAAATACTGCTCTTTGAGGGAAAACAGCACAACTTGGTTTTCTTTTATTTAACTTGAAAAAACAAACAAAACACTAACCATACTTTACAGGAAAAAACATATATCAGTCTATATCAAGAGAAAGAACACAGTGATGGATGATAATAGCGATAATTATTATCGTTATGTAAAGGCAATGTCAATTACACAGTGTGAAATTATATGGAAGTCCTTTCAAAGTCTTCACAATGAAAATGACTGGCATTACCTTTGTATCAGGTCCAAACAAAAATTTCTTGAATTGCCTCTGTTCCTCTCATTTGTAAAGCTTAAACAAATGAATCCTGAATATATTTCATGTAACCATCAGCATGTCCAGCGAAGAACAATGTTGTCCTTCGCTGGACATCGGTAGACCTGAATCAGTTCAGATGCTTCTCAGGTATCGCTGGAAGAGATACCTTTCCCTGGCTTTCCTGTGATGTTTCTCACAGGCTGAAACATAAAACAAAAACAAACCTGAAAGTTTTTGTTGACGAGCGTCTTCCTGTCCGATTCGATTTGTCGGAATTTTGATCGCAGCCCTTTGATCTGGCTCTCCATTCTCATGATGTACTGAAAGTCCCTCTGCGTCCGCAGGTTCAGCACCTCGATTGACTGCGACATGTTCTGCACCTTTTGAAAAGAATGAAACAGTGCAGCATTGATTTTTCCGTCCACCACGAGATTAAAATGTCCTCCATGTTTAGCCGTTCAGTATCCTGCCATGCCTCAACTTCCTAAGGAATAAATCAATATTTTGACCTCCAACGTGATTGTCTTTTAACCATCCATGTGTGAGCTGAATAGAGCTGTGCAATAATTTTATATTGGCATGAGACGGTTACATGGCAGTTTTCTTGCTTTGCTTTCTCTCAGTATTTAAACATATATTTCACTTTATTATAATTCACAACAATTTCCCTGTTTTTTTGTTTCAGGGCATTTGTTTGACACAGAAACCTTACAGTGTCTCTCTCTCTGGTGTAACAAAAGTTCAGTAGGTATATGGGGTATCAGAACAATAAGAAATATGGTTCTTTCTCTCTTCTCTCTTTGACCATAATTGTAACCAACCAACATTATTGGAGCACATCACTAGCAAAGTGGCACAACACTCACACATTGTGTTCTGCATACTTTTCTGGCTCTGGCAGAGGGAACCTAAAATGGCCTCACTGAAGCCCTGAGGCAGCTTAGTACATTAGTGTCAAAGGCCCCAGTGAATGACAGAGAACACCCTTTGGCACACAACATTAAAATGTAGGCTAGAGCGATGTTTCCTTATATGGCATATTAATTGAGGAAAGTGACTCCAGCGCCGTGCTGTTTGCTTGTAGATAATGCATTAAATCACTACTGTCATGGTGGAAAAAAACCCTAACATTTGTAATTAAATTTGATGTTTCTGCTTCAGTTCACAATGTTGGCTGTTGTGTGAGCTAATTTTATGGAATTGATTCAAAATGCATGCTTTTATAAAAAAAAAAAAAAAAATCCATGGTGGTCGATATGGAAAAAAAAAAAAAACACGAATTCTTGAAAAGCTGAGGATAATCCACTTTCTGACAGAAATAACATTCCCAGTCAACTGCGATAATAACCCAAACCCCAGCAATAGCCTTGAATGGTTTGTTGCAAAAAAAAAAAAAATGGGGACACTCCAGTTCTGTTAAGATGAGATGGAGAGCATTCTCGTCTTCACAAGCCGCCATTCAGCTGATGTCATCCATGTAATATATGCAGAAGTGGAAAATAGGGTTATGGACCTGGCTGGTGCAATCTTTCTGAGGATTAGGGCAACAAAGAAGCATGAATAACGATAGAAATCGATGGGATATGTCTATATGAATTCAGGTGTGCAGGTTGCTTACAGTAAATGTGCGAGTGAGAGTGTGTGTGTGTGTTGTCACATAAACAGAAATGTGTGTGTGGCTGTGTGCACACACCTTCTCCAGGAGTTGGCGGAGCTGTCTGCCTTTGGCATCTCGGGAGCACAGATTCTGTTCAGGTGCCACCACTGTGCAGATACAACGCCCATCTGCATCCTGAGCCGAGCTGTACACCTGCCATCCCTCCTTTGGCCTGATGGTCTGCATACAGAAACACAGGCACAGCCGTAAATACGCAGCACACACATCTACAGAGAGAGACACACAAAATAAATTGAACTCTGATGATATCACTATTATGAAATTGCAGTACACAGCAGTTATGGTTTTCTTATTTTTTCCTCATGGGTCATCCATTCTTCTGCCTTTTCCCCAAAGCTTTGACACCAACCCATTCCACTGACTTATAAAACGTCTGGGCTTTAAAAGAACAAAGTGCTTTTGCTGTAAGATATTCCTCCGCTCACAGTATATGGTCTCCAGTGAATTTCCTCTTCAACAATAAATAGTGTTTCCTGGCCTTGATGAATAACCCGAGTGTTGAAATTCCTCTGTTTCTCCTCACTAGGCCCTCCAATGCCTTAACTGAAAGTCCTGCTGGAAGACGCAGATAAACCTGATTTGTGGGAGCTTTTCCCATTCTTTACTGCATTCAATATGCGCCCCAGCTCTAGAGTATAAAGCCTAAAGAACATAAAGTTATGCATCATAAGCCGATGCAGCATATTTTAATGCAACACCATCAACCACTGTCAGAGTGTACACAGTAAAAACTAGTTTTGCTCCAAATATTGATCAAAGTGTCTTGAAGTGCTGGAAAAGTTGATACCTATCAGACACACAAGCAGAATAAGTATTTGAACAACACTGCTGTTTACTGTCAGCCTGGAAAATTAACACAAGCCTCCAGCCAAATACTGGCAACCTTTGACTGCAGATGGTAAATTTGTCTGCACTACCAGCCTCTTTGGCAGACAACCAACTATCATTTGGATTTTGTGTTAGGTTCTATCTGTAGGGAGAATAACATGTAAAACATGTGAACTTTGGCATCCGGCAGCTTTTGAAGTGGTGGACAGAAAAACTGAGGTGCCCTGTTTGTAGTGCAGGCGTTCTTTCCTTCTCCCATTCATCCTTGCCTGACAGCCCGAGCAGTTTAAAGTGCGCTTGGAATCAGCCATGAAAGATCATGTCCCCCCTGAGCAGGCGAAGACGTCACGCCAAGGAGGAAGAGCAGGCATTGACTCATCATTTTCAAATACAGAGAAGCCGCTTCTTTCTTTTCTTTTTTTGCAGGTAAAATGTCAAGCTATTAGTTTATGTTGTATTATTGCTTTTAAAAAGTCATTTGTTTTAAGAATGAAATGGTTGCCCAAACCATTAACTGGAATTTTTGCAATAGAGAATTTGATTTTACTATGTTGGTTTCAAACACTCCCGCGACCCTGACGGATCAAGCGGTATAGAAGATGAATGAATGGTTTTAAACACTTGCACCCTGACTCCTCTGCCACATCTTCTTTTCACTTTGATATGTTATCTCGAAGTCAAATAAAAAGTAAAAAAATAAAATACCTTCTACGTTATCAATCTCCTGAGCTTTCACTCTTTTTCCCAGCACATCTGTCTTATGTTACTGTTATCAGATTGCAAGGAAATTGTTTCAGGTATTATCAAAGCACTGCAGCCCTGATCTTTGTCCACCCTCCTACTGGTAGCTTGTAAAGTTTGTGATCCAGGAATTGAGGCTTATCCTGCTGATGCCCTGATGCAAAGCAGAATATAATCATCTCACATTTTTTTAAATATTATTTATTTTATTATTCTATGGTATGTTTCTCCTCTGAACTTCTCTGCTCAGTGAGCATTTCTTGAAGGATAAGACCCCAGCAAAAAGCAGCAGAGGAAAACGTGATGCTGAACTGAAAATATCTGGAGGTCATGTGCAGTATATTGTTGTAGTCTATGAAATTATTAGGGAGACTAGATGGCTTGATGCACCATGACTGTAGCTGAAATCAGCCTCTCTCTCATGGCATCATAGCTGAATGGGATAAAAGAGGAGGGGAAAAAACATCCTCAGCACCTCTTTTCCTGACTTTGCTTTGAAAGGCTCCTAAAAAGAAGCCAGTTTCACTAATCTGTTAAAACGGTCTTTCTCCTCTGTCTCTTGAGTGACGCACATCCTTTCCCCTCTTCTCACTTGCACATTTCCTCATATTAAAATGAATCTGTAGCACAGCCAAGCCAGATGCACTCTCCAACTAGGCTTTTTATTTTGTGAGGAACTCAGCACAAAGAGTTTTTCTCTCATTAAATAATTCAGACAGCTGGCTCCTCTTTTGTTTTGAACGTTCATTGAGACTTTCTGACAGATCTGAACACAGTTTTAGAGTACTGACTTAGCCTGTAAACATTTCCTGTTTTTCTGAACAAACGAACAACATTAAGTCCGCACACCACTCTCAGTCATAGGAAGGTGATACTGTGTGAGGACAGTGCTTTGCAATCAAGACACTGGCACAGCGATTGTACTCTGCATGGGTGGGATGAACCTAATCGACCATTGTTCTTGTCCAAATGGCCTGGTGATCTGCAAGCTGCTCCTCCTAATTTGTGATAATTCTCCCAGATGGATTCAGTTTCAGGAGCTTACACCGGCAGGATGCATTTCCTATACAGCATTACATTTCAAAAACAGAGAGGAAGCATGAAAAAGAAATCTGCTTCTAGAAATGATGGAATCCTTTCAGTTAAATTCAGTTTTACCGAGTGTGAAACACAATTTGCCTATTTAGTGCTGCTTCTTCTGTCTGGGAGGGGTTTTGATATAATCTACAGTGGGTTTTTTTTTTTTTTACAATGAGTGAACTCTCCCTTAAAAGTGAGTTATAGGCTTGGCAATACTCCAGGATCAATATCAGTGCTATGTGGTTGATGTAGGCAATAAACATGAGTGCTGTGAGGGTGCCTCTTCCTCCAGCAACACTTTAAATTCAGTATTTTTTGTTTCAGATTACATATTAGAATCACCATTACATATTTAGCTTCAGTTATTGCTTGCACTGGAGTGTATATATGGGCACTGGTGACAACAGCAAAGAATCAGCAAAATAAGCAACAATGGCTGAAACTGCAAACTGAAATGACTCATTCTGTGTTTTTGGTGATTCTTCAACCGTTGTGCAGTGCTCCACCCTAATTAATTACATCCCCAATGACCTGAACTTTACAGCACTAATGTTACCTGATAAACCGAGCTGGTTGTTGAAGTTAAGTCTGTGTGTCTGTGTGTGTGTGTGTGTTGTTTGAAGAGAAATATAGAGGCAGAATGAAGGGAAACTCACCACTGAAGGGCAGTACCCGAACAGCAGCAGAAACAGCAGCGGGTTCAGAAACACGGACAGCGACCACATTCTGCCGGCTCCGACAGCGCTTCCCTCCTCCGCCTCCTCAGCCGCGACGGGAACAAAAAAAACAAAAAAACAAAAACAAAATTCACGCAAGTTTCTGCCCCTGCGCTCGCACCGCCGCCGCCGCCACGACCACCACCTCCACCTCCACTACGCGCTGGTAAAAACCTTGGCTTCCTGGTGAGGAGGGGGGCACATCCATCCAGTCGTCCCCGTTACGCATGCCATGTGGGCAGCGGGGAGAAAGCTCGTCACTGCAAGGAGGAAAAAGTTAGTGGGCATGCATGCAGAGAAAATCCGAGCTGCGTTTGGGTTATAGGGACCCTTCTTCACGGATATGACATCATCCAGCTGCCTCACTTGACTTTTAATGAATCCAGTTTGTGATGTGTGTGAGGAGGAACCACCGGCAGCTGTGCGGTGACAAAAGTTGCAGCTGGTTGTATTCACCGGAAAATAAGAAGGTAGAGGCGTCAGATCAGAGCTGCTGCTGCTGCGTTTTTGTGCCTGAGTGCAGAGAAAGAGAGAAAGAGCGTGAGCGGATACTGTGATGGCAACGCGCAAAATATAACCGACCCTGTATTTTTTTTTTAAATACCAGACTATGTGTAAATAAAATTGGGAAAAGTGTCATTTAAATGCAAAGTGTGAACTGGATAAATTCACCCAAATTAAAAAAAAAAAAAAAAAAAAAATCCAGCTTACCTCAAGTCCTGTGTATGGAAGCCCATCTGTGCCAAGAAAAAAAAAAATTAGGAGACATAAAAAAGCCTTATGAAATACCAAATCAAAATGTGAGATAAGGTCAAACTTATCACTCATTAGACTTACTAGACTTCAATATCTATTGAAGTCCAACCCCAAAAAACAACAGCTAAAGCTCCAATTGTTGGTTCACAACATGCTGACAGAGCTCTGACCAATCAGAGCTCCTGCTCCGTGGGTTGGTTGTGATGTCATGTCAGTGGTGCTGTCACACCATAAATTCACTTTCCATTCATGTCTATGTGAAACGGTGCGAGATGTTTCCGGTCAAGAATTAATTTGCTTCCTTTGCTTAGCTCAAAAGTTCAGTGTGATTGAACTTTGACCTGCAAAGCTGCAAGGCTCTCCGGTGCTATTTACTGTCCCCTCTTGCTTTTGGTCACACCATGCGAGTAAATTTATGCGACCAGATTTTGGTCTGACTGCACTGTAAGGCTACAAGCTCACACATCTTTTAATTGAAACAGTCAAAAGATGTAAAAAACAGTGTTAACACACTAAAGAAATGGATGAGGCGGAATATGATCAGAAGCCATTTCAAAAGCTGTTTCAAAATTAATTTACAAAAACTTACTGCATTGATAGATACAATGTGAGGTAAGTAAAAACAAAAAGTGTTTTTTTGTTCTTTTGTATTTTGAACTGAGTGACTCCTAATTTCCAAGACTGGAGGAATTTAAAATGTGTCATATTATTGAAACAAATGGCACAAAGCTTTTCGTGGTGCAGTCGTTCTCTAACCTTCCTCTCAGGCCAAAGCCATTAGTCACACACTTACATGTGACACAAAAGCTTAAAATAATTGAAATGAGATATCAAATAATGAGTGGAGTGCTCATTACGCATACAAGTAGAGTTCATTCTTTGTGCAGGAGTAAAACACACAACTGTTTATTCAGATTGTTTGCTCAATCTGTTTTACCTCAGCTGAGATTTATAAGAGACCACTGGCAATTTTTTTTGTCTTATCATAAACCTTCAGACATTTTCTGTTTTGAAGCAAGACTGGAAATGTGTTTTGGAAAGAAAAAAAAAAGTGCCTCAGGCTACTTTTGTTTGTCATTTATCTAATTTCGCCCTACAAGTGTTCCCACAGTTGCTCACGCACATGTTGTGCAGCATTTGAAGAAGGGACTTTGATAATATTACACAACCATTTGGGGAAAAAACACGTAGGAGTAAAATTTCAGTATCCTAAGTTCATATTTCACAATAATGAGATGACCCAGTTTATACAAACACTCACATTGCATCAACTAAGGATTAAGAGTCTTAACAACATTCCACATTAGTTTTGATATTGTGCTAGAAATGGTTTAGTAACTGCTTTTTTTTAACAAAATCCTTGATTGGTTTGGAGTTTACTGTATTAGCTCATAGCAGTACCTGTTTGCAGTGTACCCATGAACATACAGTGTGTTGTACATCGCTCAGATACTGAAGAAAACTTAAAAACGTAATGATTCTCAGGCAACTTCTGTAACCTAAGGAGCATCCATTTGTTCTGTGATTTCTGTGTAGATTTATGCACTGGACATCAAACATCATGACACCCTCTGAGTAGCACTGAATCTAAGACACATGTATCGCATCTGTTTGTTAAGATTTCACTGAGCTGTGGGTAACAGACTTCAACCCAAACAGCAGATATCAGGCGCTAAGGGTTTTTAAGTACCTCAAACTGGCTCCATGAGCTGTGTGTCACATCCTCTGCTGCAGCTCGAAGTGCTGACCATGCTGATAAGAAAAAAAAAATAAAAATCAACAGGTGAAATACAATAACTTGTATCCTAGAACACTCGCCTCATGCAGTATCTTCGCCTCCTGTCTCTCCGTCCTCCTCACCTAACTCTCCCGGTCCTCTGGGGAGAAAACCTGTGGATATAGTTTCGTTTATCTTGTTTCTAAAATGGCTGAAATACTCTTCACCTAAACAGCTCTTGACTTGGGCCTGAGCCATGGTTTCTGTACTTGGACTGCCATTCAGACCTTCCCCTGGAGGCTGTTCACAGGCTGCAGCCAGAGCCTGAGCATGTCCTTGACTGCAGGAGTCACCTTCACCCCAGTGGGAAGCCATCCACTTTGGCATGCCAATCACCCCATTTTTTATTTATTTATTTTTTAAGGAACATGGTCAGATAGTTATTTTTGTTTATATATATATAATGCAAATGCAGCAAAGATATAAGAGGATACAAAGCTCTGTCAGGTTAGGCAAGTCGGGCCACACAGGGTTTCAGAAATCAGGTGAGTGGAGTGATCAGCTTTTAAGCTTTTTCTGGGCACTCCAGGCAACTCTAATGCAAAAACAGCCAGTATAAACTGGAGACCTGAGGACTAAGGGTGTCCCCAGGCCCTCTTCAGATCAGGAGTCAGCAGCAGGTTAGGGTGAAGTGATGGGCTGGGCGAAGGAGCACAGTACCGTTGGAGTATTGAAACAGTTTGAACAGGGAATACTTGAACTCAAGTGTCTTTGACAGGAGGAGACAGAAGTTTCTTGGCGCACTTGAACAAAGGGTTTTTGGAAGCCATGACCTGCATTCCTGATGAGTTTCTCTTCAGCAACAGTGTATTCTGCTTGCTTTGTGGCTCATTCTAGTTGAAATTGGTTATGACATATGATGAGCCCAGGGTATCTTTTGCAGTTCAAATTCACTTTCAAAGTTGCTATAAGAATGTATTTACAGAGGTAGCGAAAAGAAAAAATCAATAGACTACTGAAAAATGTTAATGCTGTAAACACGCAGATTTATTGTGTCTGTAGGAATTCTGTATTTCAAGAAAATATCAACAGAGAGAACAAGCAATTATCTTGCTACAAAAGAGACAGCAGTGAATACAAGCTGTTCCAAGTGTTCCTCTCCAAAGAGCTGAAAATTGCTCTGTTGGCTAAGTCATATTCCTTTATCCATTAAAGCGTATGTTTGTTCTTTCTGCTCTTTTGCTTCAGTTACAAACTTTCACACCCATTATCTTTACAACAGCAACAGAAAGTTTCCTTCTCTTGTTCACCGAGCAGTGAATTTACATTCAGGGACACCCACAACAAAACTGGGAAACTGTCATCTCAATCTCACTGGCAAAGAGAAAAATATTAATTATCAGTTATGTTATCACCTGATCTTGTCTTTCCCTTCTTCTCTTCCATTCTTATAATTTTAATTTCTGTTAATTGCCTGAAACGGACCAAAGAATAGTACAAAACCCCAGGGCAATGTTATATCAAATCTAGATAACTTTCTTAATTAGCTTCTGTACTAATTAACTAGCTAACTGTAGGGTTGCCCATAGACTCTACATTAGCCATACTCATGGTTAAGTCAAGCCAAATGCCTAAAAAAATGGTTAAAATCAGCAGGGTTGGGGGTCTTTTTGAGCTTCCTCCAATTTAAAACCATCCAATTAAGGAGACTCTGAGACTGGAATTGTCCATTGCCTTAAATGTGATTGTCTGTCACTTCATGTTAGTTCTCAGGCAGAGTGGAAACTTTCCAGGGTGCTTTCTTGTCCTCTGGCTTAATTCAGGCTGTGATACAGTCCAGCCCTTCATGGCCCGGGAAAGGATTAAAAGGGTAGAGAAAATGTGTAAGAATCGTGGAGGGAGAATTTAACACTTCCACAGAACAGACAAAAAAAAAAAAAAATCCTCCCCTCTTTTCTCTTTCCTTTGAAAACCGCCTCTCATCTGATGTGACTGTAGCCCATGGCAGCCCTGGAGTTTTGACAGAATTTTTTTGGGCATGCTGACCAAAGTGGGCGTCCGGTCGCAACAGATCGGCTGTGACTAGCTGGGTTTAGGCCTGCATTTGGAGTGGATAAATTCAGAGTAAGGGAGCAGGCCCTTACCCTAGCAACATCCTCTCGTTGGACCGCAGCCTCATTTTGCTGTCTTTGTTTGGATCCTGGACCATTTTCACCTAAAAGCAAAACATGTTGTTCTGCCTTCAAAGATGAAAAACAGGTGGCCCTGTATTAATTAAAAAATGAGAAAAAAACGATGACTGGATATCGGCCCAAGCAAAATTGTCAGGCACACAAACATTGTGATTACTCATCACCATATGTGCTTTCCCTGACCGAACACGATGACAACGTGCAGGTTTAAGAAGTACACGGAGTCTGGATCTAACAGATGTAATGATTCATACAACAGAATGAAAACAATTTTGGAATTCGACGGGCAAAACTAAGCAGACGTCATGAAAGTCAGAATGGTTTTTCTGCGAGTAGGTGAAAAGCATTGCTGGGACATGGCAGATGACAAGGTTTGTTAATGTGAGCATTGTACTCATTGCTGAAAATAAATAGAGATTTGTATGTTTCTGATACAATCCAAGATTCCACACACTATACATAAAACTCATTGTGAGCACAGTCATTTTTGCGATGCTGCAGCGCGTCTCATCTACACCCAAGATCTCTTATTATATCAAACACTGATTAGAAAGTGAAATTCCAACCAGATGAGTTGAAACCTGCAGACCTACTAAGAAAAGTCAAATTGGTTTTCTTTTTTTTTGGAGGACGTGTAAAGTGGTGGCATATCACTGTGGCGTGTCTGTCCTGTCTGACAACATGACAATAGGCGAGGGAACACAAATATTTAACGGTGGGCAACAGTATGTTGGTGATTTTGACACTGTAATAACATTATCAGAGTATAAACACTGCCATTATGTACTTGGCATGACAGAGAGGAGTGCTGAGTGACATTTTTAATCAAACAGCGGTCAGAAACATTCAGAAATTGTTTGGACACAGAGATATTTGTGCTGTCAGAGTTGTGTCGTTGTCGTCGATGTGTCAGAAAGTGAGTGTTGAAAGCCAAAATCCTCTGAAGTTAGAAAAACAATTGGAAAGGATGAAAAAAATAGAGGCTCATCATTTTGAGTTTTTGTCTACCAAATGCAAACATTTAATGATGAGATCCCTTCTATATTTGCCTCTTTGTTGTGATATAGCCATAAAAAAATTTGATAATTATAAAGCCCCTCACATCATCTTATTGCTTTCACCATTGCTACAGAAAAGCATGCACATGCTGTTACTATTTTCGATGCGATGGAAAGTCACATTGACTTTTGCGTTGCATCTATTTAGTAAAATCTGATGGTTTGCGTGCTTCACTGTCATAAATGTTATCTGTTCCTTCACACTCTCCACTGCGAAAATCAGTGAGAAGATAATCACTGACAATTTGCATTTGCTGGAGACTCTTCAGCAGCACAGACAAACACGCTGTCAGCTATTATTACGTCAACATAATGTGGATTATGTAGTAAAGTACACACACACACATACATACACACGCATATATACATATACCTATATACATATATACATATACCTACATATATAGAGATATACATATATAGAGATATACATATACATATATATATATATATATATATATATATATATATATATATATATATATATATATAAATTTGATCAATAAACAGATCATAATTGGACATATATATATATATATATATATATATATTAACTGATTCATCTAAGAAAAGAGACAGTTTGAGTTATTGTCGTCGCGCTTTGAATTGAACTTCACTTTGACAGGGCTGCTCATACTCACAGGTGGCACACAGAGTTTTTTACCGTAGCCACTCAAAACCCTTAACAGAATGTCAACAATGTCTGATAATTGGCCTGAAAAATGGTATTTCTGAGGTAAGGGTGGAACTTTGGTGTCAGTTTGTCTGACATGTGGTTTTGACTGAAGCCAGTGGTGCAATTAGGAAGTCTAACACAGCCAGGGGAGTGTTGTTGTCATGTAGTGTTGGCACATAAGATTTCAGAAAACATGCATTGTATTAGCACCCTTCATCATATTTTTGGGCTTAATACATTGTTCTATTAATGTAATTCTCTCACTATTAGGATAAAGGATAATCTGTAAGTGAATGCAAACCATTGCAATGTGCATTTGGCAAAGCACCAAACATTTATTTCAGTTGTACATAGGTTGTAAACATACTGTAAATTACACAGGTTTGAAAGCGGCTCTTAAGTCTATGCTATCATAGCTGTAAGCTAAGGAGGTGGAGATGCAAACAGATCTTGAGCAAAGTCAAATCTGAGTCAGAGAAAGAAAGTGGAGGAGATCACAGTGCCTGGGCTCAGCAGAATCAATCACATGAACCCAAACACTTGGAACCACTAATCCTCCTAATCTTAAATTATCATGGCGAAGGAAGGTAATATGTATAAGGCAGCGCAGAATCACAAAAAGAGCGCTAATCATTTCCGCACTCAAAGAGCCAACAATACAGACATTCAACCCAACATTTTTCAGAATCCAGTTTTAATATTTTTGGAATGAACAATTTAAAGCACATGAAAACATTTTGTTCATTATTACAAAGAAGAAAATCAACATTTTTTTTTTCTGTGAATTAATAAAAATTAAACAAAAAAAAAAACAACAACAACTGGATGAATTTAGCTACACAAAAATCATTTCTCTTTGTAAGTTAGCCACCACAAATAATGTTCAAACTCGATCGTGTCATCCAGATATAAACATGGTTGAGGAGCCTAATATGTCCATATTTTTGAAAGACACTGAGGTATAACATCTGGGTGAATAAAGTCTGTCTGGAAGAATAAGCCCTCTCTTACAATATTTATATTAATATTTCATCTTATTATGGCTTAATTTCCTAATGGGCATACCCACTGGTATGCCATTGAAAAAAGACAAAATGCTTTTGAGTTAAGTGTCATGTTCCAGTTTTGTTTGTTTTCATAAAAGTCAAATAATGAAAGTTATATTATTTACAAAAGGTCTATTTTATACTTACAAACTGGAGCTTTTGCCAAATTGTCACGAGTGTTTTCAAAGGACACGAGACTTCTGATCAAATTTGTTCTTAACAAACATCAAATATATTTATAAGATTTATTTCTAATATAGTCGACCGAATATTTATTTAAATTTTAAGAGCTGGATCACATGCAAGTTTTTAGAGTGGATTCGGAAATGAACAATATTGTACAAATAATAATAATAATTACAGTTTTATCAAAAAGCACTTTTTTTTTTTTAGCACCTTGAGTGTTTTGTGATTCAGCACAAAAGCACTTCTGTGGTTGTATTCAGAGCAGCACCTGGAGCATCCAGAGAGGGAGGAGTGGTGGGAGGGGAAGGAGAAGGGAGGATGGGGCTTGGGGTGAGTGGATCCTCTCTCTGTTGCTGAAAGTGCGCCACTGTCCGCCACGGCATCAAATGTCCTTTTCCTGATGTCACTCCCATTACTAAGTTAAAGTCATTTGATTCTGGCCCTACAAGGGCGAGGAGTAGTTTCCCCTGGTCAGCGCTTTCATGACAGGGCCTGGGGGCACTCTTCTTCTCCGGGCTTGAGTGGATCTTCTTGGCAACAAAAGAAAACACAGGTTTTTGCTACGCGGGGAGAGAAGGTAAAGGTTGTTGGATCTCAGCATGTGGGTGTTAATATGTACCCTCTGACCCTGTCCTTCAGTGGGGAGTAGGGGCGTGTCTAGCCGAGGAAACAGACGGGGCCGACCTCGAAGCCAAACCTCTGGTTGGAGTCCCCAAAGTCATTCAGCATGACGTCAATGATGGGCAACTGGTCGATGCGGGGAGTGTTGATCTCCATCACCGTCTTTGAATAGCCCTGCTTCAACTGCAAGCACAAAGGGCAAATAAAATACTGAAAATATTAAGTGGTCCAAGCATGTTTCTTATTGTGTTTTAGGGAACCTGTTATGGAAGGACGGGAATGATAATCGTTCAGAGAAGCAGAGATTTTTTTGTGTAAAAAATGACCTTGAAAAAGCAGGTAAATGGACGAACGGATCTAGCAATAGCAGACAATTTCTTATGTTTGTCTTCAAGGAGTAGATATCTGATTGCACTGTTATAAAATATCAGCACAGAAGTATTCGGTATTCTGTAATGGACATTTTTCACTACTTTCTAACATTTTACAGACCAAGCAATTCATCCGTTTAAAGAATTTACAGAAGGTGTTATTTAAGTATAAGAAAAATCCCAACTGCCATTAAATCAACAAAAACTGTTTCATGACATTTTCCACTAGTAACTAACACATTTTCATTAGTGAATAATTTACTGATTCTTCCCATTAATCAACCAATCTTTTGATTCATAAAATGTGTTAAAATGGTAAAAACTGCTCGTCGTGAAATATCTTGTTTCCCAAAACAAGATATTTCATTCAATATTATAAGAAAAAAAAACTAAGACATCCAGTAAATATTTACATTTCTGAGTGAACTGAGTGAATGTTTGGCAGTTTTATTTAAAAAAAGGGAACTTGCAGATTAATTTTCTGTTGATCGACTAACCGGTTAATCATCCAATCATTTCAGCTCTGCTTCCCACATTAATTACAAACCATTAAATACTGTAAATAAGAGTGGATCTGCCACTGCAAAATGCTTATCCAAAATTAGATTCTCCATTTGATCCCTTGATTCTTTGGGTCTGTACCTGCATAAACATTGCTGTATGACATTTTCCTACAACAGTCTACATACATTTGTGAGGATTAATGGGATTTCATCGGATATAGAAAAAAAGATTAATTGCAAACTGAGAGTTAGCAAATGAGTGTTTACCGAGCAGCCGTCCATCAGTGGCTTGATGAAGGGATTATTGTCGTAAGACATTTCCTCATCGTTGGAACCCAGGAAGCGAAGCGCCTTGTCATAGTTGTCAGCCTTGGCGTCGTACCAGGCCACAGACTGATGGCAAATGTAGGTGAAGTTCTGCCGTGCTGACGAGCTCAGCAGCTTCAGGAAGGTCATCTGCACTGTGTTGATGGTGTTTTCTGCCACATCAACATAGTTCAACTACGGACAGATAGAAGGAGAGAAAGAGGGGAAAGAGGAGGAGAAATAGGGAAACAGGAGGTAAACAAAGGAGAGGGTAGGTAAATAAAATGATGCAGTGAGGAAAGTTGAAAAAGTTGAGCAAGAAGGAAAAAGGAAATTAAGTAAAGGAAGGATGAAAAGGGTGACGGAAAGAGATGTATGACAGAGAGAGTCAGGGTAGAGAAGAGAGATTGGTGGGAAAGAGTTACTGTAAATGAGACAAAGTGATAAAGCAGCAAAATGGAAAAACTTATCTAAAATGGATGTGAACGTCTCCTGGGAGGTAATAGAAAAGGAAATAAGAAGTCGTGAGGGCTGACTTACAATTTTGCCACGTTTAAATTCACTGAACCAAGAACCTGGAGATTCCTTGGGCCAGTTGGATATTCTAACCTACAGACGAATGAAAGAACAAATAAGGAATTGAATTTATGATAATTCATATCTCTTTTAATTGCTATTACCATAAAATCTGATTCAAGACAGGTACTGTATTAATCAGATGTTAACTGCCTATTACTTACTCCTGTGGATTTCTTATCTGGGTAGATGCATGTTTCTCCGCCTGCTGTGAAATTACAGAACACTTTGATGGAGTCTCCTATGCAGCCCTGGTTTGGATCAATCCAATATTCACCTGAGAGAGAACCACAGTCATGAGACACAGACAAGACGGGGGTATGAAGCACAGATTTGGCCTTCTAGAAAGTTTAGACTACTGGTGTAAATTAATGTTCATGTCATCCTTGACAAGATTGCTCAACAATCTCACTTGGTGATGAATTCTGTCTCTACTATTATAAGACGTCTCCATCTTACCATCTGGGAAGTCAGGCTGGCTGAGGTGCAGGTCGTTACAGGTCCTGGCAGGATTATCTTGGGTGCCCATGGGGAACTTCATGCGCTCGATGTCTTGTTTGAGGTTGTTGAGGGATCCAAAGACATCTTCCATTCCCTCCATACCCACGCCATCAACGCCGTAGTCTGCCAATGCCTCATCTCCCTGCATCTCAGCCTGCCGCCTCGTCTTTCTGGCAGACTGCTGAATGGGCAGTGGCTGGATGACGTCACCAGGTGGACCCTGAAGCGCAAAGGTAAAAGGTCAAGCAGAGTATTTCGGCTGAGTGTTTATCAAGGGATAGTTTTCTGAACAGCCTTTGTCAGCCCCCTGAGAATCCCAGGATATCAAAGTATAAATGGCCTGCAACCAACCATTATTTTCATGACCGATTAATCTGGCAAATGTACAAATGACATCAAATAGGTGCTGATACATTTCTGATGATTTAATAATCATTTAATTCTACCATTTTAGCTGTAGTGAGTACAGTGTTTTCCAATCACAATGTTATTGTTGCACATTTAGAGCATTCTTAAGAGTTTAATGTATACAACCATAAAGTCAGGTCAATTTAAAGACAATGAGCAACTTACAGGGGGTCCAGGTGGTCCGATCAATCCAGGATCTCCCTTCTGACCAGCTGAACCCTGACGAAAAACAAGATACCATTGACATAATGATGAGGGAACATATTTCCAGATGAACAACATCAAAACAAAGAAAAGGATGGAAACATAACTTACAGTTGATCCCTTGGATCCTTTCTGTCCTTGAGGGCCCTGTTAACACAGCAATATTAAAAAATGAACAACAGCTGTGATGTAAAGGAAAGAAAAAAATACATGTTTGTCTGGCAAGAGGTGGAACTTACAGGAATACCAGGGGGACCAGGAGGGCCGAGAGGACCTTGGGAACCACCGGTACCCTGATAACAGGTAACAGATCATCTTATTCAAAATGCAGCAGATGGAGGTATCACTTCAGATATGGTATGTGATGGATGTATTTGTCCAAAATGTCTTACAGTTAGGGAAGGGTAATGTGGCTGAATATTATTTACTTATTTAAGTATTTCTTTCAATATTTATATACATTACATCACAATATGGCAACTTCATGCAAAATTAAATATAAAATAAACAAACTGAAGCTCAATGAAAGTAATTTTTACATAAGGTGCTTATGCATTACATACACGTGATCATTATATGCTTGTATGTTGATAAACTCAGCCCCACTTACAGTTTTCCATGACTATATATGTTGTTAATATAAACTGACTATTTATATATATGACTATATGACTATATATGTCCTCTAACTCTAGGAAAGTCACTCTATCACTTTATGCTATTCACATTCTTATAGAGAAAACTGGGAGCATGCATTTATTTAAGACAGAATAGTCTGCCTGACACAGAAATTGACTTACGGAATCACCCTTGCCACCTGCAGTACCCTGAGGTCCAGGCAGACCTCTGTCTCCCTTCTCTCCGGGCTCACCAGGAGGTCCAATCAGACCGATTAAACCTGGATGACCCTGGAGTAGGACGAGAGAAGGAAATTAATAACAAAAAGTGAGACAAAAATAGAATAGAAAATTCACACACAAAAGAAACAAATACGCTAATTCACCTGCAACTTTCTGCACAATGCCTGGCCAGACAACCTCAGCTCTGTCTTATTTCTGCCTATAAATAATTAGCGTATTTATACTGGTTGTCATATTTAACAATGGTGGTCTGTCTCGGCACCTAGTGCTGGGCAGAGTTATGGCCATCTGCTTCGGACTACTGCATGCTGGCATTAAACCAATGACCATTACAAAGATGATATTATTGGACTTATACATATTCATTCGCTGCATTAAATCACTGTGTGAAAACTCCTCACAGACCACAATCTTTCATCATCTTACTGGGACAGAGTGAACAAAGAGATAGGCTACAGGCCTAGATGTTTGCTTACTTTGGAAGCTTCAGATAAGGCGCATAAGCAGATATGAGAAATACACAGTGAAGCAATTTGAGATTAGCATCATAATAATGTCTTGCCTTTTCTCCCTTGAATCCAGAGTCACCTTTCATACCGGGAAGTCCAGGGGGTCCCTATGGAGGGAAAGAATCAGTTTGTCAAGCATAAACGACAGTGATATGAATTCATATTGGTTTACAGTGACAGCCAGCGCAGAACTCTGCATTCACAGAGACGATTCCATGTCTATCCTGCAGAGCTACTGAAACAACTGCTGTAAACAACACTTCAGTAATGTCATGGCTAAAAAGCGTGCAACACTCGGTTGTTTTTAATAAGGCGCTGGCAGGTACTACTCCAGTATCAAACATTCAGTACATTTTTTTGACTTTTACAGTAACTGTATCCGCTCAGTGAACTGATGCTGCAGATTTGACAAGGTTTTAGTAGGAAGGTGGAAGGAAATGTCTCACAAGAGGTCCAGGAGGGCCATCTTGACCAGAGGCACCAGGGAGTCCTTGCTCACCCTGAAAAAAAGGAATAAATAATTACAGCTCATAAAATGAGAATTATTGGAATACTATATTTTAGAGGACACTGAACTATACATTTCAAGAAATAATGCATGTTTAATATGTATCCATGGGAGTAGAACAGTAGTTTTAGTCAGATACAGCTCAACTAATAGTGCTTTTCAATCATGTAATGGCTCCATATAAATGAATTCATTCATCACTTTAAAAGAGATTTGTCATTAAAGTTGAATCTGTGGCAAAAAAAAACACATGAACTATTTTTCTGTCACCAAAATCTACTCACAACAGGGCCAGGGATTCCACGTAGACCCTCAGGGCCAGGCTTTCCAGATGGACCCTGAGGTCCCACAGGTCCGGTTTTCCCAACAGGTCCCTCTGCTCCAGCTTCTCCCTGTTAAACAAATGGATATTAGCAGAAAATCACATTCACTTTCTTCTATTTTAGAAGAGACACAAAATTATATTCACATTCACTGTTTCGCTTAAAAACTTTTTTTGTCTATCTAACAATCGCTACACCTCACGTGTTTGGATAAAAGTGAAACATGTCTGATAATAATGACAACAACAATATCGTCCAACTTAATTATTAAAACAATCTTGTCTCTTGAAAGTCACATTGTTCGATATTCTGCAATGTTCTTCTTCCACAAAACCTCAGACTGGAAGGATTCAAGGATCTGTAACATCCACTCATATCAAATGTTAACAGAACTCGTCTACTGCCTTTGAGCAGGAACAGTGAGTTTTTTTTTTTTTTATGTATTGAGGTTCCAGAGATGTCATATCGACTAGGATGATAGGAGAAGGGGATTAAATTGTTCTGACAACCAATTAGGCCTGGATTTGACACTCAAGGATCACCACGCAGGCTTTGTCTTGTCTCCATCAAATCAACTCTAATCCTTTACTTCGATGTGGATAGAATGGACACCTTGTATGTGTGTGTCTGCCCCAGTGTGTGTTTGTGTGGAAGAGAAATAAAGAGATGGAGAATGACAAAGAACAAAGGAAAGAGCGTGGCTATGTCTGAGATTTGTCAGGTTTTCAGTCTGTGATTTCTTTGAACCATCTGATTTGGAGACAAACAATTTCTTTAAGGCTTACAAAGATTGTTCCTATTTGATGCTCTTCGGCTGTGTAAACACTGGCATGGTATGGATTTTAACAAAGCAATCAAATCCGCTGGTAGCCTCAAGAAACCCAACTGCTGTTTCTGTCAGACTAATTCGCCAGTGAATATACACCTGAGGAAGACAGCAGAGGAAAAGGCTTGAATGGGTGTTGCTTTGCCTATTTTATTGAGTATTCATGTACATTTTATAAGGCCTTCAGGCAGCAAATTTGACAATTTAGGCAACTTTGTACCTAATTGTTAAATTTAACCTTTGCATTTAATGTTTAAATGTAAATACTAGCAATGAAACATTTCACTGTTTAACCCTTTATTTACAGTTCTGTAATACTAATTATCTGGAAAACGGCAATGTTCTTAAAAGAAAAGCTTCACTGATTATCCTTATGTAGCCTGGATGATCAAGAGTGAATTTTTCATTTTGGTGTATGTGAGTTTCACCTTTATAATTTGAGCAGAAAAATATTTTATTATTCTTGACTTGACGTTTTAGATCTGAAACTGACCAACTGAATTTAGAGCAGCTTGAACACAGCTGTCAGCTGACACCTGAATTGGTGAACCCTAAGAAGCACGCTCACTCTGTTTTAGCTCTGTTTAAATGTCTTGACCAACTCCTGAGGGAAATATAATAACTGTATGTGTCTGCAGTCTGGTGCTGAGCAGGTACTGTAGTATGTATTTTTAGCGCCCTTTCACTGAAACAACGCTATGAGAGCAGTGATAGCAGCGAGAATCAGAACTTGAATCCGTTCCGAATCTTTACACTTCAATAGTTGATTGAAATTTATAAAACTCTGCTTAGTGTTGAAGCCAGAAGGTTGCAGACTTACCTTGGATCCCTTTTCTCCTTGTCTGCCCTCCTGACCTGTTTGTCCAAGAGGTCCCTAAAAAGAACAACAATCAAATGCTATTAGAACATTGTGCATGAATACTTTTTACTAATTACACATATCACTGTATTTACACACTAATTTACTATCTGCCTTTTACAACCTATTCAACAGAACACAACCAGGTAATTATTGAAACTGAAAGGGAAATTATTTAACATTTGCTGACAAGTAGTAGTTTCATGCACAAACTGTTCGGCTGAACATTCTCTGACCTTGAATCTTTTAAAAGGGAGAAGGTTATGCCGGGCCACGCAACATCAGTGCGAGCAAACTGCCCTACATTCCAAACATACTGAGCTAAAAGCACATCAGCATTTTCACCCAACAGCCTCTGGTCAAAACCTTGTAAGTGGGCTGTCATTTGCCATTAGAAACCATAATCAAATAGACCAAACAAAAGCCACCGGTCTTCAATGTAGGTTATGAGCCCTGGCAACTGTGTATGTGCATTAGTGGATGTGTGTTGAATGTATGTGTATGCAGGCATGCTTGTGTGCACCCGTGCGTGCATGTGTGCTAATGTATTCAAGCAGCCACATGCATCAATGAACACCAAACCTGAGTCAATTTCGAAGAGATATTGGGAAAGAGACTAATCCAGAATTACCTTGGTGAAGGATTAAAAATCATATGGCAAAGTCCATTAATATGGACATGGAACTGGGGCCTAATTTGTCACCTGGACAGTACTCCTTAGAATACAAATTATGGGGCTAAAAAGTGTTTACCATAATAATGTTTTTAAAATGTAAAGTAAACCGTCCGACCCTGCATTTCGACTGAAGCCACAGAATTGCATTGAAAACAGGCAAATGATGACATTTTATCTGGAGTATTAACCTATTGATCATCTTATGTCCAACAACATGCAGGACTATACTGTATTGTCAAATAGGCAGTGTGGTCATGACACGCTTATAATGAGACGCTATTATAGTCGCATTTTTGAAATCTCTCTGGCGAGGAAAACTGTGCAGAAAGATCGATTCAGTCAGTGGACCGACTGATTCCTTGTTCACAGCGGCAGACCAAGTACTCAGATGCTCTGCTTACTGTCAGTACAAGTACCAATACAACAATGTAAAAATACTTAATTGCATTCAAGTCCTGCATACAAAAGCAGAAGCACAGAAATATCATAAGAAAAATGTACTTAAAATATCAAAAGTAAGAGCACTTGTGCTACACATTTAACTACTTTACACACTGTTTGTAGTTCTAGTAGTTTAGTTCAGTGGTTCTCAACATATTAGTCAGCCCTGTCCATAAGATAAAGTTCCATAAGATAAAGAAAAAGTTCAGCTACACAAACGTATTATAGTTTTTTTCACTTTTTTAAGTCTTTGCTTTTTTTGGTCAAATATTTGACTTTTTACCTCATTGAACAGCTATTTAAATTACACCATCTGAGAAGTTTAAGGGGAAAATGTCTCTTTAGTGGAACTGCTAACAACTCACAGACATCAGAAACAGGACAAAGAGATTCAACTACACACTGCTTTTTTGTTAGGGGTAACAAAGCATAAAGGCTGGGAACCACTGGTTTAATCATCAGCAAGTAATGCATTTCATTTTCTAAGCGTATAATATTTTTTAAAAATAAAATCAAAATCTGGAAGGTATGTAGTAACCACAACTTTTAAAAATAATGGAATGTAGTGGACTGGAAAATATAATATTTACCTAGAACTATAAATGAACATAAAATGGAAAAACTTTGTACATATATGTAGAGAACTTGAGTATATGTACTTAGCTACTTTACACCACCGCTTATTCATGATTCATGTTTATCATTCTTATACTTCCATGACACAGAAGAGGTGCTGTATATGTATTGTATACATATATGTTTGCATTAATATGGCGAGATAACAACAAAGCTGGTTGATAGTGATTCTCTGGAGAATATGTTAGACAGCTGAGCATCATCCCTGCTCAGGTACACAAAATAGAATGAATTCACTTTAAATATCAATCTCTCTATCAGTCTCTCTTTCTTATCATATTGTGTCGGTCTTTCATACAGTACACTGATGGCATGGTTTACTGCAGACTATAAAACATTATTACTATAAATGGAAGGTATCGTAAAAATGCCCCGCTAGTGAAATGAAATAATCTCAGCTCAAGTCTGATGTGACAGAGAGGGCATTGAGTGCCAGAAATTAAAGTGACAAGTTAATTTCCTGACATTAGCAGCAGCAGCAGTCCTACGGCTTTCACATTACTGCCAGTCAAACTCACAATATGTCATTATTCTCTCACAGAAATGATCTCCATCTGCAATTACCGGCTATTCTATCATGCACGCCGCCTCATGAATTATTTTGGAAATGTACTCACCCTTTTGCCAGGAGGTCCAGGTACTCCAGCCTCGCCAGATGGACCTGGAGGGCCCTAAAGTTGAGTAGATAGAACACTTAAAGTCACTTCACAAACACTGAGGACTTTTGTTACATAATGGGATATTTCTACATTTGTAAAAGTGATATCCATGTTCACAGAATAGATTTTATGGGCTTCTCCTTCAGACTTCATCACCATATTGTCGCAACATTGTTTGTATGTGATATATGTTGACTTGTTTTTACAATTTCAGATCATGCAAGACTTACAGGCTGACCGGCCTCTCCATCATCTCCTTTGTCGCCTGGTAAACCATCAAGACCCTAAACAAAATACACAAATGAGCCAAACATGGAAAGATTTAACTGAATTCAACTCAACATTTCTACTCACAAAAATAATACCAAACTATGTAAAAAAAACAAAATCCTATTATGCAAAATGGGAAATGAAACACTAAAATGAAGAAAACATGAATTTGAGGTAATAAAGACATTTTTATTGCTCTTCACTTCATTTCTAATTTTACCAGTATTTTCTTGTAGGTAATGACACACAAGCATAATTGACTAAATGTGAATTTACCGACTGCTATAATATCCTAAACATGATGCAGCAACATCACATTGATTGAGGGATAAATGCAGCACTTACAGCAGCACCAGGCTCACCAGGGGGACCAGGGTCTCCTGGGAACCCGACAGGACCCTGCAGACAGATCGAGACACTGAGGAGACTGATCTTGACTCAGATATTTGACATCGCGTCAACAACAGCTCTAACAGCAGACAGCTTGACTGAGAAATATGACACAGTGATGCTGTTGCTGACAGCTCTAATAATGCACCAGTCACGGCTGTGTGTGTGTGCGAGTGTGTGTCAGAGGAGCTGACATACAGGGTTACCCTTGGGACCGTCATCTCCGGGGGGTCCGCGGCCACCGGGGGGTCCGGCAGCTCCTGGTGGGCCAGTTTCTCCCTTCTCACCAGTCTCTCCTCTGGGGCCCTGAGGAGAAATGCATCATAGGCTTGTCACCATGAAGACCACATGAGGGCTACACATGCTACTTTGACAATAGCACGCTAAATAAGGCACAAGACAAATGTGTTATCAAATCTGTGACTCCAGCTGGCATCCAAACATGCACCAAACTGACTCAAGAACTCAAAGCACGATTTTAAAAGCTGAGGGAAGAAAAACTATGAAGCTTTAAGATCATCTGTGTCATTTTAAGATGATATTTTCAAAATACTAAATGATTATACTAAATAGCTTTAACATTTTAATTAGTGGTAATAGCAGACACAGTTTGTCAGCTATGACTCAGAGCAGAGGCTGAAACATAATTACAAGCCCAGAATCGTTAGTTGACCTATTAGGACCAAGCGCTTCTCTAGTCGATGCCAGCATGACACCTTTGAAATTAACCTCAAAGTGACGTGCAACACCGGCTCTGTCACTGTAAACAGATGTGCGGCAGCAGACGCATACGTCAATACAACCTGATGGACTCAGACTCAAGGAGGGCGACTGTCCCATATCCATAATTAGGGTGAGGCCTCTCTGGTGTAAACAGACGATTTCTACTGCTTAGCCTGGATTGATGGAACTGCTCTGATCTGAGATATTCATGATGCCTGCTGTGTGAATACTTTATCCTGACTTATACCACCGAAAAGTAAAAAGTAGAGGCACAATGTGCTGCATCATGACACCGATTATTGTGCAAGGTATGTGGCTTGATGAATGCGATGCCTATGTCAAATAATGTAAAATGAGAAGGTGAACTTCATTTCACTCAGCACTATGTTGGAGACAACAGTCAGTAAAATGTTATTGTGAATACACTGTTTTCTGTTGTGGTGGTTCTGTGGCAAAATAACTCATGGGATATTCTGACTTTTGCCTCTAATAACAGCCTGGTACAGGAGGTTAGATAAATGACACCGCCAAATTGGGGTTGTGAATGACAGTGGAGGTTTTCGAATGTGGCTGAGCTAATTATCTGCTGAAACGCCCTCAGGTTGAGAGCATTTCTGCACATCAGCCTAGCGTAATTGGAGGTAAAATACTCAGAGGTAGAACAGGCCCCACAGCTTAAGTGTCAAGTAATAAACATAACTTAATTAGCTGCACTCACAGATATTCACAGGCAGATTCTTAAAACAGTTCCAACACATCTAAATTGTCAGTTCCCTTGTTTTTTATGCTCAAAAATGGCATCAGAGATGAGATGAAGAGTACTTAAGCATGTACTTACCCCGATACCAGGTTCTCCAGGTGATCCTGGGTTTCCAGCCTCTCCAGTTTCTCCCTGTTATAGCACAGTGAAAATGTTTATTATCACACTTACAGTAAACAATCCAGATAGTATGATCAGCTGATCAGTTCAGGTGCTTTTGGTAGTAAGAATGGCAATGTCCTTTGGAGGCAGAAAGAGAAAAATTCTACAGAATTCACTTATTTTGAAATACCAGAGAAAATAAAAGGAATGTATTTTTTTGTAGATTGTAAGTACAAACCAAGCAAATGTTAGGTTCTTACCTTCTCACCAACACCTCCCATTGGACCAATACCACCGGGAGGACCTTGAGCACCCTGTGGATCAATTACAATTACACTGGCATTAGTTTATTAGACTATCCAAACAAAATAAAAAATTATTGACAACATGAAATTTGAAAAAATTAGTTCTCAAATAATGAATATGACTGAAGCCTGGTTGAAAAGAAAGATAACAATTAAACTTACACTGGCCCCGCTGGGACCTTGAGGACCTCTGGGGCCAGGAGGACCAGGTGGACCCTGTCAGCGAAAAACAGAAGTTACTGAATGTTCAATATAGCAAGGTGCCACAAGCTTTCTTTATGTGCTGCAAACTAAGTGTATGTTCTACCTCACAAACAAATCCATAAGAATCCCCAGGTGCTGAAATGTAATTCAAACGGATATGACAGTACAGCATTTTCGATACTTTTGATCATATGGAAAGGTGTGGATAAACATAGGCGTATCTTCAGAAAGAGCAGAACAGAAATGTCAGACCCACTGCAGTCATTTTTCATATATTGCCAGGTATTATATCTTCCTCTTGAGGTAATGCTGTATCAAAACCGAGCAGCTATACAAGAAAGAGCAGCAACAGTAATCTGAAGTAACCAAATGCAGATTTGATTATCTTGATACACATCTCTCTGACTTTCCACTTTTGCTCTGTTTGATGACACCTGCTGCATTGTAGAAAGTGGGGTAGTGAATGACGATGTGTGTGTTTCTTGTCAACATATTACGTCTTGGCAGTGCTCTTTAAGGCCTGAGACAAGAACATAACACTCAGAGAGTGGTCAGCATGGCAAAGACCAAAATATGACTATGTGCACATAATCTGACAGGCAGCTATGTCAGAAAATCAAACCCTCCATTCAATATTCGTACATAACACTTGTCTGTTCTGATTATTCTCTGACTGACCCCTTAGTTATACATTTAGAGCATTTTTATTGTAGTCTAACTGCAGCAAAAAAATAATAAATTACAGTAAAAAATTGCACTACTTTGGATTAGAGGATACAAGCTTTTCAGCAGCTGAAATGTTTGTGTCAAAGCATCTTCCACAGACTTCAAAAACATCTGCCAAGTGACTGCTGGAGTTGCCAAACTCAGCCAGCAGCCAAAACTTCAGAACAATCAGCACAATTTCCCACCTCACTGGGTTGTACGTGAAAACAATGTGAATTGCTGAAACAGAGAAAAGCAATAGAAAGAGCTATGCTCACCATTGGTCCGACGTCTCCATTCTCTCCCTTCTCACCGGGAGGGCCGGGCAAACCCTGAGAAGAAGACAAATATTCTTCAGAACAAAAAAAAAAGGGCGTATGAGGCAGAACCAGAGACAAAACTACACATTATAAAATCCACACACAGGATCATAAATACGTTTTTGCCGCTCGTTAACAGGTACTTCCAGATGATGAGTATTGAATAGTGGGCTTTAGGATACAATGTGATGGCGAATGCATTAATACAAGCAGAACCCCTGAGTGTAAACACACAATTAGTCAAAAAGGACACCTATTGTAATTAAAGGGTATGGGAGGCTTGGGTATAATCAGCCTGTGTAAATTACAGGATGGGAGCTCCATCCATCTATGTCCACAGGAAAGTGGAAACAAAGGGGGACAGCGCAGGTGGTGCATATTATCCAGTTTTGGGATTCAATCATGCTTGACTAAAACAGTTTGAATACAACTTGGTGTAACTGCACTGAAAATGAAGGAACTCTCACTTGCTATTGTAGCTTATTGTCTATCCGCATAATTGCAGTTATTATTTGTTGTGTTAGTTTAACTCCGATGATGGAGCATGCATAATCAAAAGGTGGGTGGAAAGCAGCAGTAATGATAAGTTACTGTAAAAGCAAAATGACATGGATATCGATCATTGAGATCACATATGTGGAGTTTCAGCCCATTTTGTTGATTTACTGTACTTGCGATTCCACAGAAGGCTAATTTATAACAGATTCTTACTGGGACTTTAGTCACGGTAATAAAGCATGAGCGTAATAAGAATGGAAAAATAAATAAAGCATCAGCTTTATCATGTATAATGTTTTGATGTGACAGGCTCTTGATCAGCGCTAGACTTGTTAGGTTTGTTTCTAAAATATATGAAGTAATAGATTCGAAGGCTGGAAAAAAAGAGATGCATTGACAATAGAATGAACAGACCATATGCACACACATAAAAATAGATACACAACTCTCTTTTACAACACATATCAGAGCTAATCAATAAATGTTTACTCATGACTTGGCATTTCCCTCTATTTTCCACACTATCCTCAGACTATAAGGACACAATGGAGTAATAAAATCAGATTTTTACTCTCCTCTACATCCACATCTTAATCTCTTAATCTGAAAAATTCCTCCTCTCAGCGAGGACTCCAATTTTCCACAGCAAACACAGCCTGAAATGATGGAAGGCTTTCAAACCAAAGCCATTCATTCCCCATAGTCAAAAATCATTAATGCTACAGATAATTGCATTGAAGAGCTGAGCTCGCAGTGGCTGCTGCCATCTATTGAAGGGCGGCTTAGCCAAACATAATTAAAAGAGTGGAGATGGAGTGCATTATGCCCAATTAAAAGCCAATTGCACTTAATAACAATGTTATCTGGCCCTATTGACCAGCGGGGCTTCTCTCTAATTTCATCCTCAGCGAGTCCTTGGATAATTGACTTTGAGATATTCTCAAGTATGCCGTTTCTTTATTCACTGCCACCAAAGCAAGTTTCTTCAACTCCAGCTCATTGCCTTAAATGAGCTAATGCTCTGGCCTTTTGCTCTTCTTTCACTCTGTTACAGTTTAGAGGAAAAGAGAGCTGAGTAGGGCAAAGTGGGACCATAGGACCATATGGGACAATTTTCTTGACATCTGACACATGGTAAATGCAAACACAGAGAACACACAATTAGTATCTTAAAGTGAGACCACAGCGTTTGCTATTTAGCAACTGTGGCCTGAAGTGTCAATAGAGAGATAGAGACAGAGACGCTAAAACATAGAGAAAAAGCTGCACAAGAAGAGTGATAAAGTCGATGAACTGACTCCATAATGTCAGTTAAACAGCAGCATGCACATAGATTTTTCTAACATTAGCCAAGATAAACTTCACACCTCACCAAGTAAGGTTGCGTCTGCAAAACCCCTGGGCATGATTGAATTGAGGAAGGTTGCATTTTATTGTTCATCATTTCAACTTTTTATGTGTGAGAGGAAAAAGTACAAGAAGAAGAGGAGTTATTTCCTGTTATTTCCTCTCTCAGTACCAGATATGGTACGGTATTCTGAATGATCCCAAGAAAATCACTTTCTATGAATCAGTGAACCATTATCATTAAAAAAAAAACAGCCATAGATCAATGTGTATTCAGGTGGAAAATGAAACTGGGGGTCAACGATAAATATCACTTCCACAGCCTTTAATATGCATAGTCCATGTTTCTGCCCACAGGAAACATGGACGAGTATCTTGACAGAGGATTTGCAACGTCACAGTCAACAAAATCCTGACTGCTTAATTGCTTCAGAAGTGCTGCTCCTTTTCTCCATATCCTCTAGCCAATGAATAGTGTATGTATATTATTATATGTCTAATATGAGACATATTAGGAAAAAGATTAATGAACTTGTACTACACATTGATTACAATATCTGATCATATACGAGCTGCCACAACAGCTGGCCTGTTATTTGGGCACGAGAGCACTGCAGGTGAGCGGTTTACTGCATGATAATGATGCAGCCTAAGAGGAAAAACCAACGGCACTCCCCCCCCGCCACCATTAATGTCGCGGCAAAATGCCAAATGCAAAATGTTAGCGATGGTGATGGATTTTTAGCACTCACTGTGTTAAGGAAAGTCCTTGAGGGGGAAAAAGCATTATTTGCCAGGAGCAATACAAAGCGTTATTAGGAGCCGAGGCTGCATTAATAAATTATGCTCTGTTTTGATGTAATGTAAATGATGTAAGGAGAGATGAAATGTTGTCGGTTTAAGGCGTATGGAGGAGAGCTCATTCTGCTCTGGCTGGCTTTGACAGAGGGAAAGTGATGGCATAGCTACTAGGCTGCGTTCAACGTGATCTGGCTGTCATGTGTTCATAGAGTAACAGAAGGAGAGTCAACATGTGTGTTTATCTAGTGGATTCAGACTTAGACTTACCTGCAGTCCAATGGGTCCTGGTAGACCTGGGAATCCTCTGGCTCCTTCGTCTCCTTTCTGGCCAAACATACCCTGCTGTCCTCTTGGTCCAGACTCACCATCACTGCCCTGCGGGAGATCAAGGATCACACAATCCAAATATCTTTATTCTGATCCCCATTAGCTGGAGCTTTAGCAAATGCTAGTCCACAAACACTCATATCTATGTAGTTTTTCTCTAATGGGATTTATTTGCCCTCTTAATCGTCTTCAAGGTTATGGAGTATTTCCAAGCTCACGTGGTAGAGTGTGGGCCGATGCCCATATTCAAACACAGGTTGAGGACAGACAGTTTCCTTATTGCCTTTTCTGAAGGTCATTTTAGGGCAATATCATCCTTCCATCAATTCTCTACACCCACGCATTCTTGCTCAGGGTCAGGAGGGGGCAGGAGGTTTTCTCTTCTTGAACTCTAGACAGGCTAATAATCTATATCTCAGGGCTACTGCAAAATCAGACATTTGCACTCATTTAGATTTTAGGCCATTTACAGTTTAAAGTCATCCTGTAAATCTGTTGAGAGGTGGAAATCTATTTGAGGATTCAGAAGAAAATGCATGGAGGATACTTAAAATTAAAACAAAAAAAGGACACGGCTGAGGCAACAGTCCTCGCCACTGATCCACTGTGTTGCTGGGCTACCTGGGGAAACAGCAGCCATCCTACAACAGTTTCTCAACAGGGGATGCAGGATAAAGTACAGTCTAGCCAAAGGGTTATGATAAACAGTGTATGTGAAAGATGCTGACTTCATCTGTGAAGTCAGAGGTGCACAGGGCTACAGAGGATAGAAGGGGGGAGACTACAGGGAAAGAGTGAAGTGCTGACAAACTGGGAGTTTTCAGTTCAAACGCATGTCAGCACTTGAAAGTGGTTGAGGAGCTCTTGCTGAGCCCTGGGACATGTAGGCAGCCTCAGGTGCCGGTACTGAATGCAGAACAGTTTAGAAGGAAATGTTAGATGATTACAGGTAGCGTGGGTACAGCTTTGAAATAAAGAGTCGTCGGTGACAGGGTGGACTGAAGTTTAGAGAGACTTTAAAGAAAAGAAAAAAAGAAGTCACAAATCTGACTGCCCCAATAACTGGAATCAGAAATGTGTCTGGTTGTAGAGTCTTTATGAAATACTTAAATACTGCTTAATTTGTAACACCTCATGCACAAATTGTGCCAGTATTTTGACGCAGTCTTTGATGGTATTGGAAAGAAACCTACAAAACAACATGGAGGACACGAAGCAACAGTTGTCATCACCAAAATATGAAGCTTAGTTTGCATTGATTACTGAAATGCTCCAACAATTGTGAACTATTTATGATAAGCCTTAGGTGACAAGGAAACTCGACTATTCATTTTCACTTACAAACACCAAACTTTCTCCAGGATCGAGAGGAGATGTAGATATAGTCAACAGTGATAACAACATTAGGGCATAATAAAAAAGAGGGCAGATAATGTTGAAACTGCTCAGCACGAGTCAGAACTCAGTTATGAAGATATGAATACACATGAGCAGACTGACTCACCAGGACAAACAACTGTTAAATAATTTGTTATTCAGCTTGGGCGCACTACCTGCTCGCGGCAATCCGTCTCACCAGGTCTATTCTAGCCCCCACAGAGCCCTGCAGATGCTGAATTTTTGCTAGAATGGTTGTTAAGGCCTGATAATTTACAGCAATGAGCTGTTAGTTGCCCTGAGGCCATCAGCTATTGTAGAAATAGGACTTATCCTGTAGTGTTAATGAGATGGATGAGTAGACAATGTTTTGCAGCATACAAGGAAGCATTTTCAGCTAGGTCTGGTGCCATATGTGGTAATACGTGGAAATGACTGGCAGCCCGGGATGCCATTGTGGTTTGTGAAACTGTTTCAGTGGAAGGTCACAAGTTTAAATCTATGTAAGAATCGCAAAACAATAGAAAATCTAAATTGGTCATTGCTATTTAATTAACGGCTGGGTGCTAAAAGACCTTTATACTAAAGGTCAAGCTATTAACAACTGTGACGACAATACTCTTTGTAGGTGATATTAATAAGTTACATCAAGCTAAAGGTATGATTAAAACAAAATTTGTGTAACATTTCACTGACAAACGATGGGGATTTTTAAATGATAGGGGACTGCAGCCAAAAGTTTTTGGACTGCAGAGGCGGCAGTAAAAAGCAATACTGCTTCCATAATGTATCCCTAACCTGGCTGGAACAGTGCTAAATGTCTGACCATCTGGGGAATAAAACATTGTTTTTTAAATCAGGCTACCTTGTTGCAACAGGGTTGTAACAGGTCTCCAACTATGCACCATTAAGAGCCAAGCGTCCAGTTTTCCAAACACTCTTACAGCTCATTTAAATGACTGTCACACCATCAGCCAGAAATAGTGAAGTAAAAATAAAAACCTGCACACAATACACATTGCTCTTAATAGAACATGGTTAGAAACTACTGGATAACAAGGTCTAGTGCTGCAGAAACAGACATGATTTTGTCATTTTCTTATAGGACTGCAGCTCTGGAGACAACTAGTTAAAAATCTTTGCCAACAGGGTTTTTCTACATTTCCTGTTTGGAATCATCATCTTATCTGTCTTCAGGAGGCATTGAATTCCAGTAAATACTTCAAACTTTATTTGCCATTTCATTGTTATGACTCAGAACCCAGCAAGGTAACCTTGGACTAAAATTAGAGGAAGCACAATTGCATTTTCAAGGAATCTGAAATGTTGGAAACAAAAGATTAAAAAAAAAAAATCTTTAAAAATTCATTATCTGCTAAGTAAAGGTTAGAAAATGTCTTGAAAAGCGAAGGTGACATTTGGAGTGAATATTGGTGTGCACTGGTTACCAAGTAGAGGCACTCTTTTCATTTCATGTTTTATTCCTGAATGTGTCATACTTTAATAAAAGCGAACTGCGAGTGCACGATGATATTTCATAAGGGAAGTGATACTCACAGCTGGGCCAGGAGCTCCGACCACACCTTGAAGACCACTTGGACCTGGTGGACCCTAAAAGCACAAGGAACAATGAGATATAGAGTCTAAGACAAGACAGACCCACCGTTTCCATTTATGCTTGAAAACTATGGTAGTTAATGAAAAGAACTGCACGCTAAAGCTGTTTATCCTCATCTTTATCCTGTCTGCCTAAGGGGAATGCCATTTCTCCAGGAGAGAAAGTGTATTCCAATATTTAATTAATTTGTTACTAAAACCAAATCAGTTAAAAAATACAGATGCTTAAGATGAGGACAGAGCATACTGGTATTTTTATTATGAACTAAGCAACCATTTAGGAAACATAACAGCACTTCAGTTAATATTTTATACACTGCAGACTGTTTAGGGCAAGATAACCTTTGATGAGTCATTGCCAAGAAACCTACGTTCTTTAATTTATTCAGTTTATTTGAGAATTCACCAGCTAGGATTAGTGTTCTTTGCTCAGTTAGCATGGATTACCATTCAAAATCAATGCCTTATATTAAAAAAGTTGTATAAAAAAGTAATAAAGAGAGAAATACCAGGACTCACAAGTTCACCCTTGTCTCCTTTGCTTCCCTTCTGTCCAGGTCCACCAACTTCTCCCTGTGGTGCAGTACAAACAGCAGGGCTCACATCTCTACTCTCCATCTTAAAAGGCTCTTGGCTCCCATGTTTAGTCAAAGTCCAATATCTTAAAGTGTCACCTTTACCATGACTAGGCAGTAAATATTTCTCTGGAGATTCTAATTTGATTGGCCCACAAAGACCTTGGGCGAGTGTTTGCAAATTAACTGATTGGCTTCCTGTCTAACCCCATTGGCACTGAGATTGACAAAACGGTGTGATAGAAGATGTGACCAAGATCAGGGATGTGTGATGGTTACAAATGTAAAGATGAAGATCTGCAGTTCACTGTATCAAAAGTGGATGTGGGATTTTCTGGCCTGAGGGTAAACAGGGCGTGTAAACTACTGTCTCTTTTATTACATATATTTGTTTATCTGTAAACAGTGGCAAGAAAAAGTAAGTAAACCCTTTGGAACTACCTGCATTTATGTATAAATTTGTCTCAAAATATGGTCAGATCTTCATCAGAGTTACAATTATGAACAAAAATCATCAATTTTAACCAACAGCATATTGAATTCATTCAAACATTCACAGTGTAGGTTGGAAAAAGTGCGAGTACCTCATCAACAAAAGCTAACTGGAGTCAGTGATGTGAATGAAACAAGATTGGAGGTGTGGGTCAGGGCTATTTTGACTTATAAAAACACTCATGCATTTTGAGTTGGCTCTGCACAAGAAGAATCTGCTGATGTGAGGCACGTCTCACAAAAAAGAGGTCTCAGAAGACTTACAATCAAGAATTGTCGATTTGCGTAAAGCTGGAATCGCTTACAAAGTCATCTCAAAGAGTTTAGATATTCATCTCTTCAAACTTAGACAAACTGTCTATAAATGAAGATGATTTATTTCTATGGCTACTCTCTCTAGAAGTGGGCGCCCAGCTAAGCTGGCTCCAAAGGCACAATGCAGAATACTCAATGAAATAAAAAAAAAGAAGCCCAGAGTAACAACTAAAGGTTTAAAGGAATCCTTGGAACTGGTTAACATCTCTGTTCACACTGACACTCCACAGTGGTACTGGGAAAAAAGTTTTGTGAATGGATGAAACTGAGGGTGAACTGTTTGGTAAGAAACGCTGCACAGTGCACACCAGCATGAAAACATCATTCGTGACAGTGAAGTGCAGAGGAGAGAGCATCATGATTTGGGGCTTTGATGCTTCTGGGTCTGGAGAGCCTGCCATCATTGAGGGGAAAATTAAGTTGGCTTGATTCTGCAGGACATTCACTCTAAACATGGAAGTGGTCCCCTCAGAGCCCAGACATTAACCCAACTGAGATGATGTGGAATGATCTTAAGAGAGCTGTTCACAGCAGACAGCCTAAGAATATGGCTGTACTGAAGCGGATCTGCGAGGAAGAAGGTTCCAAAAATCCACCTAAATGTTGCGTGGGTCTGACCCACAGTTACCAGAGGCTCTTGTTTGTGGTTACTGCTGCCAAAGGAGGTTCCACCAGTTATTAAATCCACTTACTTTTTCCACCAGCAATGTGAATGTTTAACGGGTGTGTTCAGTAACGGCTCAAAATTACTATTACAGAGAACTAATTCACTGAGGTACATATTTAAATCAAGGATTCCTAGTATTGTAGTATATACAACTTTATTCCACCTTGTCACCGTCCTCTCCAGGGGGACCCTGAGGACCAGCCGGACCAGGAAGACCAACAGGACCTTGAATGCCATCACGGCCGGCAGGGCCCATGGGACCTTTCTCTCCCTAAACATAACATTGGCATGAGTCATAAGGCAGTGTCACATTACCAGCAGTCAAAACATCACTTTCCTAAACTTAATAGTGCATGCGGAGTTAAATAAGTGTTTGACTTGAATGAGAGTTGGACAGAAATACTCACAGGAGCTCCCTTTTCTCCAGCTGGGCCGGGTGGTCCTTGAGGGCCGTTGCGTCCTGTCAGACCAATGGGACCTCCAGGGCCAGCAGCGCCTCTCTCTCCAGGAGAACCCTGTCACCAAACAACAAAGGCCCATCACTCACTCCCGCATTATGTGGCAGCTAACTAGAAAAGTCAATTTCTTGCAGAGGAGCTGCATTATGGAGCAGATGAAAGCCACAAGAAGTGTGCTTGGTCTAACTTGAGGCATGAAAAGTCTGACATTAGAAAGGCTGCCTTAATTAAGAAATTTTTCAAGAAATACCTTTTCCACAGACTATAGCCACTATGATGTTAAGTGCCTTCAATGTCCTGGAATGAATGAGACTCATTGTTTTCGTTTGTTTTTTCAATTTTCACAGAACAATGCCCATATTATTAAAATAAATAAATAAAAAAAAAACATATTTGATGTTCCCACACAACCAAAAAATGTTTTAAGGACACTATTTTCTAAGGGTTCAATTAAATGTGGTCCTTTTGCTACAAGCACCTTTTAGAACAGTATTTGTCTCTTTTTTTAATTTTCCTTTTGAATTGTTGTACGTAGTACAACAATTTAACAATAATGTGAATTATGCTTAAAGAGAAATAAGATCGTGAACTGATAACAAACATATTGACTCAGCTCAAAGCTTCACAGCTTCACTAGGATGAGAACTGTGCTGATGAGCAAACTCTTATCTAACTAATAGGTTTCAGCTGCTTTTCTCTGCCAAGGCCTCATGGAAGGTCTTGCCATTTTTTCCCACATTAGTGTGTCTTTATTACCCTGCTCTTCGCTCTGCCCAGGTGTGTACTCATTATTGTCCAGTGGCTCAAATCACATAAAATGTGAGGACATCCTAGATCAACAGGTCATTATGGCATTCTCCTACCTAGGGATGGTCTAAGGCTACAGTCAAATAAAACATATGCATGTATACAGGCCCAAGATTTGCCCTGATTCCCACGCAAACGCACACACACTGATTCAGCTGCTGATGTGAGTAGCCACCTGGCACTCATATGCCTTGCCCATTTCATGACAGACACTGCCGGTGACACACACACATTTCCAAACTGTCAACCTCAGCCTGCCAACCTGCTCGTAAGAGCACACGCATGCACGCGGTCACACACAAGTTTCTTTGACACACAACTTTACATTTCCCTCCCTTCCATGTTTTCTCACACGCATCCAATCCTGTGGCTAGAAAGCAAAACTGCAACACAAAAACATGCAGACACACAACCAAAGTTTGTCACTCAACTTGTCACATTCATCCTTTCTCTTCTTTCTTGGACTGTCTCTTTCAAACACATACACACAACTGTCTAAAGAGACAGAGGGAGGGAGAAACTGCGGCGCACACACAGCACTCACAGACTTTCCCACAGCACAACAGCAGCTCAATCTCTGGCAGGAAATCGATGGAGGAAAATATCAGATCTCTTGTGTGCGTGGGCACTGCACACCGGCCTCTTTTTTTTTTTTTTTTTTAAGAGTTTTTCAAACACTACCAAAACAGTCTATCACATGTTTTCAGCCAATGGCTCATTTTCAAGCCAATTTAAGAAAACTATCTCATTCCGCAGTGGAAATGGTTTCACTCTTTCAGAGAAAGCCCCTCTTCTCGCTTTCATCATCTTTTCATCCATGCTCTGCATATCCGCTGTCATCTAATCTGGTGTTGCTCTGTCGCTGGTGAGCAGGGGCAATTATCGGGAGCCTGCGTTTAACGCTTGAACAAAATGTCAGACAGTTCAAAGCTGCCTGTCAGTCAGCTTTCTGTACAGATTCACTGCCACAGACCCCGAGGCTGGGCTCAGAGACAAAGGCAGGAAAAAAGTGCCCCATTTATTTATGGATTACCCTGCCGCTCCTGTTCCTTTTCAAGGTCCTAAACTATGTGAGAGCAAGTCAGATTTGACACAATACAGTGTATGAATGTAGCTATACTACCCAAAAGGGTGTTCATTACTGTGATTAAGGGTGAATAAGAGATGCAGACGATACAACATAAGTACCTATAACTACAAAGGAAAGCCCTCAGTGTACTATGTGTTTCAATTGAGTGAAAAGTTTCTCTAAAAGTAGTGGTCATATCAAAAAAAAAAAAAGAAAAAAAAAAAGAGAGTGACAACAAGACCCAACCTTCCTCCATATGTGCCACAGCAGTTGCTATAGTAACTACTAAATGTGAGTGGAAAACATCACAGACCAATCAAGTCCCTGGAATTAAGCTAGTTGTTGTTCAGTTAGGCATTTAAGCAATGATTAGGCCATGATTCAAAGCAATGTTGTAGGGCACTCTCTCTCTTTAATTTCATACCTAAGAATATTTCTTTGGTGTTGTAAAGACACTATAACTCAAGCAGGATATTGCTTTTATCAAACTGTGGTACAAAGAGTCATAAGCTTCCTATTTTAAACCGCTAAAGCTTAATCATTACAAAACTAAAATGTTTGTCCTCTGAGGAACAATATAATACCGAAACAAAAACACAATAAACACCAGTATGAGTGGTGATCTTCAGTTAGAAAAATTTGTGATTCTGTGATCGATTGTGTGTCTTACAAGGATTCACACATTACTTACAAGGCTTCACATAAGATAAAAGATCCAAACTATCTATCTGAACTATCCATTTTATAAGAAAATAGATGATTTATTTTCCAATATAACTAAAAAAATAAAGAAAGAGTTAAAAAATTAAAAAAATTAATTTGACATTTAACACTGCAATGTATATTCATGATGAACAACATATTTGTAACCATGGTGGTGGTACTGATTTCAATCATAACAACCTGCTCTACTTCACCACCCTCTACACCGCAGTTTACATTGCATGTGCTGCTGAATTACTGGAGAACGGAGTGGCGCACAGCATGTGCGACTCCGTTCACCAAAAGCACAAGTCACTTTTCACTGCAATCTCTGTGGCAGGGGAGATGAGGTAACCATAGCAACAGGCTACTTACGATGGGGCCAGGGGGACCCTGAGGTCCTTCTCCTCCCTTTAAGCCAGCTGGACCCTGAAAGCACAGGACAGGAGAGGGTTAGATCGCACTCACTGCAGGGCCGCCGCTCAATGCCATTCAAAAAGCAGTAATCACAGCTGTCAAATGGGTCTTTAAACGTTACTACGTGTGTGTATGTGTGCACCTGTGTGAGTGTGAGTGTGTGTAGATATGTGTATACCTGCCCTTGTGTATATGGAGGATTTGGACCCAGAAAGAAATGTAGTAAATAGCAATAGCAATATGTTTGGGCATGTATATTTGGAGGCCTTTTTGTATTTTAGTGATGTTGTTAGCATTGCTTAAAGACACACTGACAGGTGATCAAAGTCCGGTCCACTGTTGACTTGCTTTCTCTGAATTTGCACTCACAATTGGTACGTTAGTAACTCCCACAGTACTGAGGCAGCAGGTCAATAAAGGGTCAGTTCACCAAAAATACAAAAAAAAAAAACCCAAACATATTTTCTCACTCAGTTCTAGTGGCATCCAGCCCCTGCAGATAGCTTTGGTTTTATTTATCCAGGTTTTTCGATATCAGTCTGGGAGATTTCTTCACCTTAATCACAAAGAGCTGAAATGATTTTTGGTTGTGCAACTCACAGTGAGGAAAAATTAAATTTAAAATATCCAGCATCACAGATTTTATTGGAACTGCTTTCTAGCACAGAAATTGTTCACAGTAAGATCTACGGATTATTCAGAGAGAAGAGGGTGATGCTGCAGTTGAAATTCTTTAAATGTTATATTTTAATGCTGTGAGCACCAAAAATGAATTTCCATTCACCTCCATTGTATCAGGGGGTGGAAAAATCTTTTCCATTATAATTGGACATTTATGAAATTGGAACCAGCAAATGTTTGACTTTTCTTTGGCATTTTTTCTTGAAGAAACGACTGAAACGATTAGCTGATTATCAATAAAGGTCTATAGTGAGGAAATCATTTTTGGGGGGAAAGTGAGTGAACCAACCCTTTAAAGCAATCAGGTAATCCTGGTTACATTCTGTAAATGAGTTTGGTTGGGAATTGGATTTGTCTAAAATCATGAAATTCAGGAATACTAAAAAAATAATAATTATTTGGCACAGAGACATAATAACAAATAATTCATGAAATAGCAAGATTCAAAAAACATTTACTCTGGCTGCAGTTCACCTCCATTGGAGAAAATTTGGCTATTACTTACTAAGTTATAATGTAGCATAATCTGCAGGTATATTTATATTATTCATGCAAAAGGAGCCATTAAACGAGCTTCAAAGGAAATAAAAGAGTGAAGGGATGAGGCCTGCGGTGGGCCACGAGTTCAGGTATAGTCCATTTATCTTTGGACTCCTGTCACATCCTCCAGATCCCCGCCCTTGAATGGCAGTGCCTGTGCTGCTGAATCACAGCACCAAGAGGTTGAGACTGCATATGGAAAACACAGTTCACCAGAGGCAGTAAAGACTTTCATTATAATAACTAATTTACAGGCTCCAACAGAGCCAGCGGGTGCAGAGGCTGCCAAGCAGGCTCTCCACCTCCCCGGCTTCCACATTTTACCACGGTGCATTAGGAGGCTGGAAGGATCTTTCTTTGCTGGACACACAAAAAGTTATTTATTGGCTTGTATATCACTACTGTGCCTTTCCTCAAAACAGAGAGATGGGATAAAGAGTGTGTGTGTGTGTGTGTGTCACCCTATGCCAGTCCAAAAGTGAAAAATAAACTATTTGTGCGTGAGTCCCTCCACGGCACTCTCTCAGCAAACAGACTGAGATTAACTTTTATGTTCTTGCTCACACAACAGGTGCACGCATTCATGTGTGTTTGTGTCTGTGTGTTACTGGATGGGAAAGTGGGAGTGGAATTTGTGTGTCTGTTCATGCAGCGTGTGTGTGTGTGTGTGTGTATGTACTGCCGTTATGAAGAGAAAGTCATCCCTCCGCACACATGGGACAAACATAACGGTGGTAATAAGTCTGGTGCAGTGCTGTCGTGTGCTCTCTTAACGGTCAGCCTTGAAATGAGCTTCAGCCTCAGTCCCTCAAGCTGATCCTCAGTCAGCCTCTAACAGCCATCCGCTCTCACCTTGAACTCTTTCTCACCCGTTCCCGCTCCTTTTGAGAATTAATTCGGGTTACTCAGCAGGCTAGGGTGCGTGCTCACAAAGTCATGGATTTGAATAAGAATCAGAGGGCTTTGACTCATTCTTCGATCGAAAGAAAGAAAGCAGGAATTCCTCAAAGTAAAGGACCTGAAACTAATGCAACTTTAAATGCAGGGTTAATTGTTTTTAAAATGCACAGACTACAGATGATTACAGAGACATTCATTAGTTAAAATATTTTGCCAAAGTCACATTTACAACATGCTATAACCTACTTCAACCTTGCTGAGATAAATTATGATAAAGTATGTTAATACTGTGTCTCGATTAGTCCTCTCCATTACTTCTGTGTAAGCCAGTTCTGCACGTTTGTAGTCAGGTCCGCTGCCAAGCCTGACATTTGGTTTAACAGCAGGTTGTTAGTCTGGTAATTGGAGTTTGGAGCTAAATTCAACCGGGTGTGTGCTCGGGATTTGAGATGACACACTTCTATGCGCACATGTGACTATGTTTGCATGAGTGTGTTAGTGTGTGGGTGGTCTGTACGTTACCATGGCCCCTGGAAGACCTCTTGCCCCCTGGAAGCCCCTCAGGCCGGGAGGTCCTGCCTTGCCACTATGACCCTGAGGACCTGGATCACCCTACAGAGGGAGATGGAATAATATCCACTTAACTGACATCTGATATAACACAGAATTGCTTTAGATGGAAACAGTGAAGAGAGCTGGATCTGTGAGAATGTCAGAGAAAAAAATACATGGATCTGCTTGCTTGATAAAAGCTGAAATTATGCCTTATTATATGCGAAAACAGCCAGTGATTAAGAAATAATGGCAAAAACAAGAGACGTGTCAGGTTTTACATACAGTCAACTAGAAAAGATAAAGACTAGAATACGCCAGATTTTAAACAAAGTCACTGTGTCTACTTTTAATCCTTGTCTGTCAACTTCAATTTTCCAAAACACTTACTATACCATTATTCAAGATTGTGAAACAGCTAAACTAAGATCTCCTTTTCAGTTCTTGTACAAAAAATGTTAAATTTTTAACCTTTTGAAACCATTCATTTTTAACAGTAAGAGTGCAGTTTTGTTACAGTGGAAATAAACGGTCTAAAATCTTAAAGAGCTGAAAAAAGTGCTTTAAAAACAGGTTTTTAGTTTGATGTGAGATGTTAAAATAACAATGACGACATCACTCAAGAAAGAACCTTATATGACTTCAGTGGTTATTACTCTGTTTGATCTTCCAATAGAATATAACTGCCTGCAGCTCTGGCTACGATTCAAAGTAGTTTTCATTTCTCTTTATTATTCTTTGTTTTGCCCATAAATAATATTAGAATAAGTGTGTTACATTAAAATGCAATGGGTAGTTCAAGTGCTGGGATGAAGAGAAACATCAAACGATTACAGCAACCTCCAAGGATAAAAACAAAGAGGTCAGACAAGTAATTTTCAACGTGGTTCTCGAACATACGAGGCAGAGAAAAAACATGATGGCGCAATACATTTAAATACTCATCACTAGTGCACTTTGCTTTTGCAGATCACAAAACAAATGGTCATTTACCTTTCCACCCTCTTTTCCTGCAGCTCCAGGTAGACCTTGCTCACCAGGTGGACCAGGAGAGCCTGGGTGTCCTCGCTCTCCGCTGGGTCCCGTCTCTCCAGTCGGTCCCTGTCATGGACAGCAGAGATATACGATAGTCAGTGACCTACAAATATGTGTCTCCACCTGTGTCCTAAAGGAGATACGATGTTGATACATATCTCAGATATCCTTAAGATGTTTAGGACATCTGACATGTGATGCGAGTAAACAAATTATATTTTTTTTAGTTATTTTTGGCATTTTTTTCTTCCACAGTAAATGGAAGTCTTAATGAGATGGAATAATTTATTTTCAGCCCACGCTTCATTACTTTCTAAAGACAAGAAATATTACCGCAGGCATCCAAAATCTATCTGGAGCTTTTCGAAAAGCTTTTGATGCATTTTGATTAACATCTGTGCATATGGGTATTGTTTTGCAATAGCTGTTGTTTCAGTTGCTGTTGCAGGTACATTACTTTAATTTCAGTGTCTGTTCAACAACAGAATAAGTGAGGAAAGTACATCACAACTATAGTAGTGAAGAGTGCTGTATATCTACCTGTGGTCCAACCACCCCCCCAGGTCCTGGAGGTCCTGTCTTTCCTTGGAAGCCCTGAAGGGGAAAACAGAGACATTGTTGACTGTACACAGGAGTTTTATAGTATGTACACTGTACTTTGTACTGTACAGTGTGTAAAGAGTCAGAGCCATACAGAACTACATATCAGAGGCACACTTTTATTGGTCGTAATTTACCTTATAAACAAACAAGTGTATCTGTACAGTATGGTATTCTCACTCTATAGATTAATATTTGGTTTAAGTAACTTTTTAGTTTTTGTTAAGGGATAAATATAATCGCCAGCTCAGTGAAGCACAAACACATTCAAAATACATGCCAGAATTACTTGCTTTCAAGTTTCGGACATGTAATTGATGACAATGTTGCATGAAAAACATATACATTACTATATCTACTGCTATTGTATCTAAAATTAAAACAGAACATTATATAGTGTGGCCATGATGACTGGTGGTGTCGTGATCAGTGATCAAATAATCAACAATCTTGGTTGAAATCAGTGATAATCAACTGTTGTGACAAAGTACTATATTAGCTCAGCTGCATTGCAGTGCCTATATTCCATTTTCTATTGCTTCTGCTGCAATTTCACCCCACCAACACATTTTGTAAGCTATTTCATTTCTCTTCTTCCATGCTTTATTTTATTTTTTTTTGTATAGTCTATCTGAGAGGGCAAAAGGCTGAATCGGTAGTGAGTGGGCGCTGATGCATGATGTCCAGGGTCGAATGGCACGACACAATGCATTCATGAACAAAACTACCCACTCACCGTTTCTCCCCTCTGTCCAGGATGACCAGGCAGCCCATCTTTTCCTGGTGGGCCCTGGGGGAGAAAAAGGTAGACAGTTCATAAAAATCAAGACATCAGGTTGTAAGTGTGAATTAATATTTGAAAAGCTTATATGAAAAGTGTCAACATGGACTTGTTGTGGATGATGCTAACTCACAGACAGTTTGACAGCAGTATACTTACATTGGGTCCTTTGGGTCCGGGGAAACCAACAGGTCCCTGTGGTCCTTGCGGTCCCTTTATTGAAAAAAAAAAATAATAATAATAATAATAATAATAAATAAATAAATAATAGAATGAGCAGAGAGAAGAGATGAGAAACACAAAAGGAGTTTAACTTCTAACTAGAATTTAATTGGATTCTAGCCGGCAAATTTTATTTTATTTTTTTATCTTTGCAATTGAGAAATAATTTTCATTACCTTTTCATTTTAAAAGTTTTTTTTTTTTAACCACACAAATTAGGTATGAAATTAATTAGCTGACAGAATCTGCAGCTGGAGCACAGTTCTATCCTCCTTTTGATTTTGATGTGACAAACAGCTGTAATTTACTTTGAGTTAAGATTCAAGTACAATGTACCTGATGTGCTTTTGTTTTCACTATCTCTGAGCACAAAACTTCAGAACTTCAAGAGGCACTGATCAAAGAATATCTGATACTAACCCTCTCTCCTGGCGGTCCGGGAGGTCCATCATTGCCTGAGGTGCCCTGATGAAAAAGAAAAGACACTGAGAAAGTGCTGTCAACTTTGTCCAAACTAGTATGAGTATGATATGTGAATAAAATGTATGTAAAGCACTGACACTGATCTTATACAGGAAGTGTTTGCACTTTCATATTTCCATAAGATTGGGCCCTGCATGTTTTATATGATTTATGTTATTTATCTTTGTTTGTTTCATATAATACACAATAATGTCATTGCCCATTTGCAACAGACGGACAGATCACTGTTCACTGTTCACTCACAGACAGATAAGTCTGTTAAATACTGCATTCTAGAAGTCAAAAATTATCCTTGCAATCACCTTTGCACCTGGTTTTCCTGTTGGTCCTCTTGCACCACGGCCACCACGTGGGCCCTAAATACATAGTATATAAAACAACACAGTAATGTAGCGTAAATAATATATTAGAAAATATAACAAAACAAGTACACCCAAAACAGAAGTTAATAGCATAAAGGGCAGGTAGTCAATGTCTGGTGCCCTCTGTGCCCATCTCTACAATTCCCCTACCCAATGCATATCTCCTTCAAAGGAAAAATAAAATAACGCCAATACACAACTACATAAAGGAAAAGATTTTCATCTGAACACAATAAATCATTGATGTGGATGGCTCAGGCTTCGTTGGCAGACAGTGGAATTACCTACCGTTGGGCCACGTTGCCCTCTAGGGCCAGCTTTGCCAGCAATTCCCTGAGAAAGAAAAACAAAAGATTTGATTTGATCATTCCTTGTATGATCAGCCAATACAAGTACCTTTTCATCTCGTCATTTCAGAAGTTTGAGCTGAAGCAATTCTATGGTAACAAATACACTGGAACATGAGACAGACACAAATGCTAAGGGGGTTTGAGTCAGAGATGAAATACAACCATCGGAACATCTTTGGACAAAAATAAATAATCAAATTCCTGCGGTAAGTGGATACTCACAGGCACTTGACAGCTTGAACTACCTGTCAGTTCTAGTACGATGGGGCCAGGGGTGTCTGCCTCTCAATGTCTGTCTGAGAGCGGAGACAAGCTTGTCTCATCAGTAATAACCCTCTCCAGCATTCTACAACCCCTCCTGTCATCCCTTCATCTCTGACCCTTTCCAACTGGACCCACTCTACAGTATTATTCACAGCGTTGAATATATATTTGCCAGCCCCTCCCTTGAGTGCTAAGTCCTGATTACACCACAAGATGATGTCCACAACGTATGTGGACTCCCCTGTTCTCTCACTTCTTTGTGTGTTTTTTTTCTCTGGTGTTAGTTTTCCTGGTTTGGGTTTGGTTCTTTCACTCCAATTAAAGAAAATCTTGACGATACAACATACAATAATTGTTTTGAACAAGGGCGTGCTTCCAAGTTTGTGGCAACTGATTTGGAAAATCCCTTTCCTGTTTCAAAATGACAAAGTGAGGTTAATAAGCACATGGTTGTCGTGGAAAAACCTGACTGGTCTGCACAGAGCCCTAACCTCAACTCCATCCAGTGCCTTTGGGAGCAGCTGAAATGAAAGGCCTTATCGCTTACGAGACCTAACTGATGCTCTTGTGGCTGAATGGGAGGAAATCCCTGTAGCCAGTTTCCAAAATGTTGTAGAAAGTCTTCCCAAAACAACTATACTTTGTTTGGGTGTATACATACTTTCTAGTGCAGTCCATACATAGTTGGGTTATAAAAACAGTGGCATACACATTCTAGATCCAAAGTGACATTTTAGGAATTCATGAACAAACCTCATGCTGAGTCAGCTGATTCCTGAAGTATGCAAAGCACACTGTGTACAGGCTATGTTGCACTACGTAAAAAATTTTAGAAATTTAACAGTATTTTTTGCTTCTGAGTCCTCAGTTGGACTGAACCAGCAATGTCTTAGTTACATTAAGTGCATCTTAGACTGTTAAGACTCATTGACCATAATGTTTTTCAGTGTTCTACTCTATCAGCACTTACTTCCCTTTGCTTAATAGGAAAGCCCTCAGTGACTGAGTGTACATGTCTTTAACAGGAGAGAGAATAATGAATTTTGTGGCTCACCCTTGCTCCCTTCTCGCCATTTGCTCCAGGGAATCCAGGGAAGCCATTGGAGCCCTGCGTGACAAGTAAAAAAAAAAAATAATAATAATAATAATAAGCGAGAAAGAAAAGGAGTGATAGAAAGGAGAAACACATTTGAAAGTTGGAGGGTATAAAATCAGGGATGCCCTCTGTAGTCTCTGTCCAGGAACAATGTTACAAAGGCTGAGGAGGACCTAGCAGAAATTCCTTTTGTGCTTTACTGATCAAGGCTAATTAAAAGTCTAACAAAAGTAACGCCACACTGTCCAACAGATTTTTATCATCGGGTTACAGCTTTTAATTTGTGAGTTCCCACAGATAAATGAGCAAAGGGAAAGTCTCTTCCATGCCACTTAGACATTATTATCACAGACAGACAGAGGACCTGCTCAGTTGTTAGCACAGTTAGGAGGCAAAATAGGAAGTCAAAAAAGGCAGGGGGAGCAAATAAAGACAAAGGAGGGGGAAACAGCACCTCCCCTTTGATACCCATCAGCAGTTTATTTATTGGGCTTTCACAGGCTGTGCCCTCTGATAGTGGTAATGGTACCAGTCAAACAAATACTAGGAGGGCAATCACCAAGCAGCTTATCAATATAGCCTCACTTTGCAACGGAAAAATGCAGTATATACTGAGCCTATTTCAGTTAAATATCTCTTTGTCTTGGCTACGTAACAAAATCATGTGCATGTCTGGGTGCTTTGTATTTAAAACATTCTCTGATGCAATGCACATCTACAGTGCTCATTATAGCTCACATGCATTTGTATACATAGTAGGTGTAGTACTGCGCCGTATAAGCAAGGGCAGCACAAAACACAGTGTCATGGGCAGAATTGCAAGAGGTAAACAGTCTAACATTGTGAAGGCAGCAGGAAGGGAGATCTATGCCACGTAATTTGTTTTTCACAGAGGTGCAGTTATGGTAAACTGAAAGGAGAGCTGGTACTGAACAAGCCTGACTTGTGCCACAGAGATAAGACAGTCCACTGAAGCTATTGCAAATGGCATCCAGAATTAACGGGGTGGGAAAGCTGTTAACAGAGAGTGATGGGGTGCAGCAGCCAAAAACACAGCCAGTGGAGGGATTCATACACAGGCTGATCGAGGGGGATAAAGGCTGCAAACGAGCCAGGACTTTGACCCTGAACCTACTCACGAGGACAATGTGACATTTTATAACACTGATGACACTGTGCAATGGGATCATGGGACCTTGATCTCTTAAATACTATGAATCCATTTAGGAAAAAAAAGTCCCCAAAGGGGGCACTAAGGTCCCGTCAAACACTCAGTAAATTATCTTTAAACTTATAGAGGATTTGGCATTTAAAAGCATTTTCATTATAAGTTACCATGAACAGTTTCAAACTTTATTTTTACTTTTAATATTTTTTTTAATGCTGGATATTACTAGAAGAAAAGAGAAACTGTGGCACTGCTTATACTATGCCAAAGTCAGGATGCCTTTTTTCTCTCACTCTCTCCAAAACACTTTTTTGAAGCATATCCAGTCTAAAAAGAAGATCTGATCCTGGGCTCCACTGGGAACCTTTGTGGGCAGCCTTGTTTAAAATTATTTATGGATACAAACAGAAGGGTATCCTTTGTGTTTCTGCTCTCTTTGCTATTACTGCATGCTTTTGCTACATATTCAGCACATTGAATCCACTAGTGAACAGTTTCATTCAATAGTGAAATAGCCAGTAATTAAACAAAGTGAAATAACTGATTTCAAATTACTGTAACAAATGAGTGGAAATTGTCTCATTTCAATTCTACTGTGTTTCTCCAAGTTTGTTTAATTTGTCTGGGTCTCTTGTTAATTTGTGTGCTACGCTTAGCTCAGATCCTGCTGACATTAACAGACAGAGCAGGAGACTTGCCTATCTGAATGTTGTGAGAGTAGGTGTACCTGACCCATCATATCAGTGCCAAGCTGTCAGTGCTGACAGCAGCAGAGAGGAACCAGCTGTAGCAGCACATCTTGATAGTGGAGCTGTGGCACGATGGTCAGTGCTACGGTGCAAGGAATGCCAGACTGTTAGATAATGTCTGGAAGAGGTTTAGGAGGGAGGACAGCTGATGACTCCAGGAGGAGACCATGCAAGTTAAGCTCCCTGTAAGGGTTGTGGCGAAAGTACAGTGGGTGTCTGCTTGGGTTTGTGTTTGTGTGAATCACGACTAGTCAGCAAATCAGCAAGTTTTAGAAAGGCATGTGGGAGCAAATTTAAATATGAGTGAATGCTGATCAGCCAAACCTCTATAAAAGATTATAAAGTCAGCGAGAGAATCAATACTGAAAAAAAGGACACATTCACATGCAATACACGTTGGCATTATGAGCACAGGCAGACAGGAGAACACCCTCACGTGCACACACATAAGGGTAATAGTTTCACACTGAAAGACAGTTTAGTTAGCAAACACAGACATTGTCCTTGAACCGTTTACATTACTATGGTGGCAAACAGCTCTTCTGCTGAACTGCCCTTGGCCAAGCCTCTGAATATCTACATACAGATGGCCCTGCTCTATGACCTCCCAGTGGATTAGGGGTATGCACAACAAGGACTTCTCCAAATTGAACAGCAGGGTACCGTTCATCACATACCTTGGGGCCTTGTCTTCCAGGGTATCCAGGCAAACCAGGGACTCCAAGTTTTCCCTAAAAAGGAGCAAAGAAAACAAAACAAAGACACTGAGTTCTCATTGTGTCACTAGAGACTGCAGTAAAGTTCACAGAAGCATTGCAAATGGCAATAAACTTATAACCATAAAGTTTTACTTCTGGTGTGGGAAATTTTTTTAATACCTTGTTTATGAACATGACATCATCCGTGCAGAGGCTTTTCTGCTTTTCACCCAAATGTGAATTCATTTTGGCCCATGTAGGCTATTCTAGATGGTCTATGCTCATTAAGAATTACACGGAATCTGATGTAACTGTCCTGTGTGCCTTTAAACAAAGGTCAAGTCATTTATTTATTTATTTTTTTTTACAGATTGCATCCAATACTTCTCACTCCAGTGCTGGTCATTTGTACCTCTACTTTACTGTTGCACTCATTTTAAACATCTCAAGATGAAGATGTTGGCAAAACGTGAAACATGAAATATACATTTTAAAATATTAATGATATACATTAGCAAAAGTATCAAGGGAATTAAAGTCTGCAATTTCACCAGGTGGGATTAGTTCATCTGTGTTGCAAATGTCCATTTCAATTTTAGTAAAATGACTAACATAACTTGAGGATAACGTTTAGTGCTGCAATTAGTTTTCCTCAAGTCTCTGTTTTTTAAAATAAGATTTCTAATTACCACTCAGCATATCATTTCTACAGGTGCTGATATCACATTTTATTATGTAGTTGTATCCACAAACAAGTTCATCAGGCCTTTTTACTGAATAAGAAAACAGTTCATACATCAAAACGCTTCGCACTTTTGTCCATATACTCTAATGTGACCTACAAAGGTCTTAATGTAACCTGTCATAAGAATTTGTTAGAGTATAAATACTGCAGCATGACAAAGCAAGATACTCTGTGGCAAGATAAAAGCTCCAGGGAGAAACGCAGTCAACATAAGCCAATTAAAATGTGACTTCTGCCGAGCTGAAGGGAGGTAGAGGAAACCTAAACTTCAAATGATCAAAACAGCTACAAAACTATACATAACAGCTCTCCCCAGACTTGTGTCTTTCCAGTCCAATTCATTAAAAACATCTGTTATTATATCCCTATTACTGTAAGAAAAGAACAATCTTTACTCTGGTCCGTTTTTCAATCCCACTACATTGTAACAGCCCTTCTAATCCTGTATTTACTTACATATCAGTGACTATTTATATATGTATGTTGTAATCTTTAATTACTCTGTAAAGTGATTTGAATTGCATTTGTAAGTAATCTTGAATTTGAGCTTTAACTCCAGCTCCAGGTCAATAAAAGACAATCAATTAAGGAAATAATGAAAATCCACACTTTTATAATTCAGTCTTTGCAGGTATTGATTATTTACCTTCTCTCCAGCTAATCCTAGGGGACCAGCTTCTCCGCTGGGTCCTGACTTGCCCTTGGGGCCCTCAGGACCATCCTCTCCTCTGGGTCCTTGTACACCAACCTCACCCTGGATGCAAAGACAAAAATGTAACCAAAGTGATTTCCTTCACTAGCCATCATTTTTTCATTCATTTCAGTTTTCGCTTCAGAGATGACTGTTCACCTTGTCACCCTTGAGACCCATGTCTCCTTTGAAGCCAGGAAATCCATCTTCTCCCTGAAAATGAAAGAGACAAAAGGATGATTGTTTAGAGCTGAGTGTTCTATCCAGTATCACAGAGACAAACTTAATACATTTCAGTAAGATAGTTCAAACCGAACATACTTTATATAGAAAAAATGAGTAGGCCCACTTAACTGTTAAAGTGAAAAAACAACAGTTACAGTAATTAGAACTTAGAAAAGTTTATCATGGCAGGTTTACAGTAATGCCAGCAGAAGTATGCAAGCTCCTTAGGATGGATTAATACTGACATCTAGTGGCCTCATCAATGAAGCATTCATCAATATTCACGATAGCAGTTCTGAAGTTATGCCCCTCTGTCTCAGTATGTTACTCTCCTGACATCTGGTGGTTTAAAGTGAGAATGCAGTTTTCAATTTTGTCCAAGGTATGATCGCTGTCTCATGAAAGATCTGATTTATATGAATATTATATATTGTGCATATATGTCATATATAATTTAATATATATTATAGTATATTATATTATACTAAAACATGAAAAACCTGTATCTTGAAATCTTGGAATTGATCAAATACTTGTCCCAGAGCACAGGGCAGGATCCGCAAGACAGAAGTATCAAAGTAGAGGTCGTTTTTAACAGCATGTTCGGTATTTTTAGGTAATCTCTGAAGAGCTCCAATTTCCTGACAATTAAGTGGAAAATCCACACAGTGGCACTAAGGTAGCAACAGGCCACGTTCAACCCCAGCAATCCAAGGAAACAATGGCAACAGATCAATCTCCACTGAAACTGCTCTGCAAACAGTCTCATTCTAGTTAAATGTTCCACGCTCCATTACAGCTCAGTGGCATGATGACTTAACTGCCAGGCCGATGGGCCTTTAAGGGTTTTTCCACATGCTGGATTCAAAGGAAGCCTCATTTGAGAAGGAATTACAACTCTGATGGGTCCATTTTTAGAAGAATGACATTTGTCAAATATGCTGAAGAAAAAGAGGAAACTGGATGGGGTGTTTACCTTTTCTCCTTTCCCACCTTTAAGGCCTCTGATGCCCTCAGCACCCTGGAGAGAGACGAAAAGAGTCTTAGAAAATGATATTCAGGGAAAATGGAAATCCATCATGGCACAGAAGCACTGCGTGACTAAGATAGTGCTTACTTTTACACCACGAGGCCCAGGGTAGCCGATGGATCCCATAGCACCAGGAGGACCCTAAAAAGTTGAAAAAAAAAATCATCAGTGAGGTGCATTACTCGGTTTGCATCAACCTTTACCAGAATTTGTCTCTGCTGTATTAGATAACGTTCACTTTTCCATTGCTTTCCAGTTAATTTCCAATTATTTTATTCCACAATGAACCCTCAAAAACACATGGGACACAGTCACACATAATAAATTAACAAAAATGGACAATACAAGAACAAAACTTTCCAACAGAATTGTGACAAATATAGCTAACACATATTAACTAGAGTTGAGCTAGATAATATTACAGCATTTCATTGAAATGAAATTAATTAACTCTTGGATATTTTTTGTGTTGAATGAGCTCAGTTTAATCGTGTAATATGTTTTACAAAAGTAACATGACAGGGAAGATAGATTTAAAAAATATATATACAGATGGATTAAACTGGATTCCAAACTTTCAAAAAAAAACATAATATACCCTCGATGTCTCTGTGGAAATTTATTTAACCTCCATGCGGCCAAATTGTCTGGTTTAATTAAAAACACAAAAATTATTTGTCTCATGTATCTGTTGTTGGATTAACCTTATGATAACCATGTCTGAGGGTTTTTGACTGTACCACATGGGCTACTATTTTAAACATAAAAAACTCTGTATTCTATTTTAGAGACAGCTTACCTGATGCTATCTAAATTGTGTAAAGGTTAGACAAATTCTAAATTTAAGTATTTGTGACCCAGCAGTGACACATTAGAAAAATCTTTGAGAATAACTATAATTACATTCTTTACTGTAATATTCAACTTAAAAGCTAAACTACATAATACTTACGGCTGTTCCTTTCTCGCCTGGAGGTCCTTCTTTTCCTGGGTGACCCTGAAGCAGTCAGAGAGATATTTTATCATCAGGTGAACATGATGTTGGTTGGTATTTTGTCTGAATGATGTAAAAATTGAAAGAGAGTCAGGTGGGTTACTTACAGGAGGGCCATCGGCACCAGCAAGGCCAGCCAAACCTTGCTTACCTTGAGGTCCCTACAAAGAGAAAACAAATGTAAGGAAGACAGACAGACAGACAGACAGATAGACAGATAGATAGATAGATAGATAGATAGAAGATTGCCAAAGGATCATCTGTTTTAAATATTATTAAATATCCACAAAACCACTAGAAAATACTTTCAGCTACACAAAGTAAGTGCTTATGCAGGAGTATTCACACTGTAAAATGTGTAGAGTGTGTGTATATGTGTGTGTGTGTGTGTGTGTGTGTTTTAGCTATCAGTGCTGTGCAGAGGAGCCAGTAAAGACCTATAGCTCAGACAGCACTGAATCTGCAGAATCACTTAGGAGTCTTGACTGAAACATTTACTTATCGGGACAGCAGAGTTGTGGTGGGAGGACTGAAGAGAGGACTGGGTTCCCTCTTTACTTACTTTTTCACCAGGAGGCCCAATTGGACCTTGAGGACCAACAAGACCCTGAAAGACAAAGGGATATGATATTAAAATGAAGTGGGGGAAAGAGCACCTGTTTTGTCAGTGTGGGAAAGTCTGTGTGCTATATTCGCCATTGGCTTATTTTGTAATGTATTCACCAATTCACAATGTATTCATTCTTTCTTCTACAGGTCCTACCATTGTTATTGTTGGTTGGCTACTTCATGCTGCCCACTCATATCTGTTCATTCAGCTGTGCAAAGACTGGTTCATTATTTTCTACAGTTCATTTTAAAGTCACACATCTTAAAGACTTCTTGAGAATCCACTCGATGAAGAATAAAAAAAAGTTATTAACACTTCAAATAAGAGAGCTGTGTTATTTTTCTACGGTCCAATGCCTTTGCTGGAAGGCATCAATCTGCCTCTGGCCAGGTATAACTAAAAGGAACAAGTTATTTATTCAACCTGTATACCATCACGATAGGTTCCTACTAATACTTTCCAAGGGAATGACGCCATCCTGTTCAGGCTACGAGCGTCAGCAGGACTGAAAATTTTACCTGGCAATGGTCATTTACCCCTGGCTACAATATTGGGTGTACTGTTTTGTATTAAAGATGACTCCAAAATGGAATATTTTTCAGTGTGCCACCAACTGGACAATGTAATCGGTTAAGTGCTATCAAATGAGTACAATATGTCTCATCTCAGCTGGACAGAAAGGATGTTTTTCTTCTTTGTGGCAGCAGAGAAACAACGTTAGTGAAAACTTTCAAAGTCTAAGTCTATTTTGGTGTGAATGTTGTGGAATGCCTCACAGAGTGGCAGCTTTTTAAGCAGAGAGAGAGAGGAAGGAGATCAAAATACAAATATGTCTGCAAACATCTGATTAAGAAAACAGGAGTGCGAGTGATCTTCTGAGTTCACAGTTCTCCCCCGTTGCAAAATGGATATAGCAAAGAAGAGTATGAAGAGGACAGATTTGAGGCAGGGAAGGAGGAGGAGATGAAAAAATTAAGGCACTGAAAAGAATTGAAGAGATAATGAGAGACACAGCAAGAGAGACAGGGATAGACAAGGCAGATAGATACACAGAGAAAGAAAAGAAACTTACATGTGGACCAGGCATACCCTGTTGCCCAGGAGGTCCTGGTTCTCCTTGTGGACCCTGCACATGAGAAGAAAAAGCAGAGGACGCAATTAATATTTTTAATTGCAGCAACTGATTCTCTTCTTTTTAGTTCAAGTATTATTTAAATTTACTACAAAATAAATAATGCTAAAATCTTTTTAAAATTAAAAAAAAAAATACAGCTAGTAAATACAAATAATCAAATTATGTATAAAGACAATGAACGGTAAACCTTACAAAGTCACAAGCTGCATCTTGTCTTTTGCTCCACTTGACTGGATTTACAGAATTGTCTTTGTGTGAATACAATTGCAAATGTACTTTTTCCACATTAAAACTGTGATGCTGGGCTAAGTGAAAACTTGGGGTGACCTTGTTTGGATAGATCAGCTGAATTGGCTTTATCCAATCTGTGTCAATAATGTGAAACAAAGCGGTGGAAATGGTCGGGAGAAATGTGATACACTGGCTCATGAAGCGGAGCTGTCTGTTTTTCTGGCCTTATCCAAAGTTATGTTTATCAAAGCTAGCCTTAAATCTAGTTACTGGTAAAAATCAAAGTTTGATGTGATGAAGTACTTTCTCAAAATACACGCTGTGGGGCTACAGAGCCATCTGGGCATGGATTAAAGATAACATGACTAACTAGAAATGGTGGGCTGCTCGGTATCCCTGCTGAGATTTTAGTGTGTCACAAACTAAACATATACAAAAACAGACAAGACCCTTGTGAAGCAGCCTGCTCCAGCTGTTATAACAAACACTAAATACAAATGCTGGATTCAGAGGAGTTTAGGTTGCTTCACTGTGATTGTTAGCAGGACCTTAAGTGCAAATTTCAAAACTGAGCTTAAATGAAGGATCCAAATGTAGTTAGTAAAAACATTTGGGTTATTCACTCACAAAGGATGCCTTAAAAACATCCATATGTCAGATGCTTGTTTGAGTACCATAAGGAATTATAAACCCTGTGGGAAGCTGAACTACTCTGGATACTTTCAAGTTCTGCTTTGATTTTTAGAATATGCTGTGATCAATACCAAGTTTGGAGAAATTAATGAGAAGCACACCATATTTCTATTGTTCTGTGTACTTTCAACAGCTGTTTATTTCTTTGGCTCAATGGCTCAGTGACTCAGTGACCATAGACAATGTGTGGACTTGTCCAGCTGTCTTGACCGGTGATCTGTTACCCTCATTCAAAACGTCCCACTGGGACCCTCCAGGAAGCTGACTGCGATGGGACCATGAGCAGACAGGCTTTCCTGTTTCATCACTTACTAAAGCTTAGTAAGCTCTCTAAGCTTCATCAAGGCCTATTCAAGTCAGCAGACTTTTTTGATGGAGAAGGTCTGAGAAGTATAATGAGACACTCTCTGCTATCATTTGCCATCTCTAATCCGCTAATGAGCTATGACCTCCATGCTCATCATGTTACATTGGGGTTAAAGGTCATTGACCTGCAATCAGCCTCAGGCAGGCCAAATGACATAATGATTGTTTAGGTGGTCTTGACAAATGTGCAAAAAAAAAAAAAAAACTCCCTTTCTGACAGTCTGACTTTCTGCTTTCCCTAAATAAATATTAAAAGTTTGTAAAACATGAATATTTCTCACCATGTTTCCTTTTGGACCAGCTTGCCCATCGAGTCCAGGAAGACCCTAAAGAGGCCAGAAATTGACAATGTTAGTTGTCATTTCATTAAACTAGAACACAAATTATGAGTAGTATGAGAATTAAGTGACAAAGCAGGTGTACTTACACGCTGTCCTGCAGGACCCGGAGACCCTCTGGGGCCAAGCAAACCTCTAGGACCCTGTATATAACAACAATTACAAGTTAAAGAAAATTATGTAAAATAATACCTTAATACATATATCTGTTCATGTTAATCTTAATGAAACTATGTGTTGTGTTTAGAAATATGGTGGAATTTTTAAAAATGGTATAATATATAGTAAATTAGATGCACTGAAAATCCTTGAAGTGTAAAATACTGGCCTCATGAGGTCATATATGGTAAGTGCAGGTGCAATTCAGGGAATGAGCAAGAAAGATGCTTATTTCAAAATCTTAAGTTGTGCACATAAAAACAATGCACTTACTATGCTCTTTTATCTTACAGACACTGTGTGGTGAAATGAGATGCAACTGTTTCTCTAACAGTTTTGGGTACAGGGAGAAAACCATTTTTCATGCAACTCTATGGCCCATTTAGACTGAACGAGGCAGAATATGGCAGTTTTTCATGGATAATGACAGAACAACACATTTCCCTGTTCTATTTGCTGATCTATTATTCAGAGCCATTCTGTCCTGGCAAGGTCAAGATTACAAACGCAATGGCCCTTGCAGACAGGAATGTCGTTACAGTTTCAAGAAGAGGGGAGGGCGAGGCTATGTGCTTAAATAACTGCCAAAATGAATCTAGGGGAAGGAATGAAGGGATGAAGCCTGTGGTAGCAAAGGAAAGGAGTAACATGATAGTCATATTTTCATCATATTTTTTATCTTTGACATGAGCTGCACTTTAACAATCCTGTCCCACTGTATTATCAAATATTAACAATAATAACTTACACTCTCTCCAGCCACACCTCTCTGTCCAACCTGGCCATCTTCACCCTTTGGATAGAAAGTAAAATAGCGGTATATTAAGGAATGCAGAGAAATGTTGACTTTTTGAGAACGACAAGTTGTATAGTGACTGAGGAACTACTTACTCTTGGGCCATCCTCTCCTGGGGGTCCTGGAGGACCAGTAGGACCATGTTCCCCCTGGAGAGAAAAGATCACAGGAAAAGGAATATCAACAAAGAGTGGGAGTGGCAGGGTCACAAGAGAGTCCACAAGCTCGGTCCATGTAGCTAAGACAGAAAGCTACTAATTTTTACTTTTTGAAAAAATATGATATGGGTCAAAAATTCAGAAAACGTACAGAAATGACGCTGAAAAGAGAGCGACACAAATGGGCAACAAAATTGCCTTTAATCTACAGTAAGCATGGTCACCACAATTGGCATGGACCTATATGGTTTCTACTATTTATAGTGCTCTATAAGCACTGGTCTACCTCTGGTGGCTCTGTAATTACTCAGTATAGGATAAGGCATGAAAGCCTGTCTAGAAATACCCCTCTGTGATCTCTGTCCTCTCTCTTTCTGCTCTCTACACAGGCCCAAATTCCATAAACGCCAAACAGCACTCCCCATTCGCCTCCATGCCTGTTTAAAGGCAGCCAAAGTGGTTCTGGAGTCAGTCCCACCTCTCGTAACTGGGTCAAACGCCCTAATGAGTTCCACTGGTTCAGAATTCATATCTGTCAACACTGGAGTGTATACAAGATGGATAGGAGGTAGCCTGTCTGTACACTGTCCTTCCAGCAGCATCAGGGCGGCTATAAGAACAGGGTACAGAGCAGCAATGACTGTGATCAATGAGGATTTGGGACTAGAAATAAGAGACTGCAGGATCTTATTTTTGGAGACAGATAGAAGTCTTTGATGATGTTTGTTGTCTGACCTTGTTCATTCGTTAGACATAAATTCACTTGCTTCATACTTACTCTATGTCCCTTCTCTCCAGGAAGACCAGGGAGGCCGTCAAAACCTCGGTCACCCTGAAAAAGCACAGTAACAAATGGTTAGCTTTATCAATCAACATGGCAGATGTCACTTCTTTTTTTTTTTTATTTTGATAACCTGGTGCGCTCTTTACCTTGGGCCCTGCCTCTCCTGGCAATCCTCGAGCACCATCGGCTCCATTACGACCCTGGAGGACACACAAATATCATGTCAGGCTGCACAGAACTCACTTTAGAAAAATATTCAGCGATCTTTGATGGTGGTTGACAGTAAACACAGAGAAGATGCTGTCATTCTTCTAACTAGTTCACAGTTAAATAAAAGACGACTATGAATTTACACATGAAGAAATGACTGCAGCTGACTTATGTGAAACAAGGCCATGTTTCAAACTAGACAGGCTCTTCTCTTTGGTCATTGTAGCACTGATCCTTGGACTCTTGTTAGCCAGTAATATTAGAAATTTGGGGATTTACATTTGTGCTTCTGTTGCAACACAGTTTTGCCCTGGAGGACATGAATCAATAACTGTAATTAAGACTAAAATCCTCCTGGTTGAGTGAGGATAAAAAGTGTTCTTACCCTCTTTCCTGATTTTCCTGAAGGGCCAGATGGACCTTGAAGACCTCTGGGTCCCTACAGAGAATAAATACAAAAGTATAGTAGTACAGGATACAAGCGGAAAAAAGGAAGCTTATTGTACAAAAGAAGGAGATGACCAAAATTAAATGATTACAACAAGGATGTATAATTACAGGAAAAGTGTAACCTGTAAGGTGTTGCCATGAAAATAGTAAAACAAAAAATATCCTCTCCTTACCTGTGGTCCAGGGTCACCACTGTCACCTTTAAGTCCAGGAGCACCAGGACCGCCCTATCAAACACAGACAAGCAAATTCAGTGAATGAACGTCTTCACTGAAGCCAAATATTTTTTTCATCCAGTCACTGGCTTAAAAAACAACATAATCTAGGATGGACTAGAACCTAATGCAAATCCACTCGTGTTGTTTGATGAAGGTACACAAAAGGAAAACAAGAGGAAAAACTCAGCTATTATCAGTTCAGACTGTGTGAGATTACATTGTGCTTATCATAAATATCTTAAATTGCCCCCCCTGGGAACAAATAAAGTTTTCTAAATCTGAATAAATAATATGTAACATTTAAGAAAACAGTTTGTGTGTTTGTTTATACACAAACTGTTTACACAAACTGATAACTGAATAACAATCAGTTATTCAATCTGCTTATCAGATAGTTATGGAATAAAATATAAACACCTCACAAGCAGATAAGGAGTGTGTGATACACGTGTTTGTTTTGTTTGTAGCTCTAATCACCTAATGTCTTTCATATCAATTTCATTCATTCATTTCAAAATCAATCAATCATTCAAAATTAATGGATGAAAGTGAATCAGAGGTGTTTGTCTGTGTACAAAGCTACTCACCACAGGACCAGATCTTCCTGTCATGCCCGCTGGCCCTGGAGGGCCTCTCATAGCCAGCTGTGGATCAGAGAGAAACAACACATAATCCACTGATCAGCAAACAATGTTGACAGTCTGTCATTGTGAAATGGATGTATCCAAGAACAATATTTCTCCCTCAAATAGTAGAAATTAGATAATGTATGTTGCTGTTACTTTATTAACATTCAGTAAATGATTGCAAAAGCATCTGTTTATGTTATGATAGATTTTTGTTCTAATTATTCTCAAGATGAAGACCATCATTGCAATGTCTTGTTTGTTTATGGAATTATTATAATATTATAAAATGAATTTGGTATGGTTGTTAAAATGCTACATAACAGTCTCTGTAATAAAGCAGAAATTTTTGATATTGAAATTGACTCAACACTCATTCATCTAATTGGACTTACCACCAGAAGGGGTCTGAAAATAATAAATCTGTATTGCGTGGAACCTTACAGCGTGCAAACTTTACTTTGTTCTTGTTCACAGTTTAACCACTCTGGTCTTTGTTCCTGTTCATGGTCAACCACAGTGTGGTACTGCCAGAAAGTTGTCTGGAATGTATTTGCAGCCTGATTACTGAAAGACTGAATTTACTAATTCCAAGGAAAGCAATTCATGCCCTATGCTACATTAAGACTGACTAAACATGAATAACAGATTAGTGCATCTGCACTGTGGTAATATACCTCAAGAAGACTTTTTGTCCTATTATTCACTCTCACACATCCCTGCCCTTTTTTTCCCTTTTTCCTTCCTCAGGCCAAACCTTTGGCATAAACGATAAATATAGAAAGGTGACAACTGCTTTCTAGGCATTACTAAACACTACTTTTGGCAGTCCTCCAGCTCCATGGAGACTTGTGAATGTGTGAATATTTTGTGTTTGTGCCACACTTGATGGTTTCCATGTGTTCTACTATAGATCACACCTTGCTTGAAGCCCTATATTTCAAAATGTTTTTCAACACTGCTATGGTTATCAGGACCCCTGAGTGGGTGTGAACATCTGTTGTGGCTTTATATACTACCTTACCTAATACAGGTCCATATTCTGTAGTTTAGCCAGATGAGGGGGGGCTTGTGAATAGTGATTCCTCTTTTCATTATTTACTACACTATCTAAACTGCATTTGGTCGCAGTTAAATCCAGACACAGAAATCATAGTTACAATGTTCTCTAAACTGAGTAGGACACATTATGGCCACATTTACAACCGATACTCACCCTCGCCTGAGATAGTATGGCCTGAGCCTGAGCTTCCTGGGCTGTAACCACAGGTCCCTTGTGTGCCTCACCGCCTGCACGGAACTGTCAACCACAAAACAAAAAAAGAAACACAATTAAAATTAAACTGACTTGTCTGTTTTAACAGAGTGAGACACCTAATGGCCTCCCCTGGTGAGTGTGTTCAAATCTTTGCTGTGTTCAGTTAAGCCTGTAAATCTGTCACCATGCCACACACACACACACTTTCACACATACATTCCCTGGCATACAAGCAGAGGCAGCTCACACTCTCTCGCTCGCACGCGCACACACACACACACGCGCACACACACACACACACACACACACACACACACACACACACACACACACACACACACACACACACACACACACACACACACACACACACACACAGATATACACGCATACACATAAAACACACACAAATATGTGTCACCAAGCCTTACAAAGCCTCAGTCACTGGTTCCACTCCATTGCACTGGCTGACATTTTGACATTTACAAGGTAAGTGATTTGTAACCCAAAGAAAATAAGGTGGCGATCCTTTGGCCTACTGGTGATGCTATGAGGTAAACTTACAAAATGAAGTGAGTTCATGGACTAATGCCTTAGATGAAGGGCGCACAGTATGTAAAGGAAATACAACAGACAGCCCGGTGAGCATGTGGGAAGCGGCAGGACTTACTGGAAGCATCAGAATGGTACCTGGAGGCCCAGGGACACCGTCTGAACCAGGAATACCGGGACGACCTGGAGGACCCTAGAGAGTCAGAGGAGGGAGAAAGAGTTGGATCTTCTGTAAGCACAGAGATATCATAGCTCAATCTGAATGTGTAACACAGGTGGAGCTGAGGCTAACAACCAAACCAAAGTACATAAAATCCCCATTAACTACAGTAATGCTACTCAAAAGGGATTTACAGTATTTGTTGCTAACAAACACATCTTCAGTGTATTGAATTCAATCGGCTATTGTTTTGTTGACTCGCATGCCAGCACATTATGTTGCTAAGAACAATTAATTAGATGTGGTTAATAAGCAAGCCATATATTTTCCCATGAGTTAACATGATTATTTTTGCCAATCCTCTATAACCCCCTGGAGGTGCTCTGTAAATTGAAAGGAAGAAAAAAAACTGATAACAGTACCAACAAACAACAGCAACAACAGTAACACTGCAGAGACTGAAAAAGTAATCTATACTAAGCAAACGCCTTCTTTATCTACTACAGTAATTTCAATGGGAAGTTCCTTTTTCTACAGTCTGCAGTGTTGTTGTTTCTTCCAAACAGATAATTGACTAATCCTACTGAGAAGAATAAGATAGGGAATTCAATCACGAGCAAAGACAAAGCATGTATTGTCATTAAGCTGGCCTAGGGATATTGCCTGCAGGAGAGCACTGACTTTATAACAAGACTTAAAATCCACAGCAATGGCCCTGTGAGGCTGTAATGCTCATTAGAATCCAGAAAACAAATCTGTTTGGTGGATGAAAAATGGAGAGAGAGTATTGCTATTATTCTCAGATTTTTACCACAAGTGGGGCAAAAAATGTTTGGCCTATGTATGGCACCATGAAAAGGAATTAATTCTTTTTACAGTGGCTATTTCGGGTAATCTCAGCTTGTCAGACGCTGCTAAACGTTCATCAGTCTAAGCTATAATTTGGCAGATTGAGGCTGTGATTTGTGAGACTTCAGTCCGCCTCGGCTTAGGTTGAGAGGTGCTTTGAGCTTAATGCTAACTCTAGCAGGCTATCCTGCAAATTTTACCATTGCATGCTTACATGCCTAAATGAGTATGTTAACATACTAACAACTAACATGCTTAATGCTTTGTTAGCATTAAGTTCAAAGTACAGCTAAGGCTGAAGAATCAGTCAGTTTTAGAGGAACGCTGTCAAGAACTGTTTGGAGAAAGTGTTTAACAGGTGCAAATGCATGTTTAGTGCCAATTGAAATGTTGGGGACCATGAATGTCTGTACTTGGCAACCCATTCAAAAGTTGCGGAGATATTTCACTTACAGACTGACTGATATTCTTAAAAGCAAACCACTAGTGTGGATAAAAACTACTTAGAAACAAAATCATTGCATAAAAGTTGCTCATACTGAGTAATGACAGTAGGAACAGACAGTTAAATTATAATGTGACTAGAGTTTGATTTACTAAAGACAAAAACTTATCATAAATCAGTTCAAGCCTGAGAAGTACCCAGTGTATCCAGAAAAGCCAGGATCCATTTAGCAGTCTTGTCATATGCCGCAATCTCAGACTGCTGGCTCAAATTGATGCCATGTGTTCCCATCTGCCTTTTCACAGAGGTGGTAAATACCCTCCATCCATTGCTGTTACAGTAAGCATAGCGGCATCTAGTGTTAATGACGGACTTACATGGCTGGGAAAGTGGTATTTGAGTGGAAAGGAGAGAGACGGTGATCATGAGAGAAATGAGCCGATCAAACGTTTAGTCCAGGCGGACACTGCGCAACGGAAAACCACAAGACTACAGAAACGAGTCACTTTTAATCCCCCTGTCAATCCTCAGCAAGACTGTTTCTCATGAAAGGAAATGACGGGAGGGGGAGAGACTCCTGGACCAACAAAATATTTTGTGATCACTTTGACCCTGTGGAACAATAAGCCTTTTGTACTGGTGAGGACTGCTGGTCATACTGGAGGAGGCGTGTTTGTGTATTTTGTAGTTGGCAAAGAAAGGGTTAACCTCCAGAGACAGAATAGATCTGCTAAAAGGGTGGTGAAGGAGGGGCGCGGGGCAATCACCACATTTGGGAAAAACAAGCTGAGATCCAGCCTTCTACAGGGGACAAGCACTTACTCAGTGTCATCCAATCAATCACATAAATGAGTGGAATCCCACAGTGCTGGGAAAGACGGCTTTGAGAAAGTTTAGGCTTCTACATGTCTTAAGGCAAACTCCTTGAACTTCTCACAAGTCCTGTAGCATACCAGCACAGCTGTTTTCCTAGAATTTCTCTTTGTTGGTGTATTGATAGTTTATGGGCATCTCATTTCCCTGCACCACTCCTCACTAATCCCCCGAACTGCTGCAGTAGCAAGCTGCATCCAATTGTATTATTCACTCCATGGCATTGAAACAGTACCTCACAGCATTCCAATAAAAGGGAAGACAGCAGGATAACAAATTCAGGGTTTATATATATATATATATATATGCTCACTCCCATAATTCACTCCCAAAAGTAAGATCAACACCTACGGCTAAAGTTAGTATTTCACTTTTGAGTCAATTATAGCCTGAAAAACGTGTTTTGGACGATAAACAGCTCAAATAAAATCTTAATTGACTGGTGCAAATGTGTTTTATTCTTCTTGAGGCAAAATACAACTGTTGTTAAATTTTAACATTCATGATAAGGAGAGAATGAGTGACAGAGTTTCTCAAAAACATCTGTAGTCAGCTGTGAAATGAGACCAGCCTTCACTCACCCTCTCACCAGGATCTCCTGGGGCTCCTGGGGGACCCTGCAATCCTGGGGTACCAGGAAGACCCTGAAACCACACACACAGACACACATACACTTAGCATATTATATCCCAAACTGCTGCTAACCAGCATTCCCACCACAGTCAGTCTATCCAATACTTCACATGCATAGGCCAACAAAGACAGAGGAAAAGACATGGGTTCAAAAAGAAATAAGCCTCAAAATAAAATAGCCCCCAACCCCCCTTCTTTCTCTCCCTTGCACTCACACACACACACAGACACAGACATACACACATTCATGCACAAATTCACATTTTGACTGTCTCTCCCAACTCAAGCTTCACTGGCGATCAGCACTGACGCTCTTTCCATAAAGACATTTTTTCCCTCTTTAGCTGTTCTCCATCTGTGGAAGGCAGACAGGAGTGTGGGAGAACGTGATACTCACGGCTTGGCCGGGGGCTCCTTGGGGTCCTTCTATAAGCATCCCCTGAAAAAGGAAAAAGTGGATACAGTAGCATTATAGGGCAGCCTGTAAATCCACAGGCAGTGGAGCATAGGGGCAGAAATGAGAGCCAGTGAGTGCTATGGGTTTGAGGTTGAGAAGTTTACTTATAGCTACATGCTCAGGACGTTAACGATGCTTCAGCTTTGTGATGCTTTATTCTATAATGTGTGTGGTCAAAGATTTGGATGAAGGCCTGTGGTGGTATTCATCATATGGAAAGATAGGGATACTAACTTCAGCTGCTACTTCATTCAATGTTTAGGCTGCTGTGGTAAATTGCATAGGATGACTCTCTAAAGAACTTATGTACTGTGGCATTTCATGTAGACAGCGGTTGTTTTGTCTGAGACAAAAAGACCAGAGTTAAATCTCATCAGAAGGGAAGAGTATCTCAGTTGTAAGTGCCTCAGTAAAATAAGCAAGACCTAAAGTTGAGCTGCATTGAAATGTGTAATATATAAACATACATAAATATGGGTGTAAATCAGAAATGAAAGAGAATTTTTGTTCAAGATAACAGATAAAAGAAAGCGTATTCTTCACAAAATATGCAGAGAATCTGATTCAGGCTTTTATAGACCTATAAATCATAGCGTGCAACAGTTGGAAAGTCTTAATTTGATATGAAAGCTTGTCAATGCTAATTTTGAAATAGATTTACTCTGAACATTAGTTGGCTAAAATAACAGATGAACCAAACGAAAGACAGAAGGATGGAGCAATAGCTGCTAAGACAGACAGCTAAGGTGGTTTATATAGCTTAGATAGATTGTGTAGAAGTGGAGTGTTAATATTCAGATACACTTTTGCTATCAAATTAACGTTAGTTGACAGTTGAAGAATAAACAGTTGCATGAATTTGATGGGAAAGTCCGTTAGCTTGCTAGCTATTTAGCAACTGGCTGACATCCTATACCTATAACATTAGCAGGCTGAATGCTGTATTATCTAGTAGTAAAGTAGTGAAGTTAACTCATTCGTGGATATATTCTTGAATACATTTAACTTTGTGAATGTGACTTTCCAACATGTGCCTGAATTTGTTTGGTACTCAAATTTAGCATGGAAAAAGTTGACATGTCCTCTTCAGCTGTGAGGTCTGTTTTCAGAAGCAAGACACGATGTTACTAATACTTCACTTACTGGCTCAATGACAGCAGGTTCACCCTTCTCTCCTTTTTCTCCCAGGTAACTTTGACCTCCACCCACCTACAGACATAAGACAGACCAGGTGAGGTTTTTTACACAGGCCAGACATTTATACGCAAAGGCAGAGCACCCATGGTTTGAAAGCCAAAAATGGAAAATGTGAGACCAATGAGCAGCAGATGTCCTGTCTGATGTCCTGGGTGTCTTCTCTTTTATAGAGGTTTCTTAAAACTCCAACAAAACTGCTAAGAAAAGCTCAGCAAAATGCTTACGGGTGCTCCGCATGCTTAGAAGGATTTAGGTAGTTCTCAAGGCAAAAAGCTGTTTTTTTTTTTTTTCTTCCTGCTGGAAAAATAAACCTCAAGAATAATTTTGCAAGACACTATAATTTAGACTTTGGTCTGACTCCTATTTATTAAGCTTCCTAAAAGCCAGGGACTCCAAAAAAAAAAAAAAAAGACCCCAACTGTGCACAAATGCAGAGGTCGTTACCTGACACTATCCATACAATGACTTCACATGAGAAGAATTCACAAACCACCTACAGCAGTGTGTCCAAAAACCACTAGACTGTAAAGTTAAGTCTGAAGATAAAACTCATTTTGAGAAAGTCATGGAGTAAGGCTGTGGTGTCCTGAGATTATAGAGCTGAGAGCACTAGTAGAGCAGTTCAGATTAACACAAAGCAGACACTTCTCAAGCCAACATCCAGACAAGGACTGTGTCACTTCCTGCCTCTGAGAATCTGGATCCTGAGGCAAGGAAGGAGTCTGGAGACAAGCCATGATAGACACTGGCTCAGCAGATATTTCTGTCTGGTTTTGAATATTGATCTGGATGTGATGAAAAAACATTTGCTAAGACTTAGTTTGTGATCAGGCAATCCAAACAGATCACTAGCATGATAACCAGAGAGAAGCATGTCTTTGATAAACAGCAAAGGTCACTGGGATCAAGAGGTTATGGAGGGTGTGTCTCTACTGACAGCTGGGTCGACATCTGTTTATCTCTAGGAAACTGAGATAGACAAGGTGTGCGTTTGTGCTTGCTGGTGTATTTGTGTTTGGCGAATGTGCATGCAGAACGCTTCAAGCTATAACCCGATACCATTAGAAACAACAAACAAAAAGGCTACTGCAAACACCCCATCAAACACATCTTCTCCATCTTTCCACATTCCTGACAACCACCTCGGTATTCTACCCCCACCACCCGACACCATTCCTCCTAACCACTCCAGAACTTACACTGCTCTCTCTGATGTCTGTCTCCGCTGGAACACCAGGACCAAACTCTTCCTCATATGTTGCAGATGTAGGCTTGGCATCAGTGGGGCCGTAATCGCCATAATCACCATAGTCATATGGCTTCTCTACAAACTCTTTGTTGTCATATTCCTTCAGGTCGTACTCCTTAAACTCATATGCGTCAGTGGTATGGTCCACCTTCCCTTGGGTGTCCACTGGGGCAGCGGTTTCCACAGCCACCGTGGGGTCCACCCCAACCTGTTCCACACCGGTGATGTAATCATCCACTATTTCACCATCGTAGCTCTGGGATCAGTCCAGGTATCGCAAACCAGGGTCAGGGGTTGTTAAGATGGGAGGGAACATGGAGGTTTGGTTAGTCAAATGAAACCATGTGAACAGCTTCAGTAATTCACATGTATTTTTATAACATGGTTCACAGTCAAAGCATTAGTATTTAGCACTTTAGTTAACTGCACTAAAATGATTCGATACCAACTAGGTTTAACTCCTTTAAGGAATTTTCAACTTAGTTGTGCAAACATCCATGTGTTTGATTTGGGACAGCATCCAAAACTCAACATATGTGAAAATACATATGTTTTGTCAATAGGCATTGTTATTAGAATTAACATCTATAATCACACTATATTCTGAATTGTTTATCTGCAGGATGTGAGATGTCCCAAACCATTGACACTTTGGTGTTTGAAAAATGTAAATAAAAATGTGGTGTATTCTGAGAAATATATTCATGCTGTAAAAATACAGTATGAATGACTTGTGAAGTAATTTAAACAGAATAATGTTAAAAACTTCAATCTTTGTCAAAAGATCAAATGCAAATGCTTTTGCAAACGCTTTTGCAAACATCTTCCCACGAACGATTTAAGACCAGATGAAGTAGTAAAGCAATGAAAAAGCAGTACTGTTTAAAAACTAAATTGAAATAAAAATGAAATGGTAGCGTTTTATATGTTTAAGAATTTGTGTCTGTACAGAATGCACTGAGGACTACACAGGAACAATTACACTTTGTTTTATAAGCTTTGCCTTGTAAATTAGACTGTACTCAGCTTGTTGAAAGATGTCAATCAGTGCTACACTGAAATGCATCATTAGACATCAAATACTGAGAGTGTCTTGAGGAAGAATGTAGAGAAATTATCTCTCATGCAAATATTGTTTTTGAAAGCATCCTTTCGTGAGTACAAAGTTGCTGCAAACAATTTTTAGGTTGCGCAATCTTTGTAGAACAACTTGGATTTGAGAGCAGCACTGCTCATTAAAGTAACTATTCCCTTCATGGGGTCTTATAATAGTGTAAGACACCTTAGGCAGCATTATTAGAGGTTACAGATTTTCTGTAAGAGTGCTTCCATGTTCTAAACAGGTAATGAATCAGGTAACTTCTTGGAAGATTTACATACACAGGGCTTAAACTCTCAACTTCTAAGTCACCAGTCTACTTCTGTTTAGCCAACTGGCAAATCACTCATAATCTTATTTATGCAATGGCACATTTACTGTATGTCATAAACCTAAAAAGGAAATTCCTCAGCTGGATATCTTACAAACCACAACCCATGGCTAAATTTACATGAGACTTAAGTAATTGCTAATGCATTACCCACTGGCAGCAACTTAAAGAGACATCCTGCGTAAAATTCCCCAGAAAAGAAAAATAAAACTATGAATGTATGCTGCAGACTGTAGACTGTACCAAAGGCATCCACCAATAGTACTTTGGTCTTGGGGCACTTTGACCCAATGACACCATCTAAAAAGCTGTCCAGTGCATCAAAGTCCTCAGGAATCAGACAAGTGTTCCATCATGGCAGAGCATATGTTTAGTTTCCGTGGTTAGCCCTCTGGCCCGTCATTTTAAATGAATGTAACGTTTCAAGCCGAGTGAAGCTGCGTTATCCACCTCAAGGTACATCACAATGCAATCGGCAGACATTTGGCTGGCAGAGCACACAGCCGTATTGTTTTAGTTTAACCCCCAAATGTTCTTCATTATGTTGTGTTTTATGTGATGGTTTAGCACAAATTAAGACAGGATCTGCCAAATTCAGGATATGGCAGAAACATAGGGTTTGTGTCCGTCTACTGATTTTCCATTGGTTACGGTTCATTAAATGACAAAGTTTTCCCGCTTCGGTCTTTATCCAGACTCTATTTGATAGAAGCTGTTTCTTGTGGAAATCAAGGAGAAGAGTAAGCTGTTTGATGTTAGTGAGGCCTTGTTGGGTTTCAGCCTCCAAGGGCGATCATAAAAATATGTTTTCTTGTTGGGGGTGCCCTACACTTTTACTGACAATTCAGACCAATTTTAAACCAATAAACCAGAAATTTAAAAACAGGAATTTGGATGTTAATTGTCAAGTCACTGAGAACTTACCACAATAATAAAAACTGTATCCCGGGGGGAAAATTTGAACCAATTATCTGTTCAAAACCTTTGTAGTGTCACAAAAACCAAGAATAAACATATTTCTCAATTAAAATACCAAATAAGGCTGTCAACCAACTGCTGACTATTTACAGCTGTTACCATGTTTTTCTATAAATTGGCTGGAATCTGTCACGGCATTTTACCATATCATTTTTTCTTTTTAAATATCCTGAAAATCTGTCTATATATCTTTGTAACGGTTATACTATGAACATTCATTGTCGATTCATTTCAAATATCTCTAAGAACATTTTACTGTAGCTTAATCAAACTTATTACGTGGTTTATGAACAGAAATGAAAAGTTTATCTCTTGATTATTTCTCACATTACCTGCCCTTGTTCTGCAGTGCCAGTGTGAGTTTCAGGCTGACTTCCGTCCACTGTGGTGTAATCATACTCACCCCCGTAGTAGTCCACACCCACATTTGTCTGAAATCAGAGCAGTAACAGCACAAAGTAAAGCATTACACATTTGATCTGGGTAAATTCAACTTATGGTTGCATTTGAGAGGTTATTTTAATGCAATAAAAGAGGGTAATGGTGATATAATTTTTCTTTATACATTTTCTGAAACTTTATGTTATGTATAAATGAATAGTACATTTATTTAACATGTATTTTGCTAAAAAAGAAAAGTAAAGACGAGAGATGATGTTATTCATGGCATGAGCCATGGTAACGGTATTAGTCAAGTGTTACCTCCGTCTTTGCTCTTTCAGTTGGGGGAGCTTCAGTGGTTAACTCTCCTTCATTGTAGTCATAGAACTCACCATATTCATAGTTAGTGTACTGTAAGGAAAAAGGGATGGGGGCCAATCCGTTAATCACTGCGATCATGTAAATAAGGCAGCACAATGTCACACAGACATGTTGTACATTATTTACATGGCATGTAAGAGCATTCTCACAAAAGTGTACAAATTTAGTGTTGTCATGTTATTTTAGATATAACATGGTCAAATGATGACAATATCACATCCATATTAGAAAACTAAACTTTTTTGCATATGGATGACAGCCGCAGTCCTTGATTCCCTTCCACTGAAACGCCCTGAGCTTTACATGAACCTACTGAGAGATTCATGCCTGCTATGAAACAAACAGCAATTAAGATTTTTGTTTGCTCCCAACAGGATGTTAGAGGGCTTAAGTGATGCCAGTGAAAACTTATCTGCCTCTACTGCTTAATTCTGTATGCCAACAATGGCCCTGGGGTTTCACTAATGGGCCCTTTAAAACAGAAAACGCAAGCTCTCCTGACTCATTGCATGTTGGTAAATTATGGGGAGCACAGAGAACACAGTAGCAGGGGGTAAAACCACTCTTTAAAAAATCCTGAGGCATTAAAACAATCTCTGCGTAGACAACATGTGTTCAGCCTCTTACTAATTTTTTCAACAGAATATTTAGTTCTGGATCCTCAAAACATTCCATTGTGTTATGTCGCTGTTTATATACACTTGAGAAATTATTTCAACTTGACCCACCAGAGAGGAAACATAATCATAACACAATGACACAGGACTGAAGTGACTCATGAATACTTGTTACTTTGAGGGAATAATTTAGCATTTTATGAAATATGCCTCTTAGCTTAGCATAAAGACTGAAAGCAGATGGAAACAGCTCGCCTGGCTCTGTCTAAAGGTAAAAACTTGTTATAGTTTGGGTGTTTAATCTGTTCAAAAACTGAGGGGTAACGACATCAAGTTGCAATTTTACAGAGCCAGGCAGGCTGTTTCCCACGTGCTTCCCTTTTTTATGCTAAACTAGGCTAATTGTTTCCTGGCTCCAGCTTCATACCAACCATAAAGACATGAAAGTAGTATCAATCTTCTCATCTAACTCTTGGCAAGACAGCAAGTATGCCTTATTTCCCAAAATGTCAAACTGTTGTTTTAAATCACCAACGTCGACAGGCATTTATTGGCGTCCTGTCCACAACCCAAATGATATTAAGTAATTTTGCCATTTAATCAACTCAAGATTCTCCCCAGATCTGCATGTTTCATTTAGTTCTCCTAACACTGTCAAAACAGAGGCAAGGTAGATTAAGTTAACAGAGCAAGCCCCGATATGCAATTCTCTAACAGCGCAGGGATAAATATTAGTCCCTGGACAACTGCTAAGCTCATAAAAATAATACAAGATCCAAGGCCTGCTGCAATGCTGGCCTGGCGTCCATTCAGTGGCCGAGAGAGAGGGGGGTCGTACAAGAGAGAAGCCCTGGCCAGACCAACTACACTGACTGACAGGGGAAACTGAGAGAAGGAGAGGGTCAGAGAGAAATATAGAGAAAGATAGAGAATGAAGGAAGGATTTATAAAGATTTATGGCCCTGAAGTGCTTGGCTGAGCTGAAGGCCTTCACCACAGGCTTGGATGAAAGGCATAAATACTGAAGTGTGCTCATAAAAAAAAAGCTCCCTCTTCCTTCCTCTTGCATCACCCCCTCTTCCTCTTATAACCCATCTGCAGACATGTGGCTCACGACTGTAAAGGCAGCATGCTTCAGGTCAAGGAGCATCTTCAGAGACTAAGGTCAAAGCCATGCTCTGTGCTTTTATAGAATTTTAGAGGTTTGGTTGGAAAAAAAAACTCAAAACACTGAGGGATAGAAGTTCAGACCTCAAAGTACACAAACACTTCTTTCATTAAAAGACAGTCTGGTGAGATTCAAATTTCTACAACAGTGATCTGTCCTTTGGAGGAAATGTGTTTCAGTTGTGAAGGAGGAAATAAATTCTTTAAAATACTGAGCTGGAATGTAGGAAAAATATTCCTGTTACAACAGTACAGAAATCGACAATGAATAAACCAGATTTACAATGTTCTTGAATCCCAACTACTCCCTGCTGTCTATTTAGAACTGACAAGCTCCTGAAGAGCAACTTGATGATGAAGCAATATTTTCCAGGACATGGTACCAACTGTACAGCCAATACTTTCAAATAGAGTATGGGCTCCCGATTTTTTTTCTTTAACCAGGGATCTAAAGTCTACTTTTCCAGGTACTGGGAGTCTAGCTAGGGAAGGAAAATCTTAAATTTCCCTGGGAGTCTGGGCAGAGCCTGCAGAACTCGTTAGTGATATAAATCACGGGGCCACTCCAAAGTGGGCTCAGACTTCGTGGCAGGGAAAAAGGAAAAGTTTCCAGTGTGAGCTCATCAGTTATTTAGTGAATACAGAAGGAAAATGTCAGCCGACAGAAAGGCTTGAAAGAGCAAAATAACAAAAAATGAGGATGAAAAAAAGAAAACTGAGGCCCTGACACAAAGCACTGTATTTTAATTAAGAGATTTGGCTGAAGAAGCTACAAGCGATGTTTTGGAGCCAGTGGCAATAAAATGAGCTCAAACTCAGCACTGTATTTTGATATGTCAGCACGTTTTTAAAACTGACACGAAAAAGAGACAGATTAGACATAGAGACTCATGCTAACGCACACCTGTCGAAGCACTTATGCCTGGAGTAATGTTTGTAAAAACATTTTCAGATCAAGCAATTTGCAGAGAATATTCTCATACTTTTTGTGTATGCCTGGCAAAAAGAAAATGCACTGGCTTAAAACAATAAAAATGTTATCGACTATTACTATGAGCTGTCACAGAACATTGGTTATGGTGCTGAAGTGTTTGCGGAAAAATGTGCAAAATGGAGCTGAGGAAACAGGGAAACTTGATGAGTTTCGCTGGTTTTTCTCAAATGACACCTTCTGCCCAACCCCCAAAACCTTACTCAAAACACTATTTCTTCACTCTTTATTCTTCTTCTAACCATACCAACCATCTTATTTTCTACAGTGATAGCAGTCCTCAGCATTTGTCACATCTAAGGTCCGTGAATTTTACATTGCAGTTGGACTTGTTGGTTCTGGAACTCTGATTGGTGCAATATCAGTTTGGACAAGCAACAAAAACTGTTTGGAATGTCATTCTGTCATCACCACAACTGAACCCACGAAAGACAACCCCCCCCCCACAAGCAGAAGGAGCTGTCTATGACTACTTCACTTCCACTTATCCGAGTCTTCTATTTCACTGGTTTACTTCATCTTTTGCTTTATAACTTTTCCTAACAGCACCCGAGTCTGAAGGCCTTTTTCCAAATTCCTGTTATCATCCTTACTAAATCAACTCCAGCTCCCATTAACTCTTCCCCCTGCTTCCCTCCCTCTTTTCCTCACTACAACTACTCCTCCCTCCCCTCCCATCTGAATCAAACTAAAACACTCCCTACTGCCCCTCCTCTCTCCCAACTCTCTCTCTTCCTCCTTCCCTCTCCCTGGACAACCACTCCTCCCTCCTGATCTCTACTCCCAAATCCATCCCACCTCGTGTGCCTTATTCCCCCTCCAGATACTGACCTCATCCTCAGGTTCCTGAGCCTGGGGGGCGTCGTGGTGGTTGGGGGTTTCACAGTCAGGACTGTAGTGTTCACAGTAGTCATAGGCTGCCCTGGGGTCTGCCACTATCAGCAGCTGCTGGATGTCACCCTGGGAGAAGAGGGAAAAAAAGGAAAAGAAAATCAGCAGAAGTCATGTCAACAAATTTCACAGACTATAGAGTCAGGGACTGGAAAGTATTTATTCCCAAAGCAAACTCCCATGTCAGAGTTTTCTTTCATCCTTAATGTTACTCAACACAAAAACAGGGAGTCTGCTGGGTAATTTACAATGCTATACATGTATGTTATGGCCATCAGTTTTATTTATTTCAACTTAGTTTCTGAGAAATCAGATTTTTCCAGTTTGGTTTGGCAATTGGCTCGAATACCCGGGAGCCTCAGCCACTGTTGCTACGAAGGAGAAGCTAGTCAGAGGCATGACTCAGAGTAAAACACACCATTTTGCCATCACAGTTGGGAGCAAAACATCACACTGTAGTTGTCAAATTTCTCCAAAATTAATATGGAATGAAGTGAATATTAATTCAAACTGTAAATTCTCAACGGGATGCATAGTTGACCTTTTTCCTTACATTTTCCTGTATACAGGCTTTTTACCTTAGACTTTTTAATCAAAGAAACAAATATTTTATGACACACTTGCTAATCTTTTGCACTTAAAATTGAATTGGCTGTTGTTTTATGTCCCTCCAAGCCTTGGAACTGCTCCAACTGTCAATCACCAAAAAATGTTTATGCAAAAAACGAACGTGACTTTTACTTCCTGCGCCCTGACGCCCTGAAGTAACTCCACCTTACTCACAATCCGAAAGTCTTTCTCCAGACACCACTCACACTGTCCATTTCTTTTTTCTTTCATGATTACAAATAGAAACCAAATGTTAGCATCCATGAAGAATTCACAGATTCCTCCTCGCCTGACTAGCCAACTTTGCACCAGTGTGGTGATAATAAAATGTGACAATAAAAACAACAAGGCAGATGTTATAGAGTACCAGAGGCAGTAGTCTCTTGACTATTAATTACATATAATTTTACGGAATAAATGGCTGTAGGGGAGTCTGTAAGCTTTTAAGAAAGAACAATTGCACAGCCCCCCTCCTTCAGCCATTACAGACGGCAAGTCCCCTTACACAGCAGATAAATAACCAAAGTCTGTACTTATCTTACGCCGTCTGTTTTTCATGAGCTTTTGGAAAAGGAAATTAGATCCCCGCTCACAACCCTTCCATCAGCCAAAGGCTCTTTTTCCATGATCGTCTCTGAAGGAATTTCTAAACCTGGAACTACTATGCCACTGATGTGGGGAATGTTGTCTATACCCATCAAGCATATGGGCACCTCGGCTGACCCTTCTCAGAATCCACCTGGAGTAGGTAACTAAGAGGAGAAATAAATGGGGAAAATAACCTAAGTGCTGTGTGAAGGTGAAGGCAGGCCACGATCAGGGTGGCCTCTAAGGAGGAAGCACATACATGCAGATTGCATTAAATTACAGGAGGCAACATCTGTACAAGCTTAGACCTCTGGAATGCATTAGACGTTCACAGCCCCATGCTCCCATCATACATGACCAGTAAATCTCAACAGGGTACAGAACAACCCAAACAACAACTATAATGATAACAATATAAATACATTTTACGTATGGATTTATACATGGGTGCTCAGCAAGTTTCATTTCACCTCCTGTTGTTACCTGCTCTGGCATTAATGCGGACACCGACATGCAGATCCCCCTTCTCACGAGAAAACACATACACAATAGATTTAAAATGCATGTGTCATTTCACTGTATACCCTGTGTGGAGTTCCTATACCATCTCTCAGGGGAATGAAATCTCTTCATCTTATAGGGCATTGGAGTAAAATGTAGCTCAGGTATGATTATGGAAAAAATGACCTCAACCTATATAGGTGGTAATAAAATGAAATTACAAACGTGTTTCAAACTGTGATACCTACAATCTGAAAATTTCACCTCTTGTCTGATCCCCAGACTGCAAAATAAATCTGGCTGGGGATCAAACTGAAAACAGTTCTTGCCCCTTCCTTGAGCAATGCATTTGATGCTAAACTGGGGCCAACAAGATCAGACTGTGGCTGTACTGGGCAGTTTCCAGGTGTGACTGTGTGTAACCCAGTGTGGAGCAGGGTATATCTGCACAAGAGAATTTGTGCTTATTGAAGCTACACTCCGTGAAAAAAGGGAAAAATATCCTGCTCACAAGAGTTCTCCTTGCACCTTGTGAACCTCTACTACAATGAACAAAAAATACAATGACAAACAGAGTGCCTGAAGTTACTGACTGCACTGGAGCCACAGCATACTGTATGTTCTTTTTATAATTTAGCACAAATGGATCCAAAGTCAAAGCCAGAAACAGAGAAGACAGTTAAAAACACAGACACATTTCACTTGGCAAGAAGTCTGTCTGCTTCCTCCTCTCAAGTGTCTTCCTGTATCCATGGACAGTAACTTTTCATTGTAATTCTTTCTCGCTCACTCATTCTTTAGCTTAGTTTGTGTGTGCATTCAGCAATAAAATAAAGTGTATAAAACAACAATGCCTTCAGTAAAACAAGAACATAAGAAGAAGAGTCCAAAAAGTGTCATACCAGCCTCATCAAGAGACCACACACACTTAGCCCCTTTATAAAGCCAGTCAGTGATTCAATCACTCACACTGACTCTCACTGTTCGCCCTCTCTCCTTCCACCCTCTGCGTTTTCCTCGTCTGCATCTTGGTGCTTTTGTTGATGTTACTGTCTGGATTGTACTGCACATCTCTCTGGCATCTGTTGAGGTTCCTCCTTAGAATTCCAGGAATGATCTACAGCAATGCCCTGGCTCTGCTCAGAGCTGGCACAGACACAATGGGATAAATCATCTGTCTAGGCTACACTACAATTGATCTATTAATGGGTCTGTGTACAATGTGCACGTGTGCATAAATACAGTGCGCCTCGACACATGTTAACCTTCATCTCACACTGTAACAACAAGCATTGGATGGAAAAAAGTACATAAAAGGACAAACTGGGATGAGACTGACTGATCAAAGTAAAGAGAGGAGGCTGGAATCATCCTTCCATCGACACGTCACCCCGTAGGCAAACCAATTCAAGAGTATGCAAAGGGCTGCATTTGGCTCTTGTTTTTGAGTACTGGAAATAAACACACCACTGTTTTTCCCCCAAGCGTCCACATTTTACATCTGATTTTAAGATAAGAGATTGAAAAAAACAGCAGACAGACACCACTGCGTTCTCTCTGGGCGAGGTGACCCTGACGTCTGCAGTGAAGAGTATCCCTCCCTATGCACATCCCACACCCACTGGGAACAGCAGTCCCTTAAGGAAAATAACTGGCAGATGGATGATCAGCCTAATAGTGGGTGGTATTACAAGTCTTAAGCAGACCATGAAATCTGTCCTTGGCATTGTATTGTTGGCAGGATGTCAAATACCAGCATCTGAATGCCACTCAGAGGGACAGAGGTATGAGGGGGATAGTGATCAGGGGAGCAGATGACATCTGAATATGAGCACACATTACCTCATCCACAAGCATCAAGCATGAGACTGACCTCAAAAATCAAGGCACAACTTTGATTAGTTGCAGATAGCGGAGATGACGGGAGGCACAGGGGTTTTCCCATCCTGCATTTGTTGGACTAATTTATAGGCATAAACAAAGACGTAGTCTGTGTTTGACTATACAAAATTAAGGCCATGCTTGATTTAGAAACTTTATCAACGTGTGTCAATTTCTGGTGGGACACCAGCCTCGATCTAAGCTTTTTTTCAGGGCCTGCAGACATTTTGGCTGCACTCAAATCCTGCCTCATCCTGTCAGGGTTGGGAAAAAACCTATTCACTACTCTAAGCACAGTTCTTCTAACATGTGACCCTTTAACTGTCTAAAACTTGTATTGCATTTCATTGACTGGTAGACTTTGCTTAGAGTAGTAGAAATCCTAAGATGAAGTACTGCCTAGAAGGTTTTAAAAATGCAGCAATAGTTTTGAATTTGGTACCATTTCAGGGCAAATCTGCACTCCCCTCATTATATTTCCACATCTGTGCTTGTGCCTCAAGTGGACCATGTGAGAATCAGGAAAAATAGAAACTAGAACAAGAAGGAATTTGTTATTGTTAATAGAAATGCAAAACAATTTGTACAGCACTAATTAATGTCAGAGTTAAACAGCTGCAATTGGTTTCACATGGATGAGGCCAAATACATCTGATTTCCACTTGACCAGAGCTGAAAAATTCATCAGCATTTTAATCAACTGAGTCAACTGATCATTTTTCTACCATTCTCCAGTTTCAGCTTCTTAAATGTCAGGATTTGCTGCTTTTCTTTGATTTATATTATTGTAAACGGAATACCTCTGGGTTTTCAACTGTTTATAAGACAAAAAAAGCACATTTTCTTAATTTGCTTGTGTTTTGTCTGTTTGTATGTTTTTTTAAGCTGAAGTGCGTTGAGCTCCCTCAGCCACCGTACAAAATAATTAAGTGGCAGATTGATAATAAAATAAACCTGCTTTGCAGCCTTTATACAAAAACAATGCATAGTTTTCACTACTGCCTGCAGAACAACAAGTACATGAGTAATTAGATGGTTGAAAGGTTATTGTCTGTGGCCAGGTGCGGCAGGTCACTTTGCCTGTAGGAACAGCTGGGGGATATTAATGCACTCAGAACACACACTTGGAAATATGCCCAAAGCATCTGCAGTCTGACCCAGTAAAACACAAATGAATAGATGCAGAATAGAGGCCGGAGAAAATACGGCACCACGGTCATAAATTATAGGTCTGTGTGATCAATATGTGCTTTATGGACTTGTTGCTACTTAGGAGAAAGCATCCATACATCATACCAACATTTTTTCAGGGCTTAAAGAGTGAACATGCAAGCTCTCAACAGGGGGTGAAAGGATGGTTTTATACTACTGCAAAATCACTATGAGATATGACAGTACAAACAACAAACAAAACCTTTAATGGTGTCACAATGACCTGCCTGTGACACTGACCCTCCCGGGCACCATCAGCCAGATGTGGCCAGCTTAGAGGCCATGCAGACTGTGGCTGTTCAAATCAACTGTTTTGTATGTGTTACTCCTGCAGATGTTTTTGCTTCAAAAATGTATATTATACAAAGTTATGTTATCTTTTGTAGCCATAACTTACTTCTGTATTTTCTTTATTTGATCTCTACCACCTCAGCACAAACTTGACACACTTTATTGGCTAAAAAGCTTGCCTTTCCAAACTCTGGGAGGGGAGCACATCTTGCAAGAACAAACAGACAGATGGAATTTCAAAACTGTACAAGGACAACAATTAACCAAGAAGCAGAGAAGAGAAAAAATGTATAATACTCTCCAGATTTCTCCCAGCATTTTATCAAATGCAGCCTTTGTGGTCAGTGCAGGGATAAAGTTTCTTTTCAAGCACTGGGGGCATACAAATGTCTTGCACCCTTCGAATATTAAAACAGTTCGCTTGCCAGTAGCTCACAAAACTGTTGAACTGTTTGAACCATCTGCTTGCTTGTCTGCCCGCCCTTTCTTTACTCCTCTCTCTTTCTCCCTCCGTGTCTCTTTTTCCACACTCTGGCCTTCTTTTTAAGAAGCACCTCGGGTCCATTACTTCCTGGCTGCGCTGAGACCAGTTAGCGAGGGTCACAACACATGGGACAAAGAAGTCAGATACAGGTACAATTTGACATACTAAGGCTAGGTTACAGTGAGAGAAGTTAAATAACTAAGACGCTTTATAGTCTTCTGCTTGTTCATTTAAGTACATGTTGAAAATATCAGATATGCTCATAACACTTAATTACTATATTCCTATTACACAACCCTAACCAAAACAGTTTGTGATGGGTTCTGGAGGGTGAAAAGTGACTGAGGCAGATGAGAAACAGTCAGAGCATTTCTCTTCCTGCCAACTCAACCATAAACAATGATTCACTTTAAGGCTTAGAGCCCATCAGAGCCTTGTTAGATTCCTCTGCCAAAGACTCGTCCTGCTTGAGGGACAGCATTTTGGAACAATCTCCTATGTAGTAATGACAGATACATAAACAAACTATCTTCCCCTCTTTCTCCCTCTGTCCTCCACACAGGGACACACACTCACACATACACACACTTGTGCATGCATGCACGTACATAACAACACACACGTGCTGACATATGTAGCAAATAAAGAATACCACTCAGTCCTTTTAAGTCTAAAGAATGGATTTGCATAAGAAGGGGAGATGATTTTACTTTAAATGTCTTGTGGCTTTTATTAAAAAGAAGAAAAGGGAGGGAAAAGGGAAAAAAGGCATTTGGAGGCCCGGTCAGTGAGCATATCTCTTAAACAGCTGTGCAATCTGAGCCAAGACTAAGCACACACTGATCATATTTTCCCTTAGCCTTCACTCTTCCCTGTGCTTCCAGCTTTGACACCTGCTTATGCAATCTACTGCAGTAAGGTAACCATGTGCTCACAGCTCAAAGCAGTTTTAGTGAGAAAGCTCACAGCCAACCTCAGTAATTAAACCAGGGAAATTCTCCAAATTTATGAAGCTCTTAGCAATGCTAAGCAGCCGAAACTTCTTCATCTGTCAGGTCCTAGATGGATTCACATAACTATAAATCCAGTAGAAGACAAGCTGCAGAAAATGTCCTGGTTTATCCATTTACAAAGTTAAGCTTAACAATAAACCCTAACGGGTAGCTAGGGTGAGTCTAGGACTTTGCTCTGTCTGTAACTACATTGGGATTCTGTCCAGAGGTCATGAAAATCATCAGCATTTGTCTGTCACTGTTGTTAGTAGATAAATGCAGTGACTTGCCAAGGAGACGTCCTGGGTGGATGGGTGAGCGGTGGTTAGTTAAAGAACAGTTTCAGCAGGGCCAGGGTGGTTGATTTCACTTGCTTCCAGTCTTAAGACTAAGCTAATCACCTCCTGGCTTCATATCCCAAAATGTTGTCATACTGTCTTGCTGCCCACTATCTACACCTATAGAACACAATCAAGCTGGACAAGAATCCTAACATTTACAAGTGATTAAAGATTTTATATCTAAGCCTTCATGTAGGAGCATCTCTGCAAGAGATGTTTCAGATTTTCACAATATGTTTTTCAAGATAAGACACCCAGCCATGTCTCAAATGTTTCCATAGCCTCTGAGGTATGCTGATTGTTGTGTACCTACAACAGCTGTAGAATGGATGCCAAAGTATAATACCACAAGCAAACTCTAAACCCAACACATGGTTTACATCTGCTTCGCAAACCTGTTTTTATGTATAGGAATATTCAATAATTAACTAACACCCTTGTAGCCAGTAAGATTTATTTTCCCATTAGCACTGCAGTTTGCCTACAAGTAGCCAGTTTGCAATCACCAAATCTAAGATTATTAAACTTGAAGTGGAAATAATTACAGCTTAAGATATGGCTGCATTTTTCTAGCTGGGTCACCACAGTATTGCTATTGTGTGATACACTGATTAAAACCACCTTGCAATGTGCAAAAAGCCTCAACTTTTGGAACAAAAAGGAATTATTTTCTCCTCTCCAGGTTTTTAAGAAGAGAACAAAACAAATTACTCTGTAATTCAACACCATTTAGTGTAATATATGTTCAAACAAAGAACACTCACAAAAGCCAAATGGCTGGTCTTGAATCAGCATTAAAAATAGAAAAGGGTTGTTGAATGTTTTAGGCTACTTTTATCCTCCCCACTCAGCTTAATTACGTTAATTACAATCCCAACTCTAATCACTGTGGTTTTCACTCTTACATTCTTCATTGTTGTCAGTGTCATAAAACTAATTTACTGTGGTTATGCTCATTGTGCTTTAGCTATAATAAATGTCAAATGTACAAAAATGTAAAAATCATACCGATTCCTCAAATTATGACATGTACTTCTCTATATGCTTAACCTCTATATTAAGCAATGTGATCTGCTTACAAAAGTCTATCAATGAAGAAGAGCAGCACCCTGTTTTCAAGTGTCTCTTCTGTGGAAAGTCATCTCTGACCTGGAGGCAAACATTTTGCAGGCTGTTCTACTTAGCAAGCATTCCACATGCAGACATCAAAGAGAGCCTATTGTCTTCGGAGCTAGCATTCAGCTCACATTTTCCACTCAGCTCAAAGCTACCTGTGCTAAGCCTGGTAACTTGAACCTCCATTTCATAATTGCCACCTCAGTAGTTATACACTGAGCTGTGAATTCTTATTCTCAGTTCTGTTCGTCACAGTTATTAAAGGAATTATAGGGGGTAAAAAAACCATCTCACTTATAGAAGAAAAATTAATGCAACTTGAGCAGCACACTGTTCAAAATGAGCAACTGAAGCCTATTAGCAATCAGTCTTTCTTTTAATAAGTCAGCTATTCAAACAAATCCAATCAGTGTTTAGAGGAAAAAAGCGCTTTGAACACACACTGTGCAAGAAGCCTTTCCACAGACATTGCCCATGACTCTTGCCAAGTATACAAAGCCAATATTGTTGTTCTGGCCAATAAAATTCACTATTCACTGTATGCACAAATTAATGAAAGACAAATAAAATGTTGGCCTTGAAGCGTATGGCCTTAAAGTATTAGACACTAAAATTATCCTTTCTTACAATAGTAAATGAGATTCATTTAATGTAAGGTTCGCAATATGCTTTCAATTACATTCATAGAATGGAGAAATCGCCTGCATCTAGGTAAGCTTTCCAAACTCCATCAAAACGTAATCACTTCAATCTAGTGGTGAATGTCTGCATTATATTTATGAAAGACACTCCTGTGTAAATGATGGAGACATCCTGAAGCAGTGCTTTACCACAGATTTCAGTGTCAGAGGTGAATTGTACTGTATCTTTCCAAGAATTTCATTATGTAAAAACTGCTGAAGGTAATAATAACGATAATGTAGCTACTGTATCCATTAACTGTATTGAAGCCGTCTACACTGATCCAATCTAGGAAAGCAGTGCAGAAACAGTGCAACATTTTGGGAAATATGCTTATTTGCTGTCTTGCCGAGAGTTAGATGAGAAGGTTGATGCCTCTTTCGTGCCGACGCATTAAACTAAGGAGCTAAAGCCAAGGGGTTATTAGCTTAGCTTAGCATAAAGACTGGCAAGAGGAGACTGCTAGCTTGGCTCTCGCTAAAGTTCAAAAACACACCTTTCAACATCTCTAAATCTCACTGATTAACATGCTGCATCTCATCTGTTTAATCCAAAGACGGACACACATTGTAAAAACCAGTGCTTTGAAACCAGCACAGTGATAGCTGTCTATATGCTAGCCTTAGCCTTAAAAGCCTCCTTGCTCCAGGTCAGCACTTAATGGATAAACATGAGAGCGGTAGCCGTCTTCTCATCTAAATATCAACAAAATTGCAAATAGGTGTACTTCCCAAAATGTCAAATCATTCCTCTAAACAAAGTCACACTGTAACCATCACAAAGCAGCTAGCTTAATTAAAGTGAGTAGGAATTCAATGTGGCTGACTTACCTCAAAGACCTCCTCATCCAGGATTCTGGTGCCAAAGACCGTAATGCCCTCTGTGTTGATGACGGCCTGGTCGCTTCTGCCGAGCGGCCTGGTCACCTTCTTCTTACAGTCCACAATGATGGTGACACTCTTCTTCTCCACGCTGATAGCTACGCGATGCCATCTGAGCGGCACGAGAGAGACATACAGCAAGAGGTCAGATACATAATCAGAATACTAATTTTTAATACAGTAATACAACAAAGAAAGCCTTTGGGTTGGGTTTGTTTCTTGGTATAGAAAATCTGTTGGTACAGAGCTGTTAGCGTCTTGAAAATTTGAAGTACATTGTATGAGCCACACACTACTGCAAGCTACATGTTTTGCAAAACCGTAACTGAATGCAATGATTGTACTGTATGTTTGCACATTTTTTTCCCCCTGATATAATTCTTTACAGACGAATAACCACATATGAAGTCATTTCAAGGCATTTCTCTTAGCATTTGTGCAAATGATTGATGGCAACATTTAACAATTATTTGTATCAGCATCATCGGACAGCGATTTATTAAGACCCTGCCCTTTACTGTGTATCAGTATACCACTGCTGTAAATAATCTGGAAAAGAAAAGACTGTCATTAAATTGCTGACAGCAATCTATTTGCCATTATTGTTTAACTTGTTCCATATGGCACTAATGACTGAACAAACATATGATGATAATAAATTCTGGGGGCTGTGTGTCAGTTTACCAGACTTGAAGCGTTAAGTATGCTCTGAGTGCTTGAGAAAATAAGTTAAGCTGATCGCTTTTTTAAAGCATAAAATATAACCTATAAATCTTGATAAAATGCTCAAGATGAGCCTCAAAATATACTGCTTTGTTTTCGAGCCAATTACACAAGCTTCACAACAAACTTGAGATTTTAAATTTGTCACTGAAAATCCTTGAGTTTGTCTGGTTACACAATGGGACACGGGGAAGCAGAGATCCACACAAAAAAATCTACCACCCACATCTGACCTCCAACGTCTTCAAGCCCTCTTGAGAACCAGCCAGTTACTTACTTGCCGTCAGCAAGGTTGATGGAGCGGAACAAGGGGTACTCCTCTGGGGCAGGCTTGCCATGCTGGTCCTCATACAGGAAGACGGGGGCACGGCCCACCTCCACGCCGAGCTGCTGGATGCCTTGCTTGTTGTACACAGACAGCAGGAAGGACTGGAGGCCTGCCTTGGGCTTGATGGTAAACAGGATGGAGAAATCTTCTGGGAAAACTCCCCCTGAAGGTGAAACAAGCAGCAGACATCTAGGTTTGGCTAAGTGCACATTTTTGTCAGGGGTTTTACAGCATTGCTCTGCATTAGATTTATACAATTACACTCATGGGAAGGTCCCAGTATAACTACAGTATTTCTAATTAAATTCAATTAAATAACTCTTGTGGGGATTTTTGGTGAGGAGCATTTTCTTCAGTTATAAGGACATTGCTGAGAAAGTTTATTACCCATCCTCCTCCTTTAAGTTAAAGGCAGAGTTTTTTGGGGAAAAATGCACATTCTCTCTGAGACTTTGGTGAGAAGATCAATACCGCTTGGTAAATATGAAGCTACTGCCAGCAGCTAGTTAGCTTAGTCTGGCATATAGCCCACCATTAAACTACAATGTGTTGTTTTAACACGTCAGGTTTTGTACAGGTTTAGGCATGCTGGTAGACATATTTTCTTACCTTTGGACATAGTCATGCAAGCAATTTTCCCTTGTTTCCAGTCTTTGTGCTAAGGCTAATTGACTACTGGTGGCGCGTTCATATTTAGCACTCACACAAGCTACATTACTTACACACAAGTTAGATTTGATGTTTGGTAGCCATTTCTAATGTAAAGGACTGTATGTTCATGCATGAATGACTCCATTTCACCTTATGCTCGGTCTTTAACACATCAGTCTTCTACTGATGTCATTACAGGGGCAGTTGTATTGTAATGACTGAATTGAATAATGGCAAGTTTATTAGTTCACTAACTTTCTCTCCTCACATTAAACCCAAACGTCTAGACAACAAGACCTGGAGCAGTGTTTATTAAGGAAGCGGAGAGAGACCTTGGCATGCCCTGAAAGGACTGAACAGTGGTGATGTAGCCATATTAATTTTTACAAGGGCTGTAAATACAACAACTCAAACAAATGTCATATTTTTAAAACCATAATAGCTCGGTTCAGTGAAAAAATAAGTAAACCTGATCAAATAAAAGTCCAATTATTCAGAGGACATTCTGACAATTTGCTTCCCTGGCACCTCCAACGCCTCACCCCTCAAGCTTAATTATATTCTTCAAATTTCCGTTACTAAAAGTGTAAGGTGTGCTGGAGTTTGGGCCAAAAATCACAGAGACCTACTTTCTAATTCCTTAAACTACTTTGCACTTTCTTTTTGTTATTTGACATCTAGCCAGATTCAAAAATACTAACACATTCTGCACAGACTGGGACAATTCATTTAACAGCACTTAAAGTTAGTTAGTTCCTAATAAATTTCTATACACTTTCTTGCCAAGTCAGCATTGAGTAAGCAAGCAACTGGGGACTCTTTCTACACTTTGCCCCACTAACAAGGAACTGACAGGTATCCAATGGATGTGAACAGTTTATTACGCATTATATTCATGCTTAAATACAGCATGTTTCATAATTAAGCTGGAAAAAAGCAACTTGTAAAAATGCAAATTGACAAACAAAAAATGTACATCTGTCAATGCTTCACTTGTTTTCCACAGCTATCAGTAATGACAGAGGTTCACTATATAATATTGGATTAGCTGATGAGTAGCAATGAGCATAGCAAAGAGTGTAAGAGAGTAGCAAACCGAGTGGTTGCACAGTTAAATAGCTTTTTTGTTTCTCTGACTGGACTCCTTCCTAATAAAAGAAATATAGCTTTATTTCTCACAACAGCCAGGCTTCAGACTTTGAGTCAGGCAATGCGCATTCAATATGAAAAGCCTATTAGATTTCACTACCTCAGCCAAGTACACCATATTTGAGGCTGCCAGCAATCAAACTTGAGGAAAGACATTTTATTGACAATATCACTCCGCAAAACATCAAAAGAAATATTCCTCTCACTGATTTGCTCTAATAAATTGTGGGTTTCCCCAAAATATCAAGTAACAAAAATCTGGTGTTGCTCTTTTTATTTGAGTCATATGTTTATGTGACATTTCATACGCCATGTGCTGAGTGACTTTCATCCCCTATGGGCTCTTGAAGCCTACTGAAAAACCACTGCAGACATGGCGTCTTCTAGAAAATGACTTCTACACATCTGCACTGCATTTTAGAAGACAGGTGCTTGTAGTGAAGGGTTTCATTTAAGTTTTTCATTAGGCAGTAAAACAAAAGTAAACAATATACCTGTCACTGTGAGCATGTTAGCATTCCAACATTAGCATTTAGCTTGAGGTACCGCTATGCCTCAGTACACTCTGACAGAGCTGCAAGCATGGCTGTAGACTGGCTGCTTGGGCAAGGTTTTATGCAAAAATATACCCATTACCCCACAAAACATATCAAAATCCCCATCTCCCAGATCCTTTAACTTCATAAAATAGAATTCAGATGTCTGATAAAAGTGTTTATTTGAACTTCTCCCCTTCCAGGAAATGTCAGAGGCAATAAAATCTCCTAAATCTCCTGAACAGCAGTAGGTAAGTGACCTTAAGGAAATGCTACACTAACCAACCTTACAATTTTAGCCTCTTTTCACGTCTTTGGTGTTTTTTGGAATAAAGCATAACAAACCCAGATGAGATGGTAAACATAAACAGTATGCAGTTTACCCACACCTCAACTAATAAACTAAACTAACTGAACTTGTGAGATCCACTCTTTGCTGCCCGGAGCGTCCTGCCTCAGCTTCGGTGTAAAGGCTGGTAATCTGTGGAAAGTGAGGAGTTACCTGGGAAGAGCTGTTTGGTTGGAGCGCTGATCTGAGCCTGTTTTCCCACTCTGTAAGCTATGTCGGGTTTGGATCCTCTCCGGACTGCGCAGAAGCCTGTTGTTTTCCGTACTCCTTCAGGAGAGCTCTGGAAGTCTAGCACCTTCAGTACATCCACTGGTTCAGCTGAGGAGGCAAAACAAAGAATTGATTAAATTACCCAATCATACTTGGGCAGCAAAATTACATTACGTTTGCACAGCCATAAGCTATTTGGGAATTGCATTTGTCCAAAGCTTCTAAGTGCTGAGTCAAGTGTTTCCCATACACAGACTCTACTTGGGTGGTGAACTCAAAGAGCTTTGCTCCCACCTGAAGAGAGTTTTTTTTTTAAAGGTTTTGTTTTTCATATTTTTTGTAAGAGTACATTGAATTGTCTTCTATGATGCTGCATTCAAGTGCAGTAGCATAATCTGGAAAAATTAGTTCTCTAAGCACAAATCAGATGTTTAAAGTCTACAGTCAACTCTTAAATGTAGAAGTAAATTCACACTGCTGGAAACTCAGGATGAGTGCATCATGTACAGAGAAAATGAACATTAAACTGACTTCTAAAGGCATACTCTGCATATGTTGCTACAACATAAAATTAAACTAATTTAATAGAAAGCCAAATAAAATAATAAATACATGCAGCATTCACATTTAAATAAATGCAACAAAATTAGGATGATCTATGAGACTATAAGAAACTGCTTTTTATAACAATGTATTATGAGTATACATGTTATAAAAGCAGGTTGCTGAATTTTACAATACACTGCAAACATATTTCAACAGTTAGCAGAAAATCTAATAGGAACTGGCATTTTGATGAAAAGTCAACATTTACGCCCATTCCCCCCTTTTGCCTGTTCAGGGACTGTTGGCCAAATCTGTCAGTTCAACCAGTTGTTCATTTATGAGCCACCTTGGCAGAGGAGCAGTAAAAATGTTAGGAACCATTGAGCAGACATAATTGGCCCCCTCCTCACCTCCACTGTTACCCCCACAGCCAAAAGCCACAGCATCTATGGGATGATAAAACTCATTGCTGCTGATCACTGAGTCTTTGGAATAAGGAGAACACAGAGGGGGGCAGTTTTACAAGCTTCTTAACACTACTAGGCTCTTTTCTATCAATGGACCTGGAACTCAGGGGTGAAACTACTGCAGTAATAAACAGTGTTTCACATTTTGTTTCTATCCTGCAATTGTCTAAATCTGCCTTCGTTCCTAAGACTTTTACCCTTTACTGTAACCGTTTTGGCTCTAAACCTCTATCTCTCCCATTCCCCAAGGCACATCATCAATTACAGTGTGATTATAGGCAGTTTAAAAAGCCTAATAGGGTATGTTTTAAGGCTAGTATATAAACAGGAGTGTTGACGTACAGCACAACGTCATTTAAGATTTAATGCATGTCTGCCTGAGGCTGCATTTGCTTAGGAGTGGGCCATTAATTCAAGATCATTATGGGTGCTGTGGTGGGTTGAATAGCAAATGTACCTACAGAATTGCTCTTGAGAAAAGTGTAGGTTTGAACAAATCATTTAATTCTGGCTTTTGCTCTATGACTGCAACAGCGTGGCTCTTAAATTATTACTTGTCCAAATATATATAGGCCTATATATATATGAAAACAGTGAAAACTAAATTTTTTGAGTCTGATACCAATATTTGGTTTTAAAGCCGATAATTATTCATCAAATAGTGATTCTTTTTTAATTACATAAACTGTGTAAGTGATAGACTCTTTCTATAATACCTCAAACCTAGTTTCTTGTCACTTGTCGGCCAACGTGCACACACACCAATATATCTGCAATAAGCTACTATCAATTGATATCTGTCAGCCTGGCTGTAATGTTTATAGGCAGCTTTTAGGTATTTCAAGAGTTCAAATTATTGTTGAGGAATTCATTTGTGAGAGGAAGAATGTGCTATGTCCTCTTTTAAAAGTTAAACATTCTTGCTTTATATAAGTGGTCATGAATAAAACTATGATTAATCACTTCATGGCCATGTTGGCTAGGGGTCTCTAAATTAAATATGGTGTTTTAATTACTAATAATTTAATGGCATTTACTCAAAAAAGTGATATATCAAACACATTCTGACCATTATTGTTGTAACATACACAGCTTTGTAATTTAATGATATTCATGTAATAACATCTCTGTCCTGCTGAAGTAAAAACAAAGACTGCACATTAATACAGCAGTATGTATTGACCAGATGAAAAACTTGATCTACAAACTGGCCAGAAAGTATTCAACTAAAGAGAGAATGTTAAAAACCAACAGAGGAACAAAGGTCCAATGCAGAAAATACAATGACTAACAGTTAAATTTCCACTCCAAACCAAACTCAGTGCAACCCAAAGTAGTAAAATCTACTTGTTTAACAGTTACAAAAACCACAGCAACCAGCACAGCCGTGTCCAGACATCACATTACTCATTTGACTTTTCAGTGAGTCAAGAGGCAGGATGTGTCCTCTTCAAAGGCACGGCAATGATAAACAATGTCTGAATAGTCATCTTAAAATCCCACTGGGATGATAAGGCCTTTAAGGAATGGCAGAGATCAGGCTTAATGTGAAATCTCCCCTAATGGAAAAAAATCTGGATTCATGTGTTTGATACCGGCAAGAAAACATTATGGGAAAATTATTCAAAGGGATCAGACAGAAGCTTTTCTTGAAGTCCAGATTGCAGGAAATCTCCCAATCAGCCTTATAATACTCCATTAAAACTTCATGAACCAGAAAGAAACTTCGGTCAAGAGACACAGATTAACTGAAATAGCACAGAGTGGTGAGAATAGTACTTCAATAAATATAATGTTAAGCAATGGAGTATTATAAACCTTTTTCCTCAAAAAGTGTAGACCCTAAACTGTGTTAGTCTATGCTCTCACCATACTTCTCTGTAGTTGCTCTTCTCTAAACATTTCAACATAAATCTGAAGTAAAAGCTAAATTTATCATAAAACTATACAATTGTTTGCATTTTCCATTTTTGTAAGTCATGTGGCACCTGAAGCCATGAAGTGCTGATTGTGCGGTTCCTGTTCGCTTTTAGTGACCAGGAGGGGGTCTGGTGGGTGGAGTTACCAGTCCACATGCTGAACCCATTATGGCACTGGCACCACTCCCCGTACACCCCTAACTAAAACATACATGGAACTAAACTCAGAAGGCCCCATCCCTGTAGCTACCTCTCCTGTGACCAGAAAAGTAACAGCTTGAGTGGTGAATCAAACTCAAGGGTTTTGTCTTGAATTTTAAAAGTCGTGCAGATCTGCTCTTCAAGTGATGGAAAGGAGTCATTTATGCTGATATGGGTCCAGATCATCTGATGCCACAGTTCATGAATTTAAACTGTTGAGAGTGTAAGCATCAAGCAAGCTATATGGCTGGGCAATCAAGCAAAGCAGAATGTCTTTTCTTTTGATTTCTCTTAAATTCAATCCCACAGTAACTTTTATCAACTGAAGGAGAGATGAAGTAAAAAAGGCTTTATGACTGACACTGAGGCAAGAGCAATTTAACAATACTACAATACTGACTACTGACTCAAACACAGACAGAATAAAATACAAATGTGAGGTACCAAACGCCAAGTTTTAAACCTCGCACCAAATGCCTCATAAAAAGGAAAATAGTCTGTGGCTCTTCTGAATATTGTCCCAAGTACAGAGCTACTGGTTCTTGAAAAAAAAACAGAAAGCTTGGACTAAAGGTCTCTTTGTGAGTTTCAGAATGCCTTTCTGCATTACTGCATACCTCAAGGCCTCATATATTCCAGATGTGCTGAATTGGCCTGGACCGACCCCCCCCCCCCCCAACCCCTAACACACACCCTCCCACCCACACCCCCGACTCTTCAGCCTCTCTCCCTCCAACCATAGCTTCACAGAAGCCCTGAAAAACAGGCAATATCCCAAAACCATTAAAGACCCCAAATGAGTAGGCAGAGCTTTTAAAAGCTTTTCAGTCTCATAGGAGTTTGAGCAAGTATACTATACCCTCAACACATCCTTAAAAAGACTCCCAACCTTAAGAAGAAATAAACCATATTCTAATGATAAGGAAGAAAACCACAAGAGAGAGGAGACAGTTCTCTCGTGCGAAAGGTACCAAGACTGTTTCAGACTCTCCACAGTCTTGTCTGGGGGGTAATTTGTTAGTCTCTCTGATTTTTAATGACACATCTGCCTGACTGCTGTCGGGGACTTGTGATATACTATCTGCCATGTTAACAAGCTACGAACATGACAAAGGAGAGTGATTTCCCCTGAGGCAGTGAAGCATGTAGGGACACGAGAAAACCTCTGTTAAAATCATTAAAGCAATTTCACCAGCAGACCCTTGCACATTAAAATACCATTTTCAGCCATATAGGCTAAAGTTTCAGCAATGCCCATCTCATAACTCATCAGAGCCATACAGTTTGATGTTTAAGTTTAGACTTGTGATTAACTTTTAAATCTGTGACATTCTGACTTAATGTCTCTGTGGCTCTGTGGTTGTGCAGCAGCATCTTGGGATGTCTTGTCGGTCTTTTTCGTGTCACTGCCATCTACTGAGAGCTGGCAGCATAGGCAGCAATTAAAGTACATTGGAAAGCCTGTAAATGTTTGCTAGCACATCATGCAATTATGGTTAGTTTAAATATCAGTCAGAGTGAAGAGAGATGGGCAATGGGCAAGTTATGCCACTGTGGTATTTGCTTTAATGATCTTTTCATTTTTGGGGGAGCTCTATACAATTTAACCTCTGCTGAATGATTTCTTTATGTATCATAGGACTTAAAAACAAAGCAGATGTTTGAGATGGAGTGGGACTTAAGATAGGAAATGTCTAGACAGGATGCAATACATTAGTCTGACGACCAACTTTTCTGTATTAGCCTCTGATTAAAATTTTCATTAAGCCATAAAAAAACAAACTTTTTGAATAACTTCAGTTCTGTCACTATTATGGCTGTGATACAAGAAGGCAAGTATTCAAAAGACTGCATAATAATGGATCTGATGTCAAAACAACACATATGAAAAAGTAGCACGCATCCAAATAGACACACAACTTTTTCACACATAGATTTATCCTGGATAAAGTCAGAGTACAGTATGGGTGTCTCTATGACTTCACAGACAAAGGAACTATAAAAGAAGTAGTTAATGTGACCCACATATGTGTTTTAAAGCAGTGAAAATACTCCAGATTTTTTTTTTCTTTTTTCCATCAACGCCCCTTCTTGGACTTAGTGAGAGCCCAGATAATGTGGAAAGATGGTGATCCTTCAGGCCAGAATATGAATTTCACTACCAGAATTCCACAGTCTTTTATACACAAAACCTATATTTTTTTCAGTTACACTGTCTACTGTAAACTTTGTTGACAACTGTCAGATTGGATCAGTTTGACAACCCACAGCTTTTCAGACAAAATAAGAAACCAAATTTTGCGCCAGTTTTATGCCATTTGTAAATTTGATTGCATTACTAAGCTCTTACTCCACTGTTGTTTTGGAAAAACTTAATTTAATATATCTGAGTTTCTAGTTAGATCACCAGTGGTCGTGCGTAAAAGTTATGCGTAAAACCTTAACGATTTCCATCAGTGCTGCCAAGTGATGAAGTTGAATGCAAACACACAAAGGAGGTTTTACGGTGATAATCTCAGCCTCTCCAATTATGCTTCAAAGTGTAAATAACACAAGCATTCTGACCATCAGTGAGTGCCATTATTAGTCACGGATCATGTTTACGCACACTTTTTACGCGGACCACCGCAGTATTTGTGTCAAACAGAAATCAACACTGTCTGTCGTCTCCTTGCTGACCACACCTGGAAGGCAGATTTTACCTACTTAGATACTCAGAGGAATCTAAGAGACAGTCGCATCTCCCTCGGTTTGGCCAAAAATAAACCCTATATCACAATCAATACATCATGAATTTGGACACATTACAGCTAAAAATATATAGTTACAAGTTTTAAACGAGTAACGAGTTTTAAATTACCAACTTCAAAGCCAACAGCATTGACACACAACTGTGGGGACAGAAGATTCCTTTAAAAGTTATTAGCAACTTGGTTGCGGGTGTAATCATATGATAGCTTATAGGCTCGATTTGGTGTCAATCCACATTAAACTTGAAAAGACGACGACCGTCACCCATCGTCACAATTGTCTCGAACGTTTTAAAAACAGAAAAGGGATGTTGGATAGGACGGATGAGGACTTAACAGCATCAGAAAAGGTGTTCTGGCTGAGTTAAGGTGAGTTTAATTGGCAACTATTGGCATTCACTGGACTAAAAGTTGACAGCCAGTTGCTGGCTACCACCTAAGCTTATTACCACCTATGGGCTGTTTGCCAGCCAACAGGAGGCTCTCAAGCTGTCCGGGATGCCCTGGAGTTGGCACGGTGACTGAGGTGTGCAGCAATACGCAGCCTCTTACCTGCTTTGACATTGGCAGCTTGTAGAATTAAAATTAACGTGACCAATGCGGTTATCGTTGAATCCCATAGCCACCTTTTCGTTTTCCACCTGGTGGTCCACCTTTGCATCTCCATGGTGAGCGCCCGCAGCTGTACAGAAAACGGGCGACTTTTAATAAAATTCGGTCCCTTCCACAATCCACAAAAAAAATGTGCTTATACTACAGCGCCATGTGTGAAAGTATAAAGATGCCTCTCACAGCCAGACTGGGCCCTTCAGATCCGCTCCCCCTTAAGCCCAGCTCTCAGACTGATGGTGAAGGGCTTTCATGAAAAAAAGCGCACACCACTCCGTTCCCTGAGAGTTGCGCACAGTCAGGAGGCTGGACAAACGCCGCAATACTGAACCTGAACCGACAGTAAGATACTGACACTGGAAAATCCTCCGTTCATCAAATCACCAGTCGAGAAAGTTGTCTCGGGACCCGCCCCCTGTGCTTTGGAACAGCATCAAGCGGAGTAGCATCACTACATCCCAGGGCAACGTAATTACAGGACACAGTGCAGTATCCCAGACGAATACTAGAAACCTACAATCCTAGAAGCACTCCTAAACACTCCTCTTAATAAAGTTAAGAAAAAAAAAGATTTGGAGGAAAATAACACAGTAAATAAAGGAAACTACACATTTTTTCACAACTTTCCCAAAATGAAATAAGCTTAAGTACAGGCACGGAGCAGGAGACACAGGAGGAGAGGCACTAATATAAATGCAACACACTAAATGCAGATTAAGTGGTGGGGTGGAGCTGTTATTTTAGAACTTTCCTGAAAGCCTCAGAATGTGAAAAGAAAGCCTCAATTGCCCGTACATGGGCTGATGGCTAATATAAAAGCTTCAGTGGCCAAAAGGAAATGTTTTCCAGACTCCAGGAGTTTCCTCAAGGAGCCCTTAGAGTTTTTTTTTTTTCTTTTGGACAGCAGGACTCCTGAGGCCTGAAAATAATTAATGGTTAAAGATGACTGGAACAAAGAATGGAAGCACAGGTGGTAGCTATAGAGTCCTCCCCTTGATTTGGGTTTCCATGTCTACTGATGAAAGAAGGATTTAACAGCGCAATGGTAGCCACTGTTGCACAAACCAAAACATTTTGGAAAACTTGTCAGTGTTTACAGTGTTTTATCACAAGAATTCATCACAAAAATTAGAACCACAGGCTTAGCTGATATTCAGTGTGTTGAAGTAAAGATTTAGCACAGCACTGTGCAGTTGTGGCTGATTAAATAATAATAATTTGGATCATGTATACTGTAATAGGGATTAAGAATAAAAACTGCAGATCACCGGCTACAAGACTGGACTTCCTTTCGAAATAAGGCCAAATGCTGTTAGTGCCTGTGAGTGTGGGTTTGATTAGTTGTTTTAGACTCCACAGGGTACAAGACGAGTGGTCTGATTTATCAGGGCAACACAATTTTTAAACATTTATTTACTCAGGGCCATTTACTGAGGAATTATATATTTAAATACACACAGCCGTGCTTTGAGCTAACTGCTCATGTCTGCTTGCTAAGTTCACAGTGACAGTGCTAAAATGCAGCTAAGGCTGATGGGAATGCCATTAGTTTTGCAGGCATTTGGTCATAAACTAAAGAAGTGGATAAACTGAAAAACCAACAATGAAGCTAGAAGGATAGTCAGGGAATCACCAAAGTCATTAGGCTTCGTCCACTGGGGAACATAAATATCAGCAAAAAATTTAATGGAAATCTTTTGAGATATTTCACTGTGGACCAAAGTGGAGAAACAACTGACCGAGTGATGCTGCGATACGAGTGCATGGGTATTAACTTGTGATCAAGACAAATATTCAGTTTCAATGGGATGAAAATTGGCCACTAGTATTAAAAAAAATGTTTGATTTTGATCTTCAATCATAGTCAAAAACCAAACATAAGCAGAAACAGTCACTCTTTAAAATGTTAAGTCCAATTGAATGAGCTCTGTGACTGATACAGGACTGTCTGTATTGTTTGCATTATTTATCTATCACGCAGTGAGATGGCCATATGCTTGCTCAGCAGTAGAAAAACTTTCTTGAAAGCAGCTTCTCTGTGCATATTGGCTCTCTGGTAGTTGGTTGGCTTTTTCTTGTCAGTTGTTTGGCAGAAAATGTCAGAGTCTCTTGTTCATGTTGCTTCCTGGGACTGTGGCCCAAAATGTTTGGTTTAATTTGACGAGCCCTCCTGTGCTGGCAGAGAGGAAAACTGAACAACCAAAACTAAAGTCTTGAAGTTTTTCTTTCAAACAAGACTCAGACAGCCGACAAAATGCACTAACAGACGTCCAACAGCTCCTTATAGATTCTTGTTTCTGGGACAGTCTACAATTTTCAGGAGGGTTTGACTTAAGAGCTGCCCTCTTTGTAGTTGGAAGCATATGATTACAACTGATGCATTTACTGCCAATGTGTACCAAGATGACATTGTATAATTATTCTATAATAAGTCTCTACTCTATGCACGGTTCTGCCCAAAGCAGCTATAAAAACAAAAATGTCTTGAAAATGTTGCCCTGCGGCTTTGTTTTTCTATTGGAGGCAGCTTTTAATCTGAGTGCTTTCAAGTTTCAGAATAAAATTCTTCTTGCTGCTTTCCTGAAACAGACTAGCACACTTCTCTGTAGTTTTACTTTTACACAGACATTCAGGCAGTGTTACACTGCAACTGCTGTTCCAGGGCTTCATTAGAAGTGCTGACGGACCATTTTTCTGTATGTCTGCAAATCTGTTGTGTTTTGTGATGCATATGAAATCACAGTGTCCAGGAAAGTGTCCAGGAAACTTCAGCTAGCTAAATGTTCAGCTCCATTTCCATATGACGCTCTTGATGACAGAGGAAAAATCCTTTTTTTCACTTTGTTCCTCAACATAGCAGTCAGCAACCCTGGGCAGGTTAAAATTCAGCGGGTGCTTCACCTGGGTGAGAGGGATCTCTTGAACCCAGTTCGCTCTGGTTGAATGATGGTTCCCTTCATCAATATGCCGAAAAAAAGCTGCGGTAAGAACAAAGTTACAACCAGCTCTTCTGAACTCATACGTCCTCTACTAGATCACAAGTAGAACCTAACCTCAAGAGCTCTTCGTTACTGTGAAGTATCCAGCTAGAAGGCAGTGTGTGGCTGGGTGGGGGTGCAGAGGGATGCATACTAGACACTGCAGACCGCATAACCACTGAGTGGAATGTATGTTTGTCTGGGCATGCTTATTATAGGTGCATGTGGTACCCAGACAGCCTCACTTAGTGGGAGATTGTTAGGACATGGGAAGGTGTGCTTTCACTTTCAACTGTTGTAAGGGCACCTGGTTGTACATTGCAAAGTCATCACTTACTGCACTACACACTGACACACTGCACAGAGAAGAAAAGAAGCAGCTGACACAACACCAGAGGACACAGCAGTATTGGCACATACCACTGTGTAAATCATACCTATTTGTCTATTTGTCTAATATATGAGACATAATTTGAGAATGTAAGTATGTTGATTTTTGGCAGGTGTAACACTAAACACAAACTACAGCTAAGGCCGAGGGGAATGACATTAGTTCCAAAGGTAACCAAACTGAACAAATTTAGAAAAAACTGAGATATTTCACCTCATCAACTTCATGGTGGCACTAGGTGAAAACCGAGGGCATCACCAAAGGAACCATCTGTGCCAAATTTCATGGCTATCCAAACTACAGTTGTAAACATATTTCAGTCAGGACCAAAGTTTTTGACTGACCTAGCCACCCCTAGATCCGCAAAGGTAGCACAGCTAAAAATAACCAAAACAACACTGTACACATGAGCTGAAATGGTAAGCTGAGCATTGAGAGTATATCAAAAAGCATTTACTGAATACGCCATATAACCAGAGCAAAACTGCTGGATAAAAGTTGGAAATTCTGGTCCAGAGGTAGGTTTGTATGGTTACAAACGCAAAGATCAGATATCACAGGGCTCAACCTCCAACTGTGCCAGAGGAGTGACAGAGATGAACAGAGGCCATCCTATTTTCATGTTTCTTGTCAAGTCTATGGTGATGAATGCCTTTCCCCTCAGCGGTGAACAGCGGTGTTATGGTGAGTTAAGTGGAGAGGTCTGTTATAATCTAAACATGCCCCAAGCATCTCGTATTTCATGAGCCAAAGTCTCCCTGAGCCCTGTTTCCAGCCGTCAGCAGTAAAAACTGATAGCAGAGAGGGACTGGCTGACACTGAATGGGGAGGTTGACAAACCGCTAGGCACAGACAAAACCTATCACTAAGTCATGTCCTGTTATCATACTTGGTGAAACAAATTAAGACTGTCAAACAATGCAGTTTACTTAGGAACTACTGACTGTGGGTCTTCAGTTTTAAACCAGAATGACAATTAAGAAAGAGAAAGTCAAAAAGCGACTGAAGAGAGACTGCAACAGATGAGGGAAGACGAGGAATTACAGTAAAAAAAAAAAAAAAAGGCAAAAAGAGCACAAAGAGAAAGCTGAGGACTTGGCAGATGAAGGCACATGGCTTGTGCACTAAAGATGCTTGAACTCGTGAACCTTATTGGATTTAGAGCAGTTTGGGAGTTGCTGTTTTCACAAGCCATGAATGTTCCTCATTACTCTTGTTTGTTGTGGTCAAGTATAAATCTCAGTGTCATCTTTGATGCTCCGCATAAAAACTTTTATTTAGGGAATTCAGTTACAGTCTGACATTTGCACAATAGCAGTTGTCTCGAATGAGAAGATTCTCACAAACATTCTTGTGTGTGCAGAGGAAGATCAATCTTTAGAGAGAGATGGGGTCTGGGAATTAGGCTAAGTCTGAGGAGGTGAACAGTAAATCACAAAATCTGTTAAATCCCCACATGTGTAGCTCAGTAACACTGAGTGTTCCATAAAGTTCAGATTTATCAATATTCTTTACATCCATTATTGTTTTGGTGTCTATTGTCAATCTAGCTGTTCAGCTTTGTACAGTTGCAGTCTGCCATTTTCAACAAAAGACCTCTGACAAACCCACTGCACACTACAATCACACAAAAGTCACAGCAAAGTAAAGCGGTACCAACCAGCTGGTGACAGTTAGCAACTATCAGGCCAAGTTTGTCAAACACCTAGCAAGTTAAAGACTCAGATATAGTCTCTCAGGAATAGACTTAGATTTGCTGGTGGCCAGAAACACGACTCTGCTTGGATCACAAAGGTGTTTCACATCACGGTTGAGAAGCACATTCCTCTGCTTATAGCAACGTTCCCTGCAAAAATCCAATCTGCACTTCAGCCAAATCTAATATGAGGGTTCAGCAGTCTCAGTTAGCCAGATCAAGTGGATATTTCCTCAAGTAAGACTTTTTAGTACAGAATCCTCTGTTGCTCGGCAGTCCCAGGAACCAAATTTTGACTCTTCAGTGTATATACAGGCCTGTGAATGAGTTAAAGAAACAGTGGCATTTACTTGTGTTCACTGCTTCTCACCACAATTCGCACCGTGTGTGCCCTTGAGGTCTAACAAATAAGTTTAGCGCATTTCCTTTCTCATAAAACATTTGCAATCCAGTTTTCAAAGCATTTCAACACCTGCTGTGTTTACATCCATGTAGCTAACAATCTGCCTCCTTTCCTGTTGCTTTGCTGCATTTTTGGATGCATTAGAACCAGTCAGTGCAGTAACGTGAAAACAGCAGCAGGAAAGTGTATTTCACTGTGCGTGCTCTCCACTGCACGCAAGAGATATAAACAAAACAGGGACTGCTGCTTAGCACTACTAATAGTCAAAAACTTCACATGGTGGCTTTAAGATAAATTTGTTGTTAAAGGTTGAACACTGAGGCTGAGGGTTTTTTTTTCACTGATCTGCTGCGGACTGCCCCGACACTCCAGCAGGAGTGAGAGTTTGTGCTGGAGTTAAAGGCCATTGCTCACAGTTTAGTGACTAAGCGAATGTCTGTTGGGTAACTTTTTATTGCAACAGGTATATTCCTTCTGACATCTTAATGAGTGGGTAGGCAAAGGGTTTCCAGTCATAAAAGCAGTCACTGGGGAGACTCCTTTTCCAACCAGCCATCACCCTTTTAAGATAAGAGTTCCACACAAATACATATAGGCATATTTATTGAATCCAGCTGTGAGCTGAGCTGCATTTTGGTATTTGGCTAATTTTAGCTTGTTTTTAGCCCTTGAAGCTGTTTGGACACATAACTCTTATGAGCTCTTAAAGTGGACTCTAACATTACTGGACTCAGAACTGGGAATGAAACCAGTAACAATTTGAGTTCCAGGTGTCTTCTCAAATCAGCCCGAAAACCTGCTTTGGCTTGTTATGTGTTCTTTTTTTTTCTCATGAATGGATAGCCATTCTTTTTATTACGTGAATAAATAAAAGGAAAGTATGATGCAAATGAATCAAACTCAGAGTACGAACACTAATAAATCAACATCTGAATCATCAGCTAAATTGGCACAATGTGGACTATTTATCACACGACTGGAGGATTTCATACAGAAAATGAACGTGATTTACTTTACTCCAAATGTGAAGAGACAATTGGAGAAAAGTGAGACTATAACTGACACTACATGACTAGTAACTAAGAAATGATAAACAAGAACCTCTGTGTTCAATTGTGTATTTGCAGGTCCTGCTAGCACTGAAAACCCAGCTACTTAAATTTACATTCATTTGGAGCTTTTTAGCCATATTAGTGATGTGGGTCTATGGATGGCAATGGTAGTCTGTCAAGTGGTCCACCACTGTGTCCAAACCAAAATGACTCAACAACTACTGTTGGAGTTTTCATTACATTTCATACAGATATTCATGGTCATGACTGACTTTGGTGATCCACTGACCTTTCCTCTAGCTCTGCTATGAGGTTGACATTGTGGTTTTAAGTGAAATTTATTTAGAATTACTGGATGAACTGGCATTAAATCTGGCACCAATATTGATAATGCAGAGAAGATGAATCGTAATGACTGTTAATATCTGAGGTGACTGCCTGACGTTTCATCTACTGCCAACAGCAAGTAAAAGTTTTCACTTATCCAGTAAAATATCTCAACATCACCAAAATGGGTTGGCACATTTTCTACAGACAGCTATTGTTCTCAAATGATGAACTCTAATACCTTTTGTGATTCCCTGACTTTTCTAATAGTGCCACCATGACGCTAACGTTAGTGATTTTGAATGAAATGTCTCCATAATTACGGGACAGATTGTCATGAAATTTGATACAGGCATTCAAGTTGCCCAGAGGAATTGCAACTTTGTTGATCCCATATCTTTTCATTTAGCGCCACCATCAAGTCAAATCCACAAGTTTTAATTTATCCAATACTTTAGTTTGTGACCAAATACTTGCAAAACCAAAAACATACCCATCAGCTTCACTTGTACTTTGTGTGAGCTTATTACTATACTGACATTAGCATTTATTTCAAAGAACCAGTGTGCCTAAGTACAGCCTCACACAGCCACTAGCAAGGCTGCGGGCTATTAGTCTTCTGAACTTACTTAAATTGCTGTATAATCACCATTGTAACCACACGTTTACCTTTGCACATTGAGGCATGTTTGTAAGTGGCGTTGACATCTTTCCTGGGCTATTCTTGAATTTTCCTCAGTGGAGCTACATGTTGAAAAGAAACTGAATAAGAACAACATGAAACAGAAAACAATTTGGGGCACAGCAGAAGCCAAGGCTCTGAGCTGGCATCTAACTAAGTCCTTTAAGTATCAAGAATTTAAATCATGACTTGGCTTCCAAAGGACATACTCTGGATCACATGTTCTTCTGCTTAGTCACACACATAGAAGGGCAGTCCAACTCTAACTGTGCAGCGAAAATGTTGCAGATCAAGGATCAAATTGCTCAAAGCTGCTCCACTCATCTTACTCTTGCTGTAATCAGTTGACTGGTGTTCATTTAATCTTCGTTTCTTTGAATCTAGTGTGTCATACATGGACATGGCTAATAAAGGCTATCAAATATACTGGTAAAAATGATAAAATGCGGCACAATCAAGGCCAAAAGATTCTAATTTCTAGCAATGGAAGAGATTTGTGGCAAGCAGACAACATCGCCGTACCTCAAAGCAAAACGTGGCTAAAACGCAAACCACATTGACTTAATTCCTTGATTAGGCGTGTGTGTGCTTCCATGGAGCACCAAAGAGACAACTGTGACTGGAAATATGGAAAAACAGATGAAGTAGATTATAGAGTACTGCACTCATATCACCCACAACACTGAGAATATGAATGGGCCATTTTGTTCCACTTGCAATGAGACCCTGACTTTATCTTCCACAGATGGCACTGCAACAATGCACTGCTTGAGTAAAAAACCATAAAATTTGGCCGATGAGTAATTTTGGAAGATATCTCTCATCAAACTGTTTTATCTTTGTGGCCAGAGGTTTTTATATATTCCCTCCATCCTAACTGTTAATAGTATTTAAAATGACAGTTACAGTGGAAAAGGTAAAAGCTGTAGCAGCAGTACAGTAGCTCGTTATTTTCCATGTTCATCACCTCCCACAGTGTATGGATTGGGTGATTTCCAACATGGTGGTTTTGGGTTACAGTAAGCACTGGCTGGATGGAGCGTTGTTTCCACGGTGCCTGTAAGCTGCGGTGCCTATGCGTCCCTCCACAAACTTCTGCAACAAGCCAATCAAAAGCCATCAGTCTTAAAGACAGAACTGGGGTGAAAGCAGTGGAAAACCTTATGAGTTTTACATTAGTACTTTAGCTTTTTCTTTGTGTCCTCTGAGCATTGGGCATTTCTGCTGCTGATAGAGCAATAGAACTTTAATAGTATCCCAAATAACTTCAACAGTAATAAAAAATACTCTCTCAATTTAACTTTAACCTGCAATAACTGATATTTTGGCTTCTTGGGGGCAGCTGAATCAAGCAGTAAACGCAACACACATTATCACCTTTGAAATGCACAAACAATTGCCCAGTCACACACCCAGGCACAACATTAGTATTTATTTTGGAGTGATGGTTTTATCCCCCTGCTTACTGATCTGGGGGATAATCATGTTCCTATTATTTGGGAGCGATGGACTCATCTGTTAGCCGCGGGCTACAACTTCAGCCAAAATGTTTTAAGCCTAGATTTGTATTCATTTTGTCAAAATGTTACCATTGGAAGTAAGCCGAATTAACTATTAGCAGGTCCTTTTTGCGATACACCACTGGATGTCTAGACAAATAATACTGGATTACTCTGACACTGAAGAGAACTTAAAAACAGGATGATTATTAGCCGAGTTCTGGCGTTTTAAGGAGCATCTTTTTTTCCGTTTTCAAAGCGGATATATGAACTCTTTTTTTTTTTTTTTTTAAAATAACGGTATCATCGGAAAGTGTAAATTATACTGAAGCTAAAAAAAAAATATGGGTGTCATTGTCTTTGTGTTTACATTTGACCGAGCTGTTACTCAAGAAAATTTGACGCAAATCGCAGGAATCACAAACGAGGGGTTTAAAGTACCTTAATTGCCTCCAAGATCTGCATGTCACATCCACCACTGCTGCTCCAGCTGCTGATAGTGCTGATAAACGGGGCATATCTGCGGGAATAAATGCAAAACTGCAAAACCGTTTTTGTAAAACTTGGGTACACCTGTCCCTTTCACCTGCATTATACTTTGCATAATGTCTCCCCCACATGGCACCTTTTAACTCTACTGCGCCCCATTGGGGGAAGCCTGGCTCTGCACCAGCTCTTGAAAGAAATGTAAGGATCTTCAGGGAGAGGGTAAACCAAAACAAGCTTAAAGATGCTAAAATACTCTCAGGGGAACTGTGGCGTTGCATGATTATTCTCTAGGGGTTCACTATGAGCAACCGCTTTCACATTCAAGAAGTCATATAATTGTTAATATAAAAATTATGATATAGCTGATTTAAAGTCAACTATCAATGTCAAACTATCTCAGTTATTCTAACTCCAAAAGTCTGCTCTTAATAAGAGAGGCTGGCGCTACCAAGAAGTTTTTTTTTTTTCTAGCTCCAGCATCTGGCTGTCAAAGAATGCCAAATCCTGGCTGTAAGGAAAGGAAGCTGTTGGGTGGACTGCAATAACATAAAAGACCATTATGAACATTTTTGAGTGATGTTGATCCATTGCCTTTTCCAGCAGTGTTACTAACACCTCTTTGAGTAAGACTCAAACACAGAGGTGGCAGAGCAGCTGGGTTTACATTTGCAGAAACAACTGTCTCTTGGTCTCTGATGCCAAATGCCACTGACAAGTGATGCTGCAGCAAAAACCTCATGGGTGCTGCAGATCAGTGGAGCTTCTACTGCTAAAATACCCAAGCACATATCCAACACTTATGTAGAATGGACAAGGCAGGGGGTGTGGGGTGTGGAAGCATGTGTGCATTTTTGTGCATATACTCTCCTGCTCGTGCATGCTTGCTGCCCATGCACCCGCGTGAAGCCGATAGTGAGAGCAGCATGTCTGGAATCATTTAAACAGAGTGAAAACACATTCCCGCATGTGGAATCATTCCTCCCAATAGGAGTGTCATTGTTTCCAAAGACAGCTTTGCTTCCACCATGATTCAGGTAGCATTTTTTCCTATATGTTTCATTTTTCCTTTATGCTATACAGGTCTTTACAAAAATACCGGGATGAGATCCAGGAGGAAATTATGACTGTTGTGATCTGAAAATTCTGATTGATGACACAGTTTGGGGAGACTGAGGAAGATAATCACATTAATGTTATGGCCTTGTAGGTTGAGGTTAGATATTTTGATACTTTCTGTGGAGAGCATTCAGAGCAGGGGACGTAGCAAACAGAACAGCAGCACTGTAATTAATCAACAAGGATAAATGCAGATCATTTTGGGATTATGTAGAAAATGAGCATGGTGTTATTTCATAGATTTTTTTGTGGTCAACAAATCCTACAAAAACAGAAAAACCAAAAATGTGTCAGTCGATTTCTCTCTGACTTCCCCACCCTGTCTCTGACACTCAGCCCAAATCCCTCTGGTCCCTAATGAAGAATATACAGACAGTAAGTATTAGTCAGATCAATTTATTGTTGGTTTTGCTTTTTGTTTTTGTTTTTTTGTGGGATTTGTTCACAATAACAAAACAGAGAATAATGTGAGCTTTATCCTTTAAAGCATAAATATCTCAGCACAAGCCATTAAGCAAAACTGTGCATTTTTAAACTAAAAGCAGAGAAGTTTAAACACATACTGTTTGACATTTACAGTAACTTATAACACTCTGATATCATGATCACAGCATAGTGTCACATTATTATCACATTATCTGTCTTCAAGTAAACTGCAGAAGAAGCCAAAGAGCAGCAACAACAGCATTAATATTTATTGTTTCAATTGGTACAACATGTTAAACTAAGCATTTCTGAATAATTATCTAAATTGCTGCCTAAAATTCAAGAATTAGCTAAGACTATTTATAGGACACCAATACAGGATACATTAGTTCCTCCTCAGTAAATCCCATGATGGTCTGTCATGTGCAATCAACATTATGTTAACATAATAATTGCTTTTCTGCATTTAATTTAAAAGCCCCACATTAATTTCTCTTGAACCTTAAAGCTACTTTGAAGCCTGACAGCTTGATTTATCACTCGGTGGCCATGCGTCTGAGAGCTGTAGTAAAGGCCCTGTGACTCATACCAGTCAAATGTATGGCTCCCCTTGTGGTGGCACGGGCGGCCAGCCACATAGTTGCATGTGGTGATGGCCACTGCACAGGCAGCACTGGAATAGAAGTTTATTACTGGCCACCAAGTCAAGCCCTGCTCTCACCAAATTGATACCTTGGAACAAATATAACATAGAAAATCACATATACGCATAAACTGTGAAGCAAACGCACACCCATGCACGACTACACTTACAGAGGGAAATGAACACACATCCATGCACACAAAGTTAAAGGCTATACTTTTAAAGTTCCTGTTTAGGTGTAAGTGGGTGAGAAATGTGGGCACATCGTTCAGTCTCTAAGAAAAGTTGCAGCAGTTCAGTGAGGAGAGAAGCCTAAAATAAGATTTAAGATTGAAGGTTTTCCAAAAGGTTGAGAAGAATAAGGAAGAAGGTCTTCTTTGTACACACAACAAAAGAGTTAGACGTGATATATGTCTCAAGGAATCTTCAACTTTTATGTTTAATATATGACATAATTCATCCTGGAGAAACTATTTTCTGTTTTTCATGGAGAAAGGCTTTCATAGAAAGCTCTAAGTCTTTTGACAAATGTGACAAGTGGCCCCGTCAGCCAGCGATCATCTCAGTGTAATTGAAGACATGATGTCACATCAATGCCTTATAGCTGCAGCTATGTTACAGAAACCGCTGCTACCCACATTTCCCAGTACTGGGTGGTTTTGTCAGACAAGCTCCAGATATGTGCTACACACACACTTAATAATGGTCCGGACTTAGGTTTGGCTCCAGACGTTTGGCTGAAGCTCAATCACACTCAATAAAGAACAAATACAAGTGAGTGACAGACCACTTTTATTGCACCGCTCAGCACTCGAACAACACAGGAGTTATGATAAGTTAAAATCTGATTTGTGACAGAGAATCTGTGAAGTTGTGTACAAGACATCCCTGAAAACAGCCTCATTTATATGACTTATAAAAATGTTTCAGCAAAGTTATCTTGTGTTTTGGCTTGACCCACTGTTGTGTTGATGAGGTTACAACACCATAAGAATCAACTATTCTCTAGGGCAGTGGTGGTATTATCCGCAAAGTGTACCGAAAGAGGCAGACTGTCCCCTGTTTGGTTATGTTTTTATAGATTGTGCCATTTGACTATTATTGTTGATGCGTTAACATGAAAGCAGCTGGTCAACTTTAAATACAGTTGGACAGGGCTACCACTGAGGAAACTGATTGTGATACCTTTCGGACTAATGATTTAAATTTGTTTGTTTTTAGACAATAAATGATAATTAAATATAAAATACGACAAAGGGATTTGTGTATCCCTCAGCGCAGTGTGAAACAGGTTTTAAATTGGCATTTAAAGAAAATATAAGTGAATGAATAAAAGGAAATTTTTTGTTGATAGGTCAAACATTATTTTGGGGATGAGGCATTGAGGGGATGTTTGGCAGATGAATAGTTTTTATAAGACTAATCTTATGTTTGCAAATATAACGTTCACCTCTAAAGTGACCAGTGAAGTACAATATTTCAGTCTGAAATGTTGTGGGGTAGAAGGATAAAGTGGAAGAAAATGGAAACACTCAAATAAAGTACCTCGAAATTGTACTTAGAAACAATAGTTGAAGAAATGTAGTTGGACGCTTACCACCACAAGGGAATGTGTGTGTGTGTGAGAGTGTGTGTGTGGAAAACAAAGAACTGGCATTTTCAAACTCATCACTCAAAAGATTTGCTGAACCAAGTGCAAAATTGTAATATACACATAGACAAAGTTTGTGAAAGTGTAGTCTAATCATCACTGTTTCTTCTACTTTGCTCATTATATTCCCTGTCCTTTATGCTTTGGCAACAGTTTTCAGATTTCATGCCAGCAAAACAAACTGAAAATGAAACTGAAATTGAAACTGACAGAGAGAAAAAAGTAGAAATCTTAGAAAAAAGTTTTCTCCTTGGTAAGTTTAAAGAGTGAATGAACTCACTTGAAACCCAGTTGCAGACTGTGCTGATGGAGTCACTGAGCACAAGATTACCCCGCCCCCCCACCTCCACTTGAGGAGGTGAGCTTCATTTGGAACCAGGGGTTTTTCTAATTGTGGGTTTGTTTGCTGAGCAATTTGGCGCTCATTCAGCAAATCCTTAGAGAGACCCCTAGTGTTGGAAACACACAAGTGCAGCCACAGGCTCAGAGCGTGGTGTTTATGATGTGTGACGATGTGTTTTGGGATGAGCAGATGATAGACGAAAAATAGACACCCAGGGACAGGTTGGACGGGGTGAATCTCATTCAGCTGCTCACTCTCACAGCTCTGGAGGTACTAATTTGATCTGGCTTGAAGTAGATCTTTCCAGAATGCCTTGTGGAAGTCTTCCAAAATTAACTTCCTGGAAATTCTACAGAGCCTCTGTGTCAACATCCATTCTCATACCGAAATGGTACCCTGGCCAGCTTTATGGTGGTGCTGTGTATGTGTGTATAAAGGTATTTGTCATGGTATTATAAAAATATAGAAATCCATATGTAAAGGTGAAAATAAGGGAGAGAAAAGACAAGGTATTTTAAGGCAGGAAACAGCAGTGTAAGGTGGAAGAACAACTGTGTTTTCAGCTTTGTGGTAATGCATTTTTCAGACACTCCGCTGGGTTTTTAAATGGTTCATGTAACATAAAAAATTGGAGAATTTTCTCAGTCCATAAAGGAACAGGAAAGATTCTGATGTATTAGATGTTCGAGATACAGTTTTCAATAGACAGTAAGGAAATACTGTATGTGTAGGGTCACATTGAATGACAGAAAATGTGGGATGTGAAGTATTTTAAAGTCATTTTTTATTACTTTTCAATAACTGAAAACTGTTTCACAAGCAAATTCAAACAAGTAGTATAAATTACAAATATCTCTTTGAGTCAGGTCTTAAAATTACTTCTATAAATCTTCAAGAGACCCCCTGAAACATCAAAGAGAGGAAATCCAGAAGATCCCTCTTTGAAAGACAGACAGGTGACGAATTAAAGGAAAAACCAACATAAATCAGCGTAAAGGAAAAACAACATAACAGGTTTTAAAAAGGTTTTGTGTTACCATGAGTCACAAGAACAGCCTCAGGGCTCCTTATAGATTCTCCAGTTCTCTGAAAGCCTATCAGAGGCATGAGCACCATTCTTCCAAAAGATATTCCCTCAGTTTGTGTTTTGATGGTGGTGGAGGTGAGCGCTGTCTGTAACAACAATCCAAAATCTCCTGTAGATGTTCAGTTTGATTAAGAAATGGTGACTGTGAAGGCCATAGCATTTGGTTCATGTCATTTTCACTCTCATCACCATTTATGACTCCTTATAGTATCAGTGTATCACATTCTGGCAAACGTGTTTCCCTTTTTCCCATGAAAAATCAGTTTAAATGTATTAGAATATGGTGCATGGATGAGCTTTATTATTCCACCCCCTTGTCTTCCCCCCTGTTCCTCCCTCTTCCTCTCTCTTGTCTCTGTCTCTCTGAGAAAGAGGGCATTGTTTGTTAATGAATACATCATGTGTTTGGAGCTCACAGGACTGAAGGAGGTGCAATGTATGAAAGATTTACAGCTGTAGATATCCCCCTCACAGGCCATCAATTAGGAGAAACAAGTGCTTAAACTTGAATAACTTCCTGTGGTATTTTGTGTGAAGTAGAGTTGGGTAATAGACACTTTTGAAGTTGAATATTCAGTTTTTGTGACTAAGACATGGGCTGAACGGGATTTAAGAGGGAAGAACAGTTTCAAATTGCTAAAGATTATGAGCCAAGTCTGATTTGAAATAACATGAACTGCAAATCAAAAAATACTATAACTTTACTTTATTTTGGATTTCTTTTTTCACCTTCAACTCCCATATATTTCGGCTTTGATAGTTCCAGAGATAAATATTTCTGTGTCTGTGAGATGAAAGTCAAGCCCTTGGCAAATAAGACAAGACCAACTTAATGCTTGATCTTATCTTCTCCGAGTCCACCACATATGTGTCTGTGCGTGTGTGTGTCAATGCCAGTGCCTTGCACAGAGGTAGTACTTGGCTACTGTTATGGCAGCGAGTAGAGAGGAGCAGCCAGTTGAAGACAGGATCTTGGACAGATCTGGCAAACCTTGGACTACACAGTTTATGAGTTAAAACAAATAAAGTCTGTAGAGAACAAACGACGGGTGCTCGGCGTGTTTATAAGAGAGCTCATTAGTGTGAGATCAGGTCAAGGTTTACAGCCAACCTCTTCCCTCTTCATGCCAACTCTACAACCTGTGATTATTCTTCTTTAAGTATAAGCCTGAGACCTACAGCGCTGCTTCTTCGCCTTTAAAGACTTGTTGCTATTTTTTCTTGAGGGAGAGGATAGGAGTGTTTTAAGAGATGATTTCAGTGCTGTAATAGTACCTCCTGTGCCACAGACAGACATCTGTCTTGCACATTGCTGCAGTTTAGTGAGAATGTTCATCATCTGGTGAGCATTTTGAGGTGCTGCTCTGCTGACAATTAAAAGTCTTATATTTCCAGCCACCAAAATATTTGATACTAATACATCAGTGGTGCCTTCCCCTCACTTTATGTTTAGTTGACTATCTGTTGAAATTAAATCTAAGAAAAACTAGATACAACCAGTATTGTAAGACTGAAGTCATGTTTGGGCTGATGTGGCCGGTGAGTTTAGGCAGGACTGCGGCACATATTTGATAAAAGCAAGGCGGATATTGTGTTAGTTGAAAGATGCCCTCCTGCTCTACCCCCTCACCAAGCCTCCTCTCATCTTCCTCCCTTCTCGCTCTCAAGGAGCAGAGAGTTGGAAAACAAAGGAAACTCTCTATATCACAAAGCCAGCAGTGATATCATGGAAAAGGCTGACAGTCAGGTGTGGGAGAGACTTAAAGGGATTACTGCTGCTCTCTCGAAATTCACAGATTTTTAACAAAACTGATTCATCTTAAGCTAGCGCTCATAAGGAATTCATTCTGTGCTTTTCCCTCTTAAATGTTATATAAATAGTTCATAAAATCAATAACGTCGTGTCATCATAACTTCTTGCCCAGCTATTGCGTTTCTTAGAAATATTGTGAAACTCTAGTCGAAGAAAATCACAGAAAATGAAGCAGAGGTGGATTCAAGTCTTTCCCAAAGGCTACAGAGCTGAAAGTGCACCCTTCAGTTCCCTGTTACTGTAGAATAAAAGGGAACAAATGTCTGAGGAGGAGACACTACAAACATTTCAGAAGCAGTCAGTACAGGGGTGCTGGGGAATTTTCCTCACAGTAAAACTGTTGTTCAGCTTATGACCATGAAAGTAAAGCTCTCATTTCCCGCTGACTACTGTGAAAGAGGATCATAAAATTGACTCCATCTGTAATTTTATGGTGAACTTTCCAGTCACAAGCAGCTCAGTGGCATTCCTTCTATTAAGTTCTATACAAATTCTCTTGAAGGCATGTAGCGCATGTCAAGTCTCAATATTTTGGCCACGCAAGTTTGGCTATTTTTAACAGTGATGTCATGCTGTCATTAGGGTTATCTGTGCTTGGGCTTAGAGGTTACAAGTCTGTAACAGGAAAGGCAGTGTTACAAAGTGGAGGTGTGGAGGAGAGAGGACAATGTGAGCATGAATCAGACAGGGAGTGTCTAAGGAAAAAAAAGCAACTGGTTGTATTATAGAAAATGTAAGGTCCACTCGTTTTAGAGCTTGGCAAATACTAGGGATTAATACTCAGTCACTGCTGTTTCAATTTTGATCATCCTTTTCTTTCATCCTGTCTATTAGAAGAACCCCCAACACTGTGAAAGTACAAGTGGAGTGACTCTTAAGGTAATTTAATAAATAAAAATTGCAAACATTTGTTGATTACAGCTTCTCCTAAGCGTGCAACTGTTTTCTTTCTCATATCACTGTGAACTGAATCTCTTTTGTTTTTAGCCATGAGAGCAGCATGGCTCCAGAGGTGGCAACATTAGCCTGTTGGTCAGTCAGTTCACCACTTTACTCGCTAAAATGCTAAACTAATGTGCACTTTGTCTGCTTAACATCATCATTTGATCGGCAATGTCTTTATTGTCTAATATTGTAAAAGCTGAACAATTCATACACTAACGCTTTAAAAAGATTGATCAGTAATTAAAACAATCATTAACGGGACCGCTTATCCTTTCTGTACTGTGCGACTGTTGTCCTAATGAAAGACTTAAGTCTCCCTAACATAAATAATTTGAAAAACACTCTAATGTATATGGTCAGGGTTACAGTTCGACACATGTTCCTTTAATGTCTCAATGTGAGAAGCATATGTCTCTACAAGAACCTGTTTGTAAAAAAAAAATGGATGAAGAGCATGTGTGTGAGAGAAAGACAGGGAGAGAGTGTCTGATTCGATGACTTGTCTAAAAAAATCAAGGTGTTTGAGTTTGAGTTGAGTGTGTGTGTGTGTGTGTGTGTGTGCGTGTGTGTGTGTGTGTGTCTGACTGTGACTGTGAGTGTGCATTAGTATGTTTCAGAGCGTGAACCTCTCCTGGGGGACTTCCGTTGCTGCTGTTATTCTTTGCAGTGAGATGGAAACTTTTCCCAACATCTGCACAACATATCATGGCAAAAAAAAAAAGGAAGATACTGAGCTGAAACTTTCCATTGGAAGAGACTGTGCATTTCACTTTATAGGACTTTTTCCTCCCTAGTATGGCTGGTTTTAGTTGAGGAAACCTGAAAAGTTACCAAAAAGTAATTCATTTGTTAAAAATGTTAAAACCGTGAAGGGAAAAATGTGGTGACACACTTCTTGTCAGAGCAAGAAACACTTGTTAGTACACTTGATGGCATTACTGGGATCATTAAAAAGCCATGCAAAGTTAAGGGCAGTAAATTTTTGCAGTACCCAGTGAAGCAACAAATGCTTTACATCACACTATTACTGGACCGTAAATGTGGTTAGAGTTTTCATTTGACACCTCCTCATCCAACATAGTGCGGATTTTTACATTTCCAACTCCAGTGAGTTATGCAGCCTTGCCTGTTGAGTTCTGTGTTAAAAATAACCTTGCTTGCTTTGTATCTGCAATATCATTCACACCAGTAAGACCATTTGAACTCTGCACACTGTGTCACTGCTTTTGTCCAGCACACCATGTGCTATGTGTTCGCCTACGACTCTTAAACCTGAGCTGTCGGGCTGAGTGAGCGACCCGAGGTGTAAGAATGCGAGGCACATACAGCTTCTGATCCTTCCCCCAACTCCTCTTTTTTCCTTAATGGGTTTTACTCACCTCCTTCTCTTTTTCCACTCTCTCCCCCTGTGTTTTCCCTGATTTACCCTGAACCACAGCAGCACCCCCTTTTGCAGTCTCATGCACTCCCTTCCCTTATTTTCCTGATTTGTCATCTGCTAACACTACACACTTACCTTCTCATTCTTTTCCCCTTTTTTCCTTTTCTCTCTTAACCTGCTGACCCCATTTCTTCCCTTCTCTTTTTATCTCTCTCTCCATCTTCTCTTCTTTCTCTTTCCCCTGTCTTCAGGCAACTCACCGACCTCCCCCTTCCTCATGACTTTTCCACTTTCCCATGACAGAACCAGGAGTGGGAATCAAATAGCCAGTTTCTCTCCCTTCACCTGGTCTCGGAGCTTGGGCTGTGAAAGAAAGCTTTGTCCCCCAAACCCTTCATCGCCTCCGGAGGTATGTCCTGTGTTGTCCATACAGGAAAGGTCTTTGGTCGGAGAGGAATTTTTGGGACCCATGGGAAAATGTGAGCAAGTGAGGGCCTTAACTCTCCCTTTGACATCTCTTCCCACATACTGCATCATAAGTGTAAAAACATACTGCAAGTGATTCAAGAGAAGCCTTAATGATAGTGTTAAAATATTGTTCCTATTTTGACCATGAAAAAGCTAAAAAATACTTGTGAGCCGACTTTGAAGGGTGAAAATTACAATAATAAACAACTTGTGGGCATATGCAAAAAAACAAGTCCTAACACATGAACAACTTTCACAATAAATTCTTCCAACATTCCTTGTCTACAACAAAGTAAGTCACTGGGAAAAGCTTTCACTATATAATATTTGAGAAATCAGAATTGAACATTTTAATTACTGGTCTTTTCGAGCCATTACATGTAATGTTAAAGGGATGAAGCTCTCATTTTACAGTGCAGGTTTTGTTCTTAAATTGTTTAAATTGTAAACTTTTGTACTGTACTGTAATGTAAAATGAGTGCTTCATCCCTTTAGTCCTTATGTGTCAACACTCAAAGTCTGCACCAGGCTGAGTTATTAGTGAGTGTTTCCACCACAAACGTGTCTGTGACCCACAGACTCACTGGGAGGACTGACCCGGAACGGAACCCAGTAAGGCAGGTCAGATGTCCATTTGACACAGTCTCGGCAGGGGGGACGGGAGGGGCAGGAGCTGGGTCAGACATTAAGCAGGTGGGATGAGGCATGATGAGGCATATCAGGCCATATTTACAAAAGCTTCAGCACACACCAGACTACCGTCAGTGTGGCATTTACTGCCCTTTTTTATGCAAAGCACCCCTGGTGTCACAAGTACATACATTTTTATGTTGTTAGTTGTGGGTACTGAGCCCATATGGCTTCGCTGCTGAAATATTCTACTATTCTCTATATTCAACGATGAGGGATACAGACATGTATGTATATACTGTATATTTTTTTAAGTGAAGCAGTTTCTCTCAAGAAACATTGGATGAGCTATTGTTAACATGAAAGTACATCCCATCATAACTGCTGCCACATGCTGCTTAGGGCTATAACTGACATTAGAATGGCAGTCACTGTATCACTGCTGTGATGTGTGAGGTCGTGTAACTTATTCAGGGATTAATATGATGCCACATACGATGCATAAATGCAAAATTAACCAATTTAATAGTAAATATTGTATAATTGTATAATTGAATTAGTGAGGCAGTAAACCTTTCTTTACTTATTAACTGAGCTTGAAAATTTTCACAGAGAAATTATCATAAAGCTTTGTAGTCATGCCACAGAAGGTAATAGTTCATGTTTTATATGATATATGAGCTGTACATGAACACATACTGTATATATTCTTTTTGTTTGCCAGTCAAAGAAGTGCACAGTGTGGGATAATGTGTTATCCCACATGACAATGTTTCTAATATTTGAGGTCAGTCAGACCCAGGAGAGGTCTAACTCCTTGTTCTGCTGAACTTGTTTGTCCATAGAGAAACAACTTTTGGATGGTGATGAAAGTCACTTTGAGGATCGACCATACGCAATAACGCAAATTTCTCTCCTTAACTGACGCGCTTGCAGCTTGACCCTTTGCCTAAATTGAAGGCCCCCCATGGGAAAGTGCATGTGTTTTGTCAAGGTTGGTTTAGTTAACTTGTTTTACATATCTGACCTCTCACCCTTCTCACTCGGGCGTTGCTTATCTGTATTGGTTTTCCTTGATGCAAAGCTGATAATAACACTGTGAAATTATACAAGGCATGTTTTGTAACCACTGCACCTCCAACATTTTTTTTTTTGTTTGTGTTTTTTTTTTGCCTGTGATAACATTGGTAATGTGAAACTACTGTTGTGGTAATTTAATGTGACAAGGCCATTTGGATGCAAGATCTGAGCAACATGAAACCTTTATTTGTTACCAGGAATACTGGCACTGTGCACACTGATTAATATTTGAATAAAGATATTCATCTTTTAAAACACTAATAAAACATGACAATACATTTGAATAGCTTAGTATCCAAGGTAAACTTCAAATTTCCATAAAAAAATTCCAAATTCAGGATAAACATATCAACAACAAAAAACATGAGATGTAAGATAAATATTATTTTTGTTATTGAACTGAGTGAACAAATGCTAAAACATGATATAAACTGTCATGTTCTGAGTGGCAAGAGCTTCAGAATAAATTCTTTATGTCTTTATGTCATTTCGTTTTTATACAGGGGCAAAACTATTTTACCTTCTGCTGATTTTGTTAGGAAGCCATGAGAAAGAGACACCTGCTTAACCTCCATAGTGATGTTTGCCAGCCTCTCATTGGTCCAGCAGAGAGAGAAAATGTGTATAAATACTAATGGTAAAGCAACAGACGATTGTGGTTTTCTCTCTCATCAAGGGAAAGCATGAAGTGGTTCATTCTGGTGGCTCTGTTCGGGCTCAGCCTCGCCCAGCACAACCCTCACACCAAGCATGGAAGGACGGCCATCGTCCACCTGTTTGAGTGGCGCTGGGCAGACATCGCTGCAGAGTGTGAGCGCTTCCTGGGTCCCAATGGCTTTGGTGGAGTTCAGGTATGTATGGCTTGCACACAGGCATCCACCAAGGGAATTTTTTACATTTGAACATTGTGTTATGTGTAATCATGCACATTGTGTAACGTGTCAAGTTACAGTTAAAAAAAAGATCTTCTGTAGACTGACCACCCCTGTTTTATTATCCTGTTATTATTTTAATGTGTTGCTCAGATCTCCCCTCCAAATGAGCACATTTTGGTGAACAACCCCTGGAGGCCCTGGTGGCAGAGATACCAACCAATCGGCTACAACCTGTGCTCCAGATCTGGCAATGAGAACGAGCTGAGAGACATGATCACCAGATGCAACAATGTTGGGGTAAATTCAGCACAACAGTTATATGAATTAATGTCTCTGTCTTGAGGAACCATCATTCTGCTGGCATATTCCTACGACCTAAGAATGACATTAATGTTTAAAGAAAATGAAAGGATAGAAAGGAGGTGTTGATTATTTGTGTTGCGCTTACAATCCTACATCTACCCACAGGTCAACATCTATGTGGACGCCGTCATCAACCACATGTGTGGTGCCGGTGGTGGAGAGGGAACCCACTCTTCATGCGGAAGCTGGTTCAGCGCTGGCAGAAAGGACTTCCCCAGTATCCCTTTTACCCACTGGGACTTCAACGACCACAAATGCAGGACTGGAAGTGGAAACATTGAGAACTATGGTGATGCCAATCAGGTAATGAATGTCACTGAGAAAAACTTATGGAACAGAGTAATTTCCCCCTTATTACCATTTCTCTTTCCATTCCACTCAATCCAGTGATTCTTACATGTTACATTTACTGTGAAGCTTTGGTCACACTGACTGCGATTAATTTGACATATATGGTTGTAGTACAAATCTAAACTAGAACCCGACCAATACAGTATTTTGAAGGACAGTGCTGATTTCAATATTTGGGGGTTTAAAAAGAATCCGATAACAACGTATCTATATAAATGTAGTTTTAACAAAGATTCTTTACATTCAGTTATTGAAGGGGGCATGAGGAGCACTTGAATCAGTCTTCACTGTCATTTACTTGTCTCAATATACAAGTGTATTTCTACTCACACCGCTCTCTAGTGGAAAAAATACACAGTAGCAACACTGGTAATAAAATAGCTCAAGCACCTGTCTCCCACTGTTAGAAAAACATACTGATCTATTTGCAGTATTTAGCTTAAAGCAGCTAATGTTTCAGCCAGGGTGTGGTCTGATCATTAATTATGTTATGAATACAACATATATACAAATGTGTGCATATATAGAGAACATCAGTATGAAGTGTTAGAAATTATAAATGATGCTATGAATTGTGACGCAAATAGTTTTTCTCTGGCCCAGGTACGTGACTGTCGTCTGGTTGGTCTGTTGGACCTTGCCCTGGAGAGGGATTACGTTAGGGGCAAAGTGGCAGACTTCATGAACAAGCTGATTGATATGGGTGTGGCTGGATTCAGAGTGGATGCCTGCAAGCACATGTGGCCCGGCGACCTGGCTGCTGTCTACGGCCGTCTTCACAACCTCAACACAAAATGGTTCCCTGGTGGCTCCAGACCATTCATTTTCCAGGAGGTAATATTTTTAACACACACACACATATATATGTATATATATATTTTAATATATACAGTAGGTGTATATGTCATCATGTTGAGTGGCTTCAGCTCACCTCTGTATTTGACAGTTGTGTGATTTGCTGTAGTATCTTGCTTAACCAAAAGGCTGGATGAATTTATTTTAACTTGATGTGCAAGAAAACATGTGGCCAGTTAACACACATTTATGCCAATAAAACTAATTTAAAACTAACAAACTGTAATCTTTATGCAAGCATGTGGTTGGATGAGTACTAACCACCCATGTGAGTAAATAAATAATTTAACACTGAGAGTGCAAAGCAGCAGTCAGCTGAGCTGTGGGAAAGTGAGCACCAGAATCAAGATGACGATAGTGCCGGAAGGTTCGAGTGTTATTTTGCCTGGGCATAACCCGGGTCTGGACTGCAAAATGGAAGTACTTCAGTTTTGGACTATTTAGTGTTGTACACTTTCAGACCACAAGAGTGCAGGGCACACTAACATGATATGCACGTTTTGAGTGGAGATAAAACAGTATGAATACTTTATCATGAGAGTAGCGGATATATAAGAAATAACCTGGAGGTGATAGAAGTATTTAAACCACAATGCAAAGCAAACAAAAATCAAAAGGCACCAAGAGTCGTGTAACTTAACCAAACTGCTGCAATGAATCTCTCCAAAGTCTGCTGGCAGCAGGAATCAGGAGTGATGTCCACAAGCTAAGAGGCTACCAAGCTAACAAGGATAAACAGAGCAAAGCTCGAGCTACTCTCCAAGGGGAAACCATTATTCAGCCTAACTGCCTGTACTACACCGCTTACTATTGCAGAGTATTTGAGCAAGTTTGTAACACTGTTTAGGGTTGCTTATGCTTCCATTTACTTGTAAGGCTGGCAGTTAGTTTGCTAACATAAGATAAGATGAAAGGTTTTGTCTTGTATTTCAGAGCACAAACTATTCCGTGGAAGCAGAACATCTACTAGCGCAGATCAAATTGGCTTCAAAGTCACAGCGGTACCCATTTCAAAAGAAAACATTTATTAGATCATATTTAGCCAGCACTAGATGGCAAACACATGCACACTGAGAGCACATGCTAATATCCAAAAAGTCACTATTCATTTACAAGCACCTGTATATGCAGTAAACATTGGTGCTGTAAGAAAAAAGGTTGAAGCTAAAGGTGCTCAACTCAAAAATCAATTAAAGTAAGCTGCAAAAGCCTGTGATCTCAAAAATAAGTGTGCTTTGTCTTCAGTAAAGATACAAGGTTCTTTACAAGAGAAATATGGTTCATGTTAGTGCTGGATCAAAAAGCATTTTTGTTGTATCATCTTTTGTCAATTCTCAAATCAGGGACATGGTACAGTTAATATAAACCATTCTTACTTCACGTAGTATGGATGACATGAATTATGTGTTGCTTTCCCTCTAGGTTATTGATCTGGGAGGTGAGCCCATCACATCTAGGGAGTACTTCCATCTGGGAAGGGTAACTGAGTTCAAATATGGTGCCAGACTGGGAACTATCTTCAGAAAGTGGAATGGAGAGAAGCTGTCTTACACCAAGTATGTGTGTTTCTGTTGTGTGCCTAAGTTGCATACCTAAATCCTATATCAAATGGATATATTAGAAGAGGTTATTTAACCATAACATAGCTACAATATAATTTTTTTCTAAATTAAATACTAGGTTGAACAAGTGACATCTTGTCACTTGTTTTTGAAGTTGACTCCTCATTAGTAAAATTGTATTCTTGATTTCAGGAACTGGGGAGAGGGTTGGGGTTTCATGCCCAATGGCAATGCTCTTGTCTTCGTTGACAACCACGACAACCAGAGGGGCCATGGTGCTGGTGGGGCATCCATTGTGACTTTCTGGGACGCCAAGCTCTACAAGATGGCTGTTGGCTACATGCTGGCCCACCCATACGGAGTAACCAGGGTGATGTCTAGCTTCCGCTGGAACCGCCACATTGTGAATGGAAAGGTACATAGGAATAATATTTACAGTGTTTGCAATGTGTGGTGTGTGTTCGGAACTATTTTGGGTTAAATCCATTTAACCTTCACTGTAGGATCAGAATGACTGGATGGGCCCTCCCAGCCACGGTGATGGATCCACCAAGTCTGTTCCCATCAACCCTGACCAGACTTGTGGAGACGGATGGGTGTGTGAGCACAGATGGCGTCAGATCAAGTGAGTCCCCACTTGCACACTGCTCGGCATATGCACAGAATAGTGTTTGCTTCATTTGAAAACTACTTTATATACATTGCATATTATGATTTTATTTTGTTCTACCTCCCCTCTAGGAACATGGTCACTTTCCGTAATGTGGTCAATGGACAGCCACACTCCAACTGGTGGGACAACAAGAGCAACCAGGTTGCCTTTGGACGTGGTAATCGCGGTTTCGTCGTCTTTAACAACGATGACTGGTAAGGACTATTTACTTAGTACAAAATACTAAATTCAGTCACTTAAATCAAATAATAGCCAGAGAAAACAGTGTTTAGGACCAGATGCAGATGCATGTCAGCATTGGTTTGGACATCACACAAAAGTGCCTGTCGCTACCTAACAATATCCTATTATTTAACTCTGCTTATTTACACTTTGTTTCAATTCAGCAAAATAAGAAGGCAAGATCATTTTAATGTTTTTTAAAAACAAAATGCACTTTATCTCCACCCTCAGGGACCTGGATGTGACCCTGAACACTGGCATGCCTGGTGGCACCTACTGTGATGTCATTTCTGGCCATAAGGAAGGGAACAGGTGCACTGGGAAGCAGATCCATGTTGGCGGTGATGGCCGTGCCCACTTTAGGATCAGCAACAGAGATGAGGACCCCTTCGTTGCTATTCATGCTGAATCCAAGCTGTAAACTCATTAATAAATCTTATTTTTCAACATCATGATGGCCTTGTTTTTTTTTTTTATTACACAAATACCTGCACACCACTACATTGACTACAACAGAAGTTTTTTATTGAGAGTATGAGCTTAACATTACTGGATGGGGATAAAAAAAAATTCAAAAATCCTGATGAAATTGTAAAGATCTGTTGTGCAGTTAGATGTTTCCCTATTCATAGCAAGTGTCATGTGTGAGAGGGGTTGTATCATGTGAAAAGACATCAGTGTACGCCCTCTATTTGTCAGCTTCAGGGACAGCACACATATATGAATCTGCCATATGAACAAAATATGTCCATTTGTTTGCAAACTGGTCAAATTAAGGATGAAGAAGTACACGATGATTCTGTTTTACCATCATCTGTTGAAAAAGTCTCAAACTTCAGTATCTTTTAAAACCCCTGCAGTGACAACTGTTCTGTCGCCATGTCAGAAGGTTACACAATATGTAAAAGGCTAATAGGCTGTCAGAAACTCTGAACACTGAGGGCAAATAGGTTAAAAAGAGTTACAGCATGTGAAGCTAATGACCAGAGGAATAATTTACTTCTCAAAAAAAAAAAAGAAAAAAAAAGACGAAAGTATGATTCCACACTTACAAAAAATGAGCGTCTTTTCAGTAAACATATACAATAAACATTTAGGACATTGGAGTCAGTGGTGTGAGACATCATCTCAACCACAGGTGGTCTTCCACGGGTAAAGATGTGAACTTGCACACGTATTTATGTCGGCTTGCTATTAAATGTTGCGTCATTATATATGATTAAATAATCTACCACATATTCACCAGGACAATAATGCCATTCTGCACCTCTCAAGTGTGATCACAAAACTCCCATGTGAATATCACCTTAATATAATTCTCCTTTAACTACGCCAATAGGTAGAGTTATTTTAAAATTGCATTCTATGCTATTTGTCGTCTTCACATATACGTGGACCATGTCTATACTTTGATGAATCCAGTATAAATGTTCCAGTAAACTCCAGTTCCCATGACAGACAGCCACAGGTCAGATCAGTGAGCTCACCACATCCGGGTCTCTCCCATCACATGAAGACAACAAGATTACGTAACTGGCCAGATCTCTCTCTCGTCTCTAATCTTTATGAAAATTTCTAATATCACATGGTTCATTAGGCTTATCAGGAGATAATGATGTGACGATTCACCACGGACTGAGCATTAAACACAGGTGTGGTCCCCTCTTCACCTTTACCTGAGGCTGAAAAGTTTTATCCGTTATGTCCACAAAAAAAAATAAGAGTGGTCGGTCTTTAATTCCGTGTGCATAATTCGTCTTTAAACTAAAACAGGAATAGTTGTAATTTTGAAGCATGATATACTGTATAGACACCGTTAAAAGTATTAATATTAACACAACAGACACACTTATTGCTCCGTGTCAGTGCAATGAGAGCAGCGTGAGCTTCTCTGATATACTGACCTCAGATCAGCAGCGCTCACAGCTGGAGCTCGCTGCACTCTGCGCTGCGCTCTGTCAGCTCATCGCTGACTGCGCTGTTTGAAAGCCGCACTCCCACAGCGGAAAAAGAGAAGTAAGGACAGGGATGTTTTGTTTCATCTAAATCCCCTCCTGTAGCTCCATACATTATTCCGCCAGGAGCACAGTCATGAGGGGGCGTGGCTGCGCAAAGATAACCAGAGTCCCCGCAGACCAGGAATCAGCAGACCACCAGCCTCTTAATGGAATATGCAGATAATGAATAAATTAGAGTGGAGTAAAAACCTTGATTTTTATTTAAAAACAAGTAGGTAAAGTATATGACTGTAACTCCTTACTATCTAGCTCTGAATGAAGTCATTTGGATTAATCATTAATGTGTCCTATTTGTATCCAGACATTTAGCTGGCATACTGGCAGCATGACCCTTTATCCAAAATGTTATGCTGAGACTAAGGATCAGGCCAGGACCCAAAAGCAATAAGCCCCAAGACAGGCTAGGAGTAACTTAAAGTCTTTTAATGAACCAAAAATCATCCACGAAGGAGAAAACCAAGGAACAAACTAAACGAAAATACAAAGTCCTTACTTGAAACAAAGGAAATCAAGGTAAGGCCATGAGGTGGGGAAAAAAAGCAGGGCACAGGTATGGGAACAAACACTGGGAAGACACAGACTCAGGCAAGGAAACAGACTCGGGCATGGAACACAGACAAACCAACCAGGACACAGGGAAATAACGAGACTTAAATACACCAGGCAATGGGCAACAGGTGAAGCCAATTAGGGCGGGCAGACAATCACAAAAGGAGGGAAACAAGACAAAGACAGGAAGTAGTGTTTTGTCAGGGATGGTCTAGTTCTATATGACATGCTCTATCTGACCTCCAACCTTTCTCACTGAGCCATAGCTGTGCTGGTTTTTTTGATGCAAGTTGGATAAAAACATCATGAAGTTATACATCACAGGGACTTAACATGTTTTCTAACTGCCAGTACTTTCTGGGGTAAAATCGGTTACCGCCTGTACAACTGGCCTCTGCAGCGGCAGCTTCTTGAGATCAAAAGCTGATAAATGGACTATAACACACGTCTGACTGATTCCTGAATGAAAATCAGTTCTTATAAAACATTTCAATATCTCTGCAAGGAAACCAAAGTAGACTTGTAATTTTGAGCATTATTCAGCATTCAGGGCTAATTGCCCAACTCATGTCAAGGACAGTCACTCCATTACATAAACACTTAAGTTTTGATTAGGTATAAATTTCAAACACACGGAAAAATAAATGTTGTCAAATGTGCTCACGTTCCCACAGCCACAACTCACCAAGAAACACAAACCATATCAAAAAAAAAAAAAAAAAGAAAAACACACACAAAATTTTCCCACCTCAGCTTTTTATTTGCTTAGACTAAAATAGATATCTGGTCCAAATCAAAGTTCTGATGAAACTAAGTTTAAGCTTCCTGTTGCAACATCATCTGGTTATTGAACTCAGTGAACAAATACTAAAGCAGGATAAATCTAAACTGTTGTGTCCCGGCGTCGTGGCAAGAATTTAAATACAGTTTTTATGTGTTTATATTTGATTCAGTGGTGCAAGATAAATCTTATGAAACACTCAATAAAGCGTTATGCTAACGTTTTAATGCAGAAAACATTGTGTTGGCTAGTTTTGCTGTTGAGTGTACTTGAAGTTCATCTTACTGCCCCATGGCAAGGTGGTGATTCTTTTGGGTATTGTTTCAGTTTGTTTTGGACATGTAAAAAAGGAGGAAGCTCAGTGCAAAGATATTTCTCTGACATTTCAGTGGATGCATAGGAAAGCATTGGGATATTTGGCACCTTTTCAGTGTCTTTAAACCACTTGTTTTTTTATGTTTGGTGAAAGACATTACGCACACCTCATGGTCCTGAGTTTCTGTGCCTTGAAGCTATTTTTTCTTGTGCTTGTTTTGAGAGAAGGTAGGAAACCTTGATAAAGAAGCACCTGTTTAATATCCATGCTGATATTTGCCAATCTCTCATTGGTCCACAAGAGAAAAAAATGTGTATAAATACTAACAGGGTGGCAGCAGGAGAGTGTTGTTTTCTCACTCATCGAGGGAAAGCATGAAGTGGTTCATTCTGGTGACTCTGTTCGGGCTCGGCCTCGCCCAGCACGACCCTAACACCAAGCATGGAAGGACAACCATCGTCCACCTGTTTGAGTGGCGCTGGGCCGACATCGCTGCAGAGTGTGAGCGCTTCCTGGGTCCCAATGGCTTTGGTGGAGTTCAGGTATGTATGACTCAACACAGGTGTGTAGCATATTCTAGTAGTAGGGAAGGACGATAATCCCTATATTTTGTTTACTGTAAATCAATGAACACTAATTACAAAAAATATTTTAATTATTTTGATTATTTTGAACAAGTAAAGAACATCAGCAGGTGACACTTGTCAGTTTAGGCTGAGGGAAAACACAAAAAAGAAAACAAAATACAAACTTTGCTTTCTTGTTAGACTAATACAGTCTTTTGATGGATTCAGTAATCCTTCTTTGACCTCTGAATCATCTCCCCTTCCATTTGAACTTAAAGTGATACAGATTTAAAAGAGAATGGTAAAAAATGAAGCATCACAATCAGAGATATTCTTTCTTGAACCTACATTTCCTATAATGCACCACCATAGCCTCCTCTATTAGACCTTATGTGCCACCTAAATGCCTAAATTTTGTCTTTAAAATGTTTAAGTCTCAAGCCCAAGGCAGGATAAAGAAATCATCAGGGTTTTTTTTTTTTTTCAAACTTTTGAAAGTTCTTCCAGAGCCTCACTATACAACTATTTCCACAGGCTGAGTAGCACTTTTCGTGTACAGTACACTAACTATAACCCTAGTTAGCAACGATCTTCTGTCTGTAGACAGTTCCTTTGTTAAAACTGATTCATAAGGCATTGCTTTTCCTGTGTGTTGCTCAGATCTCCCCTCCAACTGAGCACATTGTGCTGAACAATCCCTGGAGGCCCTGGTGGCAGAGATACCAGCCAATCAGCTACAAGCTGTGCTCCAGATCTGGCAGTGAGGACGAGCTGAGAGACATGATCACCAGATGCAACAACGTTGGGGTAAACTAGATCACAACAGTGATTTGGCAAAAAGGCATTAGGAACATTGTTCTTCTGCATTTGACAGAACCTCGTAAATCTATAGCCGTGTACAAGACAACATATTCTAACCAGAAACATTACATACCACTTGATGCTTTTGGTATCATTATCAAACTGTTTTATAATAACAGGCATTTTATGGCATTTTAAAACAAAAGAGATTTCTGAATAAAGAGATTCAGTCTAATAAATTGATGAGTCTGTCTTGAAGAACTATCATTCACATTTTTATATAAGGTATTTAATCACTGCTTTGTAGTGTCATATGTTTGAGGTACCGGACCACCTACATTACAGCAAACCAATAATGAGCACTGCTTCTCTGACATATTTCTGTGACCTGAGAATGAACTTAAATGTGCAAAGAAAATGAGTGGAATGAGGAAAAACTGACAAGGGATAGAGGGGAGATATCGATTTGGTGTGTTGCACCTAAAACACTCTATATTCCCAACAGGTCAACATCTATGTGGACGCCGTCTTCAACCACATGTGTGGAGCTGGCGGGGGAGAGGGAACCCACTCTTCATGTGGAAGCTGGTTCAATGCAGGGAACAGGGACTTCCCAAGTGTCCCCTATTCCCACTGGGACTTCAACGATAACAAATGCAGGTCTGGCAGTGGCGATATTGAGAACTATGGTGATGCCAATCAGGTAATGAATGTCACTCAGAAACACTGTCAGAGCGAGGTCATTTTTTCCCTAATTAACATTTTATAGTTCAAAGTACTTTTTCTCTCCATTCAAGGATCTTTAAAGCACAGTTTAGTCACATTTACCCACTGAACATCATTATTTTGATTTAGCCTGGTAGTGTGACCATTATCATATAAATGTTATGGGTAATCAGCACTAACACTAACAACAGTTATTAATATGCTAAATGTGATAGTTTATTTTTGTTGGAGCAGTTTTAAAACATTCATAATGCACTGAATATTCACTGCTCCAGGTACGTGACTGTCGTCTGGTTAGTCTGTTGGACCTTGCCCTGGAGAAAGATTACGTTAGGGGCAAAGTGGCAGACTTCATGAACAAGCTGATTGATATGGGTGTGGCTGGATTCAGAGTGGATGCCTGCAAGCACATGTGGCCCGGTGACCTGTCTGTTGTCTATGGTCGTCTGCACAACCTCAACACCAAGTGGTTTCCCAGTGGCTCCAGACCTTTCATCTTCCAAGAGGTAGATTTTTAAAATGTTTTTTTTAAATGTTAACTTTATTTGCACACAGGAATGGTTTAATATTTCAAAAAGATAGTGGAAAAAACTATCTCAAAATCAGCTAGCACACAAACATCACCTTCCATTACTGTAGGTGCAAATGTCATATGTTCCTCTGTATTTCATACTTGTGTGTTTTGCTGGAATATCTTACAAACTGGATGAACTTATTTAACTTGATTTGCAGTCAACACAAACTGCTGCCAGAAAAATGTATTGGCATTCAAGTGCACGATTGCAAGCATGTGATTGGAGAAGTGCTAACCGCCCATGTGTCCAGTATTTATGACTGATAACGCAAAGCAGCCGTCGGCAGAGCCGTGGGAAAACAAACACAGAAATCAAGATGGCACACACAAACACAAGCACTCTGGGAGCCGATGTTAATATAAAAGAAGTCATTACTAGTTGACAAGCACCTGAATAGAAAGTGTGATTCGATGCACCTGAATAACATGTGATTCAGCGCACTAGTATGAATGAAACTTAAAGGTGGTAAGCTGCAAAACAGCCTATGATCTCAAAAATAATAGCGTGTTCTGTCTTTGCTAGAAAGACACGAGTGTTTAACAGCATAAACATGGTTTGTGTTAGTACAGAACTAAAAATCTTATTCGTTCTATCAGTTTTTGACAAATCTCAAATCACTAACATGCTACAGTTAATTTAAACCATTCCTACTTTTCATAGCATGGATGATATGAATTATGTGTTGCTTTCCCACTAGGTTATTGATCTGGGAGGTGAACCCATCACATCTAGAGAGTACGTCCATCTGGGAAGGGTAACTGAGTTCAAATATGGTTCCAAGCTGGGAACTGTCTTCAGAAAGTGGAATGGCGAGAAGCTGTGTTACACCAAGTATGTGTGTTTCTGTTGGTGTGCCTAAATCCTAAATCAAACTGATATATTGGAAGAGGTTATTTAACCATGACATAAATACAGTATCATTTGTTGCAAAAATGGCTGCGTTGGACAAATAGGTTTTTACTTGCTAAGGTTTCTAGGGATAAAATGTTTGACAGATTTATTCATCTGTCAAACATTTGATTTTTGAGTTTCTGAATTAAATACTTTAAGTGATATTTTGTTTAAATGTGGGGGTTTTAGAAGTGTTTTAGTAAAATTGTATTCTTGTCTCCAGGAACTGGGGAGAGGGTTGGGGTTTCATGGCCAATGGCAATGCTCTTGTCTTCATTGACAACCACGACAACCAGAGGGGCCACGGTGCTGGTGGGGCATCCATTATAACCTTCTGGGACTCCAGGCTCCATAAGATGGCTGTTGGCTACATGCTGGCCCACCCATACGGAGTAGCCAGGGTGATGTCTAGCTACCGCTGGGACCGCTACATTGTGAATGGAAAGGTACATTCTCTTTTAAGTAGGAATGATGTTAATATGCAATGTATCGTATGTATTTGGAACTATTTTTGGTGAAATGTATTTATTCATCATGATATTGTAGGATCAGAATGACTGGATGGGCCCTCCCAGCCACGGTGATGGATCCACCAAGTCTGTTCCCATCAACCCTGACCAGACTTGTGGAGATGGATGGGTGTGTGAGCACAGATGGCGTCAGATCAAGTGAGTCGTCAGATAGCAAGAGTCAGTACACTGCTTACTGACCTTACGCAGAGAACAGAGTTCACTTTTGTTCAAAAAATCTTGTGTATCTTTTCTAAAAGTTGCAGTTATACAATTCATCCTGCTACACCAATGTTCACTGTAATTGTCTTTTTCCTTTTCTTTCACAAACAAAAACTTTTGAAATTACGAGAAATACAGATCAATATGTGAGATTTTTTTGTCTCTTATCTCCCCTCTAGGAACATGGTTATCTTCCGTAATGTGGTCAATGGACAACCTCATTCCAACTGGTGGGACAACCAGAGCAACCAGGTTGCCTTTGGACGTGGTAATCGCGGTTTCATCGTCTTTAACAATGACGACTGGTAAGGACTATTAGGCCAGAATAATACATTTGCCCATTTAAGTAATATTCAGATTGAACAAATCATTCAAAACAGATGTATGTACATAGCAATATGCAACCCTCATGAATAATTAGCCATTAAAATCAACTGTACTTCTAAATAAATTTTATACATTTTTAAAATATTTCCCCCTTGGTTTTTCATCTTCAGGGACCTGGATGTGACCCTGAACACCGGCATGCCTGGTGGCACCTACTGTGATGTCATTTCTGGCCAGAAGGAAGGAGACAGGTGCACTGGGAAACAGATCCATGTTGGCGGTGATGGCCGTGCCCACTTTAGGATCAGCAACAGAGAGGAGGACCCCTTCGTTGCCATTCATGCCGAATCCAAGCTGTAAACGCATTCTCCAGGACTTCTTATTTTTCAACCTCAGTGATGAATTAAAAAAATAATAATTCTGAGTCAAATATTTTTGCCTTTGAGTTTTAGTCTACATGCAGACTGGTTTCACAGTTGTATCTGAAACCCCACCTAACAGTCACTTCTACATCACTGCAATACCACATGGGTAGAAAACACTTTAAGGGCTAATACGTTTTGGTAATTTAGTTTTCTAATGATGAAAAGATGCACTTAACATCACTGTCAGTGTGATCTTCAGTGTATGCTGAGCTCACCATCAGAATCTGCCACTGATGAAAAGGAATAAAGAGAAAATATCAAAAGCCTTAATAGAAGTGTAGAGGCCTGTTGTGCAATCAACTATTCTCATTCATAGCAAGTGTCATGTGTCAGAGGGGTTGTATCATATGAAAAGTGACATCAATGCACACCCTGTATTTGTCAACTTGAAGGGCAACATGCATGAATCACCCATATGCAGAAAATCTGTCCATCTGTTAATAAAATCTGGTCGAATCAAGGATGAAGAACTCCATGATGATACTGTCTGACCATCATCTGTTCAAAAATTTGCATATCCCAAACTTCAGTATCCTTTAAAACTCTTGCAGTGTCAACTGTTCTGCTGCCATCTTGGAAGGCTGCGCAATATGTAAAAGGCTAATAGGCTGTCAGAAACTCTGAACACTGAAGGCCAGGGTAAAAAGAGTTACAGCATGTTAAACCCTCTGAATGACCAGCATGGTAATTTACTTAAGTCTCACAGATGCAAACAAAAGTAGCTTGTCATTTTCTGATTCTGTAGGCTTAAATTATGACTTGATTGCTGATTTTGCACATGTAGATAGCTAACGTGTGCTAATGCTAAGTTTAAATCTCCTTGAGGTGGTTGAAAATGCTGTCTCAAGCTGATTTTTAATGATTCCAGCTAATTCTTTTTAAAATGACAACCCTGTACCATAGCTTTATTATTGTATGCACTTTTTAGCTACATTCAATATATCAGGCTAAAATATGACGGCTAAACCTTCATGTAACAAAAGCCAGCATGCTCACCAGCTGACAATTCCAAAGCAGCATCCTTCAGGGTGGAACTGTTTGCCCTAGTGGTTTCGCCTTTATACACTTCCATCAGATGTTCCAGCCCTGAAATGTGATATTTGTCTAACATAATCTAAGTCCACATTTGTCCATTGTGTCTAAGCTATGATTGGACAGTCATAGGGGAGCGATTTACCAAATAGTCAATAATGTGTGAATAACAATGAAGTGATGTAATTTATTTATTGAGGGTTTTAAAATTGTTGTCTAAAAGCTGTTTTCTCAGTAAGGTACATAGAGAGTGACTGTCCTGAACAAGTCCTGTTACGCCCGAGAATGTCCTTCATTGCTGCATTGTGTATTCTTCTCCTCCACTGGGACAAATCCTTGCCATCACACTGCAGCCACTTCAGTTTCACCTGAGTGCAGTGCTGGCATCTGTCATTAGGGCACTGTAGGGGCCCAGAGGGCCAATGAGCCAAATCTCCATCCTTACTTTCTCCCTCTCTCTGCCCATCTTCCTGTCCCGTCACCCTTGCTTTCTCCCTGTCTCCACCTTCCCCAGCCCACCTACTGAGCCCACGTCAGCAGCTCTAGACTGGTGACACTGGAGTGCCAGCCACCAGAGGTGAGATAGCAAAGGTGATGCCTGCCAGAACATTCAGCTCATCTCGGTTGTCATGGCAATGTGACCCAAAAGCGGGAGAAAACCTGGGTATTTCTTTAATGCCTCGTCGAAAGAAGAAAACATAAAAATGAAAAATGAAAAAGAGAGACGTATTTACTCAGTCAGGAAGGTGTAAACACTGACAGGTCATGTGACTCCCAATACACAGATGGAAGTGTAAACTGCTTTAGACTGTCAATCAAATCAAGCACATTATAAAAGAAGCAATGGGAACATATAGCTTATACTGTACACCTGCATTCTCACACAATCTGAGAGCATTTCAGGTAATACAGTCCTCTACAGTGGTAAACTGTTGTTTAATTTAAAATATTTCATGGCAGGTGTTGAATCTTTGTTCACAAAATGTGCGATAGAGAAAGTCAAAATGACAGAGCGTGCAGGAGGATGATAGAAGGAGACCTTAACGTTGGACCAGCCTTAACATATTGCAACTGCTAAATTATTGACCCTCCCTCCATCTTTTGGTCCGGCAGCTGTGAGGGCCTGTACTTTCCGATTAGCTGCAGAGATGTCAGTGTGTAGCAGACCGGGGTCTTTGGTCCTGTCATCCTCACTGATGCTTTGTGACATGGCTGTCAACGGTGTCCCCATCCTGTTTCATATTTCATATGGTGCACCAGACCTGCCTGTCACATCACCCAAGGAGAACGACAGCCATCAACTTAAAGATGAAGCAACTGAGTTTTGGATCTATTCAGCTCTCTCTCACACTGCTCTGGGAAAGTCAAAAAAGACAGTGTAGGTGAGGTTCATGCTGAGCTCCGATGAAGACTGGCAGGGAAAGGGGATTTTTAACACTGTCGGTTTAAACACAGTAAGTTACAGAAGACACATTCATTTTCAAGTCCAAATTCTTTACTTTTTATAGCATAATTTGAACAAAGAAAAAAAAAGCTGGCTTAAGATGGTTTATTACACAAATAATGATGGGTGTGGGGGCTTGTATCTCAAACTTCACGTTTTGTGTTGATCACAACACGTCGTGATTCCTCTCTGTGGTTTGGTACCTGGGTAATGTTCAGCTTCCTATCACATGGGGGCAGTATTGAAGCAAGAACCATGAAACACTGGCTTTTCCAAAACAAGAATAAAAAGGTCTATGAGGCACTTTGCTCTCTGTGAAATTTATCTCATATCTGCTTGAAATTCAATGCAGAATTACTCAAGATGCTAAAAGAATTCACGACTGATACTTAATTCTAAAAACTGAGCATGAATTATATGTATTGTCAGTGGCAGCATAAAAGAGGTTCCCAGCTAATATATATCCTGCATTAGTATTCATTGATGAAACCAGTCCATTGTTTGTATTTGTTTGATACTAACATCAAGTTGTCCAACTCATCATTCTGACGAAGACCTCAGTGCAAAGGGGTATTGATCACAAGCTCTTGACAGAATCTTCATCCATTTTCAGAGCTGTGGTAAATTTTGTCAAGCTTCCAGCTTCCTCACCTTATAGCTGTCACTTCACATCACTGTGTAGTGGCACTTTCACCATGGCAACATGCACTTGTACATCCACAATTAGGCTGAATACAGGTACACGGAAGGATTATTTAGAACATTTGTGACTTAAGAGTTTACATTTCTGCTTTAGCTGATCTATTTTGAAAGAAAGTGGAGAAATTAAGTTTAGGTTTCTAGGTCTGTGTTGGTATAGAAATTTCAGACAGTGCTATTTTATTTACTGTCCACAAAGCATTGTTTAGATGTACAACAGCATAGTTCAAAACCATGGAGAAAGTAGTGTGGTACTATTTTTTTTTTTACTTCCTTTGACTATCTGGTGCTACAACAACCTTATTTCCCCAGTGAATTTCTTTTTATTCTATTTCAGTGCGTGGTCTGCATGCATGCATCTGTTGTAGCATCCTTGATGGTTATTCTGTCAAAACGTGGACATGAATAACAGCACTTCTGTGACATCATGTATTCAAGAAATTGAAGGAGGATGCTTCTAATTTATTGTTTTTACTCATACCTGTTTCTCCAGCTTACCTGGATATTATTTATATTTTTTGCGGTATGTTACAGTTGTCTTGGCTTGTTCATGTTGTCTGAATTACATTTATTGTTGTGTTTATGGATTTATGCTGCCTTTTTGGATAGGTGAAGTTTTAATCTCAATGTCACTTTTACCAGGTTAAAAAAATATAATATAGTTAAAAAATATTTTTAAGGTGTCTCACATTGGTCAGTCACATATTCTTCATGCACTGTACAGGTAACTCAATAGAATTACTCTGGTCAAAATAGAATCAAGCACACTATCCATTTTAATCATATGACAGAGAATATAAAATAACATGACATTACATTAAAACATTAGTACCTTGGTCTGTGCCACAGTTACCCTTTTGCAACACTTTTGCTGTCCTTGCAGTGAGCTTATTCATACCCCCCACTAACAGATTATACAGCAGCACACAGAGCGACGTGAAGGTTGGCCTTTTGTGTCCTCATGCATTTCTCTGCTTAGTCTTTAATGATATCATTGCCTGGCTAAGTCATCTTTTATAGCTGACACCGCACGGGGCGGCCAATATTTAGTCTAGTGTGTATGCGTGTGTGGTCCATACTCCAGGCATCCTAAATGTAGAGTGTGACAAGCCCCTGCTTAGCCGTGAATCTTATACCCAGATTCTAACATGAAGCTAAAATACCACTCTGTGAAACAGGCGCTCAGCACAACTTTGAAATAATTGAGACAAACTCATTCAGTCGCGGCTCATTTAATATAATGAGCAAAGTGAGCTGTTCAATTTGCATACTGATAAGATGCGTCCATCAGATTACATAGCCCCCCTCTCATAGTTATTCACCATGGATATTACATTTAATCAGAGCATGGATTTACTTTACACACACACACTCAGAGTAGTGCAAACTAAGGCTTTCAATTAGGCCATTGCCAGGTCTTAATCACCTCAGAGACAAATTGGACAGTGGGTCAACAGCCTCCTGAGTCATGTTGCCAATAGAAGTGTCTTAGACATGGGGTCTAACTGAGATCGAAAAGATTGGAAACACAATGCACATGTGGTCTTTGAAAATTAGTTCCAAAAAGAAATCCTCCCTATTTCAGCAGCATTTATATTTCATATGTTGGCTTTGGGATCTCATGTGATGACCCCTTTCAGCTGCTGCCCTTGTGCTTTCTTTATTGATCCCTGTTATTGCAGTGGAAGTCCCCTGCTGCTTTTGTTTGCTCCCTTACATTCTCTCCCCGTTCCAGCAGATTTTCAGCTGCACAGGTGCTTTACCAAGATGTTTGTATTGCGCATGGTGGTATAGCTGAGACCAAAACAGGGAGGGCACTGGCTGGTCTAAATCATATGTTTGTGCAGTAGCTCCAAGCACTGCTGGAGGAATTGGACCAGGGATACAGCCCACAGCCTGATTCCAGAGCCCACAGGCCTGTGGAGCAAGACTTTCTGAAAGGGAGCAGATGGTAACATGAATAGTGCAGCAGGTCCTGTCCACCCCTGCCCATTGCCTTGCGTGCAGCACATTACCTCAACAAACGCTTCTCATAATTGATGTGCTGGAATGGCCCCATCATCACTGGATTTTGCCGAGTGGCAGAATCATCAAGGTCATTACTGCCACTCTGACATACTTACTGTACTATAGTGCTAGGTCTGGTCCTTCAAGAGGGATGGACTTCTTAAAACTTCTTGAATACTACTATACATATATTGGATCTATCTTTCTGTGTGTTTAGCAGTATCTGTAGTATTGGTGTGGGGGATGAAGGTTATAAATCGGTTACCTTGACATGCTTGTACACAAACTGTAGTAGTAGGAATTAGATTTGATTTCATATCGCATTAGGGACACATTTTTGATAACACATTTTGCCTTTATATCAGCACATATTTTCATCTCAGAGAGTGATTCAAAAACACTTTTCCCACCTAATTCCCTATCTGTCTACCAGACGTTGCAGGGGGGAAAGCCCACAGAAGCACCTTAATTATACATGGCAGCCTTGGGCAGCACATAACATTAAACTTGTATGACTTGGTTTAGACAGAGTGTGTCAAAATCTGTTTTGTGACCCAGCCAGCCCAGTGCTCTGCCACAGTATTCCCAGTTTAATTTATAAAAACATGAAGTCTAGCTGTTTTTTTTAATCATTTGGAGAAGATGAACCTGTTTCTTAAATCAATTCTTATGTTTTCTACATCAATACAGTCAGCCTGATTAACAGTCAGTTTACAGCAGCTACATCCATGGTGGATGTACAGCTCACATCCACCATGTCCATGTACACTGAAAATGTTCCCTGAAAAATTTAAGCTAAATGTTTAAGAAAGATTTTAATTTATATAATGACATCAAATTTTGGACAGACATTCGTGGTCAGCAGAGGATAAAGCCAACTGACTTTTTGATCCCCTTAGTTTTTCTCTAGTGCCACCACAAGGTTACCATTTTTATTTTTTAGTTTGCTTTAGTTTTTACATCCGCTGGTTGCCATATTTATTATGGCTGTTGTTTACCTCAAGCTTTGTCCTTTGTGTACTGTATGCTTGCCATGAAAATTGAATTAGCAAGCTGTAAAAAATACTGCAAATCACATGCACTTCACTGTAAGATGTTGATAACTTGTCACTCACAGTGCAGCACTCCCAAACAATGACCAAATCATGGGCTGAAGACATGTAAACCCAAGGGAAGATGTCACATTTCCCAGGGATATTCATGAGCTTTTGTGGATTTAAATCTGCATGGAGGGGAACAACAACAGGCAACTGGCCTCTCCAAGGTGAAACACAAGTGTTATTTTATTTATGCCCTACCCATCTCCCACCGTCCCCCCTCCTCCTTCTTTGTCTCCTCTCCCTGGGGAGCCAGGCCGCTGTGCCCCAGAAAGCTGACATGCCCAGGCTGAGGGGAGCAGGAGCATTGGGGAGAGATAGGCAGTTTCGTGGTAACCCAAACAGAGCCAGCACTGAACTCATGCAGCAGTTCCCGTCCCCTGCACCAACACACGCTTTTCCTGGCCACACGCTTGACCTTCAGAGACATGAAGAGGGTGTGGTGTGTGAATGCAAACAGAGAAAAGAGTCAACTTTTCATTTGAGAGATTAAGGCCGTGGAAAAAGTCCTTTTGATGTTCAGAAATGTTGATAACTGTGGCAACTGAAATAGTGCAGAGTTTAAGTTGTTACTTATTCTTTTTTGTCCTTTAAAAGTGAATGTAAATAAAATGTCATTTTTAAATTAGTATTATTTAAAATACATTTAGAATGAGTGACAGGTCTTGTTCTCCTCTCTTTCTCAGAGCCTCCTCCCTTTCGGCCAAAGACTGATTGGCTGAGAGCAAGATTGACATGTCAACGATGGCTGCCCAGTAAACTAGCCCCTTTTAGGTCAATGCACCCTGACAGCTAGCTGACACCCCAATTTCCTGATGAGCTGCCTGCTGCGCGCTGCCTTTTAAGGATAGCTTAAGACATCTTCTCCACCACCCTCCCCGTTCCTCCTGCTTAATTTCTTTCCATCACTTGTCATCTGATTATGCGGTTGTTCACTTTGTTGTGTCAGCAGATGGAGAGGGGGTTAATGACTGGGGGCTGGGAGCGCTGCGGTACACCCCCGTCTCGCAGGACATGTAACTTCAGAGTGTGTAATGGATTAAAAGGAGCAAGATGCAGTGAGTGGTACACATGTGTTCATGTGCAACTTTAAAAAACCCAACCTGTTTACATGCATGTTTTCTCTATCTTCTGTGTGTGCTTAGAGATGAAGTTTGACTCAAACACACATTTTCAAGTTTATTCAAATTTATTTATTTCAATTTGGCCTATAAGAAATAATTTTTTGATAACATTAAAAGATATTGGTTATATTTTTTGATAACATTAAAGGATATTGGTTATATTTTTTGCATTATGGATTAAAGGCCATGTTTTATTGAACATTTATTTAGCAAGTCACAGATAAGTTGATACTGAACATATCAGTAAAGTTCACAGACAGTGTATTTATCCTTGCAGGAAAGTATTCCCTTGTCGTGACTACAAGATTATTAAACTGTTTTATGGTTACATTTAGTCACTCATAACACTTGATTAAGGTTAGGGAAACACCGACCAGTGTGATTCACAGTGACTACAGACACAGTGTTACTTGAATGTAACCAAAAGCTCAGTCTTTCCTTAAACTGTTGCCTAAATCTAACCACAGACAGGACTGAGTATAGGAACCCAGCCACCTCCCGGCGACTCCACTGCCATTAATAAATGCAGCACTTCGTTCATTCAGAAAAAACAAAGCTTCTGCACATAATCAAGCCAGCGATTGCATTAGTCATCACAATGTAATTAAGAAAAGAGGTCAGTAGTATATGAACATAATTTCTAAGGGACATGGTTGCAAACAGCTAGCTATTATAATAGCTAGCTTAGTTAACAGTAAATTCAAAACAGAAAAAAATAAATTATACTGAAACAACAATCGTGAAACAGCTTTAATAAAATGTGTATCCACACGTAATGCAACAAGGGCATCTTAGGTGTAAATAAAAGATGCTTTGCAGTATTTGCAACAGAAAGTTTAAGAGAAACTAACTAACTTAGTGATCCAAATTTTCTGAAATTACTGTTCAGTGTTATTTACCAGTTCCCTTTCTACAATATCTTAATCATTAACCATTCCATAATTAATAACAACATTGACAGTGGTGGAAAAGTAACTTTTGCACTATTCAAGTACTGCACTGAAGTACAATTCTGAGGTACTTGTACTTTCCTTGAGACTTTAAAAAGGAAAAAGGCTTGTTTGAAAGTTGTTCTGTTAAGAAAAGGACAACTATCACAGATGAAAGAAATATAAAAGCAGAAAAGTATATAAAAGCAGAAAATGTCAGTGAGGCTTGCTATAAAGGTTTTCTCAGACACAAAACTTCTTCTTACAGGCACTCTCATGAAAAGACTCAGTCATATTTTTTAAATAGTTTTATTAAGAAAATAAAGCTCTCATCATATCTGATCAGTCTAAACCTCCATGACTGAATGCTCAAATTGTTCATGGTCGAGCACGTTTTATGTGTAAATACTGGACACTATTGGCGGCTCCTTAAAATTGCAGTGTCTGTGTGGTAGGATGATGAATTTGTCTTGTCTATATTCAAACATCATTTGTCTAAATGAAGACTATGAGATAAACTGCACTAGTTTTCACAGTAATGTTGTTTTCTGCAAATGTTGATAGAATTTTCACCATAAAAACTCCTACTGCAGAATATTGTCACAGCTTAGTAAATGAATTAACCCTGGGATAACCTGACAATAGTTACTGTGTGCAGCTCTACTGCTGGGTAATAGACAACTTTTCACATCTATAATAAGAAATATCATCCCCTCATCAGACATGATATAATGAGTCAGCGTAACAGCCTTTTTCCACCCCCAGATTTGGATCTGATTATAAACAGGCCACCCCGAACAAGCAAATACTTCTGGGCCTTCCTTGTCTTCCTGGGAATGAATTCACTTCATGCTGTATAATGAGAGTCGGTATGGGGTCCATATGGTTACAGCAGGGTTGGGTAGGAGCGTAGATAGGGAGACAGGAAGGGGGTAATGCACGTTTTAATGAGATGTGAGTCTCTGTGGCACACCTGCACTCCAGCAATCTGTGAGGATTGCTCAGTAGAGCCTGGAGAGACATAAGACCTGAGTAAAGTGCAACAGAAAAGCCTCAGAGTGCCTAAAACGCGGCACTGACTTAATCAACAACTGTATTAAATGCACTAACCTGGCTAATTTGGACAAGACTCCTGATTCGCAGCACTGCTGGATCTTCTTTCTGTTGACAATGAGCAACACAGAATGCTAATCAGGTATTAGTTCTAATTCTTTTGAGCATGTGTTTGATGGTCATTTGGCTTTCTTTAGGTTGTCGTACAGATTGGATATGGCCCAGAGTGGGTTGTGACTCACAGTGTCTGTGACTCAGACTATGTTATCTTTCTCTTTAGCAGCTCGTTGAGCATTTGCCCGCCACATGGTTGACTCTAAGCGATTCATTTTCTGCCATGTGCTTGGCATAGATGGCTTTGTAGCTTCTGCGTAACATGACAGTGATGTGATTGTGAGGGTAAGCCAGTGGCGATGATAGCCACATTTCAGGTACAGTAGAGACCTACTGGGGAAGCTTCACATGGAAGTTTAATTTGTAATCTGTTAATTTTCTTTGTCCGATCAAAGAGAATAATTGATCCACTCAGTAAAGACGAGCACAAACACACACACACATACAGCACAGTATTGTATCTATAATTATTTTGACCTTTACATCTTGAAGGAAACGGATCAAAGATCCTCTGTGGCATGGCCACCAATGCGCAATACAGTTACTGTAGTAGCATTTATTGCCATTCAAAAAAGCTCTATGATTTCACATGGCAGCCCCAATGGGCTAAATTATCATGGATTGACTGAAAAATAGCCACCTATGGTCAAACTAAGAAAAACAGCATGTTGTCCTGAGTCAGAGGGGGACCAAGTCGACTGATCTGGCACAGGAAGACCACATCAGGACCACTGGGGGCCTATTAGGGGCTACAGATTTTAGGGCCTTGTCAAGCATTCTATTCTATTTATGCCTCTCAGTTGTCTTTTAAATAATGCATCTCTGTTTAAGCAGAGTCCTGCTTTTTTAAAAGCAGCACCTGGCATGCTTTGGTATGCCGCAGTTTGCTCCCTCCCAGGGCACAGATTTTTATAAGGCTTTGTGAGGGGGCTTTGGTTCTGAGATGTGAGGGGAGAATATGACTGAACTGGGAGCTGCTGCATGACAATGATGTTAGTTGGAGGAATGGTTGGTTTGTATTGTGTAGTCGTTGGAACGCACAATGCATAAAGAAATAGGAGAGGATGGAGAAATAAAAACACTGCAATCTAACAGTCGAGATTCAGGGAGGATTTCACTCATTTGAAATACAGAAAATCAACTTATTTTAAGAACGTCCACATAGTCTTTGAAAAAGCAAGATTCTGTGGTTGTTATTATTCTCCAGTTATTAAAATACATTTCACAATAGGAAACATAGCATTAATATCTCAGTGTGCTTGAGAATATTTGTACCAGCAGGTGAGTGTATGTGTGCAAATTTGGTTCTAAGTACGTGTGCGTGATTGCAATTCTTTGCACGTTCGTATCTATTTCTTGTTTGTGTGCATTCTAAGTTGGGTATTTCAAAATCTAAAGTTTGCTACGTGTTGCAGATCTGATTTCAAATGCATGTGGCTAATGAGGCCTCTCAAAGGCCTATTAGTGAAAGTGCTCTGGCCACTCTGATCTGGGTGGTTAGCGCTCTTTCCCCAGTGGACCTTTGATTCTGACCCAGTTTGTAAGAAAAGCATAATGAGCTGAATGCTACTTGGTTTATTCCCTCATTAGATCTGACCTGTGCTCAACAGTATTCTGTCATCCTCTGCAATAGAATTTAAGCCTTCTACATTTGTTCTCTGTTAAGTCTGTAACTGATAAACAGCAGGGGTGATGGGGAATTTGGTGCTGGCATTTGTGAAGTTTATTCATCTGATTGCTGGAGTGGGGCGAAAATCAGGACATGTAGCAGTCTTTGTCTTCATTAGTTTGCTGTTGGGCAGTAATGCAATACTTAGTACAATTGGAAATTTAGTAACCACACCACAGTCACTAATCGCAGTGACTACTTTAACAATTTGGGAGTGAACCTGTTTGCTGTCTTAACAGGATTTTGATGAAGGGTTAATGCTTGTTTTCTCTCTGTGTGCTAAGAAGACAGACTGCTGCAGGACACATGACTTTGGCACGGGGTAGGTGTTGTGGGGATGGTTAGCCTCTGCTACAGCTAGAGATTAACTCACAAGATCAGAAGTGTTAGAGTCACATTTTGTTGGATTCGACCCCCAAGCTCCAGATGAGTTACTAAAACGTTACAGTGTTTTGAAATTCTTTTTTTCTGATATATTTGGCTTATACCAAGAGTTAACCACACAGTTAACAGTATGCTAAACACATATTTTGTTATGTGTTTAACATGGATATGTTATTTACTTTAATAATGACAATAGGACCACACGTCTCCATACAAAATACATATCATAACAATTCATTAATTGAAAAATCATCACAATAACGTATTGGAAATTTTACAGGAGATAACTGATCGAAGTGTAATTTGAGGTGTAATTTGAGGGAAGGTGCTTGTTTGATGTCACAATGTGCACCACTAATCAGTAACTCTTATTTGACATTGAAGCAAACAGTGGGGAGTTCATAATTAAAATTCCAAAAGATCTGAAGCGCAACATTTCATGATTCCCACAGTATTGCTATGATTGGTTATCAAAAGCATGTCTTCTCAATCACAGAAGGCCGCACAGTGTGGGGGCGTCCAACTTTGCAGTGGAACAAAAGTCCTGAGACAGGCCTCGGACGGATCGAGAGGTAATTAAATAGATTTTACAGTCATTCCATTTCACACTGTTAGAACCTGAAGCACATTTTCACTCAGACTTCAGACAAATGACAGACTGCAGACTCACGGGCGTTTAGGTCAACGGGATAAAGTTCAACATCAAATGTGGACAAAGTATCCTGCAGGGTTTGTGGCTGGTGGAAATCAATCTGGTGTGCTGAAACACAAGGCTGGTTGTCCAAAACCAAAAGAAACACAAATGTTCACTGTCAAAAGCTTATTTGATGTTGTTTTGAATGTATTTTGCTCAAGGTAGTTTGACATGGCATGCGTGACAGGATGGATAGGTTGGCACACATCAGCTCTGACCAAACTTTTGGGATAATCTGTACCTCTAACCACCCAGCCCCTTCTTTACTCTCTGAGGTTTTCAACGCCAGCAGATGTCCCCAGAAGCAAAAGCCTTTACACAGAAGGAACTACAGATGAAAAGTTAGTTAAGGAGAAGAAACTAAAAAAGATGCCTCATAAATTCTACCTTAAAACAAGATTATGTCTGTTAAAGGCCACATAATCATTAGCTTTCTAGGTTTTTGGAGAAAGTACTCAACATGTATATAACAGTCTGCATATACACAAAAGTATACATATAGAACAGGATAATGTTTGCTCATGCATATTCATAATGATGAAATTGCATGTCTTAGCTGGAACCTGCCCAGGACAAGAGCAAAAATCAATCAAGAGGTGAAATTTTTAATCATAGACTTATTTAACATGGTTAACATGGTGACAAAAGCAAAGGACCAAATGATAAAATGCTTGATGACAACAGTTCTACATCCTTTATTTCAGTCAGTCCCCGAATGTGACTGCCTACAGATTCACTCCTGGTATTCTGCGGAGGTAGTATCACTGATTTTCAAAGCACCTCTCTCAGACAAATGTTTAGCATATTCAGCCTCCCAGAATCAATATGTTGTCCGCGAATCTGTCTCTCGCGCTCCACAATTAATTCACTGGTGATGACCTCTGGCTTGAGTTTTAGTGAAGCCAACATCGTCCGCCTACTGATGGGACAGAGAGGAACATAAAACAAATGACCTGTTTTAATACCGCTCATCAAAGCCCACAATAAAAGATCAAACGGGGCAGGAACAACCAGGATCTCTTACAATGACCTTAAAATAAGATGCTAAATGTTGTGTAGGTTGTGACAAAGGCCAGCTCGCTATTGATCAGTTCAGAGCAAGTCTCTGCAACGTGTCCTTTCCTGCTTTGATAGGTGGAAACGTAGGGCTTTGGGGAGATTTTTTAAATAGCATTCCCCACCATAGTAAAAGTATATTCATAGTCTATTAAGGGTGTCCTGAATGTAAAAACACATGGATTTTGACCCTGAATGGTCCATCAAAAATGCAGTATACCATATGTACTCAAAAATGTTCTGCTGCCATTTAAAATGTGCTCGACTGTTATGCTGAGACTAAGGATCAAGCCAGGACCCAAAAGCAATAAACCCCAAGACAGGCTAGGAGTAACTTAAAGTTGTTTAATGAACCAAAAATCATCCACGAAGGAGAAAACCAAGGAACAAACTAAACGAAAATACAAAGTCCTTACTTGAAACAAAAGAAATCAAGGTAAGGCCATGAGGTGGGGAAAAAAATGCAGGGCACAGGTATGGGAACAAACACAGGGAAGACACAGACTCAGGCAAGGAAACAGACTCGGGCATGGAACACAGACGAACCAACCAGGACACAGGGAAATAACAAGACTTAAATACACCAGGCAGTGGGCAACAGGTGAAACCAATTAGGGCGGGGCAGACAATCACAAAAGGAGGGAAACAAGACAAAGACAGGAAGTAGAACAAGACAAGATACACAAGGGCCATGATTTCAAAATAAAACAGGAACAGTGAACAAAACTTAAACTAAACAAGAATCTGAAAAGGTCCAAATGTCCACAAAAGAGATCCAAACAAAACAAAACAGTTCAAAGAACAGCCCTCTTAGGGGCTAGTCATGACATCGACCATTTATGTTGTTGTGTTTTGGTTGCTCACATCAGGGGTCGCCACAGTGAATCACCACCCGCATGTTTCATTTGGTATAGTTTTTCATGCCAGATGCATTTCCTGATGAAACCAGGGGATCTGTGGCCAACCTGCTCTAACCACCTGAGCCACAGCCCCTGTGCTTGACCATTTATACAAGTAATACATTTGACTGAACAATAATTCTGCATTCAATCATATAAGTAACAAATTGGACCTTTTTCAAAACAGTCATTTAAATTTATAAATTTATAAATCTCAGAGATGCTAGCAGGAAAAAAGGGACAACAATATATTATTCATTAATATTTTTATTTGTTAGAAATCAAGTTTAATTGAGATTATGTCTCATCATGTGAATTTCATTTCTTAAAATGATTTTGTCCTCTAAACATATAATTTCGAGGAGAAAATGTACCACATGTATATATACTGTATATCATATATATAAAACACACAATGTAACTATAAAGAAACCAATCTACCGCTTATTGTTCCCAGAGCCTATAACAATGAACTTTGGCTTGCTGTTATTTACAGGTACATCCTACTCTCTACAGTATCTTATGTATATTTGCAAAGGATTTTAAAATAAAAACAAAAAAAAATCAGATTTACATTTCAATGCTGACACAACATCTGAGCTCTCCGCCCATGCCTAAACATTACTGTCATACCTGCAACTTTGACATCAAAGAAAAGTCTGAGTCATCCACCATTAAACACCATCATAACAATGTTTGCCAGACATATTAGCTAATTTGTTTGTGCCCCATTTGTAATTGCAAAATTTCCAGCACCAATTTGAAGCACAACAGTTGAATACCAAGTAGTGATATTACACTTCTGCATGTTGATGTAAGCCAGCCTTGTTGCACTTGTTTTTAGCTCTAACATTATCAAATGAATGATTCATTCATTTGCATTCTGTCACCTCTGCTTCATTTGTCATTTCATTTTTTTTTTTTTTAGCCTCACCTTTAGGTTTGGATCTGTCACTTCCCCTTTAACGGGAAATTCTCTTATATACACAACACAATTAGTCTGCCGACGTCAAAGTGTAGGGAAGATGGATGGATCATCTCTGAACACATCTCTTTCTATAGAACCTATTTTTTAAACAATGTCAAATGTTGCAATGAAATTGGTATGTAAAATGTTAACAGGATTGATTATGTTATTTGGTCATAACTACAAAAAGTTTTTTTTCCCCCCTTAAACCCCAGAGAGTAAGACCATCCAGTAGTAAACCCACATTGCTCACCACCTCTAGTCATCAATGATCCAGGGATTAGTCTCTGGCTGGTTATCTGAAGCCACTGATGACAAAGATAGAGAGAACTAGGCAGATTAGATGAGAGTGGTATATTTTTGTACTCTCTGATCTGGTGAAGGAAATGATGGATGGACTAATACCTGCCTGCGTCTTCCTCCTCTCCTGGCTCAGGCTTTATTGAGGTCTTTAGATTCACTTATCTGCAGGCCCCCAGGTTATCTCTCTCTACTCCTTCAATGACAAGTGCCACCTCAGAGAAGCCCTGCAGACACTCTTTTCCCTAAACAAAGGAATTCACACTCCTGCTTTCTCAGTCTTCTGTGATGCAGATCAAGCATGAAGCAGATATTTTGTTCAGTTTCACAAACAACAAATTCATTTTGTTGCATTAAGGGGAGCAATAATTGATCCCTAATTGCAATGTAGCCTGGTTGTAAACACGGAGTTGATTACACCTTCTACACTGGAATGTTTTGCAAGTAGGAAACTCATTGCACTTTGAGAGAGCCTATTGAAAATTCCATTCTTTTGTTCTGACCATATGACTGATAATCACTGGTTTCATTTTTAGTTTTCTTATCTAACTCTGCACATTGGACTGCAACCAAATGAGCAGCAATACCTTTGCATGGGTTTGAACATCTGTGTTTGGTGATTGTCAATATTGTGCCAGTTGTCCTTGTTTTCTGCTGCCAGTGCAAACACACAGAGGGTGGAAAGTGAGGTGGCAATTCAGTTCCGTTTGATTTGAGTTTATCCTTTTGACCAGGCTGTATTTAAACAAATGGTGTAATCTCAGAGACTGGCATCTGTAAGGGGTGACCCAATACAATTACTGGTGCTTACATTCCAGCTGTACTTCAGCTAGAATTAGTGTTAGATTTTGAGAAGCCTTTGTTTGCTCTGTTTTCTGTTTACAAAATTCTTTTGTTTGAGTTAAAAGACACGATTTTTGCAGACCTTATTTGCATATCCATGTTATGTTTACAGGCACAGAGGAGGTACATCTGAATACGTTTCAAATGTGTTCTTGCATGAAAATATTATATTCCACTGGTTTTTGTAGTTTTAATGTCTCTATTTGTATCTAAAGACAAACACCCACTATTTCCTTCACCATGGTCATCCAGTTCAGTCAGATGGGAGCCACACATAGGATGCTTATCTACCTCCCCTCCTACTGCCCCGAGGGAAAGTAGCTCCACTTTTCCCCATATGGGTCTGGATGGTGTCATTATCCAGGATCAAGTCCAGATCCCCACCACCACCACCAGGCATGACTCGATTGAGTATTGACAGCGTGGACGGCTGTCTCTCCTCGCCAATGATAAACCAACTGTTAGGTGCCACCTGGTGATAGATCCATACAGTAACTAAATATGCCCCAGCATGCCACACGCATGCAAACCGCAACACAAGACATTCATTCTGTTTTCATCTATTTACTCAGTAAAAATAAAAACAGTTGTCATTTCTAATAATTAGTGTGGGTGTAAAGAGAGAGCATGTGCTGCTGTGTGGGTTATACAGAATAAATGCCCAAACAGGGGGATTTTACACAGAAGAATATGAGCACAAATTATAAAACCACAGGTAAGAATTCATACCAAGAAGTGCTGCAACTAAGCCTCCCACCTCAGCACACTTTTACCTCAGGAGTAACATTTATATAAGAATCCATGTCAAGAAGTTACAGGAAAGTTTGCCAGACAGTTGGCAAGTGTGACACTTTGCAAGGAGAAGACAGGAACACCATGATGTCACCTGGCCCGCTTACTTCAGATGTCCCGGCTTCTCTGCCTCAGATGGGAAATTGTTTCAAGGGACGCCCCAGGGCTACGGTGCCTCAAAGAACTCCAAGAAGTACCCTTGACCGTCTCAAGAGCACTCCCTCTTCAAAGTGCAGGTACATTCAAACAAAGAACAATTACTTAGCTGTGCACCGAGCACCATCTACCGTAATGTCAAATATTTATACAGAAATTTTATGGCTGTATTATGACATATCTGGCTTCAAATCTTTAGAAATCACAAATACAGCATAAAAGGTTTAAAAGACTGATACCTAAAACCTAAAGGACCAGTGTGTAGGATTTAGAGGGATTATTTTTATAATTTGCATTTCATTAGTGTATAACCACTTGAAATGTTTTTGTTAGTTTAGAATGAGCCCTCCATATCTACATAGGCATGTACGTTTCTACAATAGCCCAGAGACAAATCAAACACACAAAAGGCTCTAGAGAGGGCCTTTTGTGTTTTCACATTACCTGTAGGCCACTGTAGTATCTCCTACATGCTTAGAAAAGGACACATTGGTCCTTTAAAATAACACAACTAAGCATAGCTATTATTTCTATGTTCTTACACTTCAGAATGTTTCTGAATGTGTCACATAGACACATTTATGATTTAAGGCTTATAAATATTTTTATATTAACAAAGGATCAAATTTCTACGTGTAATGTGAAACGCTTAAATGGTAACACACCCCTTTAGTCACATAAGTCTCATTTAACCAACTTACAGATGAAATTAGACAAGTATGTAAAAATCTGTCTATATTGCACAAATGTCCACATTTTCCAGACACAGAATATGGTCAAATTTAAAGGCACAGCATAATAGCATATTTTGTGCTCCTTTGTTTAACACACAAAACATACAGTTCAAGCTGTGATAAAGCATCTTACTGATTCCTGCTACACAATGAGTCCCACAACAAGTGCATCACAGTAATGAAAAATAAAACCACCGATGCAACGCCAAGGGTGGAGAGGTAAGAGTGGGAGGTCACACTTTGTAGTTTACTGCATTTTAAAACCAGTTTTTGAAAGATATCTGGGTATAAATATACAGTAAATGAAATTTATGCAATGCAACTCTCATTGAGGACGCTGATAGTTTTGAGAGTTGGACAATAGTGAAAAATATTTGTCTGAAAGTAAGAAATAACTGCTGGATCAGCACTGTCATGCATTCTGAAGATTAAACTCTCAAAGAGGAGCCTTTTTGAAAGTATCTGCCAACTTACATCAGTGCATTCCCTGAATCCAATCTAGTGCTAGCAGCCATGGTGACAGTCACTGAGCAAGGCAGAAACAATCGGCTTATAACCAGGGAAGAATTCAGCCTTATTCCACCGAAACAGATGCAATTCATTTAGCAGAACAGGTGTTAGACAAAACAACTTCTTAAAGATGTTTTTGACAGTAAATACACATTAGGCACTGATATCCAAGTAATTACTGTGTGGCACAGCTCCTTTAAGCCTTCTTTAAAATGAAATCCCCCGTCTGCAAATTTCAACCTTAAATTCATCATAAGTTGAAGGACAATGGCAGATGAAACATTATCCATCTGTTCTCTGTCCACTTGCGCTTCTCCCTCTGCCTCTCTCCTTCCCTCCCCTGGTGAGGCTGAGGCGACCTGCGCATTACAAGTAGAGGGCTGATGATTACATTGTTGGACTGAGAGCGATGCTCATGGTGCTGTAATCCCAGCAGTAATCAATATCTCTGGCCTCTTCCCTGTCCCATTCCTTCTACTGCATGTAAAATATCCCAGAGCAACACTTAGCCCACACTTTAATTATTCTCTCAAAGTCATCAGCGGCTGGAACCAATACAGGTCTCGAGCATAGTAGAAACGAATCACAGTTTTTGTTTAGGGTCTGTTCACAACACCAGGGAGTGTGACGAAAAATGATAATCACTGTGGAAGTTTGTGTAAGGACCATTTAGTGAAAATTAGAAAATCATTGTGCATTAGGAAGAAAACAATCATTAAAGATGCTTCAATTAAATAACGTATTTTAGTCCAAATGACATTAAATAGCATTTGGTTGCTTTTTCTGCCGCAGTTTAGATATCTGCTCTGTGTGTGTCATTGTATGAGCTCTCTCGATGAAAATGAGTATACAAAAAGGAAAGATTTAAGTTTTTTTTTTTTTGTTTATTTGTTTGTTTCATGCACAGTGTGGTAAGACTGCCTTTTGTTTCCTATTCCAAACTGATACTGATTTTTGACTGCAAATGGGGGATGATTTTTCTGATTTCACTTGGACTTTGAAGATGTGTCAACCAGGTACCTATGTAATAGTTTTATGTTTCATTCACACATTTCTTGACCATGTTTTATGACCTCAAATGTAACCTTTTCAGACCAAAGTCTATAACCACATATCTGTCTTACACTGTAGTCTTTATCCTGTAATATACTCAGGAGATGATGATGAGTCCAAGAGACCTTTTTTTGAGCATGAAACTTAGAAAGTGATGATAGAAGAGCTGGAAGCTAAAATTAGATGACTGCCTACTACATATTTTATCTCTGCTCATCAAGCGGAGGCAAGCTAGTGAGAGGTCAGCAGTCCAGCACTGAGGCAGTGTCTCCACCTCCATGTTCCAGTGTAGTCACCAGCAAATGTTACACTCAGGATAAGCTCTGTCTTCTCCTGTTCACTTCGCACCTTACTGCCTTCATTGAATTAATGTCTTTTCTTTGTTTGTGTTGTTGTAGTTGTGACTTTGTTTTAGAGCAATTCATTATCAGGATTGACATGTTAAGATAATTTCACCCTGGCTAATTTAACACAAAGCATTATGCAAGAGAGCATTTAACATAACTTAAAATGTCTTGAATGTCTAATTGTTTGTATTACCTATTTTGCGTTCTGCATTGTTATTTTGTTTTGTTTTCCCAGTGTGCACTCCATAACTTAATTCCATGAAAATACTAACAGAGAAAACTAATTTGTGATCTTAAATTTATCTCTGGGTGGCTGCAAACAGGTTAAAAAGCTATTACTTAGGTTTTTGGCTTCAGTGCCTCAGCTAAACAAAATTTCTTTTCTTCCAGCATTTATTCATGTTGATGCAGCTATTGATCATGCTCACAAGGAAATTATGTCTCTAGGCTTCAATGCTAGTAGGTGGGCAAGGACATTAATCAGGAAATCAATTGTGCTGTCGATTGGCCCGGTTGTGTCTGGAAAAGGATCGCAATCTGAAGACTCAGTTGGATTGGAGTGAGAAGCTACTTATTCTGCAATTACACAGCAATATTACAGTTAGGAATCTGAAGTGTTATTAGTTTAAGTGCTAAAGTGCTTTGTTGCCTAATACTATCTTTCTGCACAAATCACAGCACTGCACTGTGAAATAAATGGTCATAAACTCTTAGACAACATTTATTGGCTTTCTGTAGTGTAGGGTAAGGCAGGTGATAATCTATATTCTTCTTCTTGTCAACAAATCCCATGAAAAGACCAAAACTAAGAATGAAATGATCCCACAGAAAAGCAGTGTTTGTGTAGCCAATGCCTGATATTGCTTACTCTTCCGCATCATACGCCTTGTTGTCTAAAATGTTGTCTAAAAACTATTAAAAATACACTGGTGAGCCACCCTGTTGCACAGGACGACATGTTCCTTTGTCAAAATGAACATGGACACTGGAGTTTATTTTGGGTCAGTGCCAGTGCCAACTGTCCCGCAGCTGCTAATATAAACCAGACCACTAAATGCATATTAATCCGCAGCTGCAAATAATCCCAAACAAATGCCACACATGGTAGCATTTGGTTAACAGTTTTCTAAAAACTACAGTGCCCAACTGTTTTAGGAAATTGTTCAGCCTTTTTAAAAAATAAACTAAACAACCATTGATACTTACCATGCAACTGAAGTAATAAAAGATAAAATGACTGTCAAACTGGATTTCCTGGATTGTATTTTATTTCCCAGTACCCGAGGCAACATTACCACACCAATGCAGCTCCTTGCATTTTTTTTTTTTTTTTTTATGCAGGACTGTTTTAAGTCTGAATGGCTACTGATGCAATGATGTTTTTTTTTTGTTTGTTTGTTTTTGACTATAAGAAAACTACAACATAAAATAAGCCTCATTACTGCATTTGCTATTTTTTGTCATGCAATAGCTGACATCCAGTACAGGCTGTGTAGGATTAGAAGTTCTGTCTTTACTATATTTATTTGCACCATGTATTAAATATAATATTATGCAGCCCATTGTATTTTTAGAATGTCATTAGTGCAACATAACATAACAATAACCTCAACATGCACTCAGCAAACATGGTCGCTTTTTCCCCACAGTTATTTGCTTGACAATCAAATCTATCCAGTGTAATTTTATGCCACTACCCTTTGTTGAGATGTAAGAGATGTAAGGTGTGCTAGTTCAAACATTAACACCACATCGCATCAACATGCAGACCACATGTGGTTGGAATAATGATCAAGAGAACAACAATGCCACTGTTCTTGGGGTGAAGTTAAGGCCCCCCCACCCCACCATCACAAGGTTCTTTGACATGCTATGAATCACTGGCGGCTCTCATTCTATCTGTCTGTCTCTGTCTCTGTCTTTCCCTGCCTGGTTTTCTTTTTTCCTTTGGACAACTTTAGACATAGTAGGTGCTGTTGAGAGCTTCATCTGTCCCTGTGGGCTGGTCATCTGAAAATCGTAAACTTCTTCCAAAAGCTGGACGTATTTCAAGCCTTTACCATAATATAGTCCCTCTACTGGGTAACTTGTGACTTAGTCAGACGTTTTAGAGTGCTGCCTCTTTCAGGAGCTGTTCAGTGATTTTACAAACTCGTGGCAATCCCATCCCTTGGACACATAAGTTTACAACTAGTTGTGCACCTTCTCACTTCCTAGCTTTGAAAATGTCCTTGTTAGGGTGGAGTATGTGCATTGAAAAGAACCTGCAGAAACAAGTTTGATTGCACCAAATCTGTCAGGGAGGATCATTATCTCCAGAAAGTTTCCCACAGTGAGCAGCTGGGAAATTGTCAAAAACCATCTTGTTGTGGATGCAAATGAACCCCTTTGAACTCCACTTTATGTATGTAGGTGTTTATGGCTGTCAATCACCATTAAGATTTTGAGAGTCTAGCAAATAGTGCACCAATTCTCATTTCTAGTCACCTTCTGTTGTTTGAATGCCGCAATGCTGTGGAAAGATTTTGCCATATTTCCTTTAAACCTGGCTAAATATTATGCTAAGACAATTTATGCATATTGATTCAATTGTTGAACCACTTGGAGAAGTCTAACACTTATTTATTTATATTTTAAATAATGAAGGATTTAGGCTAAAATTGGATGGACACCAATGGGCAACAGATTACCAAACACAACCTGAAGATGGTTCATTAGAAATTGTAGAGTGATTCAGAATTGTATAATTCAAGCAGTAAACACATATCTGAAATGCTTGGTACATGTCAGATTTCAGGGGAATATATTACTAGAAGACAGAATAAAATGAGTGAATAAATAAATAAAAATAAAAACATACAAAAAGGTGCAAGACTCAATTAGAAATGCAGTTAAATAAAAAGAAAAACAAAACACATGAATAAAATATAAGGCACTTGATCCTTGATTGGTTTTGTTGTTTGTCCAAAACAAGGTCCCATGGAGCAATTTCATTTATCCAAACTACCTTTTCCTGCTTTTAATTATTGAGTGAAAGGGTAGTAATATCCAGCCATCGCAGCCATACGCAGCATCAAACTTTATTTGAGCAGTTTCATTTGAGAGCCCCATCATGAGCTTATAAAACTCAGAGCAGCTTCAAGAGCAAAACATTTTCATGGAAGGCCATTTCCATTCTTGAGACCAATTACAGGAAATTTGAGGTGATTCAGGGCCAGCAGGTGCTCATTTGCTCCAAACACAGTTGTTTTAGAGGTGTGTTATGTAATCTATGGACTCTCAGATAACCTTATTTTAAACTTAGATGATGTTTCCAAATCTTATCTCTCAAGTGTAAAGGTTAACAAGGCTTAAAATACAGAGGTGGCTTGGCACTAAACTGTAATATCATAACATCCACCCTGCATATGACTCACTGTGACATGAAATCTTTTATACACCATAGTTCTCAGTCCATACACTTTTACATTTAATATTTATTTATATTACTTTGCATGTACCATGGCTTTTTTTATTTGCTTAATATTGTGACTGCTTCTTCAAATCATAATTCTACTACTCCTGCTTCTCTCTACCCTGAACATATGGCACCTATTGCTTATTTTTCCTTGGAAGAGATATTAAAGTGCTCTGAGACAAATCTGTGTTTTTGGGCTTTATAAATAGACTGAAACTTAAACTTCCAATTTGAAAATATTCTTTTTTCCTGCTTCCACACTTGGATGTTCCCTTACACATACTGACACATCACATTTACATAACATGCCTTAACACATGCAGACGAACATTTACCAACACGTAATTCTCACATGCATAGTAGTTAAGCAATTTCATATAAAATCTAGTTTATAACCTCTGTTTTGTTCCATCAAACATGTAGCACCACATGTTTTGTTATGTTGTGTGGTGTGCTTAAGTTTCTGTCACCTTTTGTGTTGTATTACATTGCATCAAGAAAGCAAAGAAAAATATTTCTTGCTTCTTGCTTGTTGTTCTTAAACACCCATGACTATTAACACTCTTTGGTGCGTGTTTATTTTGCAGTATCTTTGTATGATAAACTAAAGACTGCAGACATAAAGCCTCATTTCACTGCTGCACAGTTGACTCCATCTAGTCTGAGCGTATTGGGTCTTTTATTTGAGAACCTCACGAGTGTTGGAGTAAGCACATGGGCTCAAATGTTCTCTGCTAAAGCACAGATCGACAGTTTTCAAGGCACTTTTTTTCACACAAACCTTTTAGATCATTTCACAAAAGATGGTTTATCTTTCGTACAATCATTTATCATCATGTATTCCTCCAGTGAAAAATTTTGTTTCTGTCTCTCACACACTGACAAATTTACAAAGCTTCCCTGTAGTTTGGTTGACTCCTGTGTGGGAGATGGATGTGACGAAGGCTCCCTGACGTTTTGGTCGTGACATATTTGGAGCGCAAGAGATGAGGAGATTGGTGAACTCTGAATTTATAAATTTTAGCAGCCTGATAGAGACTCAACTCTTCAGGTCACAGAGTCAAAGAACAAGAACACACTTTTAATTTTAAACTTGATTTAAAAAGCTAAAATGCAAACTGATGTTAAATTGCAAGAAGACAAGTCATTATATACCCAGCAGTATGCTGTGTTTATGTGTATATGCTTAAAAATTCAGTATTTACAAAAATTACTTAAGGGAGACAGATTACAATAATTTTAAATAGAGGGCAAATAAAATATGATCGGCAAAAAAAAAGAACTTCTGAGGTTGACTCAGGGGAGAGATGAATGGATATCAGTGACTTGATGCTGGATGTGCCTCTTTTTATGTGCTGTTTATCTCTAGTGATAAATAGCCTCCTATGAATTGTGTGTATTGTGTTACTATGTAAGTTGTTTGCTGGTCTACACTCCCACTACACTCACTCCCCGAAGAGCTGGTTTACTCTCTGCATCATTGCTGCCTCAACAAAGTCCAACAAATATAACAATTCTCACTCTAATTCTGAAATTGCAGCATTATTTGGTATGAATGCTTTTGTGCATGTACCATTCGGTAAACAACATTCATGTCTGGCTATTTTGCATTAGCAATACCAATATATATTGAAGTTGCAGGCAAAACCAAAACAGTTAGCTGAAAGACACTAATACCCTTCACAGAGCAGAGGACACTGCATACTAGGCTGGAAATTTAATGCTGCTTTGTCATTACAAGCAACCCCTTTCACATTACACATATTCATTAGACCCATTGTAAATACAAAAAATGCAGCTTTAAAGTTGTGAAAGATCATCATAATTAAATTATAACAGTGTACTTGTAAGAGACTGGATGGAAACCTAAGCTACCAGGAAATTCATTATACACCCATTCATCGCTGTGATCTCTGCATCCTTATGTTTTACAGAATTAAATGAACATCATACGGCTACATCGTGCCTGATTTAGCACTGAATGTTACCTCTAAATAGTCACATTCACGGGACACAGGAGCTGAATGTTCCTCCTTCAAACCTTGCTGCTAGGAAACACTTAATTTATGTACACTTTGGTTTGAGTTGCTTTCATTTTATTCATCAATGTCATATACAGTTGTTTCAAAGGAGTGACATATTTTCTTTGTTATCTTGAATAATAAGGTGGATATGAAGCTGGATCAGCTCAGTGTCATCACACAGAAATAAAAGCCTTCCATTATCACATTCAGGCCCTCAGGTAATTATCCAAGATGTCTAGTCAAGAATAAATGAGACTTGTTTGTTTTATTTAAGTTTCACCAAAGTGGAAAATGTGTGTTCTTGGTGACCTCTCTGCAACATTTTTCCTTCTTTAACCTACTAAACCACTGCAAAATCAAAATTTAAGTTTGTTTTTGTCATTGCATTGTTTACCTTTATGTAAGTCGGAGGTTGCTTATGTAAGTCCCTGTCACCTGCACTGTTAATACAATCTGTCGACTTGTTGCTCTGTAGTAATCAGTGTTACTTCAACAAAGTGTGTGTCGTCAGTAGATAATTTACAGTACTCATGCCCTTACAATGTCACCTTGGACATTCAGTGTACATGAATGAATTAACAAAAAAACGAAAACAAAAAGTGTCCTTCGAAGCAATTGAGTGAGACATGCACATAATCAATTGTGTGTACAGGGTCATTTAGATTTGCTCTTGTAGACCCCTCCTTATGACTAGGACCACAACTGAAATCCCAACTACCTACCTATTATTAGCAGCTATGCTAATGAGATTAAGGTACCAATATTTCAGATAACTGGCAATACATAACAAAATAATGGTTTACAGAAACACTCTTTATTTTGTTTGCTTGTTTTACTGACTCGGTGTGCACCAGTAATACTGCAGCAAGGTTGACTTGAGTTTGGTTGACATTACCAAACAGGAGCACAGATATTACCAGCTAGATGTTCAACAGTTGTTCACAGAATTCAACCCAGAGGCAGAATCGTGAGGCAAAACAGGTGTGGTAATAAAAGTCTTTACTAGGTTGTTAGGTAGGCATGCAGCTGGCAAAAGAAAGGCAAAGAAGTCCAAAGAGATGCTCATGAGAACAGGTGTGTGGGCGCAAAATAGAACTAGGCTGAGAGTTAAGACAACATCGACAATCAGCAGCAACTAGGGCTGCCCCGAATGCCTTGGTGTTTAGAAACTTCTACCGTTGCCATGGTAATCAGGTACGTACAAATGAGTATTTGAATAATACGTTTTTAGTATTATTATTATAGCATATGCATTACCACAAAAATCCCAAATAGCCCATGGAATAAGAAATAGTAATTAAATATTATTAGTTATATTCAGACAATGAGATTTAATCTTACTTATAGTTTTGTGTGTCACAGCTCTTGTCTAACGGTACCAGCCCTGCCCCAGGGACAGTAACACATGACCATGTAACAGGCTTACAAGTTATAACTAAGATGTTGAAAAAGTCAAGTGACTAGAATAACTTCCAAATTTACGAAGATGACCCCCAAAAATTCAAGTGCCAGCTATGCCAAAGGAGAGTGGCCGATCGCAAGTGTACAACAAGTTTGGCAAATCACCATAAAAGTGTAAGTAATGGCTTAGCCGGTTTGCAACTGCTAAAATTTGTTAGTGCGACCACCATGCTTATGAAGAATAAAGACATCTGATTTTTGTCCTCATCTCTCTCTCTGAATCTGGCAGTTATTGCGTAATTACACAAGATAGTGCAATTACACTGACGCTTTTCCGGCTGAAAATCAAAATGTAACATGAAAACAGGCTGCTGGGAATTGCTTTCAGATGGTTCCACCAGGAGAAGATGACACCACTGTTAACTAAAAACACAGTGTAGTTTTTCCATGACATCTACTGATGTCAGAACATGTTAGATGAAAGGCTGTCAGTTGGCTACTGTAATGCAGGACAACCACACTTGCCTTTGTTTACCAGGTGCATATTATAATATATTTATTCTTCTGTAGTGCAGAGCAGTAACGAGCAAACGTTTCACCTAATGCTTTCCTCGGTGTGCAGGCTTGTCATTTCAACCTCTTTTTAACAGTGATACAGAATACATCAGAATATGTTGTGTAATTTAAGACATGTCTCTACACCTTGATGTTGTGTAGGAACACCTACACAACATTAAGGTCAACAATTGGCAAAGTGTTCCTTCAAGGGTGGATAATTGGAAGGGAGATGACATGGAACAGAAAGAATCAGCCAGGAAATCTTAAAATTAATGTTTTGTTTTTGTTTTTTGTCTTTTTTGTCTTACTTACTGTTACTGTAGCATTTCAGCATATTGTGCCAGGCTTTTAAATGCCTGGAAATTGATTTGGATTTACAATATTTAACGTATTAATCTCTTGGTTGGTTTGATTCCCCTAAATAAAATATATAGTTGTCAAAGAAAAAAATTCAAAGCTTTTTGCACTGCACACGTCTCACCAAATGGTGTATAAATTACACTCCAATTGCCTCAAGTCGTTTTGCTTGTTATCACTATGCATATAATTTCATACCACAAATTTTTTTTTACGCATTTACCCTTAACTCTAACTAAAACAGCGTTAATGACACAAAAAGCTTAAAATGCATAGACACCACACATGAAATGTCCCTGAAAGTGGTGCGTTATTTAAAGGCAATCCCATGATAACACATAACACATATGGCGTCTTGGAAAGGTTGATTGCCGTTGTTTAAAAGAATATATAAATTTGTGGCTCATATTGTGACTTGTGTGAAATGTACAAAACAAACGTTTGTCACCAGATAACACTGCGCTGTATATCTCAGCAGGGTTTCCCTCATTAGTCTGTGGAGTAATGACCACCACAGGAAATTATTTCTTCACCCCCTAACGCATAACATCATTCTTTAAATTTAAATACCCTATTACAATTCAATAGATGGAGAGAAAAGGGATGAGCATCTGAAGGAAATGCACCGGACCTGCCTGGGAATACTAAACAGATTATACATATGCGCAGGGGCCAGCACACCTCGGTGAATAGAGAGCTATGGATTTGCTGAGACTCTGTCTCTGGCATTTTAATCCAGTATGGAGATTAAAACAGTAATCCACCTTCATTTCAAATAATTTGTCACTTACTGTACCACATCTCACCATCACTTCAGGTATGGTCTTAATATAATTTTGAGAGTTTTAATAAATAGTGTAGATAAGTGTAGATAAATTTCTATTGAAGGACAAATGTAAAGTACAGCCTTTCTACTTCCAGGAAACAAGATCTTTAATATCATTTTGATGAAGGAGGGGTAGATTTGCATGTTATGTTTGCGATTAAGAGAGGTCATCTTGATGTTTATATTCTTAACAGTCTCAGTCTTAACAGAGATATTTGTGCTAATTATCTGCAAAGGCCAAGCATGTATATTTAAGGCTTAAGCATAAATTTCAGTTCTCACTGGTGTAACAGTTGTGGCCAAGTTCAGACTCAACCCAAAAATTCCCAGCGGCACAGAGGATGATGACACCAAATGTTTTAGAGTTAAGCATTTTGGATTTGAGCTTTTCTTTGAGCTCCAATCTTTAGTCCCTGAGGGCAAAACACAGACCTGTCTTTCAGCTGCTACTTCGAATGTATACAACTGCTAGAAATATTGTGACACAGATCGTTACTGAGCTTTATGTTAAGTCATTGTTTGCTGCTGCTGGTACTGTCTTTTTGCCATTTGTGATTGTGCAGGTCCAAGTGTTTGCTACTCTCTTTAAGAAGCATCGAAAGAGAGGGCTTTTTTTTCCCCTGGACATTCTTCATTTGCAAAGGCATATAGATTAAACATCTGCTAAATTTATCCTGTTTTAATCTCTTTTGGATTTGACACATTTGATTACTCTGTATGTGTGACATGAACAGTAGTTAATGGGAGAGATGCAACTGTACCTTGTCATCTGTCAAAGGAAGGACAGAATGTAGAAGTCGCCAATGTGTTAGTATATGTGTGTGTGTTCAATAGGTTGTTATATAGGCTCATTAGGCTGTAATAAAGAGACTCTCACAGAAACAGCTGGGAAACACTGAAACAATCAGATGCTTGCTTGATTGTCTGCATCTTGTCCAGTTAAGAATGAATGTTATACAGAAAATTTCACAACATTTCAAATGAAGGAAACAAATCTTGATGGCTGGCGCAGGTTAATATAGGAAATGTGTTGACATTGATCAATTAAGTAGCACACAATATAGGTCCATATTGAGTGCCAATGCAGGAAACAGTGAGCCCTTTACTTAGCCGGGAAAAGTAGGTGTTATCTGACTTTTATGCAGAGGTCCACATCACAGTCCAACAGTTAATGTTGCCCTTTTTTTAAATACCGTAACCAAAATCTATTCTCAACCTTTACCAAACCATTCAGTTGACAAAACTTAACCATCCCTTAACCGTAGTTCATTTTCCACCTACTTAACACAGCGATTGGCCATCATTAGGATGAGTGGAAGCAAACGGGGTTTGAACTTCCCCCTCTCTCCCCTTGCTTTCCCCGCTGTTTGTTCAGTCTTTGCACAGCTTTCTTAGTTATCTTTCACATTTACGGACAAGTGCAACATTATGAATACCTTCAAGGAGAGATGGCTCAACAACATGTGAAAATATATCTAAATCTATATTTAAAATGAGTATCCCGTCTTTCTCCTCTCTGAGACAGCCTACTTTTTACTGTGTCCCATTGGAAACAGCCACTGCTACATTTTTGCCGTCAGACATGGTTGGACATATCGCCCATATCTTCTAGTGTTCTATAAGAATGTCACACAAGTTCTTGCTTTGTCACTGAACCTGCATATAAGTCTCCACTGTGAGGACAGAAAGTTGCGTGCAGTTAGAGGGCCCAGCAAGCTAACTCCATCAATCACAATCTGTCATTTTCTATTTATAAATGCTGTAAATGCACAAGATGTGATGTGTACAACAGCACTTGAGTTGTTATGGAGCTATGCTACTTTTTACTGAGCTGGGATAAACGAGTCCTGTCTTACCAAACTCTGGGTAAGCAAGTGTATTTACAAAAATGTTGTAGTGTTCCTATAAAGGTGCAACATAGACCCACAAAAAGATCAGCTTGTGGGATCAGCTAGAGTTTTCATATGCAAAATGAACACCACAGGTTAGCACAGCTGGCAGTTTCCTTGGCCTCTCAGACAAAACAGTTTCTTTAGTCTTGTGGACATGTCAACCATCACTTGCAGTACAGTGAGGATGGTACAGCCTGTAGGATATCATCCACAAAATATGATACTGTATTGATCACTGTAGGGAAATTCTTTTTTCACTTCTTCACGTCTAGAAAAAAAGGTATTATGGAAAAAAGGTATTATTTTCTTCATTGCCTGTCAGAGAGGACACTATGGGGTAAATCTATCCTCTGTGATAGCCTCAGGCAGTCAGGATCTCACTGCTATCAGCATGCTACATCTTTATAATCCTGCCTTATTTAAATGGTGACTGTTTGCCAAATGTTGATATGTTTTATTAAATCCTCATGTCTCTGGATCCACTTGGCTGGATCATGGAGTTGGATGAGACACCGCCACTAAAAAACAATCACATTTTTAGACAGGAATTGAAATTTGACTGGAATTAGATTCGAACCAATTTCAGCTAATCTCATTTTTGATTTTCAGAATTTAAACTTTAATGCTACTGAATATATTTTTAGTAGTTGACATGTTAAAGTGTTTGGAAGGGTTTACAAAAAAAAAAGTGCCCTTGCTAAAAAATTCATGCCTAAACGATTCCAGAAAGCAAAGCGTGAGTGGTGCTTTTAGCGATATCCAGACTATTAATGTATGCACTAAACATTCATTTAATAATAATACAATAGCACAGTGAAATAATTTGCATTGTTTTGTGGCCTCCTTACATACAATATCCAAGTGCAGTTGTGCATATACTGAGCTGGCTTTTCTTCCAAGTTAATGGCTTGTTATCAGCAGCTACAGAACAATGAAGATGGTACATTTCCTCCATGCTTCAGTATTTTATTATATGCTTCCTATGTGGTTAATGAATCAATTTAACCAGCCTTTAATACAGTAAATCTCTACAGAAGCAAAGCTAGTGGTGGGCAACAGTGAACCAGCTAACAAACTGAAGTGATCGTGGTTTAAAATTCAGGTCACCCTTCATTTCTCCTGAAAATACACTGACATATTGGAAAAAAAATATAGCCTCTACAATTTTTTGGTGTGCGGCTTTGATCACTTTAACTCAAGCCATAAGTGGACATCTCTTTTTCTGTGTGCCATCTTCAGCTCAGAGGAAAGCCAATGGTCAGGAAAAGCCAAGACAGCAAAGTTTTCAAGAGGATTACAGGCAGACTTTGTCAAACAACCCAGGACAAGGAAATCACTTTCACTAATCCCACTCTCTGATGTGCGCCCCACAAAATGTCCCTTTCATCAGCAATAATTGAACATTGAGCAGACTACTATTGTGCTGGAGTCATTTCCTATGCCCTTAGCCTTTTGACTTTCAAAGTATCTTGTCTCTCTGTCCTGTCTCAGATTTGTAAAATGTTCTGTCAGTGCCCTGATGCTATATCTAGAGTGATTCCCTTACATGCTGCAGGATGTAGCCTACAAAGCCCACCCCCCCACCCCCCTTAGCTGCCATTGCTACACCTACACATCAAGTTTTTTGTTCTTGCACAGCACATAATGCAGTTTAAAATCATGGAGGAAGCAGATGTACCGCTTGAATTTCATACTCATTTTTTAAAACAATGGATTCTTGATTTCAAGCACAGGGAGGAAAAAAAAACAGACTTCTCATTTCTAGTTTATCAGCTGTAGGTAGTGAACTAATTAAGCTAACATCAGCTTCATGAATTGGTTGAAAACACTGTCTCTGGTTGACTTTTCAGTGTTTCCTGTTGAGTCAGTTTACAATGAGGTATCTAAAACATGCACTTGATGGCAATGACATGATATTGTCATTGCCTAGTTAGGGTTGCTAAACTATGAATGGATAATCCCTGTTTGAAGAAGAACAGTCCATTCCTTAAAAATGTCATACTAAAAGTTTCAGTCATGTGGCTTAAGTACAAAAATATCCCTTATTTTTGGGCAAATTGTGTATTCATATACATAAAAAAAATATTTTCTACTAACATAGAGATACTTGTTAGTAGAAAATTCACGTTTTGAATCTAATCCTCTGTGAATGCACTGACCTTGTGCTTCCGGACTTTACTCTGACTAAAATTCAGCAAGATATTTCAGTTTAACCCAGTGTAGCTCAATTCAGCAGCACCTGGACGGAAACCACAATTTCAAAGTGCTCTATCCCAAACTGAGCCAGTGAAATGTCAAAGTGGGCTTTGGGTATTGCTCATGCATTTACAAGGAAGGACAGGGTGTTAAAGTTTATACATTTGGGCTTGTTGTTTTGTCTTGTTTCCCCAGCAGCAGGGAGTTCTCAGACCCTGCCATCTTCACACGTGGTTTAGCCTCGGGCACTTTAAACCCCCTCCACACAAATATATACACACACACACTCACTACCCTGCTTCTCTCCCTCTCGGTCTCTCTTTTTCTGTGTCTGTCACTCTCTCTCCCTCTTTGTCTGTCTCTCCTTCTCTCTCTCACCTTCTTTCTTACCCCGTTCAGTGTTCAGTTAGTGAATCCCTCAAGTCTATACCGGACCACTTCCTTTGACACACACAGCAAAAGCCTGACTGTCAGCTCCTGCACTGACAGGATGAGGCCAAGCTTGCCCAAAAATTGTGTTGGTGTACGTGAGTATATGTAAGATTGTGCTGGGTGAATATAGTACTCCCTTGCATGCTTTCGCACGCACACAATGTCATGTAATTTAAGGTGGCCGCATATTACTCACTGTCAAATAATTTCAAAAGCTTTTTAGTCCAAAACATGTGCAGTGGTTGAAACACGATTTGCAAATGAACTAGCTGAACTATATGCATTATAAATACCATTTGTGATTGCTCTAAAATGTAAATATTTGTTTTGCCATTGTTTCATAAAAAGTGGCCCAGATTCAGGACCATCATTTTGTGTTTCACAGGCTTGAGTGGGGCCAATAGATGTGATCAGAATATTTCAATCACTCAGGTATTAGTAAAAATTGTTATGTTGAAGAAACCGGTGATCTTCTTAGCCAGTATTACAGTAACACTACTGATAAGTTGTACTTTAGTTGTGTAGTTTCCAGCCACCAGAGGCAGCACTGAGCACACCGATGTTGAGCACTCATGGGGTTGAGCAAGAATGAAATCCTATGCTCAATTTTGGAAGGTTTGTATTGACTTTATAGAAAGTCATCCTTCTCTGTTGGAATCACATCATGTATTTGCCATTTTACAGCAGCCTGACACTGAGGTTTCCACCCTGTTTAATCCGCTTATAAGTCACTAAGAAGACTGCTTGTGGTGAGTTTGTATTTTCAGTATCCTTCCGATAACAAATTTTATGAATGCCTGAATGACTAAAATGTTTAGGTTCCATCTGTTAGTTCTTAGTTCTGAGTGTGACTCAGAGCGTGACAGACGGAGACAAAGGCACAATGGCACCACAGCAAAACAAGCTGGCGAATCCTCAGTTTTAGCCATATTTATCATTATAATTACCTTGTGGTGTGTTGTTTGCTATGTTTTTATCACAACGAATTTTCTTTATCTGCAATGTGCCCCAAAATAAAGAACAAAGTTGTAGCTTGCTAGGAAATACACACATTTACATGCAGCAACACTGAATGTGAGTGGCATGAGTTAATGTTGGCATGGCTAGGTGGTGCAAATCAGTTTTAAATGTTTTGATGTGAGTAACACATACAAATGTACAAATAGCAGTATATTCATTCAGCAATCCCATTCAAATGTTGCACTCAAAGAAAGAATTATGCAGATGATGAACTAATTATTTATCAAAGTAGAAAGTGGATCAAAGCTTTGACTTCAGTCTGCCATGGGTGGGCATTTTCAAAAGCAACTGAGATATTTTCTCTTAAGACAGAAATCTAATTTGCTATCCTTGCTTTCTTTCACAGTGTATGAGTACGTACTGTGCAATCGTATTGTCGAAGGACAAAGCGGATTTACAAATGAGCCACAAGGTGATTGTCTACCACCACTGCATTCTCTCAACAAAAGACTTGAGAAAAGAGGTGAGCCTGGACAAATTGCCTGGTTGACTTTGCTATTCTCTTCAAGGGCATTTGCTCCATCCTTACCTCTTCATCTCTCTAGGCTTGACTGGTGCAACAGAACAAAAACGTTGACACCTTGTTTCAACAAATGAGAAATGACAAATGCATAAATCATTCAGGCTCTGCCGCGTAGAGATATCAGTTTGACACAGTCTCAAGCTGTTTGATGCTCCACTGATGAAAACTTCCGCTGAAGCCCACGGAAGGCTCATGTCACCACTGATGTGCTAAAATGGTCAGTGTTGTTGTTCAAGCCTCAAACCTACATCATCATGGGTCCTATGATGATGTAAGATGCCAGTGTGGACCTGCACTGTCCTGCTGTTTTTTCCACACCCAGCAATTTCACAGATTGATTCATTCGTGCATCTCACTTGAGGATATTCTTAACCTAGTCAATATGATTAAAAAATAAATATACAAATATTGAATCAATGCTGTAATGTAAGAATAAGTGGGTAATTCAATTTCTATCGCATTACAGCCTCATTGTGACTATATTGCTACTGATATTGTGCTTGACCTCAATAGTGAAAGACTCGTCTCTATATCAGAGGTTAGTATTCCTCTGTGATCTGAAACAATATGTGAGATTTCCAGAGAGTTTTCCTTATTGAATGAAGATATATAATGGTGCTGCAGCTTAGATATTGTAAACAGCAACCCAAAGTGCTTCAGTATTTACTCATTGCTAAGATAACAAGATGATGATGATCCACAATATTTTACTAAACCTGAAAATATACTGTTTAATTTGTTCAAAAAAGCAATTTCTTCCTGTTTCATAAACTTGCAAATCAAGCAAGTATGGAACGCAATTACTGTAAATTCACAGGCTTGCATTTCTTCAAAAGTAACTGTATTTCCCAACAAGACCAATATTCCACAGATGCTCTAATCTATCTTCAAGCCCATCCAATTATCTATTTAGCCAAACGTATAATTACTTGTCTGTGTGCCAAGAGTGTTTATTAGGAATCCTTACACACAAATTAAATTGCCCCATAAACAATTTAGGAGCCATTAGAGCATCTCAAGAAATGATTCACTTAATGAGGGGGCGGGATGGGAATGTTGAGATGGGAAGACGGGGGGTTGTAGCGAATACGCAGCATCCAGTGACATTGGGGAAATAGACAATTAGATCTTGGCAAGCTAAACTGCTATACACTATCATGATGGCTTGTTTGAAATCAATATAATGAGCTACATGTAGAGTGTTGTAACACTTTTTTTTTATAGAAACAGATGGGAACAAAAAAAAAATCCCTTATGCTGTTTGTGCCTGTATAGAAAACTAAGATGGGGTTTTAAAGTAAAACAAGGAGTGAGAGCACACTGTTATCAAGTGGGCATCTTCCTGTCACCGATGTCTTGTTGAAGTTGGTTCACAACACCTTGAGAAGTGTAAACAGTGGGTGTGTGAGTGGAATAATTAATCTGTCACTACCCTACAGTTGTAGATCTGCAACACAGAATATTTATTTCGTCAAAAAAAAAAAAAAAAAACTCTGGAAAAACACAGTTAGTGGTGGAAGAAGTGCTCAGATGCTTTACTATAATAAACCCATACAACAAGGTAAAAACTGAATTTCCAGTAGTAGTGCTGCATTGAAACTCATACTTCAGTAAAATGATAAAATTGTTATCAGCAAAACATACTTAAGAATATCAAAAGTACTCATTACTCCTCACAGAAAATGGCCCACATAGTAGTCAAAGGGTCACAGGATAAATCTGAGGGATTAATGGGAGGTTAAAGAAGTGGGAGATTTGTTTAGTTTACAAAGAAATGAATGCAGTTCCCTGCTACCCTTGAGAAGTACATTGCCATAACTCTAATGTTTAAACTGCATGCTATCACATAATTTCTTACGTGAAAGCCAACCGTACAGAACAGTATGTGTTATGAACTTCTACCAAACAAACCTTGAAGAAGGAAACTTTGACCACAAGAGGTACTGTCATAACTTATTCACTAGCAAGTGAGGACTCATGTTTTGACACCTAACTTCAAAGTATCTGGATTCTATTTCATGTTGGCATTGGAGGAAAGTCAAAAGGATGCCAAATGCAAAATCTGTCACCAAGGTCAAAGCTACTCCCCAAGATGACAGAAGGGTCGACAGATTCATTGTCAGTGCAGAGATACAATGCCACCTGTCCCTGAAATCCTGTTCTAAGCATTAGCTTTGTCTTTTCTATCCGGCATGACCAGCTCTCTTTTCTCTTTAGCTGCTCTTTCATCTGTTATTTAATGGAAGGATTGCCAACATGAAAGACATGACCACTTTGCCTTTCATCACAATGACATCATCCCTCAGACTATACCTGAGAACTTGTCTTGTTAAAGTGGAATGCTGCATATTAAGGGAAAAAAAATCCTATATATCATTCCTGGTCTTGAGGAGAGTTTAATCAAAACCCTGTTTAGACATAAGGGTTTGGGATATCATCAGGGAATCTGAAGGTGCCGCACACACCGTGATGAACAGCTGCTGCTGTGTGAATGAATTGGCGACGGGATGTTTGTTTCTGTATTTCCAAATGGAGTTTTATTTGATTTTAAATGCAAATGGGCTTTATTCTGTAATATTGTTCTTCTTATTGTTTTGATCCAGAAAAGCATGATAATGCACTTAAAGGCCTCCCAAAAGCTGCTGTCTTGTACTTCACCATCTTTACACGCTCATTTTGCATCTCCACATTGTCTCACTGATAACCTCCTCAGATTAAATCTTAAGGGGAAATTATGCTTTATTAAAACTTGGCTCTTATTTTCCCAGTTTTGTTCATAATTCTTATCAGTTACTACAACATTATACTCCCCAAAGTTGTTCCAAAGATCGGGAAGCTTGGAGGTAAAAATAAAAGTGAACTCACAGGAAATGTCAGAAATGTAAATCCCTCACTGCACAGGAAAATTGTGTGCATACACAATTGTGGTACATACAGCAGGATAAAGTATGTGTATTGTACACTGACATCATTACTGGTTACTAGAATGTCTTTTTGTACAGAATGACAGCTGTGAATTTTGACCCCCATCTTTTTCATTGGAATCCCTTTAGCAAGAAATTTCTTCATGGTCAGGATGGACATGATGAATGACCACAGCTTTAACATACTGTTCGGGCATTGAAAATTGCATTAAGTTAGTCTTGTGACCCTATCCTTTAAATAATCATATTTGTATTTAACATGAACAGAGAGCATTTTCTTTTTTACGCCCCCATGGAAGCGGTGACTGCATCTGCCTCAGCTCCCCTGCTGTTCTCTCCATACCACTGCAGTATCAATTTCAGCGCCAAGCAGGATCATTTTTACCAGATGATTATCTAAACTCTGCAGTTCCTCTTATCTAGGTCCTGATAAAACCTTTAGGACCTGTGTATTTTTATTGGTACTTGTAAGGTAAGGCATCTGTGAGCCCACAAAATGTGAAGTAATTCATATTTTATTTTGAGCTATCTGTAAGCTTCATAGAGAGAGAGGGAGGGGGGAGGAGGGTTGTTTCAGGGTGCATCCTTAGAACAATATGCATCGTCTGAATGTCATTAATTACAAAGCTTAGACGTACAGTAACATTTCGATTATAACCACACATACTGAAGACAACCTCTTGAACTGCTGCACTGATCTTAACAGAAGCTTTCTCCTTTTTATTGAAGTAGTAATGTTGCGCTGTACTTTTGTCCCCCGGAGACTGTAGAGACATCTTCAAAAGAACACCTGCCCTTATCAGTGTGCTTGACCTATTTCCCCAGCTTCTTTGCTCCATCCCTCCCTCTGTACAGCTTGGGCTACAGAGGACAGGTAATCCCATTGACACTAGCAGAGACTGATGTAGTGCACCTGTGATCTGGTTATATTGCCCTATCTCGAATGTGGATAAAGCTGGTGGCAAACCAGCGAGGTTCTTGTAAGAGGTATAGGGTTGCCATAGATCACTGACTAGTGTTCAGCTAAGTGAGCATTAAACTGGGTGTAATTAGGGGATAAAATTGCAGTTTAATGATGCTGCTGATAAGAGCTACAGCCACGCTAAGTGTGCCGTGATGTTACGTTGTTTGGAAACTGACAGAAATTCAAGGTAGAAGAATGCTGCTGGTATTCATGGAATCACAGTACTACAGACAAAAAGAAGGCATTGATTATGGACTTATGCAACACAGTGTGATCATAGTATACGGTATAATTTATAGCTTTTGTAATTTAAGAGTGAAAACTAAAGCACAGAACACTGCACCAATGTGACTGGTGAGGGATGCTGTATTATGAACACAAAGATAAGAAAAGAAAATATAAATGTACCCCGAGCATGGTCAATAAAGTGAAACAGCTAAACATAAACAAACTTAAATATTGATGGAGGATGTGAATCTCCTGGGAGGGAAAGCAAAGGCGTCTTCTAGTGCCTCAGCGTCTGTCTGAGCTGCAGCGAAGCAAAGGCAGCTTCTGCAGCTATAAAAGATGTGAGCCAGTGAATGCAGTCCCTATCATTGCTGGGGCCTCTAGGTGCTTAACTTGTTTTGTTTTTTTTACTCATTTTAAAACATAATGTGCACTTTGTTTTATCACAGTAGTGCAACTCAATCCTTGCAAGAGTTGTCCACTCATTCAATTAATCGATTTTGCTGTCATCAGCCACTCTCTCCTGTGTGCTCTCTCTACCCCGTGCAGTCTCTCTTCCTCTCTGACCTCTCTGCGGGCTCTTGATGGCAGCTGAATGGTCATAGTGAGGCCCAGCAGGTATTTAGGCTTTCAACAGCTCAGGATAATGTGCATCTAGTGCATGAAGCTAAAAATGTAGCTACTCAGGCCTCCCTAATTCATTTAGCGTAGCCCAAGGAGGTTGTGTGCTGGATCTGCAAAATCCATCAGCTGGCAGAGAGAGTTCAGACGGGAGTACAGCAAACAAACTGCCTCCAAGACGCTGAGACAAGTATGTGGAAGAGTTTTAATCCTCTGTCACAATGGCTGCTTCCTTTCAGATGAGGAGTGATAAGTTACATAGTCTGATTTATTGTGAGGGTACATAACAGGAAAGAAAAGGCAGAGGTGTTGATTAGTCTCAGTACTATCAGATCCAATCTTTTTTGTCTGGCTTTGGTGGTGAATTTCCCTGGTTTGGGAGCTTTTTCTGGTGGTTATTTTTTTCTCTGCTACAGTCAAGCAGGTTGCCTCTTTGTTCTGGGGTTGTGCAGGAGATGCTCATCTTTCTTGCTAAGGAAACCAGGGCAACCACCTTCTGACAACTCCCCCGACTCCTCTGGCTTATAGAGTCAGACAGCGAACACATGCATACACACAGGCACACGCCAACACATACTGTAGGTGGTGATAGACAACTAAGAGGAGGAACACATTCACACACATACTGTATAAGGTGAGAGACACAAACACATGCATAGTGATGCTGGCAGAAGGATGGATAGGGAGTCAGCAAGACACAGACAAATGTGCTGTAAGAGCAATTCTTGTTTTACTGTGTGTTATTAATCATGCAATCCTATTACCTTTAAAAATGTCTCTGTCAATGTGACACAAAAATCTCTGTACCATTTAAAATGCAAAAAATATTTTCAAAGTTCTCTTAAAAATATTTTATACCCAACTTGCTGCAATTCAGTTCACAACTTTTAGCATGGAGGGGTTTATTAAAAATTGATTGAGGCTTGTCTACCCAGATGTATTTGCTCTGTGTTAAAGAAAATGTCATCTGCAAACTTTTTTATGCATTCGCACTCTCACACCAAATTTTCTCTTGTGGCGACAGAGGTATTGAGGCCTGTCTTTGACTGATGTGCTGTGGCACGAGTTGTCTTCAGCTGAGATGAGGACTGCAGAGGGTTTTGACAGTGTTCACTCCAAATATCCTGCTCCAAGTGGAGCTGATCAGAATAGACGCCTCTCTCAGCACTGCTAGGCGAGCTCCACATCACAGTCTGTCACCACTGTCAAAAAGTGGGGACTGCAGTTGGATGCTCACTTTACAACATGGCGATGGCCTGTAACATCTTGTTAAACTCTCAAATATGTCAGTTTTTCTTTTCTTGTGGGGCCAAGCTTTAAGTATGGGCCAGGACTTGTTATAAAGAAAGTCCACATTCATTTCAGGGAAAATATCACACACATCATTTCATCAGAAGCGAAATATAACATTAATACAACTATTTCATACTTTATTACTCACTCTAACTCACTGAGACAAAATGCTACATGTGGTGAAGTGGAAAGCTGTGATCAGTAAACCTGAAACCATCGAGGTAAAGCTATTTGAGAAGTCCCCAGAACGCAGAATAGTGCTCAGTTAAAAGGTTTTCAGTCAAGTCACACACACACACTATATTTGGTCATCTCTGAATTAATTTGCCAAAAATCACATTAAAGAGTACTTTAACACTGAAAAGCAGTGTTTCATTGCCCTCTCTGGTTGAAGGTTTCAAATCTGTTGCACCTCAGACCATGTGGACAGAGATGTGCTCTGCCACATCTGTAACCACACCCAACAGTGATCTCACTGTGTAGTGATACACCTTACATGTCCACATCACTGCAGCAAGGTGAGAAGGGTTAGTTGGTGTTTTTGTAATTGTGTTCTTAAATATGTGAATTCCTTTTCATTTAATTCTGAAAAATAAAAACTTATTAAAAGTTATAACTTATTGGTTCAGACAACCTATGTGGACCTGCCAAGGGAAAAGCACCCAAATGTAGAGTCACCGGGCAGACTTATGAACAAAGGTTACAAAGTGTACTCATGGAGGGGGGAGGAAAAAAAAAACAAAAGCATCAACTTAAAGGAAGTTCAGGACTCTTACGAGCCTCAAAACAGTCACAAGTGTAGAGCAACAGAAGTGCCATGAACAGGGAAGTAACCAGAGACACAAACATGTCCACAGGTACCAAGCTCAGGCAAAATAAACATGAATAAACTGAGGCAAAGGTAAAAACATGGGCAGAACCACAGCAGGAACACAGACTAGGGCACAACAACAGATGAACACAGGCTTCAGGACAAAAACAGACAAGCTGACAAAGGGGGGAACAGGGCAACAATGAGACTTATATACACAGGAGGGTAATTGGCCACAGGTGATTCACATTAGGGCGGGGCAGACAATCACCAAGGCGGGAAACTAGACAAAGAGAGGAAGTAGTGTAGGAACCGATATACAAGGAACATAAACTAGGATCCTAAAATCCATCCTACTGTGTAGGAAAATCCATCCTAAAATCCATCCTACTGTGTAGGACGGATTTTAGGATGGATTTTATTGGTTACTTTAAATTTAAATTAGAGATTTATGTGGTGCCAGTAAAGACGGCATTTTTAACTTTCTGAAAGTATTGTGAGATTTTTTTCAATTTTTCATTTGTCAATAACAGACTTGGATACGCAGCCAGCTTTTATGTTTTCCAATACTCTACCACGCAAATGCACACATTTAAAAACTGGTACCAGCTTGAGGCTACCATAGTGGTGGATTGTTGCATTTTAAGCACTGTAACCCAGTTGCGTGCGTCATTGCCCGTCATCTTGATTTTTTGCTTTCTCTTTGTTTTCTTTTTTGTTTTGTTTGATTTAATTAAAGTACCTAAAATTCACATCAGTCATAACATAACTTCTCTGTAGCCGTTAAAGTCTCCTTTCTTTAAAGACAGCCAGAAGGTAACTCACAAAGTATATGCTGCATTCCTGCTGAGCCCTCTGGTGATAATAGCTTCCCAACTTTCAGGTACTAACAATAGATGGTGTGAATTAGTAAAAGTTAAGGAAGGACAGAACAAGTCATTTGGGTAATAGGACCTTGTAATAATCTCATTAAAACAAGGATGAGCACAGGGACGAGACCATTATCCCAGTGCTTTCCCCACATTAGAGGTATTTATTACTTTAGTTTTGCTGTGCTTTTCTCATCAGCACGTTGATTGGGATTCTGCCTCAGTGTTTGGCTGCTGCACAGGATGGCCGGAGAGAGCTCCCATCAACACTCAGGTGAAGTGAAATCTCAGACTGACGGAGCTTTCCCTGGTGACTTGGCAACATGGCTAATGGCCTTGCTCAGGGCCTGCCCAGGCATAGCTTGTCGATACAATTCTCTTCCGCTTTTCCCACTTGCCAGTTCCCATCTGGAGCCAATTCATGAACTGAGATGGTGTGTACCTTTCCCACGAGGTCACCACCTGTCTCCGCATAACACTTAGCCCCAGTCCTCCCTTCCACATCCCCTCTGGTCCTCTCTCCTCTCGCTCCACTGAGCTTCTGTTCATTGTGACAAGCCGTACAGTGCAGTGCATTACTGTGAGTCAACTTCCTCTTTACTGTAAGGGCTTTATTTCTAAGAAAGTGATAAAAGTGCTGCTGTGGGCCACTGAAGACGGCTAAAGCACCACTTCACAATATATGTTTTATGCAAAATGTGAACAAATGTGAACACAATTTCCAAGATGTGCTATAAAGAAACTGAAATAAAAAATACATTTTCCGAAGTATACAGTATATATATGGTGTGCCTCCCCATAAATCAAAATTCTTCCCTTTTCAAGTCCTGTAAACATTTAAAGAAGAAGTGATGCTGGTTGATAACTCCCATTATTTATATGTTACATTATAGAAGCTAAATTGAAAGGCTTTCTATGGCATATCAGTGATCTGTACTGTGTTGTTCTGAGAACAACCCTTTCTAAAAAATTACAACCAGGGATATATATACCAGATGTACAGCAAGTTTTAATTTGCTTTTCAGCAGATTTAAGACATTATCAAATCATTTTTAGGTATTTTTCTGTTCCAACATTAGTGGCATTTTTCTTTTTATGTACTACAGGTGCACACACATTGATTGTCAGATGGCAGGGAACCAGTATTCAACTGGTTTTCTCTTACCAGCTCCATAATTGCATTCACCTGCCACTTCAGGTGTAAATCATTACCTCCTTGATTGCTGCATTAAAATCAAGCAAGATTCTAGTTTGTAGGACTGCAATTTAAAATAAATGGGTTAAACATTGTTTTAAAGATATCCAAACGCTGTTTGACCAGTGCGGATATAATTAGCTCACCTGTCAGTTGTCCTTATAATAAAGCAATGAAGGAGGCTGAGCCATTTAAAATGTTTTGCTCATTTCAGAGTGGCTCAGTTTGTGATCCGCCAAAACATACCATCCATAATAAAAACAAAAACTTTGTAAGCTGCCACAAGTCAAGTGCTGAACAGCAGGAGGCTGTCAGACAGCAGGGCTGAGGGGGTTATGGTTTCCACTCACCCAGTCGAAGTGCATATTCATTCACGCTGCTCCGCTCTGGTTCAGCGCTGAACTGTTCAACTGTGTCTCAAGGGTGAGCATCAGACAGGCATAATTTCAAGGCCATGCACTGTTGCTCTCATTACTATTCAGAGCCATATTTACCTGTTTAGCTGAGGAAAGAAAGAGTGAACAGGTAGGGCTGAAGTGTTTGATCAACAGGGACTAGTTTTATATTTTGTGTTAGAACATTAAAATAAGGGTCTGTAGTTTCTGACCACAAAATAAATAATTTATGGAGAACATCTTTCTCCAGCCAACTATGTACACTTTTCTGGATCCAGAGGTCTGAGCATATGACAGTGTACATTGGGCAGGAAACAGGAAAATCCTGGACAGGCAGCGAGTTCATCACAAGGCTAAAACATACACTTTTTCACACCTATGAGTCTCCGCTTGACTGGATGCACATACCTTTAGAATGTGCAAAGAAACTACTAGATGAAAACACATGGAAATACAAGGAAAACACAAAAAGATGGATGGTTAAATTTTGTAATCCTGGCTCTTTGAACTCAGTTGGAGTCATACAACGTTGCTCTGTCTATTCAGCTTCTCATCTTCACTGCTCAGTGTTGTGAAAATGTGCTCAGCCAATGAGGATGGGCTCAAACATATGGGAACTGGCTCAGTATAAGGACTGCACACTCCCTAATTCTCATTTGTCTTGAGCTAGCGGAGTAATGGGATGGCAGGAAGGCTAAGGGGTTTTAGAAGGCTCTGCCTGTAGAATTTGGGTTATTCCTTCTGCCATGCAGAAAGTAGGCAACCCAGCTGACACAGGGCTGATGTCAGTGCTCTGCATCATATAAGACAAAAGTGTCAGTCTTTCATACCCACAGGTCTCTCCCCAGAGCAGAGCGTACTGTACCTGACACACACCAACCATCAGGGTGATATGCCACTTCCCAGGTAGTTTTGCCTCACGGCAAAGGTGGTGAAAACATAGAGCATATCACACAAGGTTTGATAGAGTGTGCAGCACTGTTGGCCCAGGCATCTGTCTCTCACACCCACAGGTTTCTTCTTGGTCCACAGGTCTCTTCCACAACACCCTCGCTCAGGCAGCAAATGCCACCCACCAGGCATCCCAGCTGCCAAACAGTAGGTGGTGGGAAGCAAAAGAGGCAGGTATATGAAGTACAGCAGCACCTCAAAACACAGACCTCAGCCTCACAGATACACACACAGACCAGGTCTACTCCACCTTTAGCGTCATTTGTAAACATCACTCACAATATGTACATGCAAAATTAGTATAACATAAAAACAAGCTCACTGTAGTTGACTAATGTGCACAAGTCCATGCAATATCAGACCCATCCAAAGTTTATGGAAACCAAGAAAAAAAATCACAATGCAGGTTGCCAGTGAGGGAATATTTCACTCATCAAAGCAGATTATACAGCTTTCTAATATATACATACCATGTCATAGTGACACAGAACTGGCAGAGCAGTGCAAACAGTATGAGCATATGAAATGGGGACTACCTGTAAACTGTGTGGAGCACTCTCTGCACAAAAGAGCGGAATGGCCTATTAATATCACCCGCAGGCAAATCCTTTGCTAGATCTGTCTCGCCTCTCTTCTGTGGAACAACACCATTTATGATGCAGGATCCAATTATAGGAGGCAGAAGCTTGTCAAGGGCAATGAGCTCCAGTGACCCCTGACCTCGCAGTCGATTTGTCAGTGGCTACTTCTTAATTTCCAGAACGCTGCATCTGATCACTGTTGCTGTGGCATTCTGTCATTCAACTCATTTTCTCACACTGGTCACACAAAAGGCATCAATTTCACATTTTGAAACGACAAGGTCGTCATATTTAAATGTTTTTTCTTGAAATATTGATTTGAATTTATTTGTAATATTACACAATTTACCTCCCATTTCCTCTTTAGTAGCTGATTTTCTGCCTTCACAGACATGAGTGATGTTTTTTTTTTTCTTCAAGGTTATGAAGATCTTTCCAGTTAATTATATGTGAGACTTGGGCTGGTTAATGCCCAATCCACCTATCGCTATCCCTTATTTTTCATATCCCAAAACCCCATAGCAGTGGTAGGTCCTATGTGCAGGCGGTGATGTGTTTTGCAACAAGTCAGACAGACATAGCAGGTGAAGGAAGAAGAGCATGGATGTATAGAGTCTTTATTTTAAAGACCTTTGATGTCACTAAGGAAAATTAGAAGAACTGACAACAAGCGATTGATACCTTGTTGAAACCAGCACAATATTGTGAAATCCTAACTTTGCTTTAACATAGATGTATACATGTCGGGATGTGAGAAATGTAATTTCAGATCCTCACAAACAAAAGCTATCCACAGCTGCAAGTCTATCAAGCCATTCAAACATACGCCCTGGCTTTTCATGTGAAATGAAAAGGGTGGATCCTCATATCCCCCCCATACCTGGCACTGCTGCTTCTCTCTACCTGCCAGCCCCTCTTAGGTAGGGGGAATATTACATGGCTCCTTTTTTAATGTTCTCTGTAAATCCTGTGGGGAAATTACCCAGGCCCGGTCACCACCGTTTGTGACAGATGGAAAACCTTTCCAAAGGGATTATGATGCCCTAGACTTGCTCTCGTTCTCATTTCTTTTAAAGCCCAGGTATCATTTATCTGTCAGCCGGGCTCTGGATTGCCTTGACAGAGATGCACATGTCGCGGCTCTTCCCTCACCAGAGAGAGGATGAAATTCTATGTTATGACCTCTCTGTCTCTGCCATTCACAGCTGTCAGGCAACACAATGACATGATGGTGACATTTTAAATGCACCCTAATAGTGCCCTGTTGGGCCTTGTTACCACTATCACCCCTACCCAAGAAAAGGGTTTATAGTCTATCAGGAGTGTGCCACATTCACAATTGCCCCTCGAAAAGGGATTAAGGTTTAAGTACACATCCGGGATGACACAGTTTGAGGGGAAATTGATGGACTGCTCCATTAAAGTGGATATTGTTGACTCCACTACATTTTAAGAGAGAAATTACTCAGGTGTAGTTACTTTCCAGATTAAAATTTTATACATGTAAAACAATATTGGTAGTCTTATAGGAGACAAGTAGAAACACTAGCTCCTCCTCCACCTGCTACAGCAGTAAAATGCTAATTAGATACAAAAAAAAAAAAAATCACATATAATAACATAGATTAAATACGATTTTTACTCTAACAGATTTCGAATCTGTTAATTACGTACAGGACGTGAATGTTCCACAGCCAGGAAGTATTTACTTTCTGTTTCTCCATGTGGAATTGCTGTTGACAGTTAATCAATATACAAGTGTCCCTGCCCACTGAAAATATTTTCTTGTTTTTGTACTTGTTCATGTCTCTTTCTTCCTCGCACTGTACACCCACACGGTTGCACTGTATACACACACTGTAGGTTACCATACTATCCCCAAAGACTGTCATACTTATTAAATGTAGGAATCACGGGAAATATGTTCTACGGCACTGAATTGTAGCACTCTTTTCCCACCAGGAAAGGGAATATACAGTTAGAAAAAGTCACATGGAGAAAAAAACATTTCAGAACATTTTTATGGAATGCTTACCACCACACTGCCTTTGGACAAGAATTAATAATATGAGCTCCATGTGCTTACTCAACATAACTCTTGGACAAAATTGTGTGCACAAGTTAGATATTCAAAGCCCTGAAATGAGACCTGATGGGTACATTATTAATCCATGGATTTATTTCTAAGGATTTGCAATTTTTCAAGAATATTTAATAATACATTTTCAGTGGAAATGGGGGATTTTATAAAATTCCACTTAATATTTTTATAGTCTGCGTAACGTCACAAAGGTCAATTTTGACCACTAGCAACTTGTACCAAATTTCATGGCTGTCCACCCTGTAGTTGGCAAGACATTTCCTGTCTAATCCTTAATGAGATATTTCAGTCAGGACCAAAGTGGTGGACTGACCAAAAGACGGACCGCCATTCAAAGCTACCATTGCTCATATCATCTAAAGACACATCTTGTGCAGCACAAAAAAGCAGTGGCTGCCTTTTGTTTGAACTTATCCAAGGGTAAAAAAAGAAATCCATTATTTAACTCACTGTGACACATAAGCAGGAATGAAACTGTGGAAACTGTCAAAACAACATGAACACTGAGCCTTGACCAAGGAGGTTAGGAGACTCAATTCAATGTGTGTTTGAAAAAAAAATCTTTAATGGAAGCCTGCATTTGCTGTTCTTGTAAGCACTCACTTTTCATGTAACATGATAGTCCCACTTGTTGCCAGGCACAAATTCTTCACTACCCACAATATTAGAAAAAAAAAATAAAGCCTGAAGGAAACTCATTTCCATATGCTGGCCCCCTACTCCCTGCACTAACTGAGAGTGGAGACTGTATGCTATATATACTCACTGTCTGCAGCTTCACCAGCTTCACCATATGGATATACTCTCTTAGTCTTAGTTATCTTTGACATTCATTGAAATTACATTCACTGTTTTAGTTGCATCAAACCTCCCAGGTCCATTATTTTCTGCTCTCCCATTAGCTCCCAAGTAAGACAAGTTGACTCTGTTGAAGTGTATGTATAAAATCACAAATAGTCTCTTTTGTATTTTTGTTTCTATAAGAATTAAACAAACAAGACAGAAACGCTTATTTAAGAAGCTTTGATAAGCATATTTTTTTTAACCTTGGACACAGCCAGGCTAGTCATATCTTTTAGCTCCAGCTCCATACTTAAAACACATATATGTGAGTGGTGCTCATGTTCTTGTCTCACTCTTAACAAGGAAGTGAATGAGTGCATTTCTCCAAATGTTAAACTTCTTTAAATTTGGGCTTCAAGTTTGGTCTCCTTTACTTGCAAATTGAAAGTTTAAATCTGGAATCACTGGAACTCATTCTTCCTTTGGACTTCTGGGTATTGAAGTCTTTGATGTTTAAATGGTTAATTCTTGCTTTCATTTGAAGCAGCCATCAAGGGATTTTTTTAAATGAAAATCAACATATGTCTATGAATATACTTCCGGATGGGATATATTTTGAAGAGCTGGAAGTACATTTTTCCATTTTTTTCCTAGATGTCTATCTAATTGAAACAAAATGATCAAGATTTTTAAAAAAAATAAAAGTCAGATTATCTCGCGGGTACACTGAAAAAGCTCTGATTTTAAGTTGACATCTAAAAATTAAGTCTTTTAACTGACCGAACCTCAGAAATATGGGGGAAAAAAGGATGCAGTGGGGAGGGTAATCTTTGGAGACAGGGTTGTAATTTTGCTAAGTGAGTCATCAAAGATAGCCATTTAATCCCAGATCTGTCCCAGACAGGAAGAGAGAACTCTTTTGATCAGGAAATTAGGCCAACACTGGGCCTCGAGAGAAATACCCAAATCCATTTTGGGGATTGAAGTCAATTCAGGGAATGAAAAGATCACAAAATATCTATTTGTCAAATGCAAAGCCTGTGGTTATCTAAATAAGAAAAATATATACACAAAAGAGACTATTGCTGCGCAGTGGCCATATCTCTGGGAGGAATTTTTAAAAAATTCTAATTTTATTCACATTTAAGCAATCAAAAGATAAAAAGAACAACCTGCCAGCCAGTTCCTCGAGAGGCATTTATGACAGTGGGGAAACGTGGTGATCAAGAAGAAGTGCTCATTATGTTCATTATTCAACTATCAAACTCTATGTCCTGGTAAAACATAGACACAACCAGCTCTTTATGTTTTTCTGTTGTTGTAAACATGTTTGTTTTTTTTTTGCCATTCACTGTTACGCAACATCACTCTCTCACACACAGAAATATCACAGCTTCGACGGCTGTTCTCCATTATTGAATAGAAAGAGAGAAAAACTGCAGGTGGTTGGCGTTTAATATTTAAGAGGTTTCACTGGATTCCAGCACCTGCCTTGCATATTGAAGAAGGATTTCTCAGCAGACCTGGCCTGTGGACCCTGTGGCCTCCACTCCGCCCTCCATGCCACTACACCCCTTGCCTTTTCCTCCCAGCCACCCAACACACCTCTCAACCCATCCCTGCCGTCACCACAAAGCCTGGTCTGCACCCAAACACTTCGCCTTCATGCTTTATTCATTTTCCATAACATGAACATCACAAGTAAGTCTCTGTCTGTCAGCCACTCTTCGGATTCTGGGATTAATGTAAATCCTGACAAACAAAGAAGATTCAGTAGTGGATGATAATGGATAGGTGCTATTTGCATTGTAATATGAATTCATTAGGTCTGTCTAAATCCAAGAGATGGCTGCCTATTTCAGCACTGATGTGGCGTTTTGTTTCTGTGGAAAACAATGCTTCCTCCAGATGAGGGATGGAGATAGAGGTGTCCTTGTTCATCTGGGGAAATGTTTATCATGATTCCTACGCACTCCTTTCTTTTCTGACAAATCAGCCTCAACACTTTTGCACCAACATTTGGGGAGAGATATGCCGGAACGCTCCCTTAGGACTCCCAATTCTGAAGCCTCTCAGTTTTTGTCCTCTCCCAGATACTCAGCAGGGAAGGATGCAGTGTTTTATGTTTAAAATGAAAAGAGGTGTCATGAGGCGTCACTAAATGCATGGGGACTGTGTTTGATTGCTTTGCTCTGGTATGAGGGGCTGTTCTCGTGTCTGTTTGGTGCCTATCACTTGCTGCCGGTTCGCCTCATCATAAATAATGCAGTCTCCACCCTGCCCACCCAACAAACACCTAAATGAAGACAGCCTGCATTGCAGATTCTCAGAATGAGAAAGGTTACTTCAAGGAGCACGGCAAACCTGAATGAAAAAACAACGGGAAACATTTGACAAGGATGCCTCCGTTTGAGGGCGGTGTTTACAAATATGTGTATTCTTGTTGGAATGATGTGTGTGTGTTGGTGTCAGCGTGCCTGTGTGCACATGCATCTGCTCGTGTGGGCGGAATAAATAAAGGTACCATACGTATCAGGGGTAGTATAGAGAGGGAACAGAAAACTCGATGGGTGAATATGTAAGCCTGTAAAATACAGTAGCTCTATCTCCCAAAATATCATGTTTTTGGGGGAGACGAGATTGGCAGAAAAAAATATGCGATGACAGTTATCTTCCACATAAAAGTCAGCTCAAGCAATGCTCCAAAAAACTTGTGGCTGAGACATTCCAACAATTGAAAATCTGCTTCCCCTCTACTTTTAATCACCTGAGTTTCTGATGAAATATCTTAGCTGGAGGCATGTCAATGCCTCTTAATCCTGAGAGTAAAGACAAACCAACTGTTCCCTGACTGCAGCATACCAATGAATGGCTGAATGTATAAACAGATGCTGTAATAAATGTTGGTAATCCATTTATCATGTGTTTCTCAATTTCTAATAAGTCGTCAAGTCTGTAGTTATAAATGTTAGTAAGTCATTATTAAAGGGTAATGAGTATAGCCATCTCATAAACCATCAATTCAGCAGTTCTAAATGTTAATAGAGTCATTAATAAAGGGTCACAGGTTTCTCACTTTCTAATAAGTCATTTGCAAAAGTTAGGCAGTCGTCTGCAATTTTGAGTGTTAATGCATCATTAATAAAAGGTCCTTACTATAGTCAATCAAGTCTGTGGATGTAAATTCTAATAAAATGTTAATAAACGTGGTCCAGAATAAATACTGTGTACAATAATTGGTCTATAAAACTAAAGACCAAGTAACCAGATACAAAGCAAGAGGAGAACTGTAGGAGGAAGAACAACAGCTAAACAGACTATTCACAACCTGGCACCACAGAAATTGGTCTTGTGAGTAATAACTGATCTATGAAGGATTGATAAATGATTTATTATCCATTATTAAAACCATCAGTTAAACTCTATAAATAAGAGTGGGACATATGGACAAAATCTCCCATTGTGGTTTATGTAATTTTAAATTGTGATATCAGTATGTATCAGGATTTAGTACCTTTTCCACTAAATCAATTAAGGAACAGTTTGAAAATAAATTAACCACGCGTTAATGTCTGTTTTAGACCAGTCCATTGAATTAAGGTATTTCATCACACTGAGCTATTTAAAAATCTAATTTTCCCATAAAGCAGACCCTCTCATTCATTTGCATTGCCCCACAATGGCCTCATACACCTAGATATATTAAAGGGATAGATGGTTTAGCAAAATCTCTTTTCATAACTTCTCATGGTACACTAAATACTGTAATATTACTCAACCCTACGACAGGGTAAAACTGATATGAATACAGAATTCTGATACTTAAGGTCTAGTCTTGACTTGCTGCTACACTCTTGACTAAAACACGTTTTAAAAAACAAGGTTGCTTTTGTGCTTTCTCCTGTGATTCAACCATTTCACTTCAAGAAACATTTAGATTTTATTGACATCCAAATCCATTAAATTGATTGGTCAGTTCCTCTGCACTGATTATATGGGTGTTGAAGAACAGAAGCGGATCCCTGTTTATCATGAGGAAGCTCCACAATTGGCGATGTCTTGAAATAATGCAAACTGTAGTGACCTTTGGACCTTGTCTCACCTCAGACTCAACTGGATTTGTTCAGAGAATTGACTTGACAACTAAGGTTGTCTGGACTCCATCCCTGAGGCCACAGAAGCCAAGCTGGGTCATTTGTGACCATTATATAATGTGCAGTAGGTAACATTTCTTCCAGATTTATTCTGAAATAATAATGTTTTGCTATGTTTGGTGGCTAAAGACAGGCAGGATAATAATCTCTGAAACAGCAGTAAGCCAATTTTTCCTACTGCTGTAATTTCAAAGTGAAATGAGAGCAGTTTAGGGGAGGTTGAGCTGAGTAGAGTTTTTGAAGACATGATCTCTTTCCTCCTGATACTACAGCAGCTTTAGCAACTGAGTTCAGTTTATGAGCAGCAAGAATCCCTGTGGTTCTTACCATCCCAATATGTTAACCTCAATGAAAAGCAGATTAACCATGGGTGAGTGAATGCTTAGTCGAGCATTTACACTCACAAATCAAGATAGTGGACTTTTATTTTAGGTTTTATGTGACAGGTAGTATGTGACAGACAAGAATAATTCCTTTTTAGACAAAAATAATTCACTTGAAAAGCTGATTTCATTCTTGTCTTTTTACAGATATCATGGTACTTTATTTACAGGACATGTAATAGTATTGGTTCCTGTTACAATAATGCAGCCAGTGAATTCAAATGATTTAGAAAAAGTAAAAAAGATATACTAGTAATGGTAATGATGGTGCTGAGACATGAATGTGTTCATTTTTCAAAATGTAAGTCCATACAGCTGAGTGAAGGCGAGAGCTGTGTGCAGTCCTCTTCATCCCTCTCCCACTACAATTCCCCTTGTTTAAGGGCACGTCTCCACATCAAAATATGTTACCCTCAATCAAAAGTAGATTAGGTAGAGGTCAATGACTACCTTGTCGGCTGCCAATGGTCCATGTTGGAAATAACGAACCGCTCAGAACATGACAGACACAAATAGCATGATATATGAGAGTAAGACGCATGGCACAGACTGTGCAGGTTTAATTGATAGTCAGGTGATTAATAAGGGACAACACAAGAAAACTCTAATCAATTAACAGTTTCATGTTTGTGGCACAACAGCCACACGGCACTGCCTGTAAAATAGAGAGATGCATGTAGTAGCGAACAGAGAATAATGAATGGCTGCTTGGAATTTTAATTAATGACAGTGGCAACGTTTGTCTGTGCTAAACCGTGTTAACATGCGCCCAGCGTTGGTTGGTTACACTCTGTTGACTGTCTCCTGAGTGCCTCCACGAGACATATTCAGCTCTACTGTTCTCTGTAATACAATCCAATTTATAGATAATTGATTCTGGGATATATTCCATCTATGTCTGCCTTCTGGGAAGTAGGCTAGTGGTCACACAACTACTGAAAATCTTCAAGACATGAATTCCGAGCCAAGAAACAGTATCTTGGCCTGATTCATCCTATTGATTTTCTTTTTTATTCCCCCTGACAAAATGATGTGATTTAATAAACTTTTCAATATGCTCCAACAACTGACACCACAGCTTCCCAGAAATCAGGCTCTAAACCTCACCAAATGTCATTCTGGCAAAGATCAAGCCACAGAGCAATTAAAGTGTTATGGTCAGCTTGCACAAATTAGTATAAACCCAACATACTGTTGGCTGCAGACAGTTTATCAGTACGTTAGTCCACCAGAAATCTCAGCTCTCCCTTGCACCACATAAAAAGTCTAAACCTTGTCAAGACACAGCAAAAGAACCTCAGGGAATATGTGGACTTTTTGGTATGCCATACCTAATAAATGTCAAGACGCTCACATGGCTCTGTGGACATGTGAACCAAAACTTAGAGCTATCAGAATCAACGCTTTACCATTTTAAAAAAAAATAGAAAGAAAAAAGAAAAACCCTGCGAAGGCTCCTCCAGTCTATTAGCTAGTAGTTGTTCTTTTTCACCTCCAGAGCCAGCAGTGTTTTTTTCTTACTTTCAAGCTTGTTTTGTGATACCTCAGGCACTTTGATTCTATCATTGTGAATACAATTTTCATTCAAGGTCATCTTGTCGTGAACATCTGAATAAGCCTGTGGCACGTATGAACCATTCGCAGTACATGCAGCCACAATTAAACACTTAGTAGCATGAGCTCATCTGTCTACTGAAGTAAGAGGGCAGGAAATAATCTGAATGTGTCAATTGGCCTATCATTCAGATGGGAATAGTTTACAGTTATCACTTCATTACAGTTTAAATTTTAGCCTCGATCCTAAAAAGAACAATTTTATCTCCTCTCAAATATTAAGGACTGTTGATGAACTGATTTGTTGTTACGGTTAAAAATGACTTGTGCCATCCATCACATTGTGAAATGTAGCACAGCTCCCAGAGAGGTTGGCATGTTGCCCACCGCTCTCAAGGCAAGAGATGCCGAGGCTCCAGCTGCTTGTATGCCCTGGTTTTGGTGCAGCTGAGGTGCCACCCGCTTGCTCACATACCTGGCAGAGAATAGGAGTCTGTCTCCCACGCAGTAAGACTTTTGATTTCAGATTCCTGAAGTGCAAAGAGGACAGTCTTGGCTATCTATCCATCTCTCTAGAAAGTAATTCAATTTTGATGATGTGTACAAATAAAAAACATCTATCACTATGTAGCATTGCCATTGTAGCAAATGAAGCCAAGTCCAGGTATTGTCTGTGTGTTTTAATGGGGGTTGGTGTGTAAAGGCTGGAAATGTTGTGAGCTTTCAAGCATTGGGTTGTTTCAGATGTAGATGGACCCACATATGGCCCTTGAGACTTAAAAGTACATCACTATCATTTGTTTGTTCAGCCTGATGTTGTGTTCATGTTTCTGGGCAACATTATTTCCACTGGAGTGTGACCGCGCTCTCTCGGGCAGCTGCGTGAGCCATGGTGGCACGAACTGCTGTGATTTTTCACAGTTTTAAATTCAACCTCAAATACCCTGACTTCCACAACACACGTCTAATGGGATTTTAGAATTGACAGGACACAGAGGTTGTGGTGGTAGCAACTTCGATGGACAGAACAATTAAGGAAAAGTTTCTTGCTTTGTTTTTCCCCAAAGAATCAGTAGTCGGTGAAGTATCGGTCTTTCTGGCATCATGTGCAGTCACAGAAGCTGCAGCAACTGCTGGCAGGAGAAGTCAATTTAAAGGTTGTCATTTCCATACAGCTGTGTCAGTCCCCATCCACACTGGTTGCCATTTTTCTGTTGCTGGTTTTCACAGATGTAGCTCGGTAGCTAACTAGCTATATAGGAAGATGGCATCACTATTTATAGTGCAGTGTACGAAGTTCTGATTGGCCGCCTGCTTCTCCAAACTGGGGATATTACCGTAAGTGTTATGCTAAGACTAGGGATCAGGCCAGGACCCACAAGCAATAACCCCCAAAACAGGCTAGGAGTAACTTAAAAAGTCTTTTAATGAACCAGGGCCAGGGAACAAAACTCAAACAACCAAAAATCATCAACGCAGGAGAAAAATTCTCAGAAACCAAACAAAAATACAAAACGTTCTTACTGGCAAACAGAGAAAACCAAAGTAAGTCCATGAGGTGGGAAAAAATGCAAGGCACAGGTACGGGAACAATCACGGGGAAGACACACACTCAGGCAAGGAAACAGACTTGGGCATGGAACACAGGCATGGAAACAGGCAGGGAACAGGCATGGAACTCAGACGAACCAACAAGGACAAAGGGAAATAACGAGACTTAAATACTCCAGACAATGGGCAACAGGTGAAACCAATTAGGGCGGGGCAGACAATCACAAAAGGAGGGAAACAAGACAAAGACAGTAGAATAAGACAAGATAGACAAGGGCCGTGATTTCAAAATAAAACAGGAGCAGTGAACAAAACTTAACAAACTAAACAAGAATCTGAAAAGGTCCAAATGTCCACAAAAGAGATCCAAACAAAACAAAAGAGTTCAAAGAACAGTAAGTGAACACAACACTCGACCAGTTCGAATCACTGAACAAAGGCAGTGCAGGCTATGCTGGTGTTGGACCAGAAAACCTATCACCATCACCATGGTTTGATTTCTTTATGACAACTATGTCATAGTAGCACAGTTAGGTTAACTCACTGCATTGGTAACTTATAGAGAAAAGTAGTAATTTCAGCAAGTTTTATGTGTTCCATTTCACCACATAAGTAAATAAGGATGTTTACCAACTTAAATGTCTCAAATGAGCTTTACTTTCCCCAACACACACACATGCACCCACAGACACACTGCAGTACTTCAACTAATTCCAAAGTATGTTTCCTGACTCTCCCATCTCCTTCCTTACCCTGATCACTTCCTGTTTTAAGCTGCAGTGCAGAGGCTTTGGCATACTATCCAGAAAAGTGTCACATACGCCTTGTACACAGAGACTTTTATGTGTAGTAAGAACCAACTCAAATTCACGACTACAGTGCGTCTTGCTTGGTGAAAAGATACACTGTCATATGCCACCACACCGTTGCTCAACTTGTCTCTTTAAAGGTGAAGTTTCACTCCAATTATCAGACTTCTGGTGGCACAATCAGCAAAGATAAACAGTTATAACAACGCTTTCACCCAAACTCAACAATAGATGTGATATTTGTAGTGGCATGTGGGTTTTGCTTTAATTATAGCCAGGAGCACTCTGAGATCTTTATGTAAATCATCAATACCTGAAAAAATAAATAAATAAATAAATAACTTTTGGGTTAACTTTCACAGGGAATTGGGAAGTTATCTAATATTTATATCCCCTCTAATTGCATGCCATAATTACAACCTTGGCCTTAAGAAAGGCTTTGGAATAAATTGAATTAATTTGGCAGCCATAAGTTGTGCCTGCATGCTGATTCACTCTGCTCCACCTCTGGAGAAAAATCTGATTAAATACACTAATAATACATTTAAACCAGACAGAAATGCTTCATGAGCAAAAGAGGCCCAAAGCTGGATGGAATCAAAAAAGTGTTGCATCAAATCTTAGTGCAAGTGTGGAGAAAATCTCAACCCACACAAGGTTTGATGACAACAGGGCTGAACAGTGGCTTGACACACTCATTCCCCCCATCTTATCTCTGCAGGTTTGAATGTTTCTTTATCCTCTCCCTGTATCTGTCTCTCCTTCTTTTTTCTCTTTCTCTTGACTGTTGAAACACAAACACACACACGTACGGCGCTGCTGATCCCGTCCCCCTCTGCGGTCTTCCAACATGCAGGTGGGGTCACGGATGATTAAAGCAGTGGCAGGTGGACTCCACTTTGAAACTATCAATAGACCCTCGGGAGCTGAATCAAACAGCAAACCCTCCATCTCTGTCAACCCTGGCTCTCGGCGGCACCAAGGGAGAGGCCGTGAAAAGGGTGAGAGGGCAGGCTCCACCTCTGTATCCTCGTCGCACACTGAAGTACGCCGCTGAAAAAAATGTGGAGCAGCCATGGAGGGATTCCTGACACTCAGATGTGATTTCAAGCCGGTTTTGTGGATTTATTCTGCTGACCCCGCAGCCTTTGACCAGAGGGGGCTGCAGGGAGAGTAGGGAGTGCAGTCTTCTGCAGCATGTTTTATTCCCGCAGCCCTGAGCTACTGTAGTTTGCAAACACTGATATCCAGTGAACTATGGTCTAATAGCTGTTGCTGTACTCATGCATCTGCAATCAAAATAGAGAAAGAAAACAAGGTCACTTTTCGCAGACAAATTGGGGCGAAGGTGATTGTTGAAATTTCTCATTTGGATTGTTTTTAACTGTGGGACTTTGAACTTTTCCTGCCAGTCAAGTAAGCAACATGTATCTAGGGATGGTAATAACAGTATGTCAGTTGTCAGTTGGCCCATACTGAAAAAAACTCAACAACTATTGGACATTATATGATTAAGATATTAATGATCTCCAGAGAATGAATCTTAATGACTTTAGTTATTATCTTCTGGCACCACCATGAGGATGGTTAAAACCATGGTTTTAAGTTTGGTACAATCATTACATGAAATGTTATGACATTTTTGCTGTCGTGCTATCATCTGTTCAAACTTTCAGTTTGTCCAAAACTTGATTTATGACCAAAATCCTGCAAAAGCAATAGAATTCCCTTCAGACTCAGCTGCATGTGGTCTGTGCTAATCAGCACATGTTGTCATTGGTGGTGGTGTTGTCATTGTAAGCTTGGTAATGTGTTGATGTTAGTATTTCGCTCAGAGATCTGCTGTGCTCACTACATCACAGAGCTGCTCACTGTAGACTCTTTTTCTCTCAGTCACCTTATCTCTGAAAAAGAGATAAAATGATGCAAAGGTGACTTGAACTTTTATTTTTGTAGTATTGCTCTCATAGATAAATAAATATTAGTATATCTATCTATCTATCTATCTATCTATCTATCTATCTATCTATCTATCTATCTATCTATCTATCTATCCTTCTTAGGATCAAAATGAGCAAGCACAGTCATGTATGTGACTGTCAGGGCGGTATGGTAGTATTTCCAGGAGGAATGATTTAATGGAAATGTCAAGAGCAGCAGTCGCTCCAAGCAAAGGCTGAACCCTCTGATACAATGTGAGCCACTTACCTCAGTGGGGATGAGAGACTTGTTGTCATTCAGCTCCAGTCCCGACCAAAATCTGGCTTTATCAGAACAGAAATGGCATTGTCACTTTTTAATGGGATTACAGGTCTTTCATTGCATATTAATTTGCCAGAAATCAATACCGGCTGTGGTTCTATGTGGGGGCATTTTAAACACTTAGCTGCTTAGCTTACGTTCTGCAGAGGGAATGATGAAGAGCAAGGAAAGGAAGACTGGAAAATAGACTATTACTGATGTATGGTTTTTGTAAGTGAGGAATGGAACAAAGGAAACATAGAAGGTCAAATTGAGGCTTTGAAAATAGGATGGTTCATTGCAATGGGTTTATTCTTGAATTTTGAAATTATATGTGTGACTGAATGATGGATGTAAGGAGGGAAGGGAAGAAGGGGAATTGAATGACTAAATGTAAGGAAACAGGAAGCAAGGAGGGAAGAAAGGAATCCACTGGAAGCCCCAGATTAGTGTATTTTTGTTTAACATTACAAACTGCATTGGTCACAAACAACTGTTACAAAATGCTTTAAAACATCATTTTAATGAGTAACATTTTTCTTTCTTCTGTGAAAATCCACTCGAGCAGGTGGTGAAGTTGCCTACAGGGCGCAGGAGCTGTCAAGGGTGCTGAAAACGAGTAGATTTCACAAGACAGTAAAAGCAGCTCAATGTGAGAAAACCGAACAACTTTCCAGAGCAGTTTGCGCCTTTGCATTCCTTGTTAAACGATTTACAAACAGCAACAACACAGAAAAAAAAGAAAGCCCTCGCTGCTCACTGTGTCTTTGCTTTGAAAGAACACAATCCCTTCGCTCGCCCATAGAAATATGAATGAAGAAAAAACAGAAGGACTAGAGTTAATGATTCTACAACTCAGTAGTTTTGAGGCTTTATTGCACCGACATGGGATACAGTCTACTCAATAACTGTGGTGACCTTCAGCTGGGCGCGGCTGTTCTTATCGTGCAATCCACACCAGTTGGCATTACACCACAATTAAAATGCGTGTTCAAAGCGACCTGTCACCGCGGTTGTTTGCCGTGCTGCTTGGCACCCTGTAGAGGAGAGGGTGACATCTATGACTCCTCGCCAAGGGAGCCCGGTACACGCATCTAACTGTAGTTAGTCTTTCAGCTCTGCCTTCAAAATTCGCCGAATAATTACACCAACAACTCCAGCCAGAGTTTTTTTTTTTTCTTCTGTTTTTCTCCTCTTTTTTTTCCCAAGCGCAGTTCCAATCTCCCACATTCTTGGACGGAAGGTAAGATTTTTTTTTTGGTTTTGTTTTTCTAAAGCATCATCTCCTGAAGCTGTGTTGTAGTGGTAATAATCTGTGTCTATGACCTCCAGGCGGTTATCAGCGTACAGGCAAACAACCAAATTATATTGTATTTTCAGACCGAGGGTTATTTTCCCCCTCGGCGATCACGTTCTTGCAACTTAGGCTACATTGTGTTGTATTGTGAATTTCTGCCCTGAGGACTCGCCTCGGTTAAGTTTCGGTGGATTTTCTCTCCACATGCATCCCCGTCCTTGTTATGGTTCCTCAAATGTGATAGTAAAAAACTCATAGAGTTTACTTATAGGTCAGACTTGCACGGCGTTAGGCAACGCTTTACACCAGTGTGTTTGGGCTTGCAGCTGTTTGAGCTGTGAGAGACTCGGATGCTGCTGTGGAAAGCGATGCAACCCACTGCTGAGTAATTATCGAGGAAACTTTACATTGAATATTCCACTTCAGTGTCACTGCAAGTGTGTTTCCGTTTAGGAGTCAAGTCGTATAATGAGTTCAGAATTGTTTCCTTTCTTCCCATAAATCAAGCTGAGAAAATACGTATGTTTAGGAATTTCAAAAAGCACCACTGCCAGATAATAATTACCTCCTTTGTTTAATTTTAAAGATGAGTTTCATTTTAATCACAATATCAATCTCAGTGGCATAAAAGCTGAGATCTTAAACCTCACTCGCCTGTTCGGATAAATTACTCTGGGAAAGCTAAATATATTTGGTACGGTAACTGGAATCTGAGAGCCACGTAAAAAATAAAGGCTGAAGTTAACCAGTCAGTGCCTATTATCTTTAGGACCCGGCGGAGCGCTCATATGTAACTGGACATAGTGGCTCCGTTTGAGGAAGATTGCTTATCTCTCCCCTCCTCTCCCGTCCACAACTCGGCTGAGCTGAGAAATCTGTCCAACCTATCCAAACGACCCCAAGACTTACTTCCCATCGGGATGTTTTAATACGCGTTGATGGACCGTAATGAATTTGAGACTGCTGTGAATCCCCTTAACTGTTAGCCTACTTGAAGTATTTCTTGTGCGCCATTCCGATGAATGCTGCGCCAAGAGCAGCGTTGCGTAAAGTCAAACAGCTTGTGTGGACACCAGACGACACTCGGCGGCGTTTGTAAGCGCGCTAGAAAAGGACTGAGTGTGAACGAGACTCGGAGTGTTATTTGGAAGAAAAGGGTGCTTTAGTGAAACGCAAAAGTTTAAAGAAAAGTTGGGACTAAGAGAACACGTTGTGCTCTCCACATGAATGCGCGCTTTCTGCGCATACATCGCTTTCATTGATCCAGCTGATGGGAAATTAGAAGAAATCTGAGAGAGAAGAATCAGTCAAAGGCACGTGAAAATCTTTCAGCAACTGCACTCGGTACATAACTTGTTGAATGAGCAGTTCGTCCCTGGAGCGCATGTAAATGTGAGTATTGTGGTGTTTTGAGCCTTCAGATTGTGCATTTTCCCCTTTGCAAATCGCCACTTGTATGATGATGACAATCGTGACTAAATGGGTAATAATAGGGTAATTAGAGTGGGCTGTTGCATGGGCGGATCGTTAACAGTAATCAGGTTTGGAGTGGGTTAAATGAATAAGAGATGAGAGGCTGATGTGAAACAGAATGAAAACGCTGCAGTTTATATCCACAACCTTTCACCATTTTCCTCCATTGAGAAGTTTTACTGTGTTGAGGAGACTCTTCTATATTTTGCGGAATATGGGAGCCTCTATATCTGGATGTGCATCATATACACTTTATCTTGGATCTATATTCTTTATTTTAAATGTTCCCCCATTAGCGCCAGATGTTTAATAAACGAAACAATGTCACTTTAACCTGTTGCGCAGCAGGTCAGGAAAGTCAGATCAAGGTGTGCCTCGTCTCTGCGCAAAATGTGACCCACAACATAACGGGCAAAGCCTCTCTTAATTATCCAGACTACCGCAAGCTCTGTCTAATAGCTGCTTTAATTGCATATTAATTAAAAATTGGTATATGACCAAAGAAAATTGCTGGACATTTGCTGTGGTTTTTGTCCATGGATTCTTATGGCATGAATGTTACATATCCTGGATTTTAAATGTTTGAAAAATGCTCAGCATTTTTGCATGTTAGTCGTTCAGGAGAGGAAATTTGAATAATGCATGGCAGCAGATTTATGTGGCAGTGGTGTAGGCCGGCTGGCTGGCTGGACTCCACACTGAGGGACCCTCACATTGTCACCACATCAACCACATCCTCTCAGGGAAAAAGACTCTTTGCAGGAAAACACAGCCTGCCTTTTTTTGTAAATAGAAAGCAAGGTGATGTTACTTCAGTTGCAGAGGTTAAAGGTGAAGCTCATGGACTTTTATGCGCTTACAGATCAAGAGAAGGAAGGCTGCCACTGAGATAGACAGAGACAAAGAAATGGAGAGGGGAGGAAGGGAGAAAGAGCAGGACTCAGAGACTGAATGAGGGATCCAGAGAGAGGGAAGGAAGGAGAGAAAGACAATGAGAAGACAAATGTGTGCCAGTACAGACATGCTTCTGTTTGCCAGTCAATCCCACTGTGACTCATATGGAAGTGCTGGTTCTTGGCTCGGAGAACGCTGGAAGCATTAACCCGTTTATTGTTGCACTCATCAGCCAGCCACAAAGCATCAGTCTGCTCAAACTGGCTATGGATCAGAAGTTATTGGTTGGAAGTCAGCAAAATCAATAAACACAATGAGGCGGCATTGTATGTGTATGCACATCCAAAATCCTGAGCAGGTGCTCGACACAGAAAAGCAAGACAACAAAATAGCAATTGTTGCAGGATAAACCACGGTGGGAGCATCAGTGTGCCCCATCAGTGTTTTTGTTTTTTTGTTTTTTTTGTTTTTTTTATTGTTGTTGATGTTGTTTTTATTTTAAAACCAATAAAAGTGTCAAATTGTTGTCAGTGCTGTCAGTCCATACAGTCACTGTTCCTGTGTTTCAGCACCATGAACAGCTCCCCACCACATTGACCCTGCATGGGAGCCAAGAGGCGATCAGAAAGCCACACTCAGAGACAGAAAGCAAAGCCACACTTTAGCTGGATTACTATAAAATGAATGGAATACATCCGCTATGGTTTTTAAGAGTCTGGCTGGGAGTTTGTAACCAATATAAGCCACGGGGCACGGCTGCCTGCTGACTTTTAAAACACTCTGCCATGCATGAGCTGCCCAGGGGATGGAATGCAAGCGGACACAAGGGGGTGTTTCAGAGGCTTCAAAAACAAGTGAAGGAAAGAGACAGGGAGAGGGAGAGAGAGGAAGGAAGAGAGAGGGAGAGAAAGAGCAGAGAGGTGGTCACCCCAAGCTCTAAACACCCTCTCTCTCCCTGCATACGGAGAGCTGCTCAAATATTGATGACTTTTAATATAGAATCTGACCTCATATTTTTCTCAGTGAAATTATGGCATTCCTGAGTTTCTCCTTGCATTCTGAGTGCCCATGAGTATGAGGCAGAGATGCAGGGACAGGAGAAACAAGGGTAGGAGATTATAATTTTGCTGTATATTGCATTTTTAGCTTTGTGTAAAGAATCTGCTGTTATAGGATATGAATTGGTAACCAGGTCAGCACAAAGGAAGATTATAAATCACAGTTATTATAATAACATACATGGGATACCTGTTTTAATCACGCTTAAGAACAAACGCAGATGAATTGGCTTTGTAAATGGTGTCAGTGCACTTAATAAATACAGAAATAATTTCTCCAGCATAACAAAGATTTGAAATATTTTATATTTTAAGCTTTTTTTTCCTTTACTGTCACCTTAGTAGCACTCTGAGGCTGAATGATATCTGTCCGCGAAGGTTCACAGAAAATCCGGACACATTCTTTTCATCTGTATAGATTTCATTACTCCAGGTGTCCATGAATTAAACCCAATATTCCCGTGGTTAGCTCCCTTTGCTGTCCCTTATTAGCTTTGAATGTTCCCTATTAAATAAAAATAAGACAGGCGACCTCCACTACCCTGCTGACGGTACCTACTTTGACTGTCTTTATAATGAAAGTCAACCTCAGTATTATGAAATAGGATTTTATCTAGGTGTGTGTGTGTGTGTGAGTGTCTGAGTGTATGTGCGTGTGAGCATGTGAGCTGAGAGTGGTCCATCTCACGATGCATTTCTGATAAGGAACTGACATATATATTTATGACATTTCATACACGCATCCCCATTAAAGAAATGGCTTATTCATCACTCAGGGCACCAGCCATGTTATCAAATTTGTAATTGGCCTCTTCTTGTTGATTGACATTAGCACATTCAAAGAGGAAGAATTCTTTCTTCTCGTTTTTTTTTCCCCCCGCTAGTTTCTTCCTTTCTCCCACTAGAGGTCTGTCAAATGAAGCCTGCCATCCATACCTCCTGACATGGCTCACTTTGAAGGGTCTGCCGAGTCTGAATAGCAGCACAGATAATTTCTCTGGCTCAGACGAACATCTTTCATTACAGTTGTGATGTATTCAGGCCTGGAGTCATTTTGTAAAAGGGGCATTAGGTTGGGAGAAGGAAAGCAGTAATTGCCATAGATGTGGGCAAAACCCATTCAATTTTCAGTCCAAGACAAGATAGCCAAGTTAAAATACTAAATTCTAATGCCTCAGTATGTCGCCAGGGAGCACAGAAACCTGCCTGCATGTGTGCACAGACATGGAGACACAGCAACTCATTAAGGAGAGTTTATGTTTTCCAAATTTTGATCTGAATCTTTGCCATGTCATATGATAACACTTTTTTTTATTAAAATCCCCTCATTAATTAATTTGATTTGGCTTCATAACTTCTTGATAAAAAAAAAAAAAAAAAACAGTAATCTTTTGGCACAACTCCAAAAACAGCTCTTTCCTCTGAACATAAAAGACTCTCCACATGCTTCAAACCCCAGGTTACCTGAAAATTTTTATTTCAGTAGTGACTGTCAGTCACTGAGGGGCGGCTGTAGCCTGAAGGGTAGAGAATAAAGCTGCTGACCGGAAAGTTACTGGTTCAGCTGCATGTATCAGCTGGGGGAATCTGGGCAGAGAAATTGAATAAGTAACACTTTTCCCTCAACAAGTGCTGCTGAAGTGCCCTTAAGCAAAGCATTAAACCTCCAGCTGCTTAAGAAACCCTCCATGTGACCGTGATGGTTGTGCCAGGCATTTTTAAAGTCTGGATTGGCATTAAAATAAATGAAATGTTGCACTGCAAACCTGTAAGGGACTATAAACGAGGAACTGTACATGTTTGTTAAAGCTGCGCTCTAAACAGGAGAAAGGTTTGATTGATATGTTAGCACATGTCTCTGAACAGCTACTCCTGGGAACATAAACTTCTGTTCACAAAGGCAAAACCTCAGGCCATCTGAGCACATTGACAGTCAACAGTAACTTAACTCTTATTTGCAGTGTCATTACTGTGAGTGAGGCGGCTGTATATAGCTGCTCCGTTTTATTATCCCCACTACCACATACAATTTTTACCTGAGACCGCATGGGTCTCTACTGACTGCTGCCAGGCACCATTACCTGACGAGTTAGACCATTTGACTGATGGCTTGTGATAGCTCTGAGAAACGTACAATCCCTCAAATAGACCATTTCTGTCTCCCAATTTTCCCCAAATGCCTCTGAAGGCATTGGGACAAACACAGCTCCGCATTCGGCTATAAAAGAGCAAGAGTCGGAAAAAGCAATAACTTAAATGCAGTGGCTTGACACATGGAAATAAGCCTTTTTGTATGAAAATCAAATGGAGATTAGGCTTTGCAGAACAAGCTTGATTTGAAATGTATACAGTGACTTTGGCAAGGTTATTATTGAGGGATACATATAAACAGTGGAGCCTCGCATTGTGTTTGTGTGTGCATTATGCATGTGTGTGTGGTAGTAGGTAGTGAGACCCACTATTTATCCACCTCAGTGCCCTTAAACCATGTTGAGCCTCTGTTAGTATTTTAATACAGTGTTTCAAATGTTTTTGTGTGTTTACGTGATCTGCTATATTCACTGAACCGTCTCTTTCCTCTGTCCTTTAGGATGCTGCTTGGAGCCAAAAAAAAACCCCACGACTGACAGAAGATCAAGCTTGGACATCTGACAGCCACTGACTTATGAGGAGTGTCACTCCTCTCTGCTCATCGCATTTGACCGTCAGTTGACCCTTTCATCAACACTTCTGAAGAAGCTCACTTGTTGACACACCTCATCAGCGAGGCAGAAGCGGCGGCAATCGCAGACAAAATAACTGAATGGGGGCTAACCGTTGCCTGAAGCTGCTGACATAAAAGTAGCAACATGTTTCCACAGTTCCCAAGTCCTCCACTGCACCGTTCAAAGCTGCAGTTAATTTAAAAAAAATTCTCAGTGATATTGTCATCTCTGCAACAAAGCAGCAGCTGTAAAGACCAAAACAAAAAAAAAAATTCAGTGGAAACCATACAGAACAAGATCAGCGATGCTTTGGTCCGTATTGTTCACTCTGCAAGCTGTCTGCGCCAGCGTGGCACATGCCATGCAACATTACCCTGCGGCCTGGGGACACTATGATGTGTGCAAGTCCCAGATCTATACAGAGGAGGGCCTGGCATGGGACTACATGGCCTGTCAGCCAGAAGCCACCGACATGACAAAGTACCTGCGAGTGGCCCTCGACCCCCCAAATATCACGTGTGGAGATCCGCCAGAAACGTACTGCGCTTTGGTGAGTCGTAACCTCGCCTGTCCCCTGATGGAGACAAATGAGGCTGTAGGCAGGATCTCACAGTATACTGGGTCAGGGGTAGAGAGCGGTACATACAAGGCAACTTGCTGCTTGCTGCAGCAGAGATTAATGTACACACGGATCAGGTGTGTATTAGGATACAAGCGCTAACATGCATGCTTTACATACACACACACAAATGGATGCTGACATTCATTAATGTGCTCAAATCTTGGAGATGCATTTAGACAAAAATGCACAAGTACACTATCATGTACACGCACACTAAAAATAAAACTGCATAGCACACAGTCATGTACCTTATGTGTGGGTACACATTCACACAGACATGCAGAAGCTTAAGTGCAGACATACATGTACAGTTAACACACAAAACAGGGCACATCTGACAGGTCTAGCTGAGTCAAATGAAAAGTGTCATCTTGTCCACACTACTGATGTTTTTCTCATCAAATATTTCTTCTGTGGACAACGGACAATATTTTAGATGCAAGGGTAAGAACACCTACTTTTTCGCTTTGCATTCTTTTGCAGAAACTTTTTTTGCATTCCCTTATAAGATTTTTTTTTTTTTTTTTTTTGCAGAAAGTTGCATATAGTTACAGAAATTTAACCTTATTTTTCTTCCTTCTGCCTCAAATATTTTCACACTTGCTTCTTCCGAGGCTCTGCAGAAAAGCACCCACAGGCAATTTGCATTTTTTCATAAAAATATATTAATACTGAGGTAGTTGGTCAAAAATATTGCAACGTTAGATTTTGTCACCAAACCCAAAAATGCAAAGTACATGCAAATGCACACACAGACACACACAGTCGAGCAGATGACTGCAGACACTGAAACCCCAGAAATAACTGCACACACACACACACTCACACAGAGGAAGGATCAGTGTTAACAGTGACAAGGTAATTGTACTGGCACAGTTTTTATGCACTGCATGCTCACTGCAGTGTTCAGCGTCGTGTTTCATTGGCCCTTATCAACCATTATCAACAGTTCAACCCCAGGTTGCATTTGTTTAGAATCACACTCAAAGTAAGCAGCAAGAACCCATAGGCTTTAAAGTGCTTCATTAGAAGTTGTGTGTGTGCCCGCTGAGAGCTCCTGCAAGTAAATATTTACCAATTAAAATGGGCATCTTTAAAAGGAGAGTTTTTATACTCACGGCTCCAGATGGCATTGAGACATTTAATGCCACTCTGATGAAAAAAAAGAGCCAGTCTCCAGTAGTGTGTGACGTTCTGTGAAGCTTTATATCAAAACAAACTGTGAAACCTTTATCAGCCCAGTACATTATCCTGAACACGCAACATTAACACAATGCAGGGAACATAAAAAGCCAAATAGAGACAAAGGGAGACGAAAGTGGTTGGACTGATGCCTCCTTTCCTCTACAGTAATAGTTGGTAGTTAAAGATGCCTTGTCACTCTCTTGTCCATGTTTCCCTTTTTGTTTAATTGGAGAGACATTGTCATATACAGTACACTACATACATGTGTTATATCTATTTTCATAACTCATCACATATTTTATACTGACTTTCCCGAGGTTGACATTTGTAATTTTGAATGAAATGTCTTGAAATGAAACCTGATACAAACATTTATGTTCCCCTCCAGCTGGATTGTAATAACTCCGATGATGCCTTCACTTTCCACCCAGCATCAAAATTTCAGTTTCACTCCAGTGCTGTTCAGTACCTGTTTAAACTAAAGATATTCTCATCAGCTCATTAGAAAATGTTAGTATGCTGAAATACTCAAAAAAAAAAAAAAAGGTGAACCAGGTAAACATTAGCTGCTATACATCAGCATGTTAACCTTGCCATTGTAAGCATGTAAGCCTGTTGACTTTGAATGGGTTTGCCATTTTAATTATAAAGCCAATTCATCTCCAAATAAACTAAATGTACAATTTATATTTCAGACGTTAGCATAATCGCTGGAGGTTGAGGAAGTACAAAGATTATTGACCTGCCATAACAAGACATAATTGATCCTTTTCACCTCATGGGTAGAATCTAGCTTTTACAGTCCCCATGCCTCCAAACATGTACAATAAAGCTGTAAACTGACTTGACTAAAAGATTATGCGACTTTTCCGATGTCCCTACATCTGACTGGCAGGATGTCTATCACCTCTGACATGAATCTGAGGTCGTCATTTTCCAGATGATTAAGAGCACAGGCTCCTCCTGCACTCACTTAAACGGCTGTTGTGCATTTGATCTGTTTACATTCTCGGCTGGCACACAGGCAGACTGACACCAGTGACCTTATCCACCGGTGCTTCCTGAGAGTTTGTTGGAGATGAGAGGAGCATGCAAATGAGCTCTTTTAGCCAATCGCTAAGTTGCCTGCAGTTGCAAGCCCAGTCTAATCAGTTTCCTCAGGAGTTGGTTTGCCTCATAGTGAATGGTCAAAGAATTCTGGATGCCACGCCATCCCCACCACCCAGCCCACCCCCATCCCCACCACCCAGCCCACCCACTTCCCCACCACCTAGCCCACCCCCCTTCCCCATCCCCCCTTCCCCACCCCGTTCCCCACTCCCCCCCCACCCCCCTTCACTTTGCCTTGTGCTTATGATTCTCATCTCTGTCGCTCAAGGATGTTTTTTTGTCCAAACTAAGCTCTGCCAAATATAGTTATGACAGAGTCTGTGCTTATGAAAAGGGCATTAATCATTCAATAGTGGATATTTTACATCTTATGGCTTGAGGTTGTCTGCTCTTTGGATAAAATGGCTACCGAAGATACCGTTTTGGTTTTGGTTCAGATTTCATGTCTGTTTTCTCTTGAATGTCCATCATTCAAATACAGAAAATGTTCTTAGACAGAGAAAGGGTTTTAACTTGAGAGGAAAATGTAATTTGAAAAAATGTTGATACCCATGTCAAGAGTATGTGTATTTCAATTTGCAGAGTGACTTTATGGAACGGTCTTGATGTTGAACTCGAGCAGAGTGAAAAGGAAAAATATCAGTTTAAGAAGATGTACAAAAAATATATTTTTTGAGAGGTACTGTGGTGGGGAATGGTGTTGTTGTATCACAGAGCATGTTTGTATAAAGAGGCTGAACATTATTTAATCCGTCATACGCACCGTATGATGGACAAGAGTGGATAAATGAAATATTCATCACAAACACTATAAACGCATAAACACATTTTACTTCTTCTTATCTACTTCTTCTTACCTACTTTTTCAGACATGTAATGTCTGAAAACTTGTTTATGTTGTTTGTAAGATTTTCTTGCGTCTGTTTGTTGTTTCATGTTTCACTTATTTATATTTTGCATGTTTGAAATAAATTTTTTTTATTCTATTTTAATGTTTAGGACAAGTGATAAAGAGTCCGGGATAAACAGAGTGTAGGACAGGTGTTCTGCATCAGGGAGTTAGCCCTGTTTTTATTTTTAGCTGCAGACCTTCAGGGGTTCTTCACAATGTGTTGGTATTAAGGCTGTTCTCCTGTGGTGCAGCGTGGCTCTGTCACTCACTGTTATTCGATGCCAGTTTATGGCCTTTTTTTTTTTTTACTATAACATTCAGTGTGCATGCTAAAACAGCTTTTATTATAGATAATTGCATAGTTGTAATGCATACACTATAATTTAAGGGCGTAGTGACAATTCTGCATTAATTGAAACATTGTTTCTTGTTATTACTTTTCCAAATTTGTATAAAATTTCTTGGTCATGCTTCCTGTTTTTAAATTAATGGAAAAAAGACATTTTTAATATTCAGCATTAACACAAATTATCTAATTAGACCCATTTGAATAGTCATAGGCGAGACAATCATTACACTATTGCACCACATGGACCCTAATGAACAATAGTTTTAATGCATTGTTAATGCAGAAGAGCGCCTGCTGAAAGACATCTGCATCTAAAACCTCTCATAATCATTTTTGATATGGTTAACAGACACGAGAGTGTTTTTAATTACAGCACTTCTCTCACTGTCTGAAGTCCAAATCAGGTTGGCTTTGGTGGATTTAATGGCAATTCACAAAAGTGGCAGGCCAATACATCGACTTCACTGGGAGAAGAGGTTTAATTTTCATGCACTTCAGAGTTAAAGCAAATCATTTGTAGTTGCCAAGTAATGGGCATGGGCATGTTTATTCAACAAAAAATAAATAAGCATTTGGCAGATGGCTTCTATAATGTCTTAAAATTTTCACAATCTGAATATGCTGGGTAAGTAAATTCTGTCGCATTAAACCGACCACCCTGTCGAGCATTTCTAACTGCGGCTGTCATGGTGGAGTAGAGTTTGAATTAGTGCCCTACTGATTAGAGAACTTTTCACCCAGTGGTTTGGTGGTTTGAAACATGGCACGGAAAATCATGGAGGAAGAAGTTGAGAGACTGTTCTCCCACAGCATCGTCAGTGATCTGGCTCTTGATCTAAATGAATGAATGTGAGCTTTGAGTCAGGTGTCATCGGCCCACATGCTCCACGGTATCTGCAGCCATGCTGATTCATCTGCGTCATGTTGGGAATTGTATAAACATCTGTGAGACTGATTCAGTAATGGCGTTTATTCCAGCTACTCTGAGTCTAACTGGGTAGATTCTTGTAATTCCTCTGAACTTTATTCAGTTCTCTCAGAATGGATGAAAGGAGTTGTGGCTGCCAGTTCACCACACGGCCCCCTCTGAGGCTTAGGGAGGAAAGACGAGACGAGAGCTCCCACTAAGCTGCTCGGAGACTGCCACGTTATTGACAGTCAATGCAGCAGACTTATCTTTGCTGGCAATGACGGGAGCCTTTGTGAACTTTCAATCTGTGTCTTACATGCCCACAAGAACTGACGTAATAGACTTTAGAAAGAGAAATAGATTATAAACTAGAGAAAGGGAAATAACCTTTGCTGCATTGGCTGTGAGGTCGTGAACATAAATAGTGAATCTGCAGAATGGCACTTCAACTCTTCTCTCGCCTACAAAACATGTGTAGAGGCATCAAACTCACTTGGCTTGTTATATTTAGGAGGAAACAGAGTTGCTACTTGGATTAAGTTCACTGGCAAAATTACTGGACACAGGGGTTTGTGTCCTGCTTCACACACGTTGCTAGGTTCAAGATGACTAACTCCTGGTTGAAGTCAGAGTCATGGACAAACCGCTTAGTTTGGTGTTTAATTTTGAAGAAGGTTTTTAGCTAAAAAAAAAAAAAAATCTAAAACCCGCTGAAGCTATGCTGTGTCAGCCTAGCAGTAAATGGCAGACAAAATCAGCAACTAATGTGAACATAATACCATAATCACTGTAGCAGCTAAAGACCCAAAAATTGTTTCTCAGGAGTTGGGGGAGACCAAACCAGAGCTAAAAGAACCCAAAATATTGGACTTAAATTGGAGTGTGTATTATACTAGAAGTATATACTATTATACTATTATACTATTATATACTATTATACTAGTTTACCCTATAGAGAGCAGTAAATTGAGGTTTCTCACACTTATGAACTGCTATCATTTTGCATTATCAGTGATAGCTGTAGTGTTCCATAACTGTAATTTTCACATCTACGCCATAAAATTACAATTAAAATGTTGAATTGTTAACCAAAGGTACTTTCTTTTGTTTTTTCACTGTATCTAACTCATAAATTTCATGCACTAGATTGTATAAATAATGGTTATGCGCCAAACCAGTTTGAGAATCAATATCATGAACAGAGTGTCAGTTTCTAGTTGCTGAAATAACCAAGCAGTTCAGAGGTCAAACCTGAAACTGCCATTGCCCCTCTTTGATCTCTGTACCCTTCCTTCTCGGGGAGGGGGGGGATTCACTCATCCATATATTTGTTTGGAGACAGGGAACAGTTGGAGCGTTTAGCTTCCCGTCACCCCGGTGCCCTTGACTCTGTTCTGAACTGGCCCTGCCCAGCACATCATCACCGCACCACTGCGTACTAAGACACCGAGATGACATGCAACATGTCCCCTGACTCCCGGAGAGGGGGGGACTCATCATTTATTCTTTCACTCGCCTGCCACCTCTTTTGTCTCCTGGCTTTTTAATTTCCCTGTCCCTTGTTTTCTGTCAGCTGATGATGCATAATATCCATGCCTTGTTTGAACATGTGGAGGTTGGATGCTCTATATAAGGTGAGCACTTGACAGATAGAGATATGTTGGCATTATTCCCTGGGATCTGTGACAGGTTAATTCTTAGAGGGTTGTAAATACAATGACAGATGAATTATGCATGGATATATAAAAGAAAGCAATGGGCTTTGTTGTTCGACTAGACAGAGTCTTTCTGGACAGCTTAACTTTTGAATGCATGTTTGCGTTCTGAAATAGAGTGCGTATAACTATATTCATAAGTTCTTTATTCTTTTTAAATATTTTTTTCCAGACATAATACTTGAAAAGTCAATTTTGAATATTTTTTTATGTAGGTGTATGCTGGATTAATGCTTTTCTCAGCAAAAATGATTATAACTGCGGTTTTCCTTTTCTTGCCCATAAACTCAAATTATAAGAACATCAGACTGTCTTGTACTAATGAAAATGTTATTTGAAATCTACACACATTCCATTACCCTTGTACTTGAGCAGTTCTCATGTTATGTTTAATACTAATATGCTTTCACTGACATATGATGGAACCAAGCTGCTTGGCATGGCAGACTGTCAAACTCTGATGTTCTTTGATATTATGTTTGCACACCGTGTTTGATATGATTAAGTGAAAATGTGACATAGTTTTCCATTCAACGCAGCCGGGGTCAAGGCACATTTCATTCAAACAGGGAGCAGATCAGAAGTTATGGCGTAATCTTCATTATATGGTCAAGACACGTTACAGCCCATAGAATTTTATTTTAAATCTTGTGGAAATCCTTAAGCTTTCGGTCATATGAAGTATGCCCGGCTGAGCTACAGGAAATGTATTTAATAGTACACAGGATAATGAAATACATAATGTGATGATTTTAGTCATGCTACATTTATCCATCGCTTTGGTTCAGACTGAAACAGATTTAAAATCCCATTGAACCAATTGTTCAGTGACAGTTGTACACCATTCTAGTTTGAATATATCTATGTCTGCTTTATGTCTTTGTCCATTTTGACTCTGATGAAGACACTGTAGTATTGAAACGATCTGTTTGAGACAAATTAATCAGGGTGCTCCAGGGTCTTTGTCTTTTTCTTTGGAGGTTTGCTGTCCTGGAGCTGGGAAGCACCTGATTCAGCTGAAGACTTTTGGAAGAAGTGCATGGAAAGCTTTTGCATTATCTCAACAACTATTTGATGTATTGTTATGCAATTTCTTACAGACATTTATGGTCCCAAGAGGATAAATCTGACTGCTGTTGGTACCAGGAGGTTGATATTTGTGGTTCAGAGATTAATTATCACAATAGCTATTTGATGTATTGCCATGGAATTCAAAACGAATCGGAGGATATTTTCCAATGACTTTGCTGATGACTTTTCCTATAAAAGTGTAATTAACATATGGATCAAATATTGCAATACATAAAATTAGGACACTCTTCTTGTAATCTGGACAGTTGTATTTTTATATATTTTTCCTAGCCTACCTCTTATTTAACATTTGAAACAGGCAAAGTGAAAGTGAATCGACTGCATTCCTCCTTCTCGTCCCTTTTCAAATTCGACCTCAAACTAACTTTACATAAGATATTAAATCTTCTTTGTTCCCTTTAGGTTTGAATTTTAAAGCCCGGTGACAAAGACAAATCTTGTTAGCATTTACTGGGCCATGCTTGAGGACCCAAATTGCAGGAGATAAGATGGTATTTTGGAATGATTCAAAGGAAATCCTCTTACCTCATGAAATGACTCAGCTTCCTTTCCTTCTGTAGTTGAACCACATTTAACTAATTTGCTTCAGACTTACAAGCCAAAGCATTTTTGCCGCTTCCCTGGCAAAGGCATAGCACAAGCATGAATGTTTCATCTGTGAATCACCGTGTTTGTCTTACACCTCACCACACAGGAAACAATTTGTTATTTCAGTGTGTGTGTGTGTGTTTCTTGTCAGTACCACCAAAACAGTAGTTCATAGAGAGCAACCGAGCTTTCGATGAAGTACTTTTGCGGTGATGACGTTGTTGTGGTGACCCATGGACTGAAGCTACTTTTAGTAGCTCTCAGCTCCTCTACCTTTTCAGTAAAGAAATAAGGAGGTAACTGGACTGTCCACATTGTAATTTTAAAAATAAAAGGAATTCCTTGACCATTAAATTGAATTCTTTTCGCTCTCACAGCCTTCAGTGCTTGTACACCCATTTAGCCTCCTTTTATGCTTGACAAGCTGAATGGGATTCTTGTAAAAGATACAGTAATTGAATTACTCAAAAGCTATTTGGCAGGCTGGCTCTCTGTTGCTGCCCAAAAAAAAAACTCAACTTGGCTCACCCATCTGCCAAATTTTCTTTTTTTTTCCTCTCGTTTTTTCTTTAGTGGGGAAGTGCATGTGCATGTGAAGGACTTCCCCTCCCTGAAGACACTGTCTATAATTTTAGCCAGACTGAGGAATGTCAAGCAATCAAGCAGTGCTCTCATGGGAGAGGAACACTTTGAAAGCTTTAACCTGAAAAGTCTTTGTTGGTGGGAATACAGCTGTTTTGCAAATACAGCCCTTTTTTTTTCACCTATTTAAGATAACACAGCAGACAATCTCCTGATTATTATACAATAAGAATATTGTAGTTTAACACAAATCTGTAGTTTCCATTGTAGTGACCTTGTGTATAAAAGCAAATATTGGTACATACATGGTAAATATATGGTACCGTATGTGGCTGAGAAGTGTCAGAGAAACTCAGGAGGATTCCAGTTCGTTTTAGGCCTTGTAACACCCTGAGACAGAAACTGGTACACCCCAAAGACAAAGCTCCCAAAAACAAGCTAAGTGATGTCGCCTATGCAGTCAAATGCAGCGAGGAGTGTTCCGACCTATACAAAGGGGAGACTAAACAACTACTCCACAAACGCATGGCCAAGCATAGACGAGCTAACTCCTCCGGTCAAAACTCAGCCGTTCACCTGCATCTCAAGGCGAAGGGACACTCCTTTGAAGACAGTGATGTCCTTAATGGACGGACATGAGACTCATATCAATCTTTTCATCTCACTCTTATAAAAACAATTTTTTTCCCCAAAATGCTGAATTATTCATTCAAGGTGTTAGTATGTACAGCACACCAAATTTGAATTGTGTTACCTCTAAAATCCCAAAGACATCAGAATGCAGGCTGTGTTTTTTGAAAAGGTCAAGCCTTACAGGGCAGAGTTTTATGTTTTTGTATTCATTTTTGTTTTTTATTTTGAGAAATCGTGAACTCCATCGAAGGGGCAAGACTTGAAATAGAGAAATAGTGGCGAGATGACAGGCAACTGTTGCGACCCACCTCCCCTTAGGAAACCCAGCCATCATGTTGTCAGGCTATATCGATCTCTCAGAAAGAGTGAAAGAGACTGTGCTGGTGAGAGAGAGAGAGAGAGAGAGAGAAGGGGAGAGAGGGAGGGATGAAAGTACAGAAGGGAAGAATGTTCGTTTCCAAAAGTGGCTGGTGTGATTTTATCATGCTCAGTGAAAGGGTGACATTTCAGTAATGCTTTATTCCTCACTTTGGCATTTCAAATTAATAAAAGCCTCTAATAACTATGCAGATTGAAAAAGATGGAGGAGGAGTTGACACACTATGAGCTAACACACTGATGAACAATGCAGCAATTTCACTCTCGCTCTACCTCATTCTTTCTTTCACTCTCTCAATTTCATCCCAGTTTCTATCAATTTCTCTGCGATGACCCCTGCATCTCATTGTAAATGGCTGAAAACGGAGTCCGTGTCCTTAGAACACTTGGAATCCCTCAGTGGCAGATTTTAATGTTTTAAAGCTGCTTATATGAAACTAGCGAGAGTCAAAAATCAATAATGCAATGATTTTAGGATAGTTTAGTACGTGGAGACGTTCTGGGGTAATAAACGGATTACACTTTCATTTTCATTTTGTTTTAAATCGTTCCAAACTACGTGGATGAATGGGAATGAAACAGAGTCAATCAATTGGAAATTGGGTTTGTGCAAACAATTCCACGTCACGTGGCGAGTTGTGAGGCTAGATGTGACAAATGACAACATTCAGACTACACAGGAGTCACAACATCATAACAGCAAAATTTCAGGACAAAATCCCTTCATTTCAGTGAAAGCACTGACAGTTACGAGAGGCAGGGTAATGCTCGCGCTTTCAAGTAGAATTCAAATGTACACAAAAAAGATGTCAGTTTGTGGTTTTAGGAAGAAGTTACATCATGCAACTATTTCCTGTGTAACAACAGTTAATCCATCCAAGTAACGCCTCTGGTTGCCTGGCAACCAAACTGTAACCATTGCTTTAGTGTTGGGGGGAAGGAAGAAGAAAATCGTAGAGTCCAAAATGAAGGGCTCTATCCTATTAGCTGATAACACACAATGCACAACTCCTAATACATTTTAGCACATGTTATTAGGCCATTATGAAAAAAATAAATGTTTAAATAGATGATAAGTAGTGGGAACGTATGGATAAATAATCCATAAACTTTCCATATGAAGATAAAGGGTTTTAGTATTGTACCCCTTGTGTAAAAGAACATTTATTCTAACAAGTTCAGTATCTCATATTTATTGTGGATATGACATAAACACATGACATGCTGAGCATAAATGGGGGGATTAGATGTACCATCTAAGAACCCTTTATACATTTTACAACATATGAATCTTGTCAGATGGGTGAGCCCAGCTTTACCTAAAGTGTCTCTCCAAATGATGTAGTGTACATATGAAGTGTAGATATTTTTAGCACAGCTAAAGCCAATGAGAATCAAACCTACAACCCCGGCATTGTTAGTGTCATGCTCTATTTGTACAAGATCAAAAGAGATGCCTGCAAATTCATCTGATGTGTTTGTGTTATACACAAATATCTGCCTGTGTTATGTATTCTGTCTAAAGTATCTTGAGAAGAGAGATATCAATTTTTACCACACAAGCAGGCAGTGTTTTATCCAGTGGCTGCTTTGGAATACAGAGCGCCACAGAGAGAGAGAGAGAGAGCTCTAGCAAAGAGAATTAAACATTCTTTCATTATAGCAATGTTAAAGCTTTTTATTGAATCCTGACATCAGAGCGAATCTAATCCCTCACACAACCAAGCTCACACACACGCAGTAATACACAGAAAAATATATACAGGTATACACAAATTCAGATAAACATACAAAAACACATGTATGTTTATCTGAATTTGAAACAACAAATGTACATGTTGAAATCACTTTGATGCAGTTCCCTATACATACACATGCAGACACACACTAAACCAAATACACACATGCTCACATGCACATGAAAGCTCACCGCCATCCCCCATGATAATAAGGCGGTGTTAAATTTACCCCAGTGGGACTCTGCCACATGGGACAGATAATGAGGCCAGGTGTTAATTAATGTGGAGTACGTTTCCCCTCGTCTGCCGACGCCCCATGAATCCCAATTAAGACTGCGGCCCTGGATCGCGGCACGGTTGGTTTGCCAAGCAGTGTACTTCAAAAGGCCAGACTGGCTGTGCTGCAGTCCTCAAAGGGGCTGCTTTGGCAAGGGCTACATTCCAAAGGGCGGAGTGCTTGGCGTGTGGCAAATCGAAACACGAGCGCCGGGAGAAGTTTGTGTTTTTGTTTTGATCAGACATCTGCGCCAATAGCAAGTTACAGCCGTCACCTCTGCACCCTCCGATGTGCTGTTTACTTCACCACCTGATGCAAATGTTTTCATTTCGTTGGCTGTGTGCAGGCTAACACATGACACTTGAGGAACATGCTGATGTCTTTGTAAGTTTTACTTCCTTAACTAGAAACCAAGAACCCCCTACATTTTTGCTAACAATTTTGAATGCATTCAGTCCAGTCACATTATGCTTCTGTATGTGATGTTTTCCCCTGTTCCAAGCAGCCATTGGTCTGTGTTAGTTTCTGTGCAATTTGAAACTCAGTTGGAAAGCTCTTAAAAATTATGTAACTCTGGTTAATCAGGATGTGGGTAAAAATAAAAGCACAGACACAGTTTCTTGAATTTAACTTGGTGCACTTAAACAACCATCTCAGTCTCTTTGCACTGGCTTCTCACATGTGGCATTTCACTCTGCCGACCGACACAGTTACTGTTTCTACAGGCAGTGTGCAAAGTGTTACCTACAGTATTTGCCATCTAAACACAAAATAATGATGTTTTAAGTAAGAAGTTAATCCATAAACAGGAGAAGTTGATCTACAAAAAACAGAAGTGGAAGTGCAATATTAAAATTGATGGAGTGCAAATTGATTCAGTGGAGAAAAATCTCCAGTGAATTAACTTTAGACACCTCAAAATGACGAAATATTTATTACTGAGAAATGTCTTCATAGGTTACAGCTGTTTATGAGCAGTTTAACAAGTGTTTTTGCCTTCTGATTATTTTAATTTTTAGAGACACTAAGAGCTAAAGCTACCTAAAATTAATAAACACGAAGGAGAAACAAATCTGTGTAAGAGCGATATTCTTTTTATTTGTTTTTCCTTCAAATCATCTTGAGACCCTTCAAAATTATCCTGGGGACCTTCATGTTGGCAGCCACTGGTTGTTTGCCTGGAGTGGCAGAAAAAGTAAAATTTCCAAAACACAGTAGCATTCTCTGCTGAATGTGTAGCAGTGGAGAAACACGTACGTGATTATGGGTTAAAAAAAATGTAAGGTATAGTCTTTTAAAGTTCCTGGTTCCATCATTTTGTGGCTATAATTTAGGTGATCAAGATATCATGTAAGATGTTTCTTGTACATGCATGATATTGAATTGCCATTATCTATTGTCAGGTCTCTGACATTCATAACCCTCCAACCTCAGATATGATATGATGGAGCACTCACAGGTCAGATGTCCAATCCTCCTGTCCTTCATTCCTCTGAAGGTCAGAAGAATGAAAAGCCTGGCTCTGTTGTGAGCCACTGCTGGCCCTGACTGCAGGTCATTAAAGCTCTATTGAGTTTCTGCCAAAGCTCTGACTCTCCCAATATCTCACCATGGCTCATCTCAGCTGTCTCTTCCGACAGGGTTTATACCAAGCCCTGAAAGGATCAGCACCCAGTCTCTGTGTTCACTATACACTTGAACATTCTCTCCTCTAAAAAACCGACCTAGATCTACTTTGATATCATCCTTTTTGGCCTGTCTTCTGTGTATCACCACAAACGTATCATCCTCAGTTATATTGAGGTACTCTATGAGTGCTGGGCAAAGAGAGCTTGCCTTTTACACTGACTGAAAGTTGAGAATTTATTGTGGTCTTTGATGGGCATCTTGTGATTTTGTCAAGTAGTGCTTCAGCTCAAATCATCGTCATTTTTGTTGTCCTGGATCAACTCCCTGAACACTGAATCACAGCCGAGCGATATCACCAAGCTGTCATTTGTCAAATTTCTCCTCCACTGCTGCGCCCCATGAATGAGGATGGGCATCCGGAGGTGTGATAGAGGGGTTCGGGCCAGCGACAGGTCTGCAGGTGTCATGCGGCAGGTTAGGAGGTGTAAGGCCGAGCAGGATGATGGCTGATTAATCCAGCAACACCTCAGGTCCAGTGGGAGAGACTTCTCTCACAGCCACAAAGGCTCTGTAGTGAGGAAGTTACTGAGGGCTCAGCATAAAACTAGCAAAGTACACACAGGTCACAGCCTCATTAATGTTAGAACTCTGGGGTTTTTACATTGTGGCCTTACCCTGAATGGTAAATGTAAAAGTAAGGATAACTTTGCTAAATTAATTGCTGAGATTGAGGAATGGCAGTGACAATGTTCCAACAAAATCCAAAGAACCAAGAAGTCAGATGATCATGTAGCCGACAAGTTAAGATTAGATTTATTTGGAAGAGAAAATGGAGGTGAATTATAGATGAAAGAATTATAATAAACTGCTGGCTTCTGTAGAACCTTCACATTTCAGCAATTACTTAGGTATGAACAGTGTTAATATGATGACCAAGAAAGAACCAGTTGTACTAAAATGAGATCCTTAAAAGTCTAAGACTTTTAATAACTCATATTCCATTCATATTTTTAAAAGGTTTACAGTGTTCGATATAGTGCATTAAATAAATTTAATGTAATATATCAATGACAGGATGCTTGTACAGGTGAACATGATCATTTTCATTATCGTCATCAACTTAAGATTCCTACAAAAAAAAAAAAACACTTGAAATGCACTGCCATTATTTCTATTATTCTCATCCATCTCATCCTTCTTCACAGTTTTTATAGTATGTATGCATTAATGTAGATTGGGAGCTTGGTGCTTGAAACTCTAATAAAAATTGAATGAGTCATTATTACCCCACAGTTTGTTTAAGCATAATTCCTGCAACTAACTGGCAAACTGTACTTTATAAATATTATCATACCTTCCCAGTATTGTGGCATTTGATTGAGCTGCTGTGCAATTTATGTACTGCATGTTCTCTTTATATGCTGTGGGTCTCTGTTTATACCCAAATTAAACAGAATAAATTTCCCCCAGGACTTTTTGGTAGCTGATAGCACAATATTTCTTGCTTTTTCCTGAGGGTCGTCACTCAAATAAAGTCGAGCCAAATTAATTAAGTAAGCATTTACTAAACAAAGCTGTCTCAGAGCAACCGTGTATCTTAGATATCAGCAACTACATTTCGTAGGAAACAGAAATGCAACCAGATTACGCTTTCTATTAATGTAATGAGAAATAATAACAAGCTTGAATTAAAAGAGATGGCTGGAGTAGTAAAATGTGGTGAGTTCAATCTGTGATCTGAGCCTCAAGTCCAGAAATCTGTCAGCTGAGCTGATTGGTTGGATTGCCTGCACCCATCCTTCAACAGCAGCTGTCACTGGCCCGAGAATTTATCTGCCGAGCCACATCTTGTGTCAAAAGGCACATCAACAGGAGGTTGCGCTTTGTCAGTCTCATCGGCCATATGTCACTCATTTAAACATCTGCCTCACATCACATCATCATGTGCCTGTGTGTGTGTGTGTGTGTGTGTGTTTGTGTGTGTGTGTGTGTGTGTGTGTGTGTGTGTTAGTGTTTGAATGGATTTTTGTGTGATGTTTGTATTTCTACAATTTTTTATATTTTCTCTCTGGGTGTTTTCAGTGCAGTGCATCATTTACTATATTTTTGTGTGTTTTTGTGTCAACATTTCAAAGATGTTATTGATTTAATTGGTGTGGAACAGATATATTCTGTGTTGTGTCGTTTGTTCTGTCATGGCTCATTGATTTCTATAAGTGAAACAACTGAACACAACCATGAATTTACATTTAAATATCCACTGAGCCTTCGTGATGACTTGAAGTGCTGAGTGTCCAGATTGCTTCATATTCCAGTGAATGACATTTGGGTTCACATTCCCAACTGAAGTCTGCCTCTGTCTTCCTTGTTCTCTTGCTCTCCTACTGTGTGTGACACCCTGGTATTGGATTGACCTTATAGGCTGCAGAGATCGGGACATCATTAGCTGCGACCAGCCGCAGACTTGCTGCTCAGGCCTCCTGTACTAAGCCACTGCCCCCCCGGATGGATCATATAGCATTGTTAGAAACCAGCTGGGCTTGGTTACACAGGAGCCATGGTGGCAAAAGAGATGTCAGCAATATCAACAAGAGACAGGCCATTTGAGGCCCCAGCAGCACTGTACTGAATGTACTGTAATGTAAATAGGTGTAGAAATAAGGAGACTATCTGACTGCTATGGCATGAACTAATTGGGATTATTTAAACAAACAAACAAAAAAAAAAAAATACTCATGACGACAAGTTAAATATCTGGCATATGCTATATATATATAGCATACAAACATCTAGTGTGGTGTTGAATAAGGGTTATTTAAAAAGGTGACACATTTAAAACTGTATAAGCTACATAACACTTTTGATCCCTGGGAGGGGAATTAAGTATCATAGCAGAATATGAAACAGACTGGAGAAGTATGCAGGAACAGGGTACAGATAAGGAGGAAAAAACAGATGTAATTTCCTTTCAATTCCTTAATATTTTCCTGGAAATCACTATATAAACTGGTACTAAAAACAGGAAAAGTTAGAAAAAAAGGCTCTAAGATAGGTATTTTTGTTAGTTCATATAGCTGTGTTGAGTGCACTACAGTACACTGCTGTGGTCTGCATAAATGGACATAGCACGTTTTGAAACAAAGAGTGCAATGTCCTGGTGTTACAGAAGAAGCTTTGTTTTTATGTATTTCAAACATTTTTATTATTATTTTTTTCCACATTTACATTTTGGTTCGAAGTGACATTACAATAACCTATAACTAATACGTTCATGGCAGCAATTCTATTTTAAGGGCAGGTTATATTTTTCAATTGGTCAATATCTCATTTTGGTACAAAACTCTCGTTTCTAATTCTCTGCTGACTATTTCCCTCTCCCACAGCCTTGATCACAGGTAAAGGATCAAGCTGAGAGGGCTTATTGTTTTTCAATAGCTTCCCTCCGGCATAGTACTGAAGCCCTGCGTCTTAAATGACCACAGAAAGTATTGATCTTCATAAGGCACTGTTTTTGTTGTTAAATAACCACCACAGGAAATCCGATGAAAGGTCCTGACCTTTCTCTATCATTTCACCTTCACTGGGCTGTATGAAAGTGTTCCCGTATTGCTGGGTTTACCGCGAGAAAATAAATATCACGCATGTCACTTAATGTTCGATTGGAAAAGTGCCTTTGCATTATGGAGTGTTATTAACAATGGAAGGGTCAGTCAGCTGGCTCCCATATGTGAACGGGCTCCTCGGTTAGAATGATCAGTTCCCTGAAGGCCTGAAGTTGAGGCAGGCAGCGAGAGAATGATTATGGATTGAATTTATGACTGCTTTCCACTGGTCTCTGAATACTTCTTCTGCTGGCAGGATGAAGTAAATTTCTCTCTTTAAAGCTTCTATTTACTCTGCTTCTCACTGTTCAGCTGGAAAATTGTTTTTCTCATTAGCCACGGATGTTGCGGTGTGAGTTCTTTATATTGTCTGTGAGTAAGGCTCCCATTTCGGCAGATGCAAAGGCAGCCACCCCACTGCTGCCCTGGACCTCACCGTGCAAACAAATGAAACACATAAGTGAAAATTCATGCTCTTGGAGGACAACAGGGAAATCACTCACTCTTTCAATGTCTGTGTCTCTCTGCCTCGCTTTCTCTCCGTGTACTGTCAAGGTCTGAGCTCTGAGCAGACCTCCAAGGCTGTTCAAGGAGGGAATATAACGAGCCTCGGCACACATCATTGGTAAACAGTTGACACAAGTACAATTTATTGTCCCTGTGGCCAAACTCAGGCAGCCACCATGCTCCCTATTACGCTTTAACTCCCTCTTTCACATCTCTTTTGCTGTGTTTCTGTTTTCAGGCTACAGTGTGGCCTTTCAAGCTTCATGTTGGCTCTGCATGTGTGTGGGTGTGCATGGGCGTGAAAAGGAGAACACAGCAACTGAGATCTTCCTTTAAAAAACACAGCAAAAAAAAAAAAGGTCTACTTCTTCTACAGTCTCTCTCCCTCCCACTCCCTCTTTTTCTCTCACTCTGTCTTAGCAGAATAACCCTTATTACCCTCCTAATTGGATCCTGCAACACTCCTTTGAGTCAGTCGAGCAGGCCTAGTGACCCACAATCCCTCAGTCTTGTTCCACCTCATCCCATAGTTATCGCTTCTAGCTGAGGAGCAGGTTGCTGATAGCATATCAAGGTCCCGCAGGAAATAAAATGGACTGTGGAGATCTGTATCTAAAAACAGGGAAGTCATACATACATCTTCCTGTGAAGAAGATAAAGCATCAAATAAGTTTTTTCTTTGGACGAGTAAAATTTAGGGTCCATACTCAAAGACAAAAAGCAGCTATTGGTCTTTTCAAATAAAATGTAATGGCGTCTGCTTATCAGTATTCCTGCCAGTGATCTTCCCTCGACAAAGTGGCAGTCTGGGTTGAATGCACTGCAATACTGGAGAGATAAGCGGGTAATGTTGCAGATAGCACTGTTCTCACCTTTAGATAATTTTGCGTGTAGTGTGTCGGATGATTGCTGATTATTGAACCGCTTTACAGTTGATCTGAATCTCATCAGCACTTAACCTCATTGTTCCTGGAGCAGAGGTGAGAGGAATGTCAATTGGAGTGTGTCTTGTGCTCTCTGGCTCTGTTTCAGCACTCGCTCTCTTCCTCTCTTTTCCACTTACACACACACACAGATATATATTGCATGTGCACACACAGGCAAACACATTCAGAGCTCTCTCCCTCTCACAAACAAACATAAACACATCAAGAGCTCCTCTCTCTCCACACAAGCATGCTCACACAAACATCCAGACTCAGTGGATGTCTATGGTACGGAGCAGACACAGGCCCATGAAAAATGCATGTCGCTTTGCGCGTTTCATAAGAAACGCTCATCGGGATTCCATTCCCATCGCAGCTGAAATACCACACAGGAATATCAATTACGCTGGCAATTTGGGTGGCAGTAAAGGCAGGAACGCGAATATGGGATCCACAGTGTCATTTTAATGAGAGGGTCAGTGTCTCCTGCAGCTCTAGGGCCAACAGTGCTTGCGCAGATTATAAAATACACGTTGGCCTGAATGTGATAGAAATCCCATTGAGTGCAGTGGCAGAATCATGATAGCATGGAAAGCCAGCAAGGCAGTGGAAAAGTAAATAACCTTTCAAGGCAAAGCAGACTAACAGCTGACCTGAGAGATGCTTTATGGTTTGGAATCGTGAGGGTGGGACTTACAGCAAGCTGCTTTATGACTAACAAGTGTTCGAGGGTTCCACTTTTCCTCTGAATATTTTATCCAAAACTAAATATTTAACTATCTTTTTGACATTTCAATTGCTCAAAGTCTCTTCCTCAAAACTACAGTGTTGAGTGCAGCCTATCCCTGTTTTTTCTCACCTTTTATCTGTCTTATTGTACAAAACTCTTTCTGTGCAAAGGTAAACTGACGAGTTAAAATTTCACATATCTTCAGATTGGGCCTTGATCATCACCATTTAGATCAAACTTTTATCAGTCAGTTTTGTGTTGAGTTATTGACTCGTCAGTTAGCAGGGGAACAGTTATCTGAGTCAATCCGAAGGAGCCAACAAGAAACTCAAGCAGATTCCATATCCATGAAGTTTTCATCAGCTCTTTTTGTATACCTGTCATACGGGGTGCGAATGAGAGGGGGTTTTGTACCTGTTCCACTACTGGGCTCACTGGCCACTCACAGCCAAGTTTCAGTCCTCATCCCCTCACTGAACGTTAGCTTGAATAAATCTAACCTGAGCTTTGGGTAGTTGTTGACATGTTGCCAAACCTGCATGGATTAGGGAATACAGGAATACCTTGGATTAGGAATTATGTAACTGGTAGACTGTTTTCTTCAGTTATTGTTAGACTGACAATAATGATTTCATACTCAGTCTGTCCAGTTAGAGAGACAGGGAAGATGTAGTGGTGGCAGGAGTAATGGACGAACCACAAGAGGTGGAAGAACATGAAAGAGAGCAGCAGCAGCATCATAGCATAGTTGAGTTTGAGGAAAGAAGGGAGGGATGTCACTGAGAGAGGTTGGCTGCAACACAGGTTTATACCCTACTCACAGTTACTACTACTTCATCTTATCATGTTGGACATTGAAAATACAGTATTTTCTAAGTCATTAAAAATATGCAATATACCCCAAATGCAATGTGCGCTTACATGTGTGTATCTGTTTTTTGTTTTGTTTTTTTTTTTTATAGGAAAATCCGTATATGTGCAACAATGAATGTGACGCCACCACTGAGGAGCTGGCTCATCCTCCTGAGCTGATGTTTGACTTTGAGGGTCGCAACCCCACAACTTTTTGGCAGTCCACCTCATGGAAGAAATACCCAAAGCCTCTCCAGGTCAACATCACACTGTCGTGGAACAAGACCATTGAGCTGACTGACGACATCGTACTGACCTTTGAGTCAGGCCGACCTGAGCAGATGGTCCTGGAAAAGTCGCTCGACTATGGCCGGACTTGGACCCCATACCAGTTCTATGCCACTGACTGCCTGGACGCCTTCACCATGGAACCCAAGACAGTGAACGATCTCACCCAGCGCACCCTGCTGGATATCATCTGCACTGAGGACTACTCCAGAGGCTACGTGTGGAAGAACGACAAGACTGTACGTTTTGAGATAAAGGACCGCTTTGCCCTGTTTGCCGGGCCTCGACTACACAACATGGCCTCACTGTACGGCCAGCTGGATACCACCAAGAACCTGAGGGACTTCTTCACCATCACTGATCTGAGGATTAGGCTGCTGAAGCCAGCCACTGGAGCCACCATGGTGGATGAGAACAACCTGTCCAGATATTTCTACGCCATCTCTGACATCAAAGTTCAGGGCAGGTAAGAGCCGCTTACATTTGTTGGTGGTTTTTGCAGGTTGTAATTTTTCATCTTCTGTAACAACGAAAAGAAAACTATCATGTTGGTGGTTTCAAGTTTGCAGACGGTTTAAATTATGGTCCAGCAATGCATGCTCCTGTTTCTCCATTCCATAATTTTGTTTGCCATGTGGTGCTGTGGAACAGGTAGTGTGTAGTGGGTTTATCACAGATTTTTCATTGGAAACAAAGATGGTAAAAGCATACATTTCCAGGCCAGAAAACTGAAACAACAATCCAGGAATACAATACAATAAAGATTCAGAGAGCTGAAGGGGATTGGTAGTAATTCTCTCTGGGTCCATTACTACAAGCAGCCCCCTACACATTACACACTCATTTGAATCATTGTTATCGTAAATATATATAAATAGATATATATAGATTACAGCAGCTTTAGTGAGAGTCACTTGCCAAATTCGAATTCGGTCTTACCTGTTAGACTTTAGATTCTCTTCCCTCTCCACTTAAGGTAAAAGTTTGTGGTCCACTAATTTTCCAATTATAAAACCTACATTTCCAGTAAAATTAAGAAGACTTCCAGTGTGTGTGTCATTAACACAGCTTGCAGTGTTGCAGTGTATATTTTCATCAGTGAGTCATCAGAATGCCTCTGCGATTTTCAAGAAATGGAAACATTGTCGTTTCATGACGCATGGAAATGGCCCACATGATGGCCGTAAAGTCTCTACAGCTGCTCTCCAAATGGGACCTGTGTTGCTTGCTGCAGTTGGTTTATATGAGGATAACTAGGTTGGTAATGACCCATCAGATGGGCCCTAGGTGAATTGAAACAGTTAGTCCCTAATTAGAATTCAGTCGACTTCAATGGCGGATCAGAACCATTAGCATGTTGGCTAATTGGTAGGAGACTAATCTTGTAATTAAGAGCATTTGCAGCTGATTAAATGGTAATCATTAGGGACACATCAGTGAAACATGGAGACATTCAGAATTGCCAGGCTGTGATTCCAAATTTAGCCTTGCCCTCTTTAATAATGAGTACATTTATAGTTTAATCTATGAGGTTTCCATTTTGAGCAACAGTTTTTGGTTTAAATAACTCTGATTTTTAGAGATGTCTGGTATGTTTTTTGTTTTGTTTTGTTTTTTTAAAATCATCATTGACTTCTCTTTGCAGAATCTAAACAAATCAGTCACTGAACATGAGCAACTATAACCAGCCAAAAAAAAACTGACATCATTTCAAGATGTTTGATGTCTTTGATCTCACACCACAAGTTTTTCATAATGGTAGTGTGTGATATTCCCAATTCAGCCCTATCACAGAGATATACATGTTCTGCAGTCAGACACACTCTTCCAATATTCACACTTGTACTGTAAACATGAATTGATGAGTTCTAAATTGCAAGACCTGCTAGCCAGCACAGACTAGCATCTCCCACAGATATCTTATTTTGCCATTCATTAGAAAGAGTAGCAAAAGGTTGGATGGGGGGAAAATAAGCTATTTTGACCAATTTTCCATCCTGCCCCTGGGCATCAAATTCAATTTTCCACCAAAAGTTTGCAGTGAGAAAGAAAAGAAAATAAACATACGATTTCTGTCCAGAGGTGGATCAGTAACTCACTTGAAAGAGGGTGATGGAGGTGGGTGGGGAGAAACTGATTGGGGTTTCCACCAGCCTCAGCCGCCTCCTGGCTACAACCAAATGTGAAAGCCTTATCACAGAATGGCCATCCTGTCTGAGAATTCCCAGAATACTCTATAAACGCTGATAAACTTTCACTCACACACAGCTGAATATTTGTAATGTCAGGTAACCCGCAGATATGTTCATGAATGTCAGGGCTCTGAATGGATACTGTCGTGTTGCATAAATGTCAAATTACATTTTCACAATGACCTGAGAATGTTTTTGCCTTATTTTAAATTTATATTTTATAAATGATAAAAATGATGTAAAATTGCTGTATTTGAGTAACCAGATTTTTATAAACAAGGTTTACGAAGTGCTTTGCAAAGATAATAGATGATATAAAAGAGAAAAAAATAAATCATGAAACAATTAAGCTCCATTTTATGCCCTCTGTTATGTGTAGTCACTTTTATAGATATAATGAAGCTCGATAACAGAAAAACTGCAGTAACTTATAACATCAGCAGTAAAGGAGTTACCAGTTACTCCACCAATATTTCAGCCCAGTTTCCAGCATACTTCAAATTGGATGATTATGCTCCTCACAATCTATATCCAATGTCACCGTTCAGTGCAAATGAAGGAGGTGGTGTATCCAGTGTGTAGCAAGGCAGAAAGGGTGTGGAGATGTAGGTGGTTGGTGGGGTGTAGTGAGTCTGTAGCGTAGCTGACATTCACCCCCTCAAAAATGTTGTCAGGGCTTCAGCTTGGGCTCTTTGTGTTACCCTGCTACAAGTTTCTGTTAAAGGTAGAGATCGATTAGAGTAAAGACAACATGAAGCATGTTGCAAAAAGCCTCATTTATCTTTGCCTTTTAAGTAACCCACTGCAAATCTGCTCACTGCAACCCCTGCTCTCTATCGCAGTTAAATGAAGCAACGTAAATACAGTGAGTGATCACATACGGTACACCTGTCTGGTGTTGCAGTAGTGCTATCAGCAGGAGAAATCAGACCATGAACTATAAAAACTTTTGCCACAGGCATCTACAGCAAGTGTTTGAATTACAGGGAGGTGGAGGGGGGCTTAGCTTCCCCAAAGGAGACAGGCTCCCCCAGAGGCAACAAAATCTTCTCAAAAATTGATACATAGCCTACCACCCTGTAGAGCAGGAGAAATGTCATATAGAAAGATTGGTAATGTGAGAAAGTAATCAAAAAAAAAAAGAGCTTTAGTTCATGTTATGTCAGATAATACAGTGAATCAGCACAAAACTACAAATGTGTGCAAGTAAATAAAACAGCATCATCAGTAAGGTTAATCGGTGGGCTTGCACAAGCTGTGTGTACAAATCTTTAATGAATGAGTCTCCTTAATAGTAGACTCTTGGAAGTTTGAAGAAATCCCAAACTTAAGTGCCTGAGGCAGGTTGAAGCAAAGCCGGCACACTATTAAAAGTAAATAACATTTCATTCATAAATAAATCCTGAGAAGATTTAGATGCTGCACAAGTCAATATAGAAGAACCAGAATAGATTTCTTATAATAATCTCTGAATTGTCACAGAACACAAGTTTATAGAACTGGCTTTACGAGGCTGAGAATCACATTGCACTAATAGCTCTGTGACAGTTCTTCCTATGCAGTGATCTTGTATGATAGAAAAGTGATGGGTAAAAGAAAACATAGGGAAAAGGTAGAAAGCAGGCTTATTTTTTTCGCCTCTGTTGAGTAGAGAGTCAGAGTGTGTGGCAGGGCTTGCCACACTATTGATTTCTAATGTTATTCCACATCAGCGGGAAACAAAAACCTTGAACCATGCAGGCTGTCCCACCTTTCACGTCTCCCTCTCCATCGTTCCTCACTTATTGATCAGATGTCTGCTCGTTAATTAAGACATGACCGCTACCGGCTGGCTGCACGGTCAGAGCTGCACATCTGCAGGGCCGCAGCAGGGCCTGGGAATGAGAGGCAGCTAATCCATAAGTGCTAATGTGCTATTTCTCTCATCTCCCATGTCATTACCTATTTCTTTCTCTTTCACTTCCCCTTTTACCCAGTATTCAAGCATTGTGTCAACGTCACCTTAACAATAACAGCTATGCAACATGCCCAGTCCACAGTGTGGACATAAAATACACAATCCAGAGACATGCTTAAGGACACTCAGACTTTACATTATGGCCTCTCTAACTGCTCTGCTGTATGGATTAATTAAGTAATTAAGTCTTTTCTGTAAAAATTTCATTTTCCACTGAACTGCAATAATGTTAGCATTATATTGTATAGCCCATCTGAACATCTTTTTATAATTCACTAGATCATGTCCTTGTTTGTTTTGATTTATAACCTCCCTGTCTTCTGATGAGGATTTCCAGATGGGTTACACCAGCTGTTTATAAATCTGTTTACCAATTTGCATGTATAGCCCCTCCTAAATCCATACTAGCCAGCTAGTTTCAAACTAGTGATTTACTAAATTGTGTTGCACCATTAAAAGTAGATGAATTTGTATCCAGTAAAGACTTACTGTAATGTGCATGTGAGCCAGTTGCTTGAGCACATCTGTGGCACCATACTAAAAGGCTGTGTAAAAACAGTTTCAGCAGGAGTTACTGTTGCATCATGTGCGGTAACATAACTGCCAAAAATAAAAGTTTTATGAGACCAAATTAAGATTTAAACTTAACAGTCAGTATTATGAGATGTGTTTCAAAGTTAGTATTCACGAAATTTAGAGGGAGCGGCCATATGCTAACCTTACTTATGTTATTTAGCCATTTAGTTTTATGTTACTGGAATAGCCCTGTGTAATTTGTTGTCATTTTTAGTGAAATCTAAACTTAAAATCTTCTCAGTTTGTATCTTTACTTGACAGCATTTTGATGAGGTGTCCAGTCAGATATGTCAACAGACAATAGACAAGGCAAGCTTTCACAAAAGGACTTTAAGACGTAAAAGCCACATTTACTCATGGCAAAAATCAATGGCTGGATTTATGTAATTTAACATCTCTATAAAAAGCTAGTCTAACTCCCAGCATCCCGAGAAAATTGACCTGATTTATTGATCACAAAAGAAGAACATTTTGTACCCCCAAAAAGCAATTCTGTACCCCCGAAAACGCTGCTTTGAAACACATAAAGATTTTAGAGTATCTAAGATTAACATGACTGCAGGCTTATGGAAATTAAAGAGAAAGATGTTTCATTCCCTACTGACTGTCTGCGCTGACAAATGTTAAACAAAAGCAAATTTCAAAAGACAAAAAAAAACAAAAAAAAAACATTTTATCCTGAACCCTCCTTCTGAGATATACATGAAAATTATTCAAAAGCAATTTGGATACAAAAGAATAACAGTTTTAGATAAAGTATGAAACATTTTACTGTTACTTTATGCTCCCCAGTGTTTCCCTTGAGCCACAGACAAATCTCTTTATCTCTTTCTCCCAGTGGGAATCCTTAGCTCATAAAAGTGCCGTATCACACACTTACACAACTGTATCTCACACTTAAAGGAGTCTAAATTTGTAGCTCCTCCACAGTGCATTCACATGACGGGCATCGCACTCGTCTAAAGCCCGAGGACATCTACAGTATGTGCTCTCCAACGGTCAAACAGAGAAAAAAATACTACTGGTGTTACACCATATCATCTGCTGTGTAATGTGCCAGACCATTTCCCTCCCTCATTTAAACTACTGACAATTGAATAATCTTCTATCCTGAAGAGAAAGCCCTTTTGCTATTTGTGTGTTTCTCTCTAGCTTGTAACTTTATAAGACGGGGTCGAATGCAGCAGGAGGAAATAAATCAATATTCCTCTTGAGTGTTTGAGTAAAGGATGTTGTTGAGTAGCTTGAATTTGTTGTTGATTCTTACTTCAGTGGTTGCAGCAGTCAAAACATTTCCAAAGTGAACTCTTCAAAACCAACAAAGTTCACGATCATTTCTCAGATAAAAAGGTGCAACACATGCACCATTCTAAGCAAATATTCCCTTTGTCTCTTGTTCCCTGCAGTTGAAACCTGTACAACTAACAAATTTAACAAAGAAGAACAGTAGCAAGTCAAAGTTTGCCTTTGTTCAACCTTTCCTTGAGAATTTGCACCTTCCTCCATTAGTAATACTGACTGACTGTAATGGAAAATTGAAATGTCATTATTCTAGCAGTGTGCCATCATCTTGTTTTGTACAATATTACTGTACCACTCTCATATGCCGTTTACAGTCTGATCACTCTGCTTAATCTTTATTTATACCCAAACCAGACCTGTTACATCACATCCTTCCATTAGTTTTGAGTGCAGCCTACTTTTATTCTGCTGACAGCTAATCTGATTGTACCTCAAGACACTCATTTGTGCAAATACTACAGTACACACGTTTCTGTAGGCTGTCTCCCTCTACAGGGGAAAGTCATTACTGAATGATGTTCTACTACTAAGGCAGCAAAGCACCCAGAGTCGAACAGTGTTTGTAAACAGCCGTCTAGCTGAGTGAAAGTGTTCTTGCCCATGTTTTTATGCTTTTTAATCCTTCAGTGTTTTCACATGCAGAGGTGTTTGAACCCAAAGTCACCCTCATCTTTGAGCAATTTCTGTCTCTTTTCCTTTTAGATTTGCTGCCTCAGATGTGAAACTGTGTCACAACCTGCTGTTTATTTAAATCTGCCATCACATTTTTACTTGTTGATCTGGTATTTGCATTTTAAAAATCATACCCAGAGAGTTTTCCAGTATTTACGACATGGTAAAGTAGTGCAGTACAATAAAGGCCTTTAAGCGATCTTCTGCGTTTGCTTCAGCCTCTATAGGTGGCAAAAACATACTGTAGCTTATCGTGTCAAGTTATGGTGGACTGGAACTTTCTACAGTTCTATAGTCTACAGAATTTTAAAGATCTATAGGTAGTCAACAAGCAAGACAGGAGTTATCATTGAGGACACAAGATACATGTGGGGTTGATGGAAATGTGGGGTTTTAACAACCAGAGGAGTTTCCATTCCATTCAATAAGTACGCATGGTGATTTTTAAAAGGCAGTTTTAATATATTTTAAACTGAATCTCTCTAAATTTTTAACTAAATCTCTCCAATTTAGTCTTAAAAGAATCTTGTATCTCTCAGAGGCATTTGAAACAACTTTCAGACCACCATTTAGTGAGATAACATTAACAGAAAATATAATTTTAGCATCTCTAAAATCCTGACTAAACCACTGCTAATGAGAGCAGAGATCCAACAGAATTGTTTACCGAAGAGGGTGTCTTACAGCATCCATTTTTTAGCAGCTGAAAATGTGGAGGGACATTTATAGATACATTTACAGGGTGGAAAGCCAAGGTAAACACTGAGTCAAGAGCAGTAATTTTTTAGTACTGGACTGGAATGTTTCTTGTTGCCCCTTTAAATGGCTACACTGCAGTCTTGCCCTTCACATAAAACCACATGAGCCAACACAAACTGCACAAGCACACTCACACACACACACATTCACACAAACTGACTGGCTCTTATCCAGTCTCTCACATACAGTACATTCACACACACTTCCAATCCACCAAGCCCCGTGCCCTGTGAACCATGACAGCTGTAGCCAGCTTGATTGACAGAGTTTGAAAGTCAGGTTCAAGTGCAGGTTCGCACGACCCCCAGCGTTACTCTGCTACCACCGTAAGGTGCTCTCCAGCTCTGCCAACGCCTGCTCACTTATCTTCCACCAGATGTCTGTCACATGCTGCGATGTTTTCTGCCAGTCATCTCCCAGTCTCCAGCATTTAATTAGTGCTCATTAAGGCCCAGGCTTTCTTTGTAAATAATATATGGGTGCCAGACAAAGTACATCAACATAAGCTGTCTCTGGAGGGGCAGCAGCCATGAATAGTAAAATCATCAACATGTCCTTTTACTACACCTATTGTATGATCAAGCTTTGCTAGTTGTGGAACTGGCAAGGTTGTTGTGGCTTTATGGCTTCAGATGGTTTATTATGTGTGTGTGTTCACCTGAGTAATACAGTGGCAAAGCATGTTTTCTTCTCATTACACTGAATTGTTAATACTACTTTTCTGAAAAATTTTTTTTGTACATTAACCTTTCATACTGTAGGAGGCGAGTGTCTGCAGTAAGCAACACTTGCATGTTTCTGTACTCACACAAGCGTATATATATGCGCACACACACACACACACAGACACACACACACTGAAGAGCATGCAGCCAGCCTCTGATTTCCATATTAATATGTCTTTTTTCACGGCTTCCTCCTTGTCTCAGCAGCTTACATCACATGAATGAGATGGCCCTCCACCATGAGGGCTGAGGTGGGACGAGGGGGGAGGACATTACCATACTGTATGCCTACATCAATGCACAACCTCAATAATAGGCCCTGTCATTGAAACAAATCACAGGCTTTCAATGGCAGTGGTCCAAGCCACGCAAATTCAAATTTCATTTTCGCCTCGGCAGAAAATTGGAGCAGGGGGAATTAACTTGTGATCCATTCCTAATATTTCTCCAACAATTTGGGGAGCCCTGGCGGGGCTGCTTTATATTTCGATGGGGGACGCAAACAATTTGCTTGAGATGTATTACATTACACTCCGAAGAATAACAAAATTGGCCACAGCACACAGCGACGAAAACAAGCCTAATCGGACTCTTCAATTTCACGGTGACACAGCCTGGTGTAATGAGGTGACTCTGTGACGCTCCCCTCTCCTTGTGGAAAAGTTCAATGCCATTCGAAATGTAAAAGGAGTCAATGTAAAGAAGCACCGTCAAACTCATTATATGAGCTGGATTTGCCTTGTGCCTACTCAAATGACTGTTTGAGTAGGAAACTTTTGCCTTTTTTTTTATCTCCTATTCCTGCAGCTGTGTTTTATGGAGCTTGCTGAAGGCAGTCTGGATGCATTCATTTTAGCATTTGCATTATAGTTGTTCATGGAACTTCATAGATACTGTATTTATTTCACTGTTCTGCACCCAAAAATTCTTATCAAACATTGCATATGACAGCGAACATCCCTTTTTAACTTTAGGGCTTTGCAGGGCTTTAGCTGCATTCATTCATTAATTCTTTATTTTTTAGGTCACATTATGCCAGCTATATTATTAATTTGATATACATGAATAATTTATTTTTTTTTCCAAAAGAGTACACAAAGTTAAGCAACCCAGATAACACTGAATGTTTTCGCACATGAAAGTTTCCAGGCAAGCTGCCAGGCCAGGCAAGTTTATTTGTATGGCACCTTTAAAATAAATAAATAAATAAATAAAAATAAAAAACTTTGCACACCAGGAGGGGTCACTTTTTTGGACCTGTATTATTAGTGCACTGGACCAATTCATTTTCCCAATAACAGCATGGAAGATGTAAAATGCATCATTCCTCCAAAACACATGGCACAAACAGGACTAATATACTGTAAAACATTCAAAACAGCCTATTTTTGCCTGCACAGTGTTGGCAGGTTATTCTGGTTTGTCCAGGTAACACATTGACATTCATCTAAAATTTTCAGCAAGGCCAAAGTTTCCCCTCAACAGCCTCGATCTTTCTATATCTGTCAGAGCTATCACTGGTCAATATATGTGAGCCTCTCCAAGTGTCTTGTCAAGGAAAGTTTCAGGAAACCTCAGTATGTATTTATACAGCATGGAGGCACATTACAGGTTCTGACCATGGGCAACTTGTGTGATGAACAGGTGAGATATAGAGCTGAGGGAGACTGGTTTTTCTCAGTTGGTTTTATCATTCAGAGCAGCAGCGATGGGTTAAAACTGTAGTGGGGAAAAAAAAAGAAAAAATGGGCTTTCGATTTCAAAATAAAATTTAGCCATTTTTATAAAAACCTTCAGGAAACAAAATCTGCATAAACAAAATCAACTTTTCCGTCCTCATCCTCATAGTAGTGCAACAATGCACCAGCAAACATTTTAGCAGCCAGCCCTTCATCAGTATGTGGCTTGGCCGTGTGTTTTTCTGAGCTTTTATACCCTGCCTCAGGTGCAAACAGTTAGGTCAATCACATCGTTGCCTCCACAAAGACAAAGAGAACTCAAGCTGAACCATAGGGGCTAATGTGACACACCAGACTCATACATCTGAAATTTATAGAAGCAATAGGTGGTATTTAGCTCTAAAACTGGGCTAAAACAGTTTGGAAAGTAAACTTTTTGGGGGGCATCTAGGTAACATACACCCATTTTTCAGCAGCATGTCAGGGAATATATTTCAATGTGTGGGTAGGACCTCCTACACTGGCACTAAAATGCTTTTGGAACAATGATTATTTACAACCAGGATGTCAAAACAACTTTCCGTCTAAACTTAGCCCAGTTTTATTTGAAGAATCTAAAACATTCTCATTCTTTAATGCCAATGGTGTGCACACATGTATTAAAGGTGCCTCACGCACACACAGGTGTTTTCAGTTGTTCTGATTGATTAGACCTCTGGTCAGGTTGAAGCTGTGCAAGGCTATACTGTGAAAAGGTCACCAAACTCAACAAACAAATACTCACAGCAGACATTTTGATTGGCCATAGTAAGAAAAACACACTTCACTAAGGTTAAGGAAAGATTGTGGATTGGTTTAAAATAAATACTTAGGAAGACGTCATTTAGTGACAAAATCTGCATGGTGTTTATTAATGTAACCATGATGACGAACATCCTGTAACCTTAACAGTCTCACATGATTTCTAGATGTTACTTAACAATAAAACTACAGGTCGTGATAAACTTCTTGTACAAATTACCTGTGGGGTCATTTTTTTGTGGGAGGACAGTCTCATAAAAACAGGTGGGTGATAACACATTTAGTGTGACAGTCAGCATGCACAAGACTAGGACTAAAGCAGCTAAATGGAATTCAGCCATCATTAATTTTAGTATTCAAACCTGTGGCAAATCGAAATATATATTCAATGAAAAAGGCCTATGCAAATGAAAACAGTATGATTTGTTCAGCCTAACAACTTGGAGAGTAAGCGAGATGTCAGTCAAGCAGGGTCTGTGCACACGCCATCTTGAGAGGTGTAATGAAGGCAAGTGAAAATGCCTGTGGGTGGACTTCCAGGGCATTTAACAAAATCTGAAGGAAGATACTGGCTAAGCTAGCAGGTTTAAAATTCAGATATCGCCTGACTGTTTTTATGCAGATTTTCCAGTGATGATTTCTCTACAGGATGTCCCCAGCTAGCAGGACATCATATTTTTCTTTAACTTTAACTGTTACATTTTTTTTATCTGTTCTTTAGACTAGTTAGTCATTTTGCCTTTCAGAACCATAATTTCCCACTATTCAAACATTTACATTCCTTAATATTAAGTTGACTGTAATTTATTGGCTGTGAATTTGTCAGAGAGCTATTGCAGCAAATCCTAGTCATATTACACTTTTTAGTCTTCCATGTATACCTCAGACTTTGCATTGGCAAAGATTATTACAGCATAAAACTTTGGTTTATTGAAAATATTCATCAACATCTTAAGGTTTTCTAACTGTAAATGTGGCCAAGACCACTGATGCGGATTGGCAGTCATTTATCTTAAGCAATACTTACACTTTATTGAATCAGTGGTTTCGATTCTATTTTCCTGGGAAGTCACTGTAAGGTTCAATTTGAAAACTAGCAAATGAAAGTTTCCCGCAAATGAAAGTTTCCCTAGCCTGTCAGTTCAGGCTCTTCTCCTTTGAGGTTCTTATTTAACGAGTTCTGTGCACCTCTCTTGTCTTGAATCAGAGATGCTAGGAGCTGTCACAAGAAAGAAAAGCTGTGTTAGACATAGTGAGCCTGTCAACACAGTGCCAAGCAGCCAGGAGAAGCCAAGGTTAGGCAGCAGCCAGAAAAGACACAGGGCACTGCAGCTGTCTACCCCAGAATATCAACATAGCTTAGACCCAAACCTCATCTTTCTTCAGTGAAATTCGGTTATTGCTATATTTGTAAAATGCACATTCACAGGCCACAATAAAGTCAGAATCAAGACCAGCATCGGAATCACATTACTTAACAGGTGTAGCAAAAACCAGATACAGCATTGTATATTGTCTTTTTTCAGTGTGGAGGTTAAAGGAAGTAATTTATAACTAAGGAGGTCATGATAACACTCCCACACACACACTGAATTTTATGAAATTCAACAGCATATGTCTTTCCACAGGCAAGGTCCTGGTAACTCTGGACAATTCACAGACCTCGCTGTGAACAATTTTCATTTAAACTACTTCATATCAAAGTAGAAAGTACTTACAGAAACCAGTATGACTGGGACATATTTTCTGGTCGGAGATGTTGCTGTTGATCTTTTTTCTGGTGCTCAAAACACAATTTTGAGCACCAGAAACTAAAGTCCGTTGAGCTCCCTTGTATTTAAGTGGAGACAGGAATCTCAGACACAGATATCGCAATTATTGACAAGGCAAACTAAAACTATCTGCATGGTTTGAAACCACTAGAAGTGAGAAAATGTGTGGTAGGGGTAGGTTTATAATTTGGGTTAACTGAGCCTTTAAATAGAGTCTAGTAGTAACTCCAAATAACCCATTTCTTGTACACAAAAACACATGTAGACCAGACCATTACAGCATTCAGTTCCTCATCTCTAAGAGCATTTTTACCCCCAGCTGAAGGGGTGCAGTTCATGGGAAGGACAGAGAAGCTAGATGATTTCTGGAGTCTCCTAAGGGAGGGTCACTTGTTTGGATAATGGATAATACCAATTGCTATTGGGCTGAACAAGGTATAAAAGGTCATTAAAACTTTATGAAATGTGTCTTTGTAATGGTGCCAGTTTAAAAGGCTGGACATACAGGGGATCTCTTTCCTCTTGTGACCCAAACCAGGGACAGAGAGACTCTCTGATTTCAATATGACAATGCCAGCGGCAAAAGCATCACATCCCAGAGCTCCCCTGAGTCCACATCCTCTACTCTATCAGCGTGCTACCCGCACCGGTTGGGCCCGATGATCCAGATTTTGCTGGTTTTTAATTAAGTGGAAGGTCAAATCTCATCGCTCTTGACTTGAGGGAGCTGCTGCTGTCTGCATGGCAGAAGAGCTACACCCAGTCATTAATTTTATGGAGCAGGGACTTTAATTGATTAAAAAGTTAAGGACTATGGGGAACTGTGCAGTAAGAGGCACTAGCATTTAGTTGCTGTGATGTGGGCTGATATTCAGTTGCATCTGCTTTGGCTGCTAATATTGTGAGACAACACTTAATCTGAGGAAAGGTGGTGATTTCCTTTTACAGATTTTAGCAGTTGTTTACAACTTTAATATTGCTGAAAACCATGGATTTCCAAATGACAATTTCTCTTTTCTGGCTTGAACTTGAAGGTTTATGTTCATACTTCAGATTTTAGTGAGTTTTATGTACTTTGAGTGATTGAAAATAGTCAATATTCTATTGTATAATTTCTAAAATGCACAGGCAGGAGTTATACACTGGTTCTGGTGTTATTATCTCTTGTATTGTTCTGGGCACCATTTGAGCACCTTACATCACAGATATTTCTCACAATGTGTTACTCATAATGCCCCTTCAAGTATAAAGATTTTACTTACATAAAAGATAGAATAGATATAATCTATTTTTTATTGTATATAAATGTTTTTGTTAAGAATTCTTAATTGGCGTGTCCATAACTAATAATAACTAATAATAATAAACAGTTAATGAATGACTGATAACACAACATAAAATAATTGGAGTCATATACAGTTTGATCATATGTCTCTATTAGTTTTAAATACATTTCTAAGCCATTAAACGTGTGCTGAAACAGCAGCAAATGATTTATTACACACTACAATTGTTATAAGTTAATTTATGAAATAAATAAATGTCAATAATGAAACTGCAGTAAGCTTTTATAAGGATATCATTTATTTAAATATTCATGTTCATAAACAATTCAAACCCAATTAAGCATTGTAGTATTTTTAGAGAGATATTTTTACAATATAATAGTGTGTTATAAACATCTAGTAATAGCGTATAGTGTTTATAACTGCTAAATAAGAGGGATTCATATAAAATGTTAGCTGTGGGGTGACATTGCCAGATATCCGCATTACTTAAGACCTCATTCACTGATTTTTCCACAGCTGCTTATCAGCTATACAGAGCAAGGTATAGTTTCCCTTGTTTCCCGCAGTTATCTATCATTAATGCGAGATGTCGCTGTAAGGCCAGGAAGTCAATTAGAATGGATGTATTTCTGACTGCTGCTGTCATTTCTCTGTCTCCTGTTCGCTGGTGATTGTAGCCAACAGATACCCGGTTTCTCTGTCACAAATTGGAGAAATCTTCTCTCGGAAGCACTTTGTAAAAACAAACATAGGCATGATGTGAAACCATGAGACGCCCAAACCCCGGGGGAGGTTTACTGTGTCAGATCCTCTCGATGCCCCCCTCCCCTTCCCCCAGATGTTTCTGTATCAACCTCCCAAGAAGCTGAGGTCACTGTTTGTAACCTTTTACTCTCTTAGGAGTAAAATCAAATATGGAGAATTATATTTGGAATACAACTGCAATATGAAACTGTAATATCTCATGTGACAACAAACACAGCCTGTTCTACCTCTGATAGAGATCTTCACTGGGAGTAAACACAACTCTCCCTGAAATCAAAAAGGTTATATTCAGCAAACATGCAATTTACTCTCTGCTCATTCAGGTTGTTAGACCCACGCAAGTGAGACTCAAACTGCAACCAATTTGTTCTTTTTCCACAGGCTTGGAAATACAACCATGTTTGCTCCATGTGGTCAAAAGGGGTGTGGTAGAGTGTTGACAGCCATCAGGCCTTCTCTCCTCTCCTGTCAGGAGCATCTGTCAACTCTGCCACAGTTCTGTCTAATAAACTAGCTCCGCCGACTGGTAGGGTTTCCTGCCTGAAGGCTCCCTTGCCAAATAACAGAGTAACTTTGAAGAAAAAGAAGAAAGAGAATTGTCAGGCTACGCTGCTTCTCTTTACGCTATCATCTCTCTATCAGATCCCTGTTTTGTGCTCAATTAGCGAATCTTACAGAGTGCCTTTCATTTAGCTCTCAGAGTGGCAAAAGTGACCTTATTCGCATCGCTGTTCTCTCCGCAGGGGCAGCGACAAATGAGGCCTTGTTTTTTTAAAGGAGAGCATAATGAATCTTTGTGGAGGCACGATCCAAGTCAGATAACCCACCAGGATTTCAATTTACCCCTGTCAAAAAATTTGAAAGACACAAATAAACGTCGCAGCAAGGGCAGACTTTGTGTATTCCCTCCAGAAGTTATTGAGTCAATGGGTGCAGAATCATGCCTATTCATATCTCCGTCTTTTGTTGTTATCTTTCTGTCTCAGGTGCAAGTGCAACCTGCATGCCAACAGCTGTGTGTTTGACAAGGGGAAGCTGGGCTGTGAGTGTGAACACAACACCACAGGGCCAGACTGCAGCCGCTGTAAGAGGCACTACCACGGAAGAGCCTGGAGTGTGGGCTCCTACCTCCCTATACCCAAAGGAACTGCAAATATATGTAAGTATATCCGTTTTTCTATAGATAGAGACTGAACATGCAGCCAGTTTACTTGTGAAATTGTTAATGCTGGTAACAACACACCACTGTATTTCCAGTCTGGTCACAGCAGTCACTGGTATTTGATGAAACACCATACCTTTTTTTTATTTATTTATTTATTTTGCCCTTGAGGGTTTGTTGCACTTCTCATCAGCTCTGTGCCTCTGGGCTGCATCTCTCCAAAATGTAGCTCTGAGCTCTGGCTTTGGTTTGGTAAAGCCGAACTGCTGAATTTGTGCTATACACAGAGCTGACATGGATATTAAAGAACATGTAAGTATACAATATGTTGTTTGGCAGGGAATTAAGTAGACTTGACACCTGTCCTGCAGTGTAATAAGATACACAATTGGCTCTTAGAGTGACTTATGTTCAAGTTGTCATGTGAAGCTCACTCTTGCAGTCATGCAAATAATGACATCCTCTCTCAGAAGAAGCGGTGCAAGTATAGTGATATTCAGCTGTCACAAAAATCTCTTACTGTGTAAGAGAACATTAGAGACCACATGGCTGCATTTAATTAGAAAAGCCCAGTGTTGATTAAACACCTTTTTTTTAACCTTATCCATAAGCACAATCTTTTCTTGACCTTGCCCAAGTGGCTTTCTTTTTTTGTGTGTGTCAGATCAAGAATGAGCCTCCTCAAAGCTTAACCAAGTTGTTTTAGGTACTTAATCTTAACCATAAGGGTGGATGTTTAGAAAACCTGCTCAAAAATGATTTTTCAAGTGATTTTTGAGCAGTTGAAAGAGTCACAGACAAATGACCTGTTTTGTTATTTAGATGTAAGGATGTTTTATACACTTTGTATCACTGATCAGCCATTTTATGTTCCATTCATTCAGTATTGAATAAATGTGAACAGCACTCCTCCCAATTCTTTAATGCTGAATTTAGCATTCCTACCTCAGCTCAATGACAAGTGTGAACTAATGCTGGATATTTTTCTGCCTATTCACATGGTATCTCTGAGGCAGAAGGTGCTCTTTTGCATTATCCCCATTATAATCTTGGATGGCAGTTGAGTCACATTTATCAAATCCCATGCCTGAGGCAGGGGGCTCATTGCCTCAATAAATCTAATACAGCCACTCAGGGATGTGGTGGTGGACGGCCAGGCGAGGCCAGATGGTGGAAGATCTAGCCCTCTGGTCCTCTGCTCACACTGATTTAGCCTTGCAGTAAGAAACTCTCATGGCAGCAGTCTGTTGGGATTGACAGCAGGTTTTTCAGATGCTCAGTTTGATTGTCTGACTTGAATTCTCAGACGTGCAGCTCTGATTAGATTTGTACAGAGATATGATATTGCTATTGATCCACTGATTTTGTGTGAGTAAATTTGTGCAGTAACAGTGCTTTTTCTTCCTTCTCTTTGGGCTGTTTTTTGGTGATGAATTGGAGGATCATGCAGTCATTGGTATAAGCGTGTGTCTTATGAGTCTGCGGCTGTGTATACATGTATGTGCACAAAACAGAATGCGCCTGCGTCCATGCACATGCAACACGTTCGATTGCGTGTGCTTGTGGGAACGTCTGTGAACTCTAAGGAGATATTGCTGGATTTACCCCAGCACCTCTTCTGTGTTATGAGTCTCCATGTAATGTGGTGCTCAATGTCAGATTGACAGGCCGTTATTAAAAAATCCAACACTTGGCCGCATCTGCACCGAACTGATGAAACCAAGGTCTAGCCATATCAAAAGCAATATTAGCACTTGTTTGGCAGTGGCATAAAATGCAATAATGTTGCACATGGAAGTGACGTAACTATATTGGTCCCCCAGGTGTTGAACGAACACACTTTTTGTCTTGAATTATTCTTATTTCTCTCATAAGTAAAGCCCAGGCCCTGTAACATGCCTTTACCCATTATGTGAAGCTCATATTTCCTATGAGGATATTAAACATACTGGCCTTGTATCAAGACAAATATGCTGAACGTGCAAAATGTAATTATGGTTTAATAGCTTTCATCTGTCATCAAGTCTTCCTCTTTAATCATGGAAGTCATTTATCTCACAAGTAGAAACAGAGCAAGGTCTATTACATATTCAAATCCCTGCACATGTAGATATATGGACATACGTGACCCTTCATCTAATAAATTAGAGCCCAAAATGGAGCTCTGTGTTTCTGTGGGCCATAGCTGTCGGCAGCAGGGAGTGAGTGAGAGTGATTCAAATCCAACTTTTCCCTAAGAAAAAAAAAAAGGGAGGGCTGTAATAAAAATCTGTAAGTCGCCTGCAGAGCAGAAGAGGAATCACTTCGAGAATTATGTTGACAGTCCACTTTGCAGGGAGCGTCAACTCATCTTGTGTTCCAAAGCAGGTTCACAGGTTAAGAGGGGTTAGGGCTGAGAGTTTGATCAGACTGTAGAATGTGTTTTGGCTTCAAGGGGCAACATTGTTTGCCCTTCATTTCTCACACAGAAGAACTATTGGTTAGGAATTGTAGCTTGCTGTCTTTCTTGCTATTTGGAGCTTAAAATCTGTGCCTTTCTGTGCTGCTGCAGTGTTGTGCTCTTGCCAACAGTTGTTGTGACAGCCCCAAACTGGTAATGAAGTGATGAATGGGGTGCAAACAATATGAAAACCCCACAGAAACATAATCACAGAAGGACAAAGCGATAAAGCTTGTGAAAAGGATCAGAAATTGCACTAATTGTGGGATAGGATTTTCCCTCTGATGACATTAGCATCACACAAATACGGTGGATCCACAGCCAGACACTGATAACACATATGGTTCAGACAAAGGCTGCATCAGGGTTGCCAAAGTCAGCTCCAGGCCACAGACAAGCACCTAGTTCAGGGCTTGAAAATACATTTATACATTTTTCTTCAAGCCTAGTGTCATTAATCTGCAGACAGCTCAGGTTTTTCTTGCGAGTGTCAGGCATTTTTAAGATTAATAGATGAACATTTTGAAAGTATTTTTGTTTTTCTTCAGTTTATTTGATTGGCTTTATCTCTGTTTTCTTGATATCAGAAACCCAACTAACCTGACAGTCTGACACAATTACAGCAAACACTAAATTATTAGCAGGTGCTGTTTGACTCATTTGATACAGAGATTTACTGAATCAAAGACGACAGAAAAATAACTATTATCTACTTTTTAAGAGAAGCTGATAGCAGATAAAGACAACAAACTGTTGACATGTTTATTCCAATCAACGAAAACACTTTTTTTTTTTTGTTTGTTTAGAGTTTTGATCCCTTTGACATTTTGTCAGTGGTAGACCTGTTATTATCATCAGAGGAAGGCGGGTTTTGGACCATGCGTTGGTCAGGTTCTCTGGAAAGCCATGGCTGCTGCTAATCAGTGGACACAGTGGAGACAAATTGGACAAGTGCTGGTGGGCTTGAATTATTCATGGCAAGCAACATAAACAAAGATGTTTTCTCTTGCAGTTTCATGACTAAAGTTTCAAGGGTAAAGTCCACGCTTTAATGCATGCACTGTTTCTTTGCTCTTCCTGCAGGTATTCCCAGTAATCACGGACCAGTGCGTAAGTTGATCAAGCTTTTTAAACTGGCATGCTGACTAATGGTTTCCTCCTTCAGTGATGACTAACTCTTGTTTGACTGATGATGTTGGTGTGAGAAATTGTGCCCTACATTACCATTATTGTTCATCAGTATGTTTTCCACAGTGAAAAAGAAAAGAATCCTAATAAGGCATATTTAATAGTGACAGCTGTTCCAAGAAAACTCTAGTTCAAAGAACTATATCAGATTTTTCATGTTTTAGCCAGTTATTAAAAACCATATATACTTAGCATTCCTGCTAACAGTTTTGCAAGCCATGTGATACTGCTTCATATTTTGGAAACACTGTTGTCCTCCCATTCTGGGAAGTTAATGGAAACCAGAAGCTGATTTCCATTCATTTCCTTCTAGTATTAAAATCAAGGGGCACTTGATGGCAATAGAGTTTTGAAAACTATGTATTGGATTACACACCATAAGCAGGTTTTATGTATAGAAAAGAATGGAAATTAATGGATGTCTGGAAGGCAGAAACCATTGTTTTAAGGAGGAAAAATGTGTTAAAACTCTGCAGCATGGTTTGCAAAATGGTCAGCAGTAATTTTATGTATTGATCATTTGCACTTAATGAGCAAAAAAAGATTAAATGACTTGATAGTTCAGAAAATACTGTAGCAAAGTCCTGCATGTTTGGGCCAGTGTATTAGCAGGCACTACAGAGAGTAATTTCTCCTTTTCACACTAGAATATTTGCTCTAAGTGCACAGACAGATATTTGCCCTAAGCAAGAGAAAAGAAAACCAATCTTTTATGAAGACGTGGTTCCCACCATGCATCTCTACGCATGTTGATGCCTCAAGGCGACTTCTCATACTGGATAACAAAAGCAGCTACCATATGTACATGTCTCTGCCTCTGTCTTGTGGAAAATTCACTCATTGCATGCACACTATACTGCATTAGCCCATCTAGTACTCCAAATACATTTCTGAAATTTTCAAACAATAATGAGGCAAATTGGCCCAGGTAACAAACTGATGATTGTAAAATAAAGTGAGCGTGTATGCATGCTCTCCCTTTGCTTTAGCTACATAACAGCATGAATTATATGACAACTCAGTGTAATATATAACCTTTCCCATTTTTACACAGATCGAGCAAATGCCTCCTCTCTTGGTGTTGCAAATCGTAACCAAGGTAGGCTTATAGGCTTTGTAACTTCAGCATGACATTAACAATACAAAGAAAGAATTGATTGCTTATTGATTGGCAGTTTGGGGGAAAAAAAAGTATAATTGAGAATATGCAAATAGCAGGATGCTGTAGGTTGTTTTCCCAAAGCCCAGATGCTTTCATTCTGCATGCACACAAACACACGCTGGTCCTTACAAGGCAGACCTTTTGTTGAGAGAACACTGTAGGGAATGGACCGCATGCCTCGTGATCATCGAGTCCACAGCCTCCTAACCTCTTTGATCATGCCCTCTTTTTAATTACCCGGAATGCTCTCTGGGGGTGCACCCTTTCTGCCATGTTCACAAGGAAAAAAGGAAACAGGAGAAGGAGAGGGAAGGAGAGAAGAGGCTCCGGGGTGGGTGGTTGTGTAGATTGATCTCCAGCTATCTCCAGCTAATCCTCAGGCCCAGATATCCTGTGTAGTGAGTGTTAAGTCGCAAAAAGAGGACTTTCAGGATTTCCACAATCAAGGGAGGGTGTTTCCTTCTCTTTTCTATGAAAATAATCCAATGTTTGCTGCAGTCAGAGCCGAAAAGAAACCAGGTACTGATCAGTCTAACCAATACCACTTTCATAAAAGATTTCACAGGTAGGTGTATTGCATTTTCCTGCATTTACGTTAGCAGTTCCATGTCAGCAGGTGTTTTCGTAGTAAAAATTATATGAAACAAAGAGAAAAGTGGCAAACCCTCACATTTCTGCAGTTGGAAGCAGAGAATGTTTTGAGTTTTTGCTTGAAAAATGACAACGGTTCAGTTATTGGCCGTTGTTTGCCAAGAAATAGTTACAACACATAAAACCACCACTTGTTTTTATATTTCTGTTCACATATAGATTGAACCATCAAAGTTTAACATGGTAGTTAGTAAGCCCCACTGCCTTGGTTAGGTATATTTTCAACTCTGGACAAAGGCAGACTAGCTATTTCCCTGTAAATCAAGTGTTTGTGCAAAGCTTAGCTTATTTAAAGTAACTTTTAATCTTCCAGTTCTGACATGACAAGCTTTAACTTACACAGTACTTGTTTTTGAGAAAAGACGAATTAGGTACATTCTGTCCTTAGATGCAATAGTATCCCCTGCCACTGTCAAGTGCTGCTATCCAGCTGATAATTTGTACTGAACCTCAGAGCTTCAAGTCATGACTAATGATGAAGCCCTCATGTTAATATGATAACAGGAGGCACGGCTGGACACAGGTTTCAGCTTACCCTGACATCACGGCAAAAGATATTGATCCAATGTAATTGAAGCAACACTATTCTTTCTCAGAGCATATAATTAGCAGATCCTGTATCTGAAAACTGTCTCCAGTTATAGTTAATTGCACTGGTGAATTTATATTCATAAAAACCCCGTTAAAAATATTGACTAAATCATTGTAAGCATGATTTGATATGAAATTAAATGTCTTTCTTGTAAAAAAGAGAATCTTCTAAAACCTTCTTTCAGACATCACATGACTGCAACATAATTCAGTGATTTGTGTGATAACAGATCTGCTAATATGAATCGACGTATTTAAAAAGGTTGGCAGTTCGATAGATAGATCAGTTATCCTACGTCACAAAATCTAGATCTTCCACAAAAAGGAGTGACAGGAGCAATGGTCCGGGACATCGATTTATGACTTTCAACTTGTTATCATGCTGTGATTTTCTGTCTCTCAAACACTTCAGTTGCTGAGTATCTGAGGACATCAAGAGACATCAGAGTATCTGAGGACAGCCTCTCATCTGAGATGAGAGGATTAGAGAACTGCCCGCGTATGTTTAGGACATAAACAGACCGCCAGATACTCAAAGTCACAATAGAAGGAACAGTATGTCCAATATTTCAGAAGCTTAGTAGATGAAATGTGGAATAATGGACACAACAATCAAATCAATAGCATGTTACAGATTGTGGTACAGCATGTCAAGACAAAAATATATTTTTATAAGGTTGCTCCAGTGACACTAGCAGCAGTATGAAATGTAATTCAGTTCTTTGTCATTACGGTCTATCACTGTTATGTTGTTGCTGTGGTGAGTTTTCTCCATGTTGCTTTGTGCAACACCAAGGCTCAAGGATGGATCTGTCATAACAGTTATACTGCTAAAATGCCACACATCTGACAGAGGTGTGAGGTGCACATATGTCTCAGAGAGAGTAAGCTGGTGCTTAGCCAGGACTCAGATTGCTGTCTTCTCACTTGCTGCCAGCACAAGTCTGAGAGAGAGTGATGTCTCACAGGGTAAGCTTGTCGACAGCCCAATGTAAGGTAACGTTACATGTGGAAAACATGATGATATGCATGATTTTGTATTTCATTATGTATTATAAAGGGGCGCCCCATCAATTTTACATATCAAGGTTAGTTCGGTGTAGCCCTACTAATGTAATGAAGGTCATTTTGGCTTGGGCTCGGAGACTATAAATTTTTAGCAGAAAGCCTGTCGTGCAAACTGGAGGCATCGAGTTTGAAAACCACGGGTATTTTCCAAGAAGAGTGTCTAACAAAATATTTTATTGATTTGCGTTGTGGGAAATATTTGAGGCTCTGCTGCTTTAATTTTGATTATTCTTTTTCAGATCCATTTCTTATAAGTCTCTCAGTTTTATGGAAGTGCAATATTGAATTATCAAACATTATTTATGACTCCATATACACTGGCTGACAATAATATCATTTTATATTTCACATATATAAATAAATAAAAAGATGTACATTTAAAGTAGCTCTGCTGTTAATTGCTTTGCATGTATAAATGCATAAATGTATACGCCTTACAGTTTTGAGTATAGTCTGTTTAGTATATGTTCAACATTACAGTTTTACTGACATGTTCACTTTATCCAGCAGCTGCAAATTGGAGATATCAGCAGACAAACTTTATTATCTCACACATATTATTTCACTCACACTATGTGAGATTTTTTTCTGAGTGGCACAGAATAATTGATTTATTTTACACTTTATTTTGTCATTGCAGCAGGTCCTGTGGCTCCACTAAGACACCCCAGGCTTAAGCCTCTGCATAAGCAAACTAATTGGGCTAAAGATGCTTTTAGAAGACAATGGTCCTGAGGGTCTGCTGGAGGAGACACAGATTATCCTTCAGCCACAGGCAACAAATTTAATGTGTAGACTAGACAGTGGAGGCTCAGTTGATCCCATGGAAATTTTTACCAAAACACACAGCACAGGTGTTTTTCCATTAGCTGTAAAATGAGAAAACCTAATTTTTGGGGTGTAGCCAGGAGGCCATTAATGTTTGAACCCACTGAGGACAGGGCAGCAATGATTTAGGAGTCCATTTACAGAGTTCAAATACACACATTTATAATAGACACAGACAGGTAATAATAATAATAATAATAATAATAATAATAATAATAATAATAATAATAATAATAATAATAAAACTGTTTATTCATTATATTATTTGCATACATACATTTGTGTGTGAGTGTGAGTGTGTGTGTGTGTGTGTTTCAGCTAAATATAAACATCACAATATCTTATTCCCAGCATTGATTCAAAGAGGTTTCATGGCAAAAAAATTTTAATCTACCTAAAACACATCAGTGGTAAATGTCAGGTTCCGATGTCAGTCTCTGAATCAAAGAGCAGTGGCTTCTTGCCAGACTCATTATTTTGCACCAGCGTTCAACAGTCATACAGGGAGAAATCTATCATGCAACACAGCCACAAGACCTGCTGCATTTTAAGTGAGGAGTTTGAATCACTGCGATATTTGCTCGTATAGTGCTATCATTGTCAATCTTTCCATAAAGAAGTAAAAAATAGTTGAACACAACAAAGCCATCACACCAAATCTCTTAGGGCGGTCAAAAGTAGCAGCAGACGAGGCGTGGAAAATGGATCCACCAAAAGAGTAAATTATAGTACAACACTAAATTATTGAAAATCCCAATTTGATGATTAAACCCTGTTTCCACAGGTGGAATTTCCATTTAAAGCACATAACAGCAGTGGCGTCTCTGTGAAGTGGGTGGGAATATTATGAAGTTAAATGCAATGCCAACGCCTTTTTAATCAGTTTTGGCAGCAGCAATGATTATTTGTTGAGTTTATTCTGATGCATGAGCCACATTACTGAAAACCAAAAAATGTGATTACTATTTATGCAGGGAGAGATATCCAATTACACTGAAATCTCTTGGCAAATATTACCTCTTCCAGGATTTCACCTCTGCCAGCAGAGAGGCTTCCTGGGATAATTGAGTCGTGAGTTTTTGTCTGGATACGTGAATATTAGCTTATGCAGACCTAATCAGCCTATATCAAAACAAAGAAATGTTCCGTGGACACTAGAACAATGCAGTCCTGGATATTGCATCCATTTCTTCTAACAGTGTTGTATTGTTTGTTGTAATGTTAACCGCACAGGAGAAAATAACAGCAATTGCTGAATTACCTAGAAATGCTTATTTGCATATCAAAGGTAGTGGTGGTGGTGTGGTGGAGCAAGGTATCCATCCCATGGCTTCTCCTCTCTCTGTTCTTTGAGTGTCATTGTGCCAGAGGGAAAGAAAATTTAATTCTACTGTCCTACACAGAGGGGCTATTTCACAATACTCTGGCACCCTTTGATTCACTAATCATTAATTTCACCTCATCACTGCCATGGTTTGTTTGCTCTTTTGTTTTGCCAGGATTATTTGCGCTCAAGTCCCTTTGGTGCTCCTAAAAATATCCATAAATCCTTAAAATGTTTGTCTGTGTTCCTTTGTCATAAACAATCATTCATGGAAGGGGCATTCACAGGCTGTGGGCGGCATTCTAGTATTCACACAGTATGTGCCCCGGTTATTTGTCTCGTCTTCCTCTCTGCACTCCTTCAAAAAAGTCCTTGGCTTCACCCTGCCTAATGTGTCAGCTGTGCTCTAAGGACACAGAGCGATGCAGACAGGACAAGAAGAGGCAGCTTGTGCCCTGTGAACCTGCCTGTTGATGTTCTCTGCCGCCCTATCACTGAGTGATCTATTAATCACCCCCTCCTGTCTCCCCTGCCCTTTTTGCTTTGTCTCTGCAGCTCGAGTGTGTGACAACGCGATGCTGCGCTGTCAGAACGGTGGCACATGCCACCACCATCAGCGGTGCCATTGTTCCCCTGGCTTCACGGGCATCCTGTGCGAGAGAGCTCGCTGCCAGGGCCCCGGGGAGTGTGATGACCAATTGTCTGGACAGGCCTCCTTCCATCATCCCCCGATCGGCTGCCACCTCGCTCTTACCCTCGTAGTCCTCCCGCTATTGATTGTTTCCCTTTGCTGAGAGACCTGAACGGCCTCCCATCCACAACCAAACCCTAAGACCACATATGATGAGAATGAACTCTCAACCTTAAAGATATGAAGGACAAAGGATGTGTGGACAATGTGCTCGGCATACTAAATAAGCGACTCTTTTGTATATCCAAGGCCACAGTGGTGGGCGACAGTGTTACTAACAGGTTGTGCACTGATCTGTTATAGCAAATGATAGAAGGATTTCTGAGAGGCTTGGTGAAGTCACTGCTGTCTTATAATGTCACAGAGGAAACGGTTGGAGCCCTCACTTTGTGATTATGTCATTGGCTGATACTTCATTAAAGGCAGACTGGAGACTCAGATAGAGCTACCCACACACTGAGAGCAAACTGTACAAAACTAGACACATGATTTCTAAGTATCATCTGAAGTTATTAAAAAATAATAATGTGGACGGGGAAATCTTAAAAACATCTTGCCTCACTGCCTTCTTCCTTACTTGTTACCTTCTTCTTCTCTCCTTTCTCCCTCTCCCTCCCTCTTCCCTTTTCCCCCCTCACTCTCTCCTTCCTGTGCTTTGGTGACTCTGGTGATTTTTCTTTGCTGAAGGGTGTCTGTTGTTTTGCCAAATGCTGCACATGTATTATTATCAAGCCCCTTGACAAGTACCAATCTAGTACTTTCTTTATTTCCTTTCTCAGAGGCTTTGTAGTCATGCTTGAGCTCACCTGTACAGGAAAAAAAAAAGTTGTAACATACTGTAACTGTATTTAATTTTTGTATAAAACAGATATTTTCAAATCGCAAAACAAAAAGATGTATTACTTGTTTTCTATTGCTGCCGACCTGTCCTAGATGTGGACTATGAGTGCGTAAGGAGTTTGGTTGTATTATTTCTTTGCTTGTGTGGCACATGGTTCTCTTCATTTGAGAGCTGCTGTCAAAACTGTTTACATACACACGTACACTTCCACCAAAGGGAAAAAGAAAAACATGTCTTTGTCTTGTTGTTGAACAGTAGTAATTTTATTAAGTAGTAACATGACATTTGAGACAAGATGTGAAACAGTGTATTGTTTGTAGATAGGTACAAGCCAATGACAATAGCTGAATGTCATTTTAAAGAATCTTTGAAAGCTATCAATGCCAATCTTTGACCAACTCACTGAAGCAACAGTTGCCGGTAACAATAATTTCCTGGGTCTGTGACTAAGGCTGTTTTTTTCTGATGTGCTGTAACCCATCCTTCTTGTGCTCATGAAACGTGGGAGAATCAGAGGAATCTCAAGCCAAAATCCCATCAGCTTTATGTAAATTTAACAAGAAGACTTGGAAAAAATGAGATTGCACGGCTGTCGCAGAGGTTGTCCAGCTCAAATCTGTAATCAGATCTAATCCCTGAATCAAATGGAAAGAGGGGGAAGGTTTTCTGAGCTGGTACGGTTGAAAGCCTGCATCCCGCTGTGGGAGCCTCCGCAAAGCAACACGTTCAGGAAATGAGCTTTAATTCTTGGAGGGTCAATGAATAGAAATGAAGTCGCATCCCACTGGGTGACATATTGAGCACTGAGACCAATTTCATTTGAGAGATTAATTTTCTTCCCAAGGTTGTCATGAAACACCTAATTGTGTTAGAGTCTACTGTAAGTGCCTCTCATTAAATGACACTGTCAATGAAAAGAGTAGAGAATGCCTTTTTTGAAAGAAACTCTTGCCTTGGAAAGAAACTTTTTGGAAGTAAGGAGGAGGTATTTGAAATGAGTTAATGCACTGTGCAAAATAACTGGAGAGGAATGGACGATATTCAGCAAATAATACATTTTTGGAAGACAGAACAAAAGATCATGGTCAGCATTAATGAGCTGGAGAGAATACAAAAAGCAACAATATGATTGTCCATTAGTTTCAATTAGAAATTAAAGTAGCAACATCAGTAAATCCTTAAAAAGTTTTGCCCTCAACTTCTTCCCCAAATGCTGACTGTGCAATCATAGCTTTTTCTATCACAAATAGGTACAGCAGTTTTGTCAAGCTATGGATTTTACATGTTGAAAGAATGATAATGTAATACTGGACGTGCTTGTAAAGTTGCCCGTGATTCAGCTCCTCTTGGATAACCATGACGGGACGACTGTGAATCTTCACAGAAATGCAACAAGGAACGTTTCATACTTGCGAGGGTTGCACATTTAAAAAGAAAAAAAAAATAGAAGAAGCTCCCAGTACCGCATTCACTGTAGCATTTTCTGTTTCTGTACTGTGTAAAGCCAGTCCTGGATTCTGTCAGAGTTCACGGTAATGTTAGCAGCTCTCTGTTATTCATTTGGGCAAGTTTACACGCCAGCAACCCCAGCCAAAACTTGTGATCCGAGATAGTGTTAGGCTCACCAAATATGGTCCATACTCATTTTGTCTTGTAACATTTAAAGTGACACATACTGTTTAAAAATACAAACAATAAAGCTTCTGACCTCTGTCTTTCTTGTCCAAGTACGTAGCTAACAAGTATGTAAGTAAATCAGATAAATGGGGTTTGGCTTTGTTAGAATTAAAATGTCTGATCTTACATGTGTCCTTATTGTACTTGGAATACAAAGAAAAAATTAGTGCCACACTGCAGTACAATATCTGGTGTCTTGTTTTCATGTTTCATTTCCATCTTCATGTATGTAGCCATCAAGTTTACAATATATATTTCAAGTTAATTTTAAAGTTGAAAACAAGTTAGTTGGAAACAGCAAGAAATTAGCGAATGCAACTAACTGTAGCTTAAATAGCATGCTATCTACTGCTGACAAGCTGTTTTTTTCCAGGTGGGAAAATGGACCGTCTCCAGCTGGAAATGAGACACCTGCTTTTGTCTATCTCTGTCTGAAATCAAGGATCCATTCTTTCAAAATTAACAAGATTTTCAACTGTAAATTTGTCCCCATTATCATTATAAACCACATGCACCAACATATGGCAGGGCTTGGCTACAGGTCAATGGCAGATGTGACTAAAACTGACAAATGACTGTGTTCTAACCCCAAATACAGTAATAACATCATGTCTAACCACCTTCTGTGATTTAATAGTTTTGTTCAAGGTTTCTCTCTCTGAACTGGCTGTGCAGAATGTGAAGTGGCACACTTGAGACTGTTTGTGGTGACAGTTTGAGGAAAAGAAGTTTTAGAGCCAAAGTACGTGTGTGTGTGTGTGTGTGTGTGTGAAAGACAATTACCTTTATGACATGTTAGTGCAATAAAATTGGTGTTTTATGACACTTGCTCGTGGCTTTGGGCGGCATTTAGCCATTTGCAACAAAAGTTTTAAGGTTAAATCCAAGTTTCTTGCACTTAAATGCAGATTATGGCACAAAGGGTTGATGAACAACTGGATGGAGACCATTGATCTGCCTCTAGAGTAGGTGCAACACCCTGCCAACATTGACATTCTTAGCCAGGGAGGGAAAATGAGCACCATAATTCCTCTACATGGCCTGCTTACAGTGGGAATATGGGCATGGGAATATTTAACTTTCCTTTTTCCGAGACCAGAATTAGAGACAGGAAAAGTCAAGGTGGCAACTACAGCAAACATAATGGCACTGAACACATGCACAAATACATTCTCCAAAACATTTTTGTTTAGCTCCAAGAGCTAAACAAAAATGTTGATATTTAAACTTACACATATCAGCAGCGGAACATTTCATGGTAATGATTTTTTGGTTGGCTTTTTTTTTTTTTTTTCAGGGGTGAGAATTCAGTGCACAAAGAAAAGACCTGAGGATTTTGTTCGCTAGTTGTGTTCCCTACTGTTCTATGTCACAGCAGAGCCTTGTCCTTCCTCCTTTCACTTCTAAGACTCAGGAGGGGGTATTAGGACATTTTTAGACATGAGCAGTCCTTGTGTTCTGCCACTGTCAGCACTGGTGGCACCAACAGAAAGTTACATAATATAAGACAAGGGGTATTCAGTATCTAGGAAAGAAGAGGCTCAGCAACATGACTGGAGCACTCAGCTTATAAGCAATCCAATATCCATATTCAGCTCATCAATGACACTCTTTGAAATGCCCAGCAGTAGAGCTCCAAGCACAACTTGGTGGTGTTCAGGGACAGAAAGCTGAACTGTCAATCAGCATTGCAAGTAATATTTGTGCAGTGCATATATGATGAGTGTTGCTATATAGAATCCCCGGCTTTGCATTTTCTTCCAAACCATTTGAATATTAATAATACTTATTCTAAAAATGGGTTTGTATTCCTTCCCCTGGCTGTTTTCAACTCAAGGACTATAAAGAAATACACCTACCTTCTATTTAAATCATGAATTTCACGGATGTTTTGAATATGTACAGTGATTTACAGCTAAGAATTCAAGTTAGAGGTTGCAGGTCCTTATACAAGTCTAATTTAGCTCTGTGTTTGTAAGTTTAAGTCTGCTGGCTCAGCTGTCACTGTAACAAAAGAAATGGAACTAGAAGTGTGGCTCCATGTGGAGAGTTTCAGTTTCCAAAAAGACCTCTTCCTTTGAGCAGCAGCACTATTCTCATAGAGTGATAGCTGCCTGCTGCCTGGCAATGGAAGTTGTTTTATTTATTTATTTGCTTGTCAGTTTGTTTGTTTGGATGTTCAGAAAGTTTTGTTGCAAGAGATATCCACCATTTGAAGAAAAAGTTACAGATAGTCTTGCAGAAATGATTGCGAGTTCCAAATTAAAACTAATTACTGTACATACTTAAGAAAGTTGGAAAACTTCTGAACAGACTTTGAGATGCTGGATTTAATTTAAACTTTTGTTATGGCAGTTACAGTTATGTGCTTTCATTCAAAATACAATATGTAAGACATGAACAGAAATATTGGTATAATGCTGCTTTTGACAGATTCAATATTTCTTAGCTGTGTATTTGAGTGTTCTGTGGACCAGTAAAAAGACGCTGAACATCACATGAGAAGGACACACTCATTTAAAAGTGCACTTCATGTGCTTCTATGTGTACAATACATATGCAGCCAGACGCTATGACTCATCAACATCTATAGGACCCTCCGTCCTCTTCATCCTAATCAATGTTTCAGCTCCAGAGGTAGAAATTGTATTGGCTCATTTATGGGACAACACATCAGAAATAGCACTTATGGAGGGGTGGGAGCAGCATGCCATCTGTGGCTTTATCAAACTTCTATTCACATCCCTGACATCGCAAGGACAGCTGGTGGGTGGTTCGCTGGCTTGGCACACAGAGCTAGAGTACACTGGAATCAATAGACAGAACAAAGAGGAAGTTAAGCTGCCTCTGCTGGAACATAATAGAAATACCTTTGTCCCTACTGCTCTTTCAGAGCTCTTGGAACGGAGGCAATATTTCCACTCTGCCCTCATCCATTAGCTCAAGAAATGTGAAAAATACTAATGTTGAAATCATGAGGTACAGGTCACCTGTTTCATCTGTAAACATCCTTGAATTGAGGACTCTTTCTGTAAACTTGTGTGAGATGTGATGGAGTCGATGTGAGTGTCAAATATTCTGCACAATTATTGGGAAAAAAATATGAAATTAAAAATATATGTTTCAAACGCAGAGGCGGCTTTGAGCAGGGCAGTTTGGATTCTGGCACCGAACAGAAGCTATAAAAAAAAAAATTAGCTTTCTTGTCACGACCACAAACCAATCTGATGTCCCCTCATTTCAATACAATCTAGGGCAGCAATCGGCTCTTCAGCTACAGATGGTAATCCTATTCAGCGTCACACACGATCACAGCTCGTCTATTTTTTCTCAATGCCAAATCCAGCACTTCTGGCCTTCAGTGCCACACCTAAATTGCAAATCAGCCCCGGCTGGGATTGGCACTGCAAGCCCCCGACACCCTGTAGAAGAAATTATTTATATATCAAACCGACGCCGTCCATAAATAAAAGATACCATTCACAGTCTGTTCCAGAGTTCCTGGAGCTTTGGAAGAAAACAGTTTATCCTGTTTTTTTTTCTCAGGAGGGATGTAGGGGTTTATGTTGGTCCCTGGGTTTCACCATGAGCACCTCTGAATGGGAAAAGAATAGTATACCTGTAGAATGTGTAAAATACCTGTTCCAAAGCACATGTAGAGTACTATCAGTTTCTAGATCATATGTATGCCAGTTTTAACTATTAGAATTTTTGCTCTACTGTTTTTACAGTAGGTACTAGATTGTTTGGGTTTGTTTGACAGGACCACACCATAAGTACCAGAAAGGATCCTGTTTGAGTATTTCAGTTTAGTTTATATTCTTTACATTTTAATTTAGTAAAATGTTAAGAGAAGGGGGCAGGGATGAACTGAGCTAAAGCTATAAGCTACACTGATTTTTTTTTTTTAAAAATTGAGGTTTTTAAGCTCCACAGCTGTGGAGAGCATGCACATATTTTGCAAATGGGGTTAATTATTAATCGCATTTTGCATTGGAGGTGCAGTAGTTTGTATTTTGGGGAGCTCTTTACCTCCCTCTTCACATCCCTAAAACCACAAATACAAGCAGAAAAAACGTAAGAAAAAAAATATCAGGGCACCTCAACTTAGGCACCATTTGGCACCCCTAACACACAATGAACATGTCACGCAGTCAGAGGAAATTATCACGGTACAGTTGTCAAGATGTGCTGATTTGTGGAGGGAATGTGACACAATTGCTGCTTTTCTGAAGAGCATCAGCGATATAGCGAAATAGGACAGCGGTGTATCCTGTTGTGTTGACTCACATCAGCCGACAATGACATGCATCAAGATGCCACCACCGTGCAGGCCTACGTGCGAAGATAACAGGTATTTTGATGCACGTCATATGGTGCCGGTGTGTGTTGCCCTTTCCACCCTACAAAATTCAAAAGCAAATCTCTTTAGAAGATTGATGTCCTCTTCATCTGGATAATCCGCAGACCTCACTGTCAGCAGTTTTCATAGGGATTATTTTGGTAAAAACTTGTCACCTCCATTGTATTAGGGAAACAGCACAGACAGAAATGGATATCTCAATACCTGAGCAAATAAAACCACAACTGTCTGAATTGCTGATACCGCTCGGCTTATGTGATGAAATAGGCTGTGTTTTGTTTCTTTTTTTGTTTGGTTTTCTTTTTGTTTTCTGACTCTAGCAACTTCTGACATTATTTTAACAAGTCTGTTATTTTCACAAAAAGTGTGTGTTCCACGTTTGTTACAAACCAGTGTTGACTGTGACACTAGTTAATCCAAGGACTGTTTTCTCGTGTATTGGAGGAAAGAGAGGCACAGGTGGCAGTGCTGGACCAAAATCCCAAAACAAAGAGCTGCTACAAAGAAGCAGTTAGAGAAGAAACAGACACAGAAAGATAGTCAAAGAGACAGACTGACAGGGACACGAGAAGAGGTAGTTTAGAGGCGCAAGACGATGGGCACACAAAAAGAAAGAGATTCAAGACACAGTGTGAAGAAATAAAGGCGGGAGTACAGAAGCTTTCATCGCAAAAAGACCGTCATGAAACAATGGTTCCCTGATGGAACAGGCAGAAGTAAACACAAACACTCCTGTTTGGCAGACCTGGAAGAAAGGATTGGTAAAAAAAAAAAAAAAAAAAAAAGAGGGAGACTGAGGGGGAGAGAGAAGGAGCAGGAGGGGTGAGAGACAGACAGGCCCTGCCAAAGCAGCCCCCATGATGAGCAGCGCCACCTCGTTAAACCTGTCCCCGGGAGTCACAGGCAGATGCTCTGCCTTTTCTATGATAATGACTGACCTGCTAAGTAGCTAGTGGCGTCACGCTTCTTTGAACAGCCATTGACCTCAAAGCTGTCACACGCTTTCACGCCAGTGCTGGTTCCAACTCGCCACACTCAGAAAGGGGCTTGTTGCACCATAGGTTTTGATGCTGGCCTAGATGTATTAATATTGCTTGTTATCAAATGTTCTACAAAAAGCCTTCCTTCTGAAATGGGCTTCATGAGTTTGTGTTAGGTTTCTGTGCTCAGCTGCGCTGCATGTGGGCATCAGATAGAGTTGCTACAGATTCACGATCACAAATTATGTCTTAAGACCTTTGAAAATATGCTCCCCAGCCAGTGCAAATTGGCATTAAGGATATGAAAGTGTTACCCATTAATGCACATTTATTCACCATTTTACATTTAGGGGACCCACCGCTGTCAAGCATCAAAGCACAGTCAGCACATGGAGCCATGAGTCAAGAGGAAGTAACGAGAGTGAGGGAGAGATAGAGAGGGAACGAGAGAGATAGACAGAGGAGGAGAGAGCAGCGGTTCTCTGAGGATTAGCTCATTTAGACTGCTTTGATCTGTGAGATCTTAATTGCTGGGTAGCACTGATAGAGTCCTCACAGAGACTTAGCAACACCATCCAGGCGAGGAGGGAGGGTGGTCATGTCCTTGCCTTCTCTTCTTCGTTCCTTCTTTCTATGGATAAACTCATCTCGGTTCCTGGACATTGCCGACTGATTGTACTTCTATTAATGATAATGCGGTGTCATTACAAAATTAAGAATTTGCAGCCACACTGACGCACAGTGGAGTTTTGAGTGAAACGCTGAAAACATGCTGATATTGTGCAGGTCATGTTTACCAAGTTCACAGTCTTGGTTTATTGTGTTAGCATGGTAATATTTGCTCATTTGCACTAAACACAAAGGGCAATTGAGGCTGATGGGGGTTGTGCAGGTATTTGGTCATAAACTTAGGTATTGGAAAAAGTAAAATTTTGACCTGATGATGATAGTAAAGGAATAGTGTTTCTGAATGTAAATACATTAAACAAAACAAATGACTGTGCTTTTCAAGCTGTAAATGCAGGTAGTTTTAAAGTTTTAAGGCTCATGAATGTTTTTATATGTATTGGCTGTTTGGTGGAGTCATCCTCACTCAAGTCAGATCCTGATTTTATGTTATTGTGGCCATTAAACAGTAAATGTCAGCTGCAACTGCTTCTGTGGGATTTGTTTGAGAACTAAATATCTTCTTCTATATTCTCCTGCAAGGTGGCTTTTTATGTACAATGTTTGAATGTAGAAATACTCTGTGGCTGTAGTTTTATGATTTTGTAAGGAGGTTGATAGTCACAAGTCAGCAGTTGAATTTAAATCTTCCAGATAAAGTCTTTCGGAGAGACGAGCCCTTTTGAGAGGAACTGAGAGCTCACCGTATTTGAGGGCAGCTTCAGCTTTTGCTAAATCCTTGTTTAACCCCCATACAGAGATCCAGAGGGGCTGACTGGCAAAGACCGGGGGTTAAGGAGATCATTCAGACAGATGAAGGCGATGCATGGCTTCCTTTTCTCTCTCTGTTTTTCTCTCTGTCTGTATGCCTTTTGTCTTTCTCTCCTCACATGCACACACGTAGCCCCACGCACCATCCTCTTTCTCCCCGTGCTTTATCTACTCCATGCAACCTTGTACACCCATTTCTCTCTCTCTCGCTCTGGCTGCTGTCCAACTTCTCTGTCATCGCCTTTCATCTCTTTGGCTAAGACAGGAACAGGCAGATTAAGGAGAGGAAGAGTATTAGGAGAGCCATTCTTTCTGCCTCTTTGTGACGGGAGGGTTACTGTTAGCGCAGCAGAGCCCTCCCTCTGCTGGGTTTGGTCATTAGAGAGGCTGCAGAGCAGTGGGGGAAAGTAAGCCTGAGGAAGTGTTTACATTACAAGAATACTGATATTGTGAGGCTCTGGTGTATATGTGCATTCTATTTTTGCATTCTCATATTTGACAGTACATTTCAGTTGACTCCTATATTTCAAAATCCTGTCAGGGGAAAGGGAAATAAATTAATTAAAAAAGTAGAAAGAGCACATCAAATGAAGCCAGTGGGTTCACTGAAGAAACATGTGCCAAAAGCCAGTGGAAACATTATGGTTATGGAGATAATTTGATAGTAACTAGGGCTTAATCTCGTTTAATTAATCAAATATGTTGCAAGAAAAGATAGTGTATCTACCAGCAGCAAATTTTGATTTGCAAACAGAACTGGACTCACAGTCAAAAGACAGGAAACTCATAACCTGAAGGTAAACAAACGCTTAGGGCTTACAGGAAAACTGTGATCTATTAAAATCAAAAGCTGTAGTCCAACAAACACTGTTAAATTTGTAAATATCTCAATAACACACCACAACTGTTTCCAATTTACTAGGACCCAGATGCAGATTCACACACAGAGGCAGGAATCAAGTTCAAACAGTTTATCTCTACTAGGAAAAAAAAAAAAGAGCAAAAGTTCGTGGGCAGGCAGGCAAAACCAGTAGGAGCCTCAGGTAGGTGAGGAGGGGAATCTAAGTTGGGGAGAGAGGGTCTGGGGCTGAGGTGGAGGGCAGAGCATGGGTTGAACTTTTCCAGGAAACCAGAGGTTAAGATGTCAAAACCAACAGGTGGATATGTGGCTAGTGATTCTGAAGCACAGACAAGACAACCAAAGGTTGGCAACTACACACAGACTGAGATTCTCACAAAGGTAAACTTTTTACTAGAACTAGGTCAGTCAAAGTTTCTACCATGATGGATGCCAGACAAACAAGAAGAATGGACTGAAGCACCAGTCTTTAAATGCAGCAGGGAAGTGGGTGTGGTGATGAGTAGATTTCCAACAGGTGTGCAGGTGAAGTGGCGGGAAAGGTAACGTCCCCACACTCTGTCCAAACGAAAACACACACACACACACACACACACATTATCTCTGGATGAGATAATGCAGATTTTTAGAGCAATGAATACAACAAATACATTAAAAAAACACAGATCTGATGTGATCTGGTGGTTTGGAGTAGAGGATCAGCGAGGCTGAAGACAAGGGGCTTGGCTCCTGAACAAGGCAGCAGCACGTTTCATAAACGACTGCCACCTGCGTAATGGAGATTAATTTGAGAGTCCTAAAGGGCTCTCGCATGGGTCGCAGGTATAGTTTTTGTTTTAATTAGTGAAATGTGTCAAGAATCCCATGACAGGAATGATCTTGTGTTGCAAATAGCAGCCTGCATGTTGAAAATTGTGCGAGGGGCCCAAGATTGTTTCCTACTTCAGTGATGTAGATTGTGAAAGAAAACAAAGATCTTTATTTCTTCACTTACATGTTTCTCCACCACGACTGTTCTCCGACGTCCCTCGTTCTCTGTTCTGTTTGTTTAGCCATTATTTGAGCACAGCCAGTTTTTTCTCTGAGCCTCCACAACTGTGTCAGACACAGGTGTGATTTGTGATGCAACTGTAGAGCCTTTGTTCCAGCAATGTAACATTTGTCTGAAAAGGGAAAAATAGCCTATCAAATTTCAAAAGTACAATTCAAAGAGTATGCTTTTATTAAATATTGATGTCACACACATGGTTAGCAGGGTGTTAACGTTTGAAGGAAAACAGTATCACTTGATGCCCTTGTGCTACCTTGCACTACAGTGAACAGCTGTTACATCACCCTTGAATCATTCATTCTGAAACCAAAAAGAGTCGAGGTAAACACAAAATCTGTGGAATGTAAAAGGGCTCTCTGGTTTCCACAGCGAATGATTAAAAGATGAAGGAACCCGCAGTGAAGTATAGACCTTTACCTCCAATTACACAATCTACCCCGCACATGCTCTTTTAAAACTTACTTGGCTTTGTAATTCCTTTTGTGCACATATTTTTTTCTCTTTGATGACTTCACGTCTGAAGGCTAACATAAGAACTGGGCTTCTCTTTTTTTTCCCTTTAGTGCCATTAAATGGGAACATCTTGAAACATTATCAGAGTGTGTGTTCCTTCCTCCTTTTGATGATTCACCATATTCATTTAGCCTTGTGGGGCTAGTTGTAATTGTGGTAGCTTAAAGCTTAAAGGGATATTCTGATATTTGGGGAAGCACACTTATTTGCTTTCTTGGTTAAAAAATCAGATGACATGATTGATACCACATGATTGATACCACATGCTATACAGCATGTAAAGCTACAAATAGAAGATAATTAGCTTAGCTTAGCATAAAGACTGAAAACGGCAAATGGGTAGCCTGAATATGCTCGAAGGTAACAAAATCCACCTTTTAACTTTATTACCCAAAATGGTGAACTATTGCTTTATATTTGGGCGGGAACAATTAAAGGGTAAGGCAGTTTTTTATTTTTGGCATCAATCTCGTGCCTCATGAAGGGGGTAATTAAAGATGAGGTTCAGATTCAATTAAACACTGTGATCAAAACAGAAAGTAAAATAAACCGGCAACAAAAGCTTCTACTCTGTCTCCAGATATGATTTCCTGTCCAACAGTGTCAAATCTCCTTTCAGAGATTGCATTTAAATATCATATGGTTTATATCAGTCTGGTGGTTTCAATTTTTAAAATAAAAAAAAGAATCTTCGATAGAAAGCTGGACATAGAAGTCTGAATGGCCAAGAAGGCTGTAAGTGTTCCAACAACAGTCAAAGCTCCTCAGCTCCTGCATTTCAATTTGGTGGAGTACCCTTGGCAATGCGCTGTCAGCAGGATCTGTGTTCCAGTTGGGTGACTGAGCCTTCCTGGTATCGAAACATGATGACAGTGAAGGCAAGTTCTTAGGCCAGCCAATGGAGTCATCAATAATAAGACAAGGTGAGAGGTTAGGGAGCGGGGAGGGTTATCTGGGTACAGCACATGCACTTCCCGGTGGGCCACGGGGGCAGACAGGACCACAGAGAGGCGAGATATGGTGTGACGCTCCTGGAATCAGTGATTTGACATCTGCTCTGCGTGAGAGTCTGTAAGAGGGCAGGAGAAGGCTTTTGAGGGCACTGCTGCTTCTTCTTAAGTCTGAGTCTCTCGGTCTTATCAAAGAGATCTGACTTGCAGGGCACAGAGAGTGGATGAGCAGCATGGTGCTCAGTGGAGGTGGTCAGCTTTGAATGGACACTGAGAAGACGTCAATCAACCAGCAAAGTCAGTCCTCCTCGTCCACATAGGTAGAGGGAAACCAGCCCACCTGAGAAGCAGCAAAACAGAATGCAATTCAGACAGCAGCACAGAACCACACACAATATAAGACTGGGTTTATTTTCACTTCAAAGATTAAATAAAATGTGTGCGGAAATGTGCCACAATGACAGGATTCTACAGCAGACATACCATGCCATCGACCTCTCCCTTCCACCAGCCACTGGACATCTTGGTGTAGATCTTGATAATGTCTCCCTGTTGAAGTGAAAGCTCCCGTGTGTCTCTGGAGCAGAAGTCGTAACGTGCCACTGCAATACCCACCACCCTGGGAGAAAACACTGAGACAGAGAGCTCTTTTATTGGGGGCCATCTACAGTAAATTTCACAAATATTCTAAAAATACTCTCTGAGGCAGGCTACAGAGTGATTTAGTAGAGATGCTAGAGCAACAACTGGAAAAGACCTAAACAAAATCTCAGTCAGCAGGTGCAGTTATGAAGCTCTTCGCTGTCGCTGGTTCACCAAATCACAGAATCACCCTCCATACAACAATTTAATCAGAAAGTATGGTTTTTACAGATCTTTCCTCCAGCTATTGCAACCTAGCAATTTTGAAAAAATTTCCTACTCACTAACTTTGAAGGGAAAAACAAAAACATTCGGCACAATCTGTCTGTGGCACCCTGCCATTCAGTGTTTGGAAAACTTGTCCTCTTGAAGCCACTTTCTCCTCTGCATTCAGAAATCCCAGGCTTTCTAAAAGTTTTCCTCTTAACTCTTAGGTTTATCACCAGACATCCTTTTAAGAGCATGGATGTTTGGTGACGAACATCTAAATTTTATATAAAATTTCTGATAAAACTTTGAAAAGAAAAATGTAAACTCAAGGTTCACTCCAGTCTGATGCAAGTTTGGCCCTTGAGTGTGGATTGTTTTGTTTATTTGGGTTTTTGGTTGTTTGTACAAGGTTTACAATGCTGTAAAATACACTTCTCACAGACCTTATCCATATTAAAATGACTATGATTAGATTGTAAGGATGATAAGGCAGCAAAGAGCCTTGACACATTGCTCTGTGTCATACTACGAGTAAAAGAAATTAGAATAGACTAGAGACAGAGATGAGAAAATAAACCTGAAACACAGAAGAGAGCTATATATGGCTGCCCAGCTTGGCGGTGCCAAGAACACAGTACAGATGAGAGGTCATGGATTATTGTGGTTATGTGTTGTTCTTATTAAAGAACAACACATAACCACAGTTCATCTTTGACTCAGCTCACGCACTGCATCAGCTCTTATCAGATTATCCGGGGTTTGTCCTACACATGCAAGTCAGGGCTCATGTTACATGTGAACACTGGTGTGCATAGGTTTGTTAACCTTATCTGTGCAACGCTACTGGGAAATTATGCTGGATGAAAGGAATTCATCTACTCCCTCATGCACATACAGGCACATATCCCACCAAGACAGATGCTGAAGCCCACACATACATGCATGTATACATATGTTCATGCACATAGTGCACACAGAGGATGACATAAACAAAGTCATCCTAACAGATTATTATACTGCAGTCAAGCCATGTCAGCAGAATGGAGAAAAATGGAAGAAAACCTCCTGTTACTCCAACTTGGAATCATTTACTCATTATTTCTGCCACTGCTAACCTTGTAGTCACAACTTATAAATGGATGGTAAGCTTAAATTGCCCCTTTTTATTGTGATACATATGTTTTGCAGTTCGTTAACAAGTGAAACTATACAAACAAAAGTGTTTAGCCCATTTTAATTAGCTGAACTGACATCATTATTGTTGGATTTTAGTCAAATGTAAATGCCAGCAGTGGTGGCTTTGCAGCTCTTTGCCACTGATTTGTTGATACATGTGCAGTTCTTTTTCCAAGTGGGATGTATTATAGCAGTCAGAAATTCACAATATCTTTTTTGGAATTACAGGAGTTTTGTGTGGATGCGGTTTTTCTCCCCAATTACAAATCTGTATGGTTCATGCAATATTACGTAAAAGCAGCATCATTAGACTACATTATTATACAGAGACAGAAAAACAAAACAAGTCTTTGGGAACCTGGAAATGTGGGCACACAGTGAGGGAGAGACAAGGAGAGTAGAAAAGCTGTACCTGTACCTGACCAGAAAGGCGAGGAGGAGGGGGGAACAAAGCTGCAGCTGCCAGGAGGAACTACAGAGAAACAAAGCGAGTGATGAGGGGTTCAGGCCGTAGTGGGAGCAAAGAGAGAACATAAGCAAAGTAAACACAAGTCTGACAGAAAGAGAGTGTGAGAGAGGGTAAAGGAGAGAGAGAGAGAGAGAGAGGAAAAGTTGGCAAAGTCAAAGAAAAAGCAAAAGCAAGGACGGGTGGGAAGAATCAGAAAGGAGAGAAAAACATTGAAAGCAGCTGATAATTTACCTGGCACATGCACACATTTTTACATAACACTGACCAAGAAAAGATGTGCTAATTGAGTAGTTATTAATACACTTTCAGAAATGAATGTCTGAAAGTCCATGTTGTATTTTAGTTACAGATAAGTGAAATGTTAATATTACAGTATACAATGATATATTAGACAACAGTGCACTTTCAAGTTTGTGGAAGCAGTTTGGGAAAGGCCCTCTCCTGTTTCAACATGACAATCCCCCCATGCATTAAGCACCGAGATGGCTCTAGGGTGGGGCTAGATAGGGCTATAGCCCCAGTGAAAATTACAACAGCCCCAAACATGGCCCTGTCAAGATATTACAATTTTCACATTCAAAATCTCATTTGATTTCCTTTATTCAGCTGTTGTTCCTCCAGTTCTCTAGCTGATCCGGTCCAATAGTGCCCCCAGCTGCCCTTGCCAGTGCCTGACCTCAACCCCATTTAACACCTTTGGGATGAACCAGAACGGCAGACCTTGTCGCCCAACATCAATTTGCCAACCTCACTAATGCTCTTGTGGCTGAATGGGAGCGAATCCCTGCATCCAAGTTCCAGTCTTCCAAGGAGAATGCAGGCTGTTACAGCAGTATAATAATACCGATGAGACAAGCTCACATGAGTGTAAAACTTGGCTGTCCAAATATTTTTGGCCACTTAGTATAGCTTCTACAACCTTCCCCGGGGTCACACTGCATAATAATTCAAAATAACAACCTTTTGAGCTTCAGACCAGGTGAGCCAAAGTAGCAGCATGGGGGTAAGTATACATCTGGGCCCAGCATGGCGCCGTAACAAGGCTTCAGCTGGGATTCCACACCGCGGAGCCACAGACTTCTGCTCCCATATGAAATCCCATCTGAGCCAGCCAGACCCTCACACTGGGAAAACCACCTCCTGTCAACACAACAATATGGTTCCATGCCTTCTTCCTCTCCCCCACAGGGATAAGTAAATGCAGGCCAGTACGTGTCTGACCGGAGTGCACACAAACAACTATACGCATACTTGCAGGAAACTGATACAGTAAACACAACAACATGCAGTATAAACGCACATGTACTGGGCATTCAATCATAAACTAGCACTAGAATTTGACACCAGAAGTTGATACAGTTCAGTATCATTAAAATAAGTATTATGCAATAGCCTGTAATGTTTTCAATATTTATCTAATACATTTTCTAATATTTTGAATGGTATCCATTTATAATCACCGCAGTCAATTTAAGACAACAGAACTGTGAATCCTGATAGCATCAATAACGCAACTGCAAAATGACCCCCCCCCCACAATAAAAATACATCTAAAATTATTTCCCAGCTCTAACATTCACTCAAATAAAGCTCTCAGTCAGACTTAATTAAAGATGCTGGCTGGGGTTTTCCAAACAAATTACTCCAGAGTTTTGATGGCGTTTCAGTAGTTATGCATCTTGTGATTGTTTGCTCAGCCTTGCGTTCTGCTTTCTTTGCTAGAGGTGTCTGTTTTGAGATTCAAACTATTTTCTGTGTGTTTTTTTTTATGTTTTGGTATGACATCTGTCTTTCCGCAGAGGCTGTTTACCAGACAGAGAACGCGGTGCCCACACTAAGTCTGTCTATGGGGGTGGACGACTTAAGGCAATAATAATCTATCCCAGAATGCACTGAGGCAACGGCGGGTCTGTCAAGGCTTTCTCACAGAAGGAGCCGTAGTGAGTGGCAGTGAGGCACAAAAACACCTCTTGCAGAGCTTTGAAGCCTGATGCGCAGGGAGACCGAGGCTGCCAAAGGAGGCAGGGGGACAAGGATGTAGCAGAATTTTACATCCGAATAGACACAAAGGGCTAACTTTGACTTTGTTCCAGCGTTCGCCTGCTTGCCTCAGCTGCTGCTGCAGCGGCTGTGGTTGTTTACACGTACACCTCCCTCTTTAAGTTAAGACAGTTTACCTCCAGCTGCTTCCTGCTCTTTTACATCAGATCATATTTGCAAACTTTTCCCAGTTTTGTGGAAACAGGCGCAGTCCCTCAGTTGGACCAGGGGTATCCCCCAGGTGTGTGTCAGCAGGCGGCTGTCACACAGTTTTCTCTGCTGCCAGCCCGAGTGAAATGTCATGTCCTGTCAGGAAAATTGTGAAGCCATCTTGGAGCTGAGCAGCGTGCAGTGTGACGTTTGGAGTAGCAGGCTCCTGGTGCTTGCCTGGGGCATTGGACCCTAACTGGGACCTCTCTGCCAAGCCTGGTGAGATGCCGAGGCTCCTTTATATTTCTTTCACTCACTGTCTCTCTCGCTCTTTCTTTTGTCTTTTGCTCTCCCTTTATCTCTCTTACCCCGTACTTTACCTTTATACTCTGCATCTCTCTTTTAGCCCATTTACACGTGATATTACCATGTTTTCTGTGTATAGAAATCTTGTGTGGAAAACCACAAAGGTGAAAATGCACTACAAGGTCGGATTGGCTATCGCACATGGAGGTGGTCGAGCTTGTACTGGAGCTCTCTTGGAAAAAACCCTTTCTTGCTGAGAGCTAGATGTGAAGATCAATATCTCCCTTTTTTATATATATATATATGTGTGTGTGTGTGTGTGTGTGTGTGTGTGTGTGTGTGTATGTATGTATATGTATATATGTATGTGTATATATACACACATACATATGCATATATATATATACATATACATGTACATATACATTTATTTATTTATTTATTTATTTATTTATTTATTTATTTATTTATTTGTTAGGTAAGCTAAACATTTATATTTAGCTTACCATAGTTAGCTTAGCATAGAGAGAAGGACAAGGGGCAAAGAGCTAGGCTAGCTCTGTCCAAAGGTTAAAAAAAAATCGCCTATCAGCACTTCTGAAGTTCACTAAGAAACAAAAATATCATTTGTTTAATCCACACAAAAACCAAAGAGTGAAAATAAAAATTTGTTGCAAGGGTCATATGCAGAACTACTTTTTGGCCAGGGGCAGTAAATTGATATGATAATGATCATTATGTATTATTTTCATTCTAATGTAACATCTACAATTTCATGTGAGGTGAAAGCTCCAGAACAGCTCTAAAAAAAACACTGCAGACGTTGAATGTACATTGGCAGTAACTTGACTGATCGTATCATTTAGCATGAAAATATAGAGGCATGATAGAGGCACAACGATATTTGTTAGTGAAAACAATAACAAACATTTCATATCCACACACAGTCTAACTTAGATAGAAAGAGATAAGGTCCTGTCCATAAATCTGAATGATATTATTCATGCGCCGGAATGTTGTATTTAACTTTATTATGTAAATGACAAAAGAGGATCAACCATGCAAAACTGAAGAGGACTGTCTCCCAAGGAAAACTGCTTTGTGTTCCATCCTGTGCCGTTCCGCAGGGAATTGTATTAGCTCATTATGCTGTGCTAAATATTTCTAGCATGTCGCACATGTCAAAGATAGGACTGCCTCGGGTATTAAGACACAGTTTTAACTTGAGTGTCTAATAATGAAGCAAATGCTCTGTCAGCATGATTTTGTAATGTCAGCTAAGACATTTTTGTACAGTCCTTCAAAGTGAGGGCACAGTGCCATAAGCTGGCCTGTTATAACAAAATATTGCAAGTGAGACACTGATTCCAGCAAACTGCCTCTGCCCTCAGCTTGTTTTACTGTTTCTATGTAATGATCTGGGAGATGACAGTTCTGGTCATATGGAGAGGCTGTACAAGCAGATCTAGAACCTTCCCCGGGAAAAACAATGCACCGTATTTTATCTGAAGTGGACTGCTGAAGCAAAAACCCATGCCTCTGGTCCTCCAAACAGGTCAAAACAAATACTCGGAACTGCTTTCAACTGTAACTGGATCAAAATCTGATCTGAACTGGTAGCATTTTCACCTGTCAGACAGTCTCAGGGAGGGAAACTGAATGTTTGTGAAGACTCACCACTGCCAGCCTTGGTAATGGCCCCAGGCATGTTTCCATTGGACAGCTCCCTATAGGGGACCTGCAGAGTGGTGTCAAGACTGCTGAAACCTTCCTTCAGAGAGTGTTCCTTGTAGTACTCCACTAAGTCCTGTGTAAAACAAGCACAATAGTACAAAACATACTCTTAACATTAAAAGCGAGGGTATATCTTGATGGTTGAGTGTACAAATGTATAGAATTGAAAGCAAAGGCATGTGGGAGGGCTGGTAAGGGAGAAGTTGCGTGTTTGATCTTGACAATACAAAAGCAGCCAGTACTGAGGAAGAGTTCTTGAACAGGGCAACTAACCACAATATATTTGTCTACCTGCCCATTTCAAGTGTAGGTCCTGGAAACAGACTAATGTTAACTGCTCCTATACAATACCATGGCAGTTGCTTACAACATGCCCCTGACTTTGTGAGTGTATGCTTGCATGTCAAGAGAGAACTGTAAAAGTAGCATAATGTCAAAATGATTATCCTCAATAATGCTAGAGCAGTTTATAGGGCACAAAAATCCATTCAAAGTTAAAGCCTTTACCAGCACAGTCTTGAACAGTCGGCTCTCAGCGATGTAAAAGCAGCCATCCTTGGTCAGAATCTTAATGTGCTTGATTTTATTGTTGAACCTGTGGAGGATGAATAATACATGGGCTGCTAATCAACCATACATGGTTCCACATCAATCCAGTCTCTATGGTGAACCGTCACGAAGGTCCATCTGCATTGACTGTCAGTTACCATGCAAAGGCAAGCAACTCTGTTTAAGAAGAAGTTCACTCTCATCAGGTAATAGTTAAAAAATCATAGATTTCCCCAGTTTTACACTGTAAGATAAATTTATACTGTATACCAGTCATTTCCAATGTTTCTGGCTTGCCGACTCTTAAAATTAAGCAATATCCGCAGTACTTGTGACACTTCATCACAGGTAATGACTGTGTGCAGGAGATGTGAGCAGTTAAACCAAACAGTGCTTTTCCTTCTTAAACTGCTTCATTTGAAATAAACAACACTTAAAAAAACATGTGCAACAGAGAAGTATATTTTTCATTCTTTTTTTTTTTTGCCTTTTAATCATGTTGTGACCACTCAGGCTTCCTTCTTTATTTTTTTAAAGAGAAGAAACCCTATAGCGGAAGACGCCCTTTAGGTGAGAGTTTATGCTATGGGCCTGCTTAAATAGTTAAGTGAATAAATGATCTTATGACATGAGATAACCACAGCTCAGGCAAAGTACTTTGTTGTAAAGTAGTCTAGGCCAACCTTGAAAATACATATACACATACACATACATATATATAGTACATATATACTGCACACAAGCGGGAATGTGCTGCCAAGCCAATGCCAAGCACAGGGCTGTATATTGTATGTCTCCCATATGATGATGTGCAAGTTACACTTGGAGATAGATCCGCATTGTAAATCTCCCAATGCAGTATGTAACATATGAGAAGAATATGGTCATGTTGCAAATTTGCTGATGCATTATGAATATATGGGGAGTAATACATTATTGATTTGTGTTGAGTTATATGGTGCATAACACATGGAGACAGATGAGCCCTGTGTGGTCTTTCGTTCCTCTTAAAGGCTCCCGAGGATGCACGTACACACACAAGCACATAAACTTCATTCAGCACACACATAAACTGACCACTTGTAGCGTTTGACATTAGACAGTTCCAGTTGATTAGCAGGAACTCTCTGTATAAAGCTCCATTATCTCAAACAGCCATCCCGATAAGGATCTTAAGCAGTGAGACAGGCAATTAGGATTGGAGTGTTCAGAAGCTGGCCCTGTACATCAAAGCTTTGAGTGAGGAACGGTATGAGTCCACCAAACCAAATGGGCTGGAATGGTGTGTCACTGCCTAAATAGTCCTAACGTCCAAACACCATTTCAGAGTGGCCCCTTAATCATTATAATCTCTCGGAGCCGTCATGCCAGGTCAGAGCGACTCGATAGTCCTTTCTGTTTTTTTAAAGGCTGAACATGCTTTGATGGAGCCTGAAAGATATTTGCAAGTTAAATGGACAGCGTTGTATTTCAAAAGAGGGATACCGGGGGCACTCAACTCGTAGATAAAGCAGACATTTACTGAGGCCTAAAGGAATTCATGTTTTATCTACAATTCAAGTACGTTTCTAGGCTTCTTTTGAAATGCATTTCTAAGATTGATAGCCAAAAAGCAGCGCAGAGTATGACGAAAGCTATCAGGAGCTCCTTGAACATATGTCTGAGCAGAGGACAGAAGACAATAGATAGATGGTAAAATAGATCACCCATTTCCACATCTTCCCTATGCTGCATTCAGTTGAGATGTATGGACCATCGGAGGAAATTAAAATGAACTGCAAGTGTTAAGGTATGACGTATGGTTCAAGCAAAGCCTGTGGCACTGACACAGGAAGGCTCCTTCACTCAAAACATATTTTCTCATTTACCTCTAGTGTCTAGTCATGCAGAAAGTTTAGGTTTTCGTTGCCCAGCTTAAGGAATATTTATCTTTTCTACTTGACCCTCAATATAATCAAGAAAGAATTTAATGTTTGATCCTCGGAATATTAAAATATGACAAAAAAAAGAAATTAACAAGAATGAAAAGACAAATCAACATCTCTGCAGTGTCCCTGTTACTCTGGAGTAAACAGTAACTCAAATTTATTGTGAATGCTTGTCTCACATACAGTGGTAAAACAACTGAAATACACAAATGTCATGCTTGTGCTGTTCCTTTTCAGTTGTTCACATGCCTAAAAATAGTAGCATGTATTCGCACGCAACCTCGGCTAAACTCCAGTGACAGAGACCTGGTGCCTTTACAGTACACTGCCGACAGAACTAACTCATCACTATAACAAGTGGCTACTGATGTGTTCACCACATGTCCATATTGATATCAGGTGTAATTTTCAATTTGTGTTATAGCTATTACTGAGCAGTTGTGATTTACTGCATATATATTTCATTGTGAGTACAGATAGGCAGCCTGTACTGAATAGGTTTATACAATTCTATAGCCCTCCCTCCTCTCAGCTTCTATCCACACACATGTAACTCATTTGTGCCATGCCTTGTAGTACTTAAGAATCTGTTTATATATTACTTTAATACCCTGCTGAGGACTTTCAGAGGAAAGGAGTTGCTCGATTTTTTTTTCTCCTTTTGTTTTCAATTAACATCAAAGAGCACCTTTGTTCATTGCAAGCAATCTAGGGAAAATACAATTTTTTTTTTTTGGTTAAGGCAAAGATGTACTCCAGTTTTTTTTTCTTTCTTCAAAAGGTCTGCGGTTAACTTTTAAAATGATGACAGTCCTAACATGATCACAGCTTTGCCTTGTGAAGACTACGAGTTCAAAGTTTAACCAACAGCAGTGGCAGTGGTCCCTTCTTCTGTAGTTTTCAGATATCCATAAATCTCTGTGATGTCATGATCAAAAAATATGATGAAATTTAACAGTGGGTCTGGCACTTTCTGTATTTGTGCAGCTTCTTTACACGACATGACTGGCATAATGGAACTTTTCTTTAATAGGATTATCTCATGCGAAATTAGCTGCCTCAGCAGCCAGTATTAATGCATTTAAAAGCTAGCAGGAGTGGGAATAGTGTGTTTTCTGCTCATCAGTAGAGCAGCTGTTAGAGACTTAATGAATTGTTGTGGATGCAGAACAGTCTAAGACAGATATCTTAAAAACTGGAAACTATTCCCATGGCTTGATACCACCAGGGGCAAGAGAGGAAAATATGTTTGTTCTTGTTTTTTTGTAATTTGGTAGAACCAGCGCTTTAAAATAAATTCTGTCCCCCATCATCTGCATTACCAGCTTCAACTGTGATTCATCAAACCGGGCAAACTTTCTCCAATCTTCAGTTACAGACTGTTGATGATTACGTAGTCACTGTAACCTTGTTCTTCTCTGACATGAGTGGAACACAGCATGATCTCCTTCTGCTCTAGCCCATCCACTTCAGCATTTCATGAGCTGTTTGTTTCCAGATTCTGCACCATTGTTGTACTGAGCTGTTATTTGCATGTGGGCATTTTGTTCGCTTGAATGATTCTTTCCACTCGCTTCCCAACTCTCACAATAAGGTGTTTCTTGCCCACAAGACGGCTGCTGACTGCATGTGTTTTGTTTGTTTCACTGTTCTTGGTAAACTGTGCTGAATGAAAATTGTGGGAGATTTAGTGTGGAAACAAGCTGAAAACAAGCTGTCATATCACTTACTTTATACTGATGGCATACTCAGTGCATTCTTTACTCCTGTGTCGAACCAGATAGGTGCTGTTTCCTCGGTCCAGGAGCTCCACCTCAGCCTGGCATCTCTCCATGGGCCCTGCAAACCTGAACCACCCATGAACAACTACTGCACTTACACTGCAATCAATCATTCTGAACATGAGGATGAGAACAGTCAATACAATCAATAAAATAGAGTAATAATGATTTGTGGTTACTGTTAGAAATCTACAGTCATTTGTTTTCATCGCTTACCAGAGCTGGGCAGAGTAATCGACAGGTTTTGGAACCTGGCATAGAAAAAAACTGCGGTTATTTTGTGTTTTAATGGAGTCAATACAGGGGGGTGGAGGTCATTTGTGGTAATGTGATATTCAAGCCACATCTAATGGCTAAAAATCAGTCTTCTACAGTGAAAAAACTACAATTGAAAAGCACTACATTCCTTTGCTAAGACATCAATAGCAGCCATTATCCACTGAAAGCATTGTAATCACACTCAATGTGTCTTATTGATTACAAAAAATATGCACACTTACACACGGGCAAGGCCTCACAGCATCACTTGGAAAAAAGCCAATCTTGCTTGTCGCCAGAATTTTGCCCTGCAATGGCAATTGGCTGTTAATCGCATTATATTTGTCTGGGAGCAACTACACCTCTCTTTCTCTTTCTCTCTCTCTCTCTCTATTCCTTCCCCCCTTCCCCTCCCACACTCGCTTCAATAAATCCTCAGCAATTAGCACACAACAAGCAGTGCATCTAATTTGCAGCCCAAGTTAATTATGGTTCAAACTCTGCCGGCAGTTAGATTTGTGCTGCATCAAAACAAGAGCCTCGTTTAACACTAAATAATGGATCTTATTCTGGTCTTTGAATATCCAAACAGCATGAGCTCTCTGGCTCATGCTAAAGCCTAACAATTGCATTTTAGCTAACCCGCCTCAAGCAAACACAAGCTTTATATGAAAATTCAACAAACACTTTCAACAAACATAGTGTACAAAGACTTTTTTTCTCCAGCTAAATAAACCAATTTGGTAAAACAAATTACTTAATTTTTTATATAGACTTGCTCCTACATAGATAGTTCAGTTTATTTTATAACCTTAATTCTCTATCATGTACATTATCTTGTAGACAGTAATAAACATATATATCAACATTAAGCTCGAGATAATTTAAGTATCCAGTTCTGAGCTCCAGGTCAATTTGAAGTCCACTGAGTCAATCTGAGAAGACAGTGAGTGTTGAGGGCATGTGGAGCTCTTCATTCAACTTCCTGCCTTGTTTATGCTTTCCTCCTCACTCCTCTTTATTAGAGTAAGAAATGCTTTTTGGGACCGTGCAAGCCCTGGCAGTAACTAGATTGGAAAGCGAATCTTTACCCATCTCTATGATTCATTCTGTGTAATAACATTTCATCAAAGGTTTTTTGAGAGCCCCTCTCTATTTGTTATGCCTTCGATAAGCGTATGATAAAGATTAAACTTATTACTCTGTTGGCATAAACAGGCAGCAGCCAAAGGATCAAATGAAATTACAGTGATTGATTGTATTGTTCTGCCAGTGGGATGGGGGATAATTGCCTTCTGGGTAACAGGGGATATGAATTCTCAGTGTTCTGTAATTCCATCCTCTGGCGCCACTGGGGACGCTGAAGATTAAAGGTACCCTGTGGAGCTTTCATTGTAAGCAAACACGGTTTTGTTTAGATTCTGTGTTTCTCACCATAACGCATTGTGTGTGACCGTAAGACCTAACAAACTTGTTGAAAACTCTTTGAAAGCCTTTTTTGTATATCAGATTGTGTTTTTTTAACCTTCTTTGTCCTACAGTTTACGGCTCATTAAATTTTACACCACCAACTATTGATATGCATTACCACCTTCTGCAGAATTTTCACAGAAATATGAATCAGACATTTTGATACCAAATCCAACTGCGATTCCAATTGCATCCAATCAAATAAACAATGTTTGTGATTGATACAAAGTCTAAATAAATAAATTCATAAATTAGAGGTAATGTGCATGTGCTACTTTTCCATTAACACTGTTGTCCAGTAGTCTTGCACCTGCGATGCGAGTATAACTGCATTTCAACACAAAGGCAAACAGAGTAGGCTAACTGAAAGAGTTAGCCTGCTCTGGTTTTTTACCATATAACAAATTGTTATGCTATTGAAGTAAATCATTTCTGTGAAAAACAATATTTGCAGCAACTAGAGTGCTGCATTAAGACAGAAGGGGTATTAGTCAACTAGCCAGTTCCAGCAAAAGGGCTCTATTGAATGAATTAGCCATGCAAAATATTTTTGGTCAATTATTTTTCACGAGCTATAACCTGTAATTGAAAAATATCTATTATGATCAACCAACAAAGTAGTATTCAGTTTGTTCACAGTCCATGAAACTTAATGAGGCAGTAGCTATTTCCAATCAGAGGAGAGGAGTCCCGCTAAAAGGAGTATCAGTAACTGCCATCTTAGCTTTTGAGTTGAGTGGAGTTCATGTGATTTCATGTGGTTAAGCTACCTTTAAATTTCATATTTAAGTGTATCAAATTTATTATAGATTGGTTTTTGTATTGATTCCAAAATCAATAGCAATGGCAGACAGTGAGAGAGAGAGAGAGAGAGAGAGAGAGAGAGAGAGAGAGAGAGAGAGAACAAATAAACATGTATTTACATCCTATCAACTACTGTACTGTCTGCAAATGATCAAAAATAAAGTTAGCGTTCTTAACCAAACTAGTTAAAAAGGACAAGAAAGCTATGAAATATATACTTAATTTGTACTGAATTTCTCCTTGTATTCCCTGAAGATTAGTCAAAGCCAGAGATAATCTTTTTTAGGTATTATATGGATTCTACAGCAATGATTAGCCTGAAAACTTTACACCCTTCTCCTCAAATTCACTGCTTCCATACTTGCTGCTCTCTGCTGTAATATGTGCTCTGACAGAAAACAAAATATGAACAGCATGTTAGCCAGGTGATCAGAGCATTGCTCTACAGCACCACTAGTGGTCCAAACCTCCACAGGGCGGCTTCAGGTAGCATTATTACAGTATCATCATTGCACAGAACAGAAATACACAAATGTGTATTATCATTTAAATCCTTTGATTATCCCCTCTCAGCATGCATGGTAACCATGGCAGCAAACACTGCAGTGCCATCAGGTCTGTGGCATGACATTCTGCAAGCCGTCCAACCGGCTTACAAGAAGTCTCCTGGCATTCATGTCCTCACCCTCCACCTCGTGCTCTGTCACAACAGAGAGAAACATGGAGCATAGGAAATCGGGCTAACTGCCTACTCCCAGCCGTGCCTTTGGCAAAGACTGCAGTCTGATTGGAGCAGCACCAGAAGGAGGATGAGGCTTTAATGCCGCCATAAAGCAGAGTGAGAAACAGCTAGGGAGGCTGCCGGAAGACCCCAGATAAATCGCCATCCTTTCAAAAATAGATAAGGTCAAACACTCTCAACCATTGGCTGACCTCGTGAGGTGGTTGCTAAATGTTCCTGCACATGAAGTTGTACACCACCATTAAAACATCCTCCAGAGGCTGAAGTGTGTGCTGTTTTATTGTCTCACTGTGACACTCGATTAATCAACTGAAGTCACTAATTGGTTAGATCATCTGATGTAGGCTGTGATTCAATCTGATGAGTGAAAAAAGACAGATACCCCATTTGTAATGTAACTGGGGTTCATTGGAGTTCATTTAGATCTTCATCTGATATTTCTAATTGGGGCTGACCTCATCATAATGTCATATTTATGGCTGTCAGAGCACAGAGTGTTACAAACAACCATTATATAATTAATGATTTACAAACAATAATGGCCAAATGGAGGCAGATTAATAATGTCACCCCATTAATACTTTTTCGAAAGCCCCCCCCCCCCCCCACCCTTTGTCACATAGTGGGACATCCAACGTTAGAAGAGTTGACATGATTCAAACCCGTGACACTGCAAAGACATTGCGTGCACCGAGCCAACCCGGTGAGCCATAACATGTTATTTTTTCATGGAGTCACAGATGCTGAGATAAAACGAGGATGAGCTGAGTGACACGCACCTGCCACCACGAGCTGTGCAGGTCGGCAAACATCAGTTCAATGACATCCCCTGCGTGAATGCTTAGTGGGGGCCCACACTGGGGATAGGGGATGCCACAGTAGTCTCTGATCACAACCATTCTGGGTAAACCTAGTAGACAGGGAATACAAACACATTCATTCACACTCAAACTTTTATACATTTATCAGGGAGTCTTATACAGAGGAACATAAAGCAGTGCAACAACAGTAATACTTAGTATAAGTAAGATTGGTCAGATGTGTAGTTACAGTAGATGTTAAAATATAAATAATAAAAACAAATTCACTGTGAAAGTATAAGCAGAACCAAAATTAGGATTCTAATACTTAAAGTCCACAGGACACACTTAGTCTCATTAGAGCCAACTGCACCCTGGACTACATGCATTTTCTATTGTTTTTGTTTCCCTTTTCTCTGTATTTTCCTTCTGACCTTTTTCTTACTGAGAACTTTTTTTCAGTTTGATTTTTAGGTTGAGGTTTATATTTCTCTCACAGTTTAGTACCAATGAAATTTCTTAATTTAGTATTGTATTGTTTAAGAAAAACAGATATTGTTTCTGGAGAAAAAAATGCTTTAATGTTTTTTGATTTTTATTATTTTTCTTAGTGACTTCACATCTGGCTGCTGTGGTTGGGTGTGGTCAGAGGTTTGCTCTGTTCCACCTCTAACCATATACCATATAATAATGTCACGGTGTACCGACACACCCTGGAGAGAGCTTAAACATTACTGCAGCAGGGTGACAAATTAAACCATTAGGGGTCAGTGAATGGTTTAATTTCAGGCTGTTGTAAAGTTGTTCTTTTGTAAGTTCAGAGCACTGAAAAAGTACATTTTTCTGATCACCGCAAACAAAATTCTCAAACACAACTCCACTGTATTGAGGTGTCAGCAGAAATCTCCAAGTCAGATATTTCAAAACCTGAGCAAACACCACCAGCTGGGCTAGACAATAATAAAGGCAAGTGAGAAAATATGTTTCTTTGTAGTGAACCAGTCATTTAGATAATTATTTAAATAATTTGCACTTATGTGCACAAAGCAAAGACGTAACTGTAATTGTACTGTAGGTGTTCGCACATTGATCCCTAACACGTAGATAAATGTGGGCTTTCTGGTAGTTTTTCTTTTTTTTTTTTTGATTGAGGTTTAAACCACCAAAATGGCTCCTACCAGAACTTCAGCAGGAAATTTATCTCTTTGATTCCTGAACGTCGCAGCTCCAATCTTTCCTCAGCATGGCAGACAAATACAGCCACAAGCATACGGCTAAGGCTAAGACTAAACACCGCTGCCAACTTAAAAGACACAGCCACTTACTCTCCCCTGACTCACACATCTAGCCCCCTCAGACACATCTCCCTTCCAGCCAGGGCTCCCCTGCAAACCAGCCCGAGGAAACTATTACGGTGACCTCAGATGAATGGAATATCTCACATTCATGTTTTTAATAAGAACAATAAGCACGGCTGTCTTTCTCATAAAGCCCCTTATGGAAATTGATTTATCACAAAGGCACAGCTCAGCGGTTGAGGCCGAGGCATATAGACTGCTGGAAGTGTTTTTCTGCCAGTATTTCTCCTGCCGTGGTTCTCATAATGATTCCACCTACTCCAATTCATCTCAGTGCCGTCTAGGGTTTAGGCATCACGGCATGCAGCGAGAAAAGGGCTTTTTAGTGCTTTGGTTAAGGATTTCTTTTGCATTCTATTATTCATTGGTTATTCTTACTCAAATATATTTGTCAAGAGGAAACTGCTGTTGCTAATTTCCTGCTTTGAACCCTGTGAAGAAATTCAGGTCAGTGTGCATTTCTGAGAAAAGATCTTTAGGGTTTTTGCAGCAAAAAAAGAGTTAAGTAATATTTGATCAAAAACGTGAGAGGGGTATGATAACATCAGAGGGTTAGCTCTAAACCACCATCTATCTGCACCAGGTCTCACTCTGGCCTCTGACTAACCGTCTCCTTTTCATCCTGTCTGTGTTTCTGTTTTGCTACAGAACCAAGATGAAAGCAGCTTAAGAGGCACCAAGTAAAGCCCTTAGCAGGTTCACCAAAGTGGTCAAGTGGTCAAGGCATACTGACCTGGGTCTGGCGGTGCTGTGCTTTCCTGTGAACAGCGAGAGAGAAAGCCCAAAGCAGAACAGAGGGAAAAAAGCATGAAAACAAGAAAAGGAGAAAGAAATATGGAGAAAGTAACGGACTGATAAATATAGAGAGGTCATTCTTACTCCCTGTACAGGATCAGCCTGACCTGAGGAATGAGTCATACTCTTAAAACAACCATCTGTGAGTGTTATACTCTTTAGATGTAGTATGGTCTAACCATTTGAAAAGTGAAAGACGGGCATCAAGAGTAACATTTAGGGGCATTTAGAGTTCTGTTTCTGAGCAGTTGTGTTTTTGGGAAACGTAATCTAAAAAAATACATAAATACTGAATCTTGTTATCCTTGTTTTGTCCATAACCACCCAGTGTGTTCACTGTTTTTAGATTAGCCGTCACAAACTGTCTGGGAGGCAAAAATGTGAATTATTTGCATTCACTGCGAAGTGGGATGACTAATTTTGTCTGTCCAGGGTTTCAAAGTAAAAGTCGTGACCATTCTTCTCACATGTGAAAACAATATCCCTTGTAGGCACATGGAGACTTAATTGTGCCACAGGAATGAGAATATATACAAACTGTTTAAGTGTTTAATTATAGTTTATAATTTTGTCCTGATAAAACTATAGGAGGAGCTTTGACTGGCCAGCTGTTATGTGCTGATAGTGGTCTGGCCAATCAGAGCTCCTGCTGTTGCTCTGTGGGATGGACTTCATTAAATGTTTAAGTGGCACGTGGCTTAAAGACTTACAATAAAACAGAGCTGTCTTCAAATTAATGCAATCATTAAATGTAAACTGTAAATTCTGCAAATTCCACAGGCATTTTAAAATTATTTTATTATCATGTATTTGATTTTAACGTTTAAATGTATTATTATAATTGCACACAGTCTATATTATCGAGGTGGCAAACTCCAGTGAATGTGTCCTTTGTGTGCACTAGCTATGTTATCTTATCTGCTATGTAATGCTTCGCTAATTGTGTTAGCTTTGGTGTCCAAGTCAAAGAAGAGTAACAGTACTGGTCTTACCTTGGGTTTCGGCTTGGCAGAATCTGCAGTCAGGTCAGAGACAGACACAGTGAGAGGAATGCAATATGAGTGTGTGTGGTGGCTTCCTGACATACAACCTCAACTGTCAACCTCGGCTGGCCCTCATCATGCCTCAGAATGCATAAAGACCACGGTGCTTTGGCCAAGAAGGCTTGTCAAAGGCCAGAGCTGCCTCTAGCTGTCTGTGTATTCAGGGAGGGTAATGTACCTGAACTACAGAGCCAGGCTGGTGACAAGGAGCTACAGCTTGACACAGGAGTAAGATGCAACAAATGCTAAATTCATCTATAACATAGTTTTTTAGTTTAGTTTCAGTTCAGTTAAAAAACTGCTAAAATCAGAACATACGTCATGTGTAATTTTACACTCTCCTAATTCAGAATCTACATTTTCTTTGAGAAGGAAATAAAGGTATGTACAACAACAAATTTGAGCCTGAGTTTGGCACGGTAAGCGAAGGCCAGGGGGTCACCACATGCTGAGAGATGAATTTTTTGGGGACCATAAATATTTACAACAAATTCCTCAGCATACAAGCTGTTAGATATCTTGTGTACAAGGCTGACAATCAGGCGTGAGGCTGGCACAAGAGGAAAGCTCTTGGAGTGTTCAAAATGTAAATAGGTGCTCCTCTAGGGAACATGAATGTCCTCAGTAAATTTCATGGAGATCTGCCTTTTAGATTTTGATATTTTGTGTGGAAAAGTGGAAATATTGCCCTGATGGTGGCGCTAGAGTAAAGGTCACCAAAAAAAAGGTGGATTTATTCTCTAAAAAGACACAAGTATGCAGAGTGAATATCACTGAAAGGAACCAAGTAGTTTTCAAGATAATGTGATGCACCAAAGTGAAAAACAATCAGTTTGAGAGGCCTCCATCTCACCTGTTCTCCCACACACTCCCAGTCGACCGAGACACTCCTTATGAGCCCCCAGCCCACATTTTACACAGAGATAACCCTGGTTAAAGATGCCCCTGGAGACAATAAAACACAGGGCATATTTCACATATAACAGCCTCCTTAAGAGAAATACCTTGACATTTTGGATTTTCAGGCTTCTGTCAGAGTCTCAAGATAAGAAAAATGACACAAGAAATGTCCTTCAGCTTTACAAAACCATAAAACTGATACTATCTGCTGAAAACTGGGATTGTTAACTGTCCATACTACAGTATACTAGCTATTTATTTGAATTAAAACCAAGTGTTAATAAGCTATTTTTAGTCAAGGACTAAAAAAAAAGCACAAAACTTTGCCTACAGAGCCTGAGGAAAAGTGACTGAAGACTGAAATGTAAAATGCCATGGTGTTCTTTTCATACCTTCAATCTGAAAAAGATTTGAAGTATTTTTGTAAGAACAGAAAAACACCATCGGTGCAGTAACACATGATGATTTGACATCCTAGAACAATATAGGTAGTTACAGTTTCTAACTTCATCCTGTCTCAGACGTGGGGTCCTGAGCCCCACATAGCAACATTTCTTCATCAGTCCTACATAATTATCCAAAACAGAGGGGTCTGTTCACAATGCCCCAATCATACCTGAGCAAGAGGTGACAGAAGCTACAGGACGTGATCCTTTCAAATGTGTGCATCTTGAACTGGTGGGAGTTGTGGTTGGCTTTTTCTGGTCGGATATTTGATCTGAGGCATGGAATAAGAAGAGAAATGGTTAAATGCAAACAAGAGTCTACAGCCATGCTAATGGCTCTGTGAGGTTGTACTTAGACACCGTAGTGCTTTGAGCTAAATGAAATAATGGCATTTAATGGCATTTATGCAATGGTTTTTTATTTTTCATCATTCACCCAAAACGAGAGATGTAAATTTCATGTTGGTGCTAAAAGAAAAGTCAGGAGATCACCAAAGTCAACCAGATTCATTGTCTGAGGAACCATGGATACCTGCACAAAATTTCTTGGCAATCCAGAGCAGTGAACCAATCCATTATCTACAAATTCACGTGTGTCTCAGCAGTGGGAACAATTTTCTTTCAATTATCTCAATCGACAAAACATTCTTGATCACTTCTTTACCAGTTCAGTAAAATACCTTTGTTACAGCAAAAACAATCAGCAGTTTATTCCTCCACCTGACTGAAATAAATGTGTATATGTATGTGTAAATGAAGAGGACTTGAATTAGCCCAGGCAAATCCAATTTTGAGCTGCATGTGTTCAAATAAGAGAGGGGAAACATGCATAGAAGAAATAAGCAGCTCTTTTGGAACGTGAACAAACACGACTGACACAAAAATGTCTTTTTTGTATTGAACACAGCATCCAGAAGCCACTTTAACTGAGTGCTCCCATAAGTGAATCCTTCATCAGGAGCCCACATCCTCTTTACAGGTACAATTTTCACTTTCTGAATGGGCTCCTTCTGGTGTCATTACCCAATGCACAGTGGCAGACAGCTGTTTTCAGACACAAACCCTCTATATGTGGGGGAAAAAAAACAGTTTTCACGACTGGAGTGAAAATGGTTATTTGTTCTTTAAATTTTGGAAATTACCCATGTGGTTTTGAGCCGGTGTCACAGGCCTAGTGGTCAAAGAAGTGCATGACGGAGGACTAAATTGCATGTTGTTCAATGCACATTTAAAAGAATAATTCAGCACACGATTAGAAGTGGAAATGTATTCAGGAAGCACAGCAGACAGTCGGCATGCATAGCAGGGATATTGCTTTCATACATATCCACCCCAAACACAAAAGCATTTGTTCAGTCAATCAGAGTGTAATGTCAAAACAACACTGTATTCTCCCAAATCAACATAGCAAAGGATTTAGACAGGATATCTGCTTGCAAAAACATCCTACTGTTAAAAAATAATACACAAGGCATACCTCCATAAAGCACTGATTTGAAGAACCATTGATTTCTTTGTAGTTTTGCAGCTCTTTGGAACAATTTGTGTTTAATGTGTGGGTTTGTGTGTGCGAGTGTGTGTTTTATCGTACTGTTGTCAGCAGTGTGTGCTTGATTACAGCTAAGACCTGATCAAACAATGCACATGAAAGAGTCAACACCTCTCTCGGCCTTGGAATAACACGCATGCAAACAAAGGCAAATAAACACTATACACACACATGCACACACAAGATACACAGTGTGTTTTGCCTGTGATACACACAGAGCGGTCCTCTGTGTTGATCGCAAACTGCCTGGACTGTGGTGTTTATGTCTCTGTGTACTTACATGGCCATTTCGAACTGATCCAGCCACTTCTTCTTCAGCTCTCTGGTCTTAAAAAAGAGTTCAAAGCCTGTGTACCCCTGCTGGTGAGTCACATAGAACCCGTAGCACCACTGTGGAGGTCAGGAAGAAGACAGCAATCAAACCAAATGGGGGTTTTTTTAAGCAAGTGCCAGAACACTTGCATATCTATAAATACCATGGCTAAATTTAAACTCTAATGATTTTCTCACAGACTGTTCATTTTCACTGGTGGGTGGCACAGTAGGTCACTTGTTAGCAATGTTACAAAGCAAATTAAACCTTTTTTGAGTTTGCATGTTTTCATTTCTGTCATAAATCTGAAAAAAAAAAACCTGTGGCGGGTTGTTGAGGTGTATTTGTAAGTTTGTAAACAGTGTATGTTTATCTATAACTGTTTCAAACACTGTAGGATGGCTGTCGAGATAAAGGCTATTTGTGGTGTGGCTGTAAAAACTGGGGGAAAAAAATAAAACATATCCGAGAAGCCCTTGCGTAATTGCAGGTTAATTCAAAGGTTTTATAAGTAATGGAGACTGGTCTGGCAAGTTAATATTGCAGTTCTCCACTCAAAGTCAGGAGTCAGAAATTTACAGACTGTAAGCTGTTATTAGAGCCTTGGAAGGAAGAAATATGAACCTCCACAAGGTTTACTTTGTCAGATGCAATGGAAAGTACTGTTCTGTTACCCATGACACAACTAACGCTAAATGAATATTCCCACATTTTGAGAAATACTGTTATTCACGTTCTTGAAGAAAGTTAGAACTAGTGTCTGGAGGGCAAATTTAAAGCTACATCCAGCAGCCGCTCAGCATAGCTCTACATAAAGACTGGGAGCAGGGCAACCTCACAGTGACGACCAGACTCCAGGAAATTACTGAACACGATATACATCAGACGTAAAACTATTAAGGCTGTCATCAGTCCTCATTGCCTTTAGTTCTTGTGTCGTGGAGCCAAGGCTGGTGCCACCAGGCTCACAGACCAACCAGAGTGTTAGCTGCTGGATTTTGTCAACATCAAGAGAGCTGCAGCAGTGGGAGTTTAACCAGAATTCTGCCCAAAGAGGACTTAAGCTGTGATGACAGTGAGGCAGAGTCTGTTAATCTGCCTCAGAGGAACCAAAGTTCAAAAGAGAGTTCGAAAGTCCTACATTCAGGAACATTACCGAAACTTCTACTGCAAAAACCTGCCAAAGACCTCAGCTATAGCTGCCAGATGTCTTTCAGCATTAACAATTATTGTATAAAAATCAGGGTGTAAAATGTAACTACTGCTTGCTTGTTTTGGTTTTTTTTTTTCCTTTAGCAGCACAGCTAAATGGCAGCCATTCAGAAAAGCAATGGTTTTCAACCGCTGGCCACCAAGTAGCTCCACTGCGGCACTTAGAGGTTAAATGCCTTGCCCATGGGCATGATTGGCCAGGCCTCTAAAGTCCTGAGTGTTTTAGAGCTCTGCTGAAGTGTTAAATCATTGATGACTGTGTGGGTGCTCAGTGGCACCACATTCACACTCTGAAGTTTCATTTAGCTGAAAATGATGTATAGCTATAAGCAGCCTTGGAGGACTGCACACATTCATCACCTGATATTAGCATCTCTGTCCTGCGGTGTGTGTGTTTGTGGGTGTGTGGTGCTGTGGAAGCAGGTACACACACAGTATCTCTACGTCTGTGAATATTTATCTTTTGCTGTGTTCTTTTCTTTTTTCCGAGTCTCGCTATAAATTAATTCTTGTACATGTGTCTGTGTCTTTTTGTGCAGCATACGATCGATGGAGCTTTATGTCCGAAGGCTGATGGGATAAAAATAAAGGGCAATGACATATTCAAACATGTTCAGCAAAACCTACAATGTCATTACATGTTTTTTGCAAGATAATTAATATAGAAATCACATTAGACCCAACCATGAATAATGGCAAGAATACACAGGAAAAAAAAAACATAGAGACCATGACCATGTATATGCAATACCAATCTCTGCAATGACAATTTCCCACACAGACACCCAAACTCCAAACACACAAACATCATGACTGAACAATGGAGTAAATGAGGATGATAATGGAGTCCCTCTGATAAAAAACCACAGAACCATCCCATTCTGGCAAGCTGTCAGTTTCACATTAGTAATCAGCACCAGAGTGAGAAGACACCATCTGTGAGCATACATCAACAAGACATCAACAAGTCCCCTCCACTACCATACGGCCTGCAAACGTTCCCACAAGGCAAAAAATAGCGTGCTGTATAAACTGTGTGGGGTGATGAAACGGAGCCTTGCATGTTACTAAATCAGGATTTTCCAGCAAAAAGAAAACACCACTGACCCTGCACCAGCAAATGAGGGGATATAATTCTGGATTACTCTTATTAGGCATCCAACATTTATTTCAGCAGTAAAATCTGCAGCCAAACAGATGTTTAACAGAAGCATGTGTCTAACTGACCTTTTTGCCCTCTCTGTCAGAGGTGGGGTTGTTGGTAATCTTGAAGTAGTTGAGGTCGAGTATGTCCTTCATCTCATAGTTGTCTCCTCGTCTCTTGCAAACAATGACAGCTACATCAAATAAAAAGATGTGTCTGAACGACAAGAACATATAATGTCACAGAGTTAATTTTATGTTATTATTGCGATCAATTAGAAGTAAATACATGAGGTTGTCTAAATTATTATATATAATTTTTGTAGCAGTGATTTAATAGCAGTGACGTGTTTTGTTTTCAGTTTACACACTCTCTGCCCAGATTTTTGTATTATTATTATTATATATTACGGCAACCCTAATTACTCTTTAAGGACAATGAAATTGAAGCAGAACAACCTGTCTTGTTTCCTCTTGTCAACACTGGAAATCATGCGCACCTCGCCGTCTCCTTTTGGCCGACCAAAGATGATTAGAGGCTGATTCTGGGGGCGGGGGGCGGTTAAAAGTTAATACATTTATTTCAGCAGACATACCGAACAGATCCCTATTACATATTACTTCTCCAAACTGAAGCGGGTTACCTGTAAAATGTCATGTTAGTTCTCACAAGATCTCTTGTTGTTTATTATTATGACCAATAACATTTACTTAAGTGACCAATCTTGTGCAATCAAGACAAAGAGAAGGTCTTTATAACCTGACAAGCTCTCATGCTCTCTTACTCATAATAATAATACCTCTGCTGCTCGTTATGCTTTTTTTTCCCAAATCTGCTACTGCTTCTATTAAATGATATCTTCCCTCACCACCTTATCTCATACTGTTTTACTTTCTGGTTACCAAACCCCATGATGGCACCTCTTGCATTATGTACGAAGTGTACACCAAATATGTCCACTTACATCTGATATGCCTGTTGTGGGTTCTGTTCTGTGTGGGGCGAGATTTAGTGTAATCAGCACAGAAACCTACATTCTCTGCTATTAACAACTATTTTCATTGCTGATTAATCTGCTGATTATTTTCTCAATAATCATCTTCCATAAAATGTGAAATAAAATAGTGAAAAATGCCAATTATAATTTCCCAGAGCTGAGGGTGACATTTAAATTTATGAGAAAGAAATGCAAGAATTCGTCACATTTGAGAAGCTAGAACCAGGAAATGTTCAATGTGGGGCAGGGAACTTTTTCTTAAAAAATCTGTCAAAAGATTAATTTATTATCAGAATAGTTTCAAAGTCATTTTCTGTTGATTAACCAAATGATTAATCAATTACTAGCTTCATCTCTCAACTCGTAAAACATTAGGGTTTTAGACCTCAAGTTCAACCTTACGAGGAAATATGTTTCAGGAAATCACAGATTATTGCATGGAAGCGCAGTAACACTGAAAGTTAAGTATGTTCACTCATCCGTATTAACCTTTTAAGTTTACACTCCAGACCAGGTGTCTTGTATATTTAATGCAGCTGTCTGGGTTGGTTTTTGCTGTATTTTTTTTTTTTTTGGCCCTGGCTAAGTCCCTCAGACTATTCCAGATTTAGGGGAAGATTTCTTGGGTGAAACTACTTCGAAAAACTGGCCATCTGATAAAAGGAAACAACATGTCTTCCTTATATTTTTGCACCCTCACAAATTGTACACTAACAGTTCCTGATAGTTGCAGAAAAAGAATTTTGGTTTACCAAGTTTTCGATAGACCTCTGGTACTGGTCGATCTCCCTTAGAGTCTCATTATCTCTCTTCACCTCGTTGACATACTGAGCCAGGTCCTGGGCAACCCAGACACACACAGACACACAAAGATATAGCAGAAAATTCAAGACATATTTGTTTGTAAAGCCTAGAATAAAAATATTGATAGTCTGTACTGTACATTTAAAGATACACTCTGAACATTTTGGGGAATACAATTATTCAAAATTTGTTCTCTTGCCGAGGGTTAGGTGAGAGGATCGATACCACTCCTGTTCAACATGCAGCTGGAGCCAGTAAGGCTAGCCTAGCTTAGCTTAAACACTGGAAACAGAGTCAAACAGAAAACCTGTTAAACTTAAAGTGAAAAAAAAAGACAAGTTGTGGTTGCATCACGCACATAACCAGATGACAACCACAACTTCTTGTTTTTACACTTTTGAGTGGTACAAATCTTCTCTTGGCAAGGAAGCAAATGAGCATAATCTTGAAAATGATTAAATATTCCTTTAATTTTATACATGTATGTTTTAAATGGGTTTTTTTGTGCCCCTGTGAGCAAAACATGCATGCTATATAAATATATTAGGTATGAATCAAGCCTTCAAATTGTCAAAAGCGATGCGTTTCCTGCATTTTTGTCGCTTAAGTCCTCAGCTGCCCACCAAGCTCAGACTCCCCTCAGGACTGGAAAAGTGAAGAGGGCATTCATCACTCACTAATGTGATGGAAATGTAAAGTTTTTATCAATTCACACCAATCCATCGCAGCGGAACATGAATGATTTATGACTTTTCCATCAAATAAAAGTTGATAGTTGAGTGCCAGAGACTGTTTGGAATTATCCGCTAAATCAGCCTGCTACTGGTAACAAGCTGAAATCACAGTGATTACAGACCATTTACCATAAGCACTGCACTTACTTTCATGGCATCAAGAGCGATCTTCAAGTTGCTCTTGTCAGCAGCATCGTGAGTGTGTTTGACTAGCTCCTGTTAGAGAGAGACAGACAGAGAAAATTGCTTGGACAAACACATTTTGCATGGGAAGCTGGATTATTGATTTGATAATGAAGATGACTTTAAAGTAAACTGAATGAAAGACAGCTTCCACTATGCTGTTTTCAGAGAAAAAAAAGCTCCTATTTGTTTACTCTGATTTGACAGCAGTGACATGGATTTTTACGCTTCAGGTAACACCATACAAATTATACAATTGTATTAATACTCTGAAAATAAAGGTATATAGAAAAAGAGCTGTAGAAGGGAATTTCTTCTTCTGATTTGTTCCACAGAAAGCTTGTGATACCACGTGACAAAGTTCATTTACTCAAGTACTGCACTTAGGTACAATTATGATGTACTTGTACTTTATTTGGGCATTTTTAGTTTATGCTACTAGGACCCACTACAACAGAAAAGTTTTATATTTATCCAGTATAATCCAGTGTTCTTGAATAAACTAACCAACAGTAAATAGTGAAAACTGGATCTATCTCATCATTCATTTTTAACACACTGCAAAATAAAGCTAAATAGAGAGCTTTCTCCTGAACACATAGTACATTTAACAAAACATGTATGAGTACACTTTCACGAAGGTTGTGCAGCTTTATACAAATACAGCAGTAGGGAGAAGATGTTCTGACCATATCCTCCTGCCAGCACCCACGCACATGTCTATTTGATTAATCAACACATGGATGTATGTTTTGGGAGAGTAACTCGCACTGAGGAACCAATCTGTCGGTGAAATCTGTCTAGAGTCTCCTGTGGAAGACTTTGGTTTCATTACCATCAAAACACCAGTCAAACAGCAAAGGAGCAACGTAACCTTATACTAGAACAGACTGAGTCTTGTAAATATAATTGCACATCGTAACATAAAACTGTATGCTTCTAATAGGCCCTTTTATCCAAAACGTTACACCAGCGTCTCCGTTTTAGCAGGACAGTAAATTATAGCATCATTTCTAGACAGATGCAGCTCGTTAATAACTCATGCTACCAAACCTGTATTTGCTGTGTAATGTGTGCTATGTGTAGTAGAAAATTATATCAAGACTTAATCGTGTTTACAGTGATATATATATTATAGGTTTACTATCAAAGATGGGTGGAATCACTTTAGGTGTGTTTACCCCTCATTACCTCTCTAATAACATTACAAAACAAAGAAATTAACTATTACTCCATGTGGTGAGAGCTACAGCGCTGCCGTATCCACACTCACTTAATTTCTGCTCCCCCCACTTCCTCTTCCCTTTTTGATCCCTTCCCAAAGTCTCTCCTCAGGGGGGTGGCTGAGGACACTTGGGATCACCACCATTTACCATGCAGGCCTTTACCCTCTACAACAATTTAAAACAGCTCTCTAGTAATTGTCCTGATCTGCCCTGCCAGCTATACTCTGACCTCTGATTCATACTAACATATACAAAGGAGACTGAGTCACACAGTTATCAGGAGATGAAATTTGGGGAATTTGAAAAGCTGCATTTGTGCTTTCTACAGGGAGCAGAAATGGGTGAATCATTTTACACTATACTGAACAACAAAGCATGTCTAAGAACTATAATCAACTATCCAATAAATAGAAAATCCAAATATGATTTCAAGTGTAAATCAGTTTTTTTTAATTTGATGACAGACACTCCTGGAAAACATGATCATCCCCCTGAAAAATTCTTGTGTAAGGAACATTCTGGAAATTCTGTCAGCTGAAATGTCTTGAGACAAATTGAAATTATCAAGACCAAACGCAAGACTCGTCAGCGTCGATGACTTGTCAGAATTTATTTTTTTTGCAGTGTGGTTCTGCTCAAATATTGTGAAGGGACCCAAATATGTGGAGAATGTCGCCATCAAGTGGACACTTTTATACTAACAGAAAAATATCCTGCCTGGGAATGACTGGGAATAAATGTTCCATTTGATGTATAAAGTAAGTCCTCCATGAAATATAGACTGATACCTAAATCGACAGAATCAAATCTCTCTACCTGAAGCAGAAGATGGTACTTGAGGACTCTCTGCATCGGGACAACCAGCAGGTCCCTGAGTGTGAACTTCCCATTGTTGGCCCGTTTGGAACACTCCTGGAGCAAAAACACACATTTTTGTCATTTTCTTTTGTATTACTGAGATTTTTCACAAGGACAGATCCAACAAGGGACAAAACAATGCATTTGTCACAGTTTGTGTCTGTTCACATTTTATTTTAGGGCCCAAAATAGTCAGAAACCCTCAGTTTAGAAAGTTGTCAAGCCACGAAGCTGAGTGTGGCCTAGTTTTGTATTATTTTCTCTTAGTATAATATATTCTTCTCTATCTCTATTCAAGAGCACAGAGCTAAGAGCTTTTGGTATATAACATGGCATCCAAACCATGACAAATCCATGACATAAACTCAGTTAATTTAGTCAGTTGTTACTAATAAAACCAAAAATAATAAAACCATTGTGCTGTATATGTAGTGCACAAAACATACACTAGGTGCCACTGAAAAATTAGACCTGTGTTTTTGTGTGTGTGTTACTGGCAGGCCAGCTTCTTCAGGTGTCTAACCTCCAGCTTCAGGCGAACGTCCTCTTTCTCTTTGCAAATGAGGTCTAAAAAAGCAATGGCGATCTCCACCTGGCTGCAGTATAACCCATAAATGAGCAGCCTACAATTCAGAGAAAAGTCAGTGAGGCCGTGGCAACAGGTTTACACCAAGGGAAAGTACAGTGGTTTAGTGAACCTAAAATGAAACTTTCTGTGTACATAAAGTTAAAGTTGCTGTGACATAAATGTAAGCCAATGCAAGTTTTCCATTGATGGAAAATAACTTTGCTTCTGCCTCCAGCCTAGCAATAAGTATTAATAAATGCTGTTCATGAATACCTGTCTTTGTAGCTGATAAAAATCTGGTAGAGATTTAAGGCATTTTTGTTCAAGATGGAGTCTTGGACATCAACCATCAGGCTCTTGTGAACTTTAACCAGGTCCTGTATTAGAGAAGGAAGCCATTAATATGTGGCCAAAAAAAATGTTATTTTCATGTTATGAAAATAAAAGGAAGGGAAACTTGTGTGACTTACTGGAATGTTGACAAAAACTTTGTCAATTTCAACTGCAGAGAAGAACATCTTCAGAGGATTGAGAAAGTACTGGAGAAAGAAACAATTAAAAAAAAAATAAATAAATGAAACCTCTCAGCTTATCTCCTCAGAAACTATAATATACACTGTAAGTAATTCATAATAATCAGTGGCATGACCTCAATAGCCGTGGTATACTCAAGCTGAAACCTATAACGGTTATCATATTAAATGTCAGACACTAGGCAAATAGGGAATTGATAACTGTGAGTTTCCCTAAAATTCCCCTCAAATACAGCAATGCTCTGCTCAATGTTCTGATTACTGCGCTGTGCAAATGCTGTTAAAACAATATCAATTAATTTTTTTAGCTCAGATGAAGATAGAAGAATTTGACACCAAGAAACCTGTCATTAATCATGTCACAATGTGTGATTTCAATGCAGAGAAGACTATTAAAGGAGATTCGGTGCCTTCTCAATGGACTCCAGGGTCTCTGTGTATTTCTCCTCCGTCTGTTTGATCTCCGTAAGGCAGCAGCTCCGGACATCTACCTCTGCCTGCTTCTAGAAAGACATACACCTTAGAAAACGTTCCTTATATTTTACTAACTCACAGAGAAACATGTGATTCGTTTTTTTATGTTTACCTGCAGACAAGAAAGAAGAGGGAAGAAAGAGGTGGTGTATTCAGTATATTCAGATTACATCACAAAATACATTTAGCTAAGTATTACACTTAAATACAATTTTGAGGTCCTTGTACTTCAAGACTTGAGTATTCCCATTTTATCCTGCTTAATACTTGTACTCCATCAATACATGATATCATTAAAATATGATACTGTTATAAATTACACTTCCCAATCATACAAACACTGGATACACCTATATACTGGCTAACATATTAAAATGCTGCTTACATGTTGGTGCATCGGTAACAATTATCAATTAATATGACACAATAATCTAGCGCAGAGGTCTTCAATGTTTTTCAGGCCAAGGACCCCGAAACTGATGGAGAGATGGAGCAGGGACCCCCAACCCCACAACAGGTGAGAAACTGAAGTGTGAAATTTTAGCAAGATCTTGTGGGTTATTGTGCAAGAACCTACCACCCCCTGAAGCTAAAGCATACAGTGTGTGTGTGTGTGTGTGTGTGTGTGTGTGTGTGTGTGTGTGTGTCTGTGTCTGTGTCTGTGTCTGTGTCTGTGTCTGTGTCTGTGTCTGTGTCTGTGGGTGTGTGTGTGAACATGTGTGCATGTATAAGGCTGACTCATAGCGGTACCAGCGGGGGATTCTGCTCGGCCCTCATGAGATCTTCATAGATCTCTCCACTGGCGTAGTCTTCTTCCAGTCCATAGACCACTGCATACAAGTCGTCCTCATCCTCAAGGGCATTCTCACTACATCATACGTGTACACACACACACACAGACATTAACATCTTTAAAATGTGTTGATTATCAGTCACAAATCACTTCTTGCAGTGTGTGAGCAACGAAACATCATTTTGTGGGTAATGTGAACAATAACAGCAGTTAGCATAGCAGTTAGGTTCAGACATGTACCATAAATGGCTCTTCATCACTGTGTATCAGTGAGAAATGCACAGGCACAGGAATGTACAGGACACACTTTCCCTGTCCTTGGCTCATTCTTCCATACTCCTTAACTCGTCATTAATCACTAATCACCGTATTAATGAGACTGAAATCCTTCAGAGGGGCAAAATGCACAACTCAAAGAAATCACGATCTGAACCTGTAATGTGACATGAAAATAACACAAATACAGTTTTTGTTCTGTACATATTTGATTACCCTCTTTAACTATCAACCAAACAGTGAACAGCACCCATCCAGAACCTTGATGTGGGCGTTATGCAAGCACTCAGCAAAAACACGCACAATTACTCATTCATTTCCTCTGACAGTAACAGAGAAACAGAGCCAAGTCTTTTACCAAAACATGTGGGTGTCCAGACCCCTGGAGAGCATGGATGATGAGCAGAGCTGGTTCTGCTACTGAGCAAAATAATCATGTTCTATCAACAACATTAATGGGCCCGCAGAGAGGAGCTTCATACATACTCAATCAAGTCTTCCAGATTATTGTAAATGTCCTCGTCTTTTAGGCTCTCGTCTGTTGGAAATGGCCTGGAAATGACAGCAAAGCAGCGTGAGGTTCAGTGTTTAACAGAAAAATCAATATGAAGAAACTACTGATGAGTGACTCAGGGCAGGAAACTGACTTTTGATGTATTAAAAAAGCATTAAAATATCTGCAGCAGCCAAATGCTTTTTGTACAGAAGAAAAGCACAGACTAGTTACAACTAGATTGGAATGAATTACAGATTTACCAGTTTACCTTTAGAAAAAAACAGCAAGTGGGAGATTGATATCTGCAGCTCTCCCACTGTTACGTTCAGTGGTCACAGAAAAATTATTGTTGATGTCAAAATTTATTGTAAAAAATAAAAAATAAAGGAACACATTAAAGGAAAATTTTACACAAAGTAGTAAGGGAAAGAGGAGATGAAGTTTACTTACTTGAATCCTGCTTGCTGTGCAATTGATGTGTAAGAGAGCTTGGATAGCGTGTCCATAACCTGGAGAAACAAAGGTGTGTTACTTCATGTTGGTGAATGGAGAAGACAGACAGAGTGTGGACACATCAGAGAAAGCGAAACTTGCTATGCTAATGTCATAGTTATAAAAATATTTTCTATGAGCATGACATAAGCGATAGTAACCAAGTGAAATTGCACTGCCAACCCCTGAAACCAACTACCTAACCCTTAGCAACCACTTACTGAAGCCCACCAAGGCCATAGAGGCCATGTAGCAACCACCAAAGAACACACTAGTAATATTAGCAATGATTTATCAACCAAAAAGCTTAAGCACATAGGAAACATGTGTAACACCTTAGCAACTATTTAGCATAGCTTAGTGGTTTAGCTACCAATCATTTACTGCAACGTCCTTGGGTCAAAACCGGGTCCTTTGATGTCTATTTCTTTCCTGTCATCTCTCTACTATTGGCTATAAACTTATAATGATAAAAAAAATTGAATTTTACAAAAAGGAAAATGCAAAGTGGTAGTACATGTAAGTTGGTGGTAGAGGTAGCTAATGAGTGCAAAACAAACTAGCAACAACGACGGATTTGTTTACGTCCCACAGACTATGCTTCGGTAGAAGAGCCTGCTTGCTATTGTAGGGTGCATACATAATTCAGAGCACAGAAAAAAATCTTATGAACCCTGTACTGTGTTTTTGGGGACCTAAAAATTAATATCTGGGAGAATTCTTGGTCGGAATTAAGAGTTAACTTGCTGTGCGTTTGTTGCTGAAATGTTATTATAGAAGGTTTAACTTTTTAGATAGCAAACTGGCTGGCCTCTGCAGTGTGACAGACATGAACATTTGATTTATGACATTGTGCGTTGCAACTTTTTTTCATGGTGCTCTGGGGATTTAAAACACACTTTGTAAGTAGGCCACGCTAACCACAGCAGTTGGACTTCAGCTCAGCTTGTGGGTTCGCTTCTCAAGTCACATGTGGCTGAAACTGAGTGGCAGATCAGCAGACAAGTCGGGTGTGAGAACAACTTGTTTTTAAGATAAAAAGATTTACACTTCATTGTACAAAGTAAACAGATGTTTGATTTTTCCAGTGTATTTGCATGGGTTCTTTCTCCCTTGAAGAACAGATATTCTACTTTTTCTGCTTTGTTTATTCTACTTTAGCGCTTGACTTGTTTGAAACAAAAACGATAAATAAAGAAAAAAATCAGTCTGCATACAGTAGCCTAAACTATCACTACAGTTAAATCAGTTGTGGTGGGTGTGGTATATGCAGCCGACTGAATTTTACACTCATGATGGCAAATATTTTTGCGAAAAATACCACAGAAATCAGACCCTGAATGTAATTTTTTCTCTTAACACATAATGTTCTCAGAACCAACTCTGAACAAGTCACACAGCTGATTCCTGTGTGACTTGTAGAGCTAGAGTGTGTCTCAGGTGCCCATTCGTGTAATAGTGACGCACAATAACTGAACATTAAGTTTGACGGTACATAAAACTACATGGCATATGTATGCCATGTAGTTATGCCATGTAATATGTGAAATCATCTCACCTCAAAGGCAGATTTTTGTTTTTGTTTCACTTAAGACAGTTTTGATTCCATAAACAGGTTGTGAAAATGCAGAAGCCTTTTGCAGTTTTAAAGCTGGTCTCTTACACTACAAACAGGATTCTTTCAGGTCACAAGACACCAGGGTTGAGCCAAAGCCACAGCACCCATTCACACAGGAAGAGGAGATAAAGTGAAAATAGACAGGCTGTTAAGTCTAACCCCTTCAACTATCTTTTTCAACCATGCCTTCAAACCCAAATCCTACTTTGCAGTGCTGTTACTAGAAACTTCTTCATAACAGAAATTATAAAGTGGAGAATGATTCATGAAATTATTCAATTTGCTATGTGACTTTTTCTTTGGAGGATTCCTACAGACAGCTATCTTTCTTCAGCCACAATCATGTCATCCTCATCAAACACACATTACATTTCCTTTTTACGCTTTTCTCCTATAGCATCTAGATATTTTTCCATATTAAATTATTAATTCAAAAATTCAATATTATCATTATTAATAGAATATTTTATTTACAATGTACTGATAAAACTAACATTTCTTTTTTTGTTTTTGCCCCCAAACCAGGCACAAAGTGTAATTGCGAGCAGTGAAGAGTGTCGGTCGAGCATCATGTCGCAGCCTCCTAAAGAAAAATCTGGCTTCCAAAAACAAAAAGAAAGAAAAGAAAGGGCGACAGTATGTCACCCAGTTTTTCACAGAGAAAAACAGGTGTAGTCCGTGGGTGGTGGAAATTAAGCTGTTCTGTTAGCCCATAGTGAAATAGCCTACTTTTTCTCCCCAAACATCAGTTACTTGCATCTTCACAGAAAATTCTGTTTATGTTTTATAATTATTATTATTATTTTGGAAAAAAATATCAAATCCTTTTCAATCATAGGAATTCACTGCAAAATTGTAATTATTTTTCCACATGAGGATCATTATATGAAACAAAAACAGCTGTGTGAAACTTACTACACTTGCATATTTTCTAGTCAGTATGTACATTTAGACGCTCAGACGCACAGACGCTCACACAAAGTCTGTGGCACAGGTGTGAGAGTTTGCAGTAGAATGACCGTTTCTTGCAGACCATTCTGTCTCTGTGTCTTTCTGTCGGTCTCTTGTTGTTGTTTATGATGATTTAAATAAATAAAAACGACAGTAAAAGTCTATAATCCTATTGCTATCTGTAGGTGCAGTACTGACTGATCAGACAACAATAATTTCTGCATGCAGAGAGTTTTTAAAGTGTGTTCAAGGAAGGTTTGAGATTTTGAAAAATATATTTGTTCACTTTCTCGCTAAGAGAAAGATGAGGCCATAAATACATAGCTATAACCAGCAGGTGATTACCATAGCTCAGAACAAAGGCTGGAAATAGCAGGCAAAGAAATAGAAATCTAAATAAACACCCAATCCCCTGTAAAACAACATATCCTCTTTATTCTTCAGATTTTATTCTTTTGAACAGAGCCAGGCTAGTCTTTTACCTTGTTTTGGGTCTTTATTGCTAAGTTAAGCTAAACACCTGCCAGCTGCAGCTTCGTATGTACCGTACAGACGCAAGACGGGCATCAATTTTATCAGCAAGACACGGAGTAAGGCTGGTCACCAAAATGTTGAACTATTTCTTGAAGAAGAAAAAAAAACATTAGCCACTCTTTCAAAATCAAATATCCTTCTCTGTTCAATTGAATTTAGAAAGCAAACATTTTGCTTTTACAGGCTGATATTATTCTAAGTTAAGGGAAGAAATAAACACGTTTTTCTCCCTCCTTTCATCTCTCAGACCTCCAGGCTGCTGCATGCAGTCAAGGTGGCTGCTTGGGGCGAAGCCCGTAGTAACTCAGCACAGGAATGTAGGTTAGAGAGCTCTCATTAGATATTCAGTGGACTAACGTTCAGTCTACGGGCCGAGTTGGCACAACTCAACCCAAGCAGATTAGACTGGCTGAGATTTGAAATGTTCTCTTTTGGAAGAGATTGAGAATTTCTTGTTCAGCTGTACAACCGTTCCTGGAGCCAGTCCAGCCTAGTCGCTAAACCTGCAGACACCCATATTTCTAACTATTGATTAAAAAAAAAAGTGATGGTGCAGTGCAATCTTCCCCCTCCGGAAGCTTGTTTGTTTGATGGTCAAGTCTTGAACATGACTGAGATTACGCAGTCTGACTTGGATGCACGGTACATATTTGTAGACAGCACCTCCCCTGTGGGATTATCAGATGCCAGATTAACTGGAAGCTTCTTTAGAACATAACACACTAAACTGAAAGCAAAGAGGGTCTGTGTGGGGACAGTGCACGCAAAGCTCAATATACACTCCCTTATATTTCTCTAACACAACCTAAGGGTGTTGGAATATCACTTCTTTTATTCAAAATTTGCTTACATATAAACAATGTATACCTGTAAACGTCAAAATACATAAGATAATGTATAAATCTGGGCTAGGAGGGGTATATCAACTTTTTAAGGTATACTAACATATTTTCAAACGAGATATATGATGAGACAAAAGACTGATGTGTTACATAAACAATGTCTTCCATAAAGGTCTGCCAGTGTTTGTATCTCTCCTCTCTCACACTTTCCCCCACCCACTCTCAACTTCTCCAAGTGCAGGTTCAAAGGTGGTTCAGCTTTTGAACCTTCTAAGAACCGGTTTCTGCTTTCTCCCCAGCAATGCCACCTCCGAGCACAACAATAATCAATGGCAGACTACGCTATATCTTCTTAAGTGTTGCTCCTGGCTTTGCAAGTCTACATTGGCATCCAAACATTTGGTCTAATTTTTTATATAGACTAGCTATTTCATATATTTTTACTGTATATATTTTGCAGCCGTATATTTTCAAAAAGAGAAGGAAACCCTGTATTTGCATTTTATTTTGATCACAGTCTGTTTAGATAAAAGTTCTTGTGTCATCTCACATATGACTTTGACTTACAAATAGGCCATTATTTTAAGAGGGTGGCGATATGATTTTTAGTTTAAAATATACCTGCTCTGACGACAACATTTATTATTAATAATAATAATAATAATTATTATTATTATTACTATTATTATACATACAAACGGTGATTAACTCAAATTAAGCCCCTATGATATGAGGATAATGCTTTCGCAAGCTTAATCTTCTGTGTGTTAGATATGATGGATTATAAAATAAGAAGACTCAGTACAGATGAATACAAAGAAAATACACCCCAACAGATAGAAATAAATAATAATGTGTTTCCAAATGGATAGGCCATAAATACTCTGACAAAGTTAAACACCAAATCCGATGAACTAAGGAAATGTGGAAATAAGGCTGCTCAGAGTGAGTGTGCTTTCTTCAGTGGAATTTAATCAGGCTCCTGTGCTGTGACTGAGAGTGCACTGAGTAGCTAGGAGGAGTGCACTACAAACCCACTGACCTGGTAACAATCTGTACACACAATGACACTGGATTCTACAATAACACAGCAATAAAAAAGAAGACGGGTCCCTTCAGATGCGCAGCAGAAAAATGCAAGACCAAAAAAAAATGCGATGGGTGGAAAAATGTTGAATGCTTTGAAACATACACAGACACACACATGCCTTGCCTCCATCAGAGGGAAACACACCTGCCTCAGCCTCGCTCTAAATCACATGGTTTATCTCGCATAGTAATCTGTAAATGTGACTGGATGTATAAAGTTTGGATATGTTGCAGTATTTCTACATTTTTCTATAATGTTCAGATTCATTGCCGTTAACTGGGATGTGTGCAAAAGCGCAAATTCATGTAGTCATGTAGTGATGCCATTTTACTTATTTTCAGTGATTTCTATTTGTCTTCATGGAGTTCCCCTTTCTTTTTACACAACGCTGACATAGAATGCTTAGTTTGCAAGAACCTTTAACACAAGCACAGGTACCACTGAGTCTGGACGGCACCTGGGAACCTTCTGCTCACATTAATCTCAAGCTTTTCCTGAAAATACTGCAACAAATATTTTGTAGCATATATTCTTTTTTTAATCACCACTAAATAGTTGCAGCTGTGAACCAAGAATTTGAAATGCTGTGTCTCAAAAGTAGATCATTTTTCTTTTTGCAGTCTTTGGTGAGAGGTTTTACAGCTTTTTCGTCTGATGAATGACTCGCTGTTTTGCAAACTCACTCAGCTGTAGTATATGTCTTAAATGAATTAGATGTGAGTGGCTAACTTAAACAAAACAGGTGGTGCGTGCCCACAAATTGATTTCCTGGTGAAACAGCTTGTGAAGTGACAGGCAAACAAAACAGTGGGTATGGGTGTTACCTTTCCGAAGTCTCGAACATCAAAGAGATCAAAAGCTTCAAATAAGTCACTTTTCTTCATCCCAAACACCTCACAGCACGATGTCAGGAATGTGCGGATGTTCTTCAAGCACAGGAACTGCAACAACAAATGACACTCATCAGTTCAGTATCCCTTGTCTCCTTATAGCGCTTAAGGTAATTTGTCCCTTTTTTTTGTTTTGCGATTTTGGCGATAAAATGTTCATTGACAAAAAAAGCACTTGCCCAAAAATTACAGACACAGAAAAAAAAACATTTAGATGTATCTAGTCATGCAGACAATTTTAGTTTTAACACACTACAAATTAGTCTTTTTGCTTTTTGCTGTCTTGAGGACAGTGATGATGGCAGATGATGACATGACATGACATGACCAATGCAAATTCAATTCAATTCACCTCACCTACGACTATGAGTGTAAGCATATCCAGAGATAAGTAAAAAGTTTGTTTTTACACAATTTAGTAGAACCAACCACTTAATTTTATTTTAATATAAGTCAACCTCTGTTGCAGTTGCATTATAACAAGAGCTCTGGGAATTTCAAGACGCCTTAAAAGTGAAGGTGAAGCACGCCGCCTGCAAACTGAAAGTGAAAACTGAAAGTTTCACAATGCGAAATGAAACCAGTACCCATGTGCTCTCTTGGTGTCACTTCCTATTAGGATCTGTGTCTCAGTGGGAAGAGGGCAGATGAGCAACTTTCATACTGCATACACAACTGAATTATGGTTATGGGTCAGAGTTCAACGTTGGTGCCTGAGTCAAGCTTTAGCCATCCATGCAAAAAATACACTTACACATATAGTGCTGTATAATAACATCCAGTGAAGTATTAAAGCAGTGAACAAATTTACCAACATAATTTTCCCTTTTCGAAAAGATTATTAAGTGATGACTAAACTAGAAGTTGAATACTTCTGTTGAATAAAGAAGTTGACAGTTTACTGTATAACAGAGCCCAAAAAGATTCTTGAGAACAGATAGGCCCCTTTTTATCAGCTCATCGTAGAGGCGCCTGTAATTACTCCACTGCCTCCTGGGGCCTCGTTTGTCTGCGGAGGAAGTTCACAAACATGATGGCTTTGCACCACCACCAGCCACATACCGCTGAATACAGTCACAGCTGTGGTGCATTCTCATCCTCTTGTTTCTTGGTATTTTCAAAATTGTAAGATTTAAAATAATAATTGTTGTAGGACGGGTTAAATATTGTCTTATTTGTGCTTAAATACAATCACTACACACAATGTTTAGCGACATTTATTTAAAAGATTTCCTTTGGATGTCGGTTGTTCTCTCGTTTTCTCTGTAAAAAAATAAATAATGTATGAAAAGCTGAGAACATACTGAGAGCTTATTCTTTCATGATCCACACATATGACGTTTACTGTGAACGTCATGTTTTGTATTTGCGCCAAGGCCTAACAGTACTTTACAGTACAGTACGACAAAAATAGTACTTCTAGGTGCATTTTCATCACAGCACACTGCACTCTCGCCCTTCATTACCTCCATGCCCTTGCTTCCACTTCCAAGATCGTAGGTCAGCAGGGCACAATGAAAGGGCCATTTAAAATCTGGCACACATGCTTTTCTCAGCCATAGTCAGATGGCCTACAGCTGCAAGCTATGACTATCCATTGTTTGGCACGTTATGCCCTGTGTTAGCTTTCACTGATAAAAGACAAGTGGACATGCAGTGACAGAGTGCATACAGAACACTGCAATTTATAAGACAGAGCGCAACCAAATGCCCAGCTCAGAAACTGACGTTTATTTAACACAGCAGCAAAGATTTATGAAGATAAAACCTTCGTGTTTTTAGCTGGATGTCTTCATTTATTCATGGTCGGTACATTTATTGCAACAATTAAAAAATAATTTAAAAATATATTTTTTAATGATTCTAAGAAGCTGTAATTTACCCATGTTAAGTTCAGTAAAAATGATTAGACCTACTTTACCTAAAACTCTTTTGTGTGGGTAAATTACAGCTTCTCAGAATCAAATGTTTTCTGAGTCTGACTAGATGATACATTCGTCAAATGCATCATACTCTGAATAGAAAGCCTGATAAAGATCTAATCACATGCAATGTTGCCTGAGTGAAGTGTGTACAAGCTGGTGCACAGGAAGTCTTGTTCTTATAGTGACATATTCCAAAAAGCAATTATTAGTGCGCATTTTGGTAACCGCCACAAAGTTTTGTTCAGTTTCCTGGCAAATATCATACAACTGTCTTCTATCAAAGAAGATGCTTTAACAGAAAACAGTTTCCTGCCCTAACATTAAGTTACTCCACTTTTAATTTGTCTTACTTAACCTATCCAGAGCATCTTGTCCAAAGCAGTCATCTGTAGTATGAAATACATTTGTGGAGTTTCTGTGTGTCGAAACCACAAAGTCTCCTAATGGCTATCTGCACATGTTGTAAGCAAACTACAAGCTGCTGCACAAATAGTCAGAGTTCCCTAACTAATGGGTGGATCAAAGCCAGGATTTATCAGGCCTCTCCAGTGGCAGCAGGAGGAATGATGAGTAAAGAGAGCTCAGTCAAACCTTCAGACCATTCATTTCAGTTTCACAGGCTGAGAGGTGTTTAGCACTCCCCCACTTATTCTGGAGCTGACATTATAAAGTCACAGAAACAGGACACGACGAGTCTGTTTGGGTTAATTATCATATTCAGATGAAACAAATTGGTAAAGACAGGTCCACATGGGATGATAATCTCCAGTCACTGTCTGACAGAGGTCACTCTGTGGCCTTAATGTTTACAGTGACACTTATCAGTTTGAAAGACTGCCAGAGACTTGGACTTGGATATAATGGTGAGTGTGACAGATGGAACATGATCAAAAGCTGGCCTTAAGCTGCAAATCCTGACAATTTACTGGTCTGTTTTGAAATCATGGAAAAAGCTAAGGGTAAAAAAAAAAAAAAACTCCTCCCATCACTTTGTATTAAACTTCTTCTGTAGTCCAATTACTGTTATTCTCTTCAGGGGCTGTGACAAAACAGAAAACTTTAAAATATGCTAACAAGGCTTCACCTTTTTTCTGTGGTGGTGTGCTTAGAGAGCTTACGCGGATCTGCCACCATTTTTTTTTTACTTTTTTACACTTGTTTATAACCATCAGCAACTAATTCTATACTATAAAGCGCCTGTTTATGATAGAATAAACTTATACTTGACTGGCATCGCCCACTGTTCTCATCTGACGCTACATGTTCGCCGTAAAAAGCTTGCTTCTGTGTTTGCCTACACAGCTTTGGTGAGTTTCTAAGTCTCAGCTCCAGTTTCCTTCAGCTCCTTGCACAAGTTAGAAAAGCTTAGTGTACCTGTGACATCTGTGGCCTGAGATTAATCTCCTTCAGGTTGATAGTGTGAGGTCTCAGGTTGTTCAGCAGCTGGCACAGCAGCACCCCGTCCCGCAGGGTTTGCGCCAAATCGAATACCTGCGCCGTGTCCGCAGTTACCCGGTGGTTCGCTGGCAGCACGTTGCAGCTGATCAGCCACATCGCACACTGCCTCCAGTACTCCATGTTGTCGCAGAGTGGTGAGAACAGCAGGTTAAAACCAAATGTGGAAACTTCGTCCCTGTTTCAAAGCTGTGAACCGCATGATAAGAGCCGTGCTCAGCGCCGCTCGCTCGTCTCTCAAAACTCCAGCATTGCCTCTGGAGGATAGAGAGGGCTGCAGCAGATTATGAGCGCTGCACAGCTGGGACTGGCTGCAGTGAAACCCCCTCTGTGTTTGTCAACTTCCCCTTCCTTCCTCTGTGATATTTCTTCAGAGGTGGCCGTAAGTTTTGAAATGAGTTGCCAGTTTTACACCTGCAGAATCTAACGAAACCAGCCCCGCGAACTCCAGACTCGGTGAAGCTTTTTCTTGCATCTGGCAACAGAAAAGTGTTGGATCAACACTGAGGGTGTAGTTATGGTGGCAGGTGTTTCGCGTGTCCAGCGCCCTTTTGTATGGGCTGTATATACAACTGACGAACTGATTTCAAGGTTAACGTGGTTTTGACATACAGTTTTAAACTTAGCATAGGAATCTTTATATATGAAGTTAATTGCAGCAAATAAAACTACCATCTCATATGGATCCTGGTTTCATTTTATCTTTATGAACAATTATTCTACAGATTATAATTTAAATAAATTTTCATTAACAGTTTAGTCTACCTGTCAGTGAATATTTCACAATTTTTCTTGACAAATGATTTAGATGATCAATTGATTATTAAAATTGTAAGCAATTAATGTTCTCTCAGCTGACATATGGAGCGATCCATTTAAAATTTCAGTACTTATTATGAGCAACTGTAAGTACTATAGAGTATTCTTTCCCCCCCACATTCTCCCACTCTCAGCTGACTTTCCATGTGGTTTATAAGCAGCTTTGATAACTGACTATAATCTGAGTTCTTTGTGGCCCTCATGCTGGGAAGCGGTGATCTCTTTGTTTCAATATAGTCATAAATATAACCAGATAGAAAAGAATAAAGGGATCTAGCAGAGGCAGAGAGAAGAACATCCTCCAGCCATGGGATTTACTGTAGATCACTGTCAGTAAGCCCATGACATAAACACAGGAAGGAAGCTGAGGGATCCTGTCATGTGTCACCCTGAGTGAGGGAGCCAGATGTTTCCTTAGACATTGATCAGACTCATGGATTTCAACTTGTGTAAGAGCAAATGGGTTAAGGAGGAAAATTTTAACTCTTGTTTACTTAAAACAAAAAAAATCTTATAATACAATGCAAGTAATGAGCATTGTATTATAGCACCCATGATGCAGTATCAGATAATTTCCCTCACAGTATATTGAGGACAACAGCTCATATTGTCAATGCCCTCTTTTAGGAGTCGGACGCACAATGGTGCTCCTTGCAAGCACATGCCATACGAAACACACAGCCAATCTAATTTCAGCATAGTATTGCTGAAATTAGATTTACATTCTAAAGTGACACAAAATACATTTAATTTAATTTATGTATAATGATGTGAAATGTGAAAGCGGCTGCTTGTAACAAAAATCCACCTGACTCTGCAGTTCCCCTCAGCTCGACAGAGAGTTTTAGCACCTTTCAGTTCATTGTTTTGGTTTTACAGCCTGCAGCTCCACAGTTCAGGTTCACTCACACCTCTCTCATCAGCCCTGTTTCCAAATGCAGAAGGAAGCTCTTTTAAGCAGAATCAAACAAGCCAAAAAGAAGTACAAATAACAAGGGTGGAAGTGCAAACATTAAAGCTTTCATTCAAACTTTCTTGCCCAAAAAAAAAATAAAATTAAGTAAAGGGGTTCTTTGCATGAGCAAAAGTATCTCTATAATGTTGCTGTATATCCAAATCAAGTATATCATTCTCCTAGCTTCCCAGGGCACTGAGACTGGTACCTATTTGTATGTGTTTTTGTTGCATTTTTGGATTTGTAGCACATCTCCCCAAAAGTTTGTGCTTTCTTTCTTGTTTGTGCTTTGTCCTTGGTGGTCACCTTGGTGGAGACCAGAACTGAGCTAAAAGGTGAGTGAATATTGGACTCACATTCGCTAGATGTCCAAAAACATAGCTTCAAATGAATGATAATGTCGCTCTTCTAGATGTGCCAACACTTTTATGACTTTTTTAAAGTGTTTACAGCTTGTTGCACAGCTCCCAAGAGGACAAAGCTATCAGAATCACTCCATTAAACCACTGAAGGCTTTGAGAGTGATAAGATAAGATAAGATAAGATAAAAATACTTTATTGATCCCAAACTGGGAAATTCAACTGTTATAGCAGCCGTGTACAGGTAATAAACACAATAGTACAATGGTCACAAGTACAAAAAATAAGGAGATTTGCCCTACATAAATCTGCAGTAAAAAAGCTAAATAAAGCTAAGTATAAGTAACAGTCAGCGGTAACAATAAGTTAAGTTTGTGAAACCAGAGTACAAATGTACAAAGTAGTACAATGAATTCTCCAGAATGTGCATAGTAGCAAGTCAGTGCACCAAAAAAGTCGAGTAGTATGGATGTGCAAATATAAGAAGAATAAGAGTGCAGGATGAATAAGTATACACAGTGCAGGATGAATAAGTATAGAGTGGGTGACCTGCTGAGCTACATAATATATAAAAATAGCAGTTAGTTTCAGGTTCAGTTATATAACAGCAGTGGACAAAGCGAGTAAGTGTTTTTTTGCATCTTTTTCAGTGATGTTTAGCAGATGAACACACCTCTACAGCACTGCTGTTAGTTTGGCATTCTGTTAATGCTGTCGTCAGTGAGTGCCTCTCTAAATCCTCTCCAGACCTTTCTGCGACAGAAGATTCACACTGACATCCTATCTCTTGTTGCAGGCCATGAAAGTAGTAGAAATATTGTAAAAAAAAAAAGGTCAGGTCAGCCAAAAGTGATCTCACATTAATGACACCTGCTCCTTGGTACAATAATGACATCAAATGTCTATTTTGTAGAAGCATCAAATGCCCAGACCTGATAATGTTAGAATCATTCAGGGTTGTGAATAATCAGGTATCCAGAATATGGTTAAAACCAGGATACATACAAGTGACTAGTGTGCGTCTAAAAATACTAATTGAGATTTGCTGTTGATGGCATGACACAGAAGTTAAATAAATTTGAAACAATAAAATTATTGTTAGCTTAATTGACCAAAATGGGTAGAAACGGCCCTGGCCAAAATGTACTTTTAAGATTACCATTATTCATTTTTGTGCCAATATGTTGCATATTCCTAAATCACTATTCACACAGCTCAAAGAGTGGAAGGGATGGGGGGCCCAGCTTATTTTTACAACCTGGGGCTGCCAAGCCATTAAGAAAAAAAAAAAATATATTATTATTATTAAAGTATTATTATTAAAGTGACTAACTAAAAGTTTCATTAATGTGGGATTTGTAAAGTTTATAATAAATAAATAAATAAAGTCACGCTTTAACCTTTACAGTAGATACATAATAACTCATAGGTGCATGTTATTATTTTATTATTATTTTGATCATTATTTTATTTCTATTATTGTTGTACAGTTGGCATTGTATTATTTTTTATTTCTCCTCTGTAAACTTCCGGAGAAATAAAGACGAAGCTAGCACGACTCCGGAAATGGAACCACAAAAAAAAAGGAAAAAAAAAAAAAAAAAAAAGCTGAACCGTCAAAACATAAACAGAGCAGTCAACCTTGTGTGGACGCAGCTAGCTGGTTTTATGATCTGTCTTTCACGAGAAGCTTTATGCACGCATTCCTTATGTCGTGTGTTTTCCGTCCGAGAAATCCCAGTCGAGGCACTTAGCTCAATCGCTAAGTTGTGAGGTGGAGAAAATAAATCTGCAGTAAAGATTAGGACTAAACTAAGAAGTACGCCTCGTCGGGCCTTCGAGTAGAGGTAACGCTAGCTGTGCTAGTTAGCCACTACAAGCAGTGCTAGCTGACTGCTTTCCTTTTCACAACCAGCTGTTTGGCTGTCCGGCAGACCTGACAGAAGTATTTTAGTTTCGATATTTGTTAGCCTCCGAAATGCTAGTTAGCATCAGCTCACGTCAATAGCAGTTCCGAGTAGCCGAACACTCGCTGTTTTTGCAGAGGGCAATGCACTACTAAGCATCACAAAGAAAAACAGGGTATTAGACAGGCCTGTGAGCCAGCTAGCAAGCGAGTTAGTTTGTTTATGTCGTGACGTGCGGCGGTAGATAGGTAGTAACATTAGCCTGGTTGTTAGTTTGGAAGCTACGAAGCTAACAGGTAACTTGTGCACCACAGCACACAAAGTGGCGTCGGTAGTTGACCACAGTTCAGCGAGTGCAGGCGTTGATGTTGGCTTACTTATGCATACAAGTTGTCTATTCTTAGTTTGGGCACGTGTCAGCTCGGTTAATAAGAAACCTTGATATTGTATTTGTGTGTAACACTCAGGTTCTCCCTCGGGTCGACGCAGGACAAAGGCGACAGAATGGCTGAAGCGGACGGCAAATCCACTGCGCTTAACGGTAAAGGATCAGTGCTAGAAAATAACTTGACTATTTATACGGGCCATAACTGTGCGAGCTGTCATGCTGCGTTAGCACTGACAGTTAATCACTGGACATGTTTGGTTTTACTAGGTGGATCTGAAGAAAAGGAACCCGAAGAAGATCAACACAAAGGGGGAGATGTCTCTGGAAGCAAAGAAGGACAAACACAGTCGTCTTCTCAAGATGGTAAAGCTACTATAATAACTTCTCCTTACATAGATTCCTGCTGCTAACATTGTTTGGAAGGGTAGGAACTTTGCTTAATAATATTTTTAATCATGTACAAATTTTAAAATGCACTTCTGCAATATTCGGCTATTCCTGACATTGTTGGAGATGAATTTTCTTTGTTTTTTTGGCCGACAGGACTTTTCGACACACTTTACAGTAGAATTTGTGCAGCAGTTGTACACCTTTTGTTGAACCTCCCAATGAAACAGTGTTGTCTTAACCTTATTCTCCTCGGCTCTGGACTTCTCTATTTCTGTAGCTCCCAAAGAAATAGGTGAGGCATCTGGAGACAAGCCAATGCCAGATGTGGAGGGAGAACCAGGCACAAACAAAGAGGGAGAGGAGGAAGAAGACACAGACAGCATGGATGGCAGCGGCCTCTACTCCCTGACCGAGGATGGCGAAAGAGAAAGTGAGGGAGGCTTGCGAGAGAGGGCAAAGGATAAAGATGGTGGGAAAAGGGCAGCTAGAAAGAGAAACAGACCTGGCGGGGGCACCAACCACTCCTCCAGCTCAGATGAGGATGACGATGAGGATGAAGAAGAAGAACAGAAAGATGATGAAGATGATGATGAGGCCATGGAGGCGTGGCTGGGAGCAGAGCTCCGTGACCTCCGTGGGCCTATTTGGCGGGCAGTACCCTCGCTGCGCTCCAGGGAGATTGGCAGGGACTCGCACCAGTTCGTGAGGCGTGTGTGTGGGGCCCGGGGCCTTGTGCAGAGGCTGGAGCTCCAGGGCCGCCTCGAGAAGCACACAGGATGCGTCAACACATTGCACTTTAACCCCTCAGGCACACGCCTGGCATCAGGCAGCGATGACCTGCGTGTTATGATCTGGGACTGGGCCATCCGCCATGCTGAGCTGGAGTTTGACAGCGGCCACAAGAGCAATGTCTTTCAGGTAAGGGAAATTATTGTTTTCATTATCAATCTTTCAATCCGTTGTTAGTCAGTCAAATGTCTAAAAAGTAAAAATTTCCATAACAGTATCCCTTAGTCTCAAGAGAGATTAGGCACAGATTGAAATGACTGAGTTAGTGACTAATCAAAGTGTGTTGTGGTCAGAAACTTAAACAAGTCTTCTCGCTGCCATTAATATAAATAGGCAAAGTTCCTGCCTCACAGTGGAGACTCCACCTTGGCCATGTGTGCTCGAGACGGTCAGATCAGAGTGGCTGAGCTCTCTGCCACGCAGCGCTGCAAGAACACCAAGCGGGTAGCACAGCATAAAGGAGCAGCACACAAAGTGAGTGTTTGTACTGTGTGTGTAAATGAACATGTTGAGGTGTTTGTGCCATAAGTTGCAGGTAGAGGAATTTAAGATGGCCTGTTAATAGAGTACAGTCTCTAATCTGTGTTTTTTTTTTTTATTTCAGCTGGCCCTGGAGCCAGATTCACCCTGCTCCTTTCTGTCTGCTGGAGAGGATGCTGTGGTGTTCGGCATTGACCTGCGTCTAGACCGCCCCGCCAAGTGAGCTATACCATTATTAAAGTTTACCAAGTTTAAATTTAGCTGACCCCAGGAAGGGAAAACTATTGTCAGAAATACAGTAACGCTGAGGTAAATAACTATTTAGTGAAGCTTCTAATTGTTTACTTTGAGGCAGTCATAGGTATTGATGCAACTCTGTCAGTTTTTAGGCCATACTTTGTAGTGTTGTTACGCAACTACTCTTTCAGTCACTGTTAGGGAATGGTTCTAAACATGTTCCTCTGTCAAAGTGATTTCTGAGACTTTGTGTTGATGTACCTGTTTTTCCTTTGTGCCTCCTTACAATTTTTTTGGGCAGTAAACTGGTGGTTGTGAAGGAAGGTGATAAAAAAGTTGGGCTGTACACCATCTTTGTCAACCCAGCAAAGACACACCACTTTGCTGTGGGCGGGAGAGATCAGTATGTGAGGTAGGAACCAGCTTCTAGTTTGAATTTTACTTATTTTACTGATCATGCAAAGAGAATCTAATGGAAATAGTTTGAAAATATTCAATGTTGTTGCTTACTGTCTCTTAGATGTTACATCTTAATTCTTTTTTCGCTTTCTCTTCTTCTCAATCTCTTTAGGATCTATGACCAGAGGAAGATTAATGAGAATGATAACAATGGTGTACTCAAAAAGTTTTGTCCTTCACATCTGGTATCCAGTGAGTCCAAAACCAACATAACCTGCCTTGTGTACAGTCATGATGGCACAGGTAAATCACCTGCACAATTTAAAAAAATGGAGTGTTTAAAGTATTAAATTTGTAAAACAGTTATCATCCATTTCCCTGTCAGAAGCACAACAAAACAGAGAAATTGAGCAGCTTGCATGCACTCCTTACAAAAATGATCATATTTTAGAAATATTTACTGATAATTATGAGGTCTGCATCCAATGCTTGCTTGAATAATTGTCTTAAAACTTCTGCCCCTTTTTTGCCCTGGTCCAAACAGAGTGCAATATCAGTGACACTCGACTAGAATCAGGTCTATGCTCACTGAATAAAAAACATCAGTGTGCTCTCATCTTTGCAGAACACCAGTAAAGTCAGGTTTAGCACCAGTTACAGGAATTTATTTATTTATTTATTAAGTCAAAGTATTATTTTTTCTGTGATTAACAACTTAGCTCAGACTGTCTGAATCATCTCTATATGATTAAAAAGACCAGACCTTTCAGATCTTCATCTTTTGTGGCTGTAAAAAGAATTAAGCAAATGCCTTTTTGATCCTCTTTGTCCATCTAGAGCTCCTGGCCAGTTACAATGATGAGGACATCTACCTGTTTGATTCAAACCACAGTGACGGGGCTGACTACCGCAGGAGATACAAGGGACACCGCAATAATGCGACAGGTATTAAATTCAGTCCCCAGTTTACAGCATTACAGTAATAAATCGGTGACTTATCAGGTGCAGCCTGACCTCACAAGCATCTGACAGTCAGCTGGACATTATTCACCACTCTACCTCTCCAATCATCACCTCTTCCTTACAGTGAAGGGGGTTAACTTCTATGGGCCATGCAGCGAGTTTGTGGTCAGTGGCAGTGACTGTGGACACATCTACCTGTGGGACAAGTATTCTGCACGTATCGTCCAGTTCATGGAGGGAGACAGAGGAGGAGTGGTGAGCAAAAGCAGTGTTAACACATTTCTACAGTAATCCTTTTGTTTCAGCGATGATAACACAGGTTTTGTTTCCTGTAGCTACATAATATTTTTCACATCTCATTGTGATAAAATATGTTTGTTGTCTAATCAGTGTGTTTTCTGATTATCTATATTTTCTTAAACAGTAGAGCTATTTGATGCTCAGACATCTCAGGCTTTCTCTCTGTTCTCAACAACCACAGGTGAACTGTCTGGAGCCTCATCCCCATCTGCCTGGTATGGCCACCAGTGGGCTGGACCACGACATCAAACTGTGGGCCCCCACTGCTGAAAGCCCCACAGGACTCAAGGGTCTGAAAGAGGTATTGTGTTCTGTTCTGTTTTACACTTCTGTCTAGCAACATGCAAGAAATTTGTAAATCTGCAGTGCACCGATTGGCTCATATTGTGATACCTGGTACACTGCTGTAAAGCGGTGTGTGGTGTTACACCTGTCTTTGCAATCACACAGGAGTTATGATGAGTCAGATGTTACCATAACACATTGTAATGATACTTCAAAAAAGAAATCCAGGATGTACAACAAACAGAAAGCTTTGTTACGAGAAGTCCTGGAAAAGTAATGGAATTTTGCTTCAGGGACATGTTTGTTGCACGTCTGGTTTACCACGTTCATACCTCTAATTAAGGATGCGTTGCGTTTGCCAAGGTGATGAAAAAAAACAAGCGGGATCGCGATGAAGACAGCATGCGCCACGGCGACCAGTACGACACCCAGCTGCTGTGGTTCCTAATGAGACACATGAGGAACAGACGGCCCCCGAGGGTGAGCTCTCAAACTCTACAACAAACCAAGGAAACACTGACTAGCTTTTGGGGTGGGGAGATGAAAAGATGTGGCCGTTTACTCTGCAGCAGGCAGAGTCTAACAAAAGAATCCTATTGGTTGCGTTACGGGAAATGTAGGATCCAGTGTTTTTGAACTGACTTCAAGGTCAGGGTACCTCTCCATTTACTACCTTTACAGTTTTAGAAGCTGCTATCTGGTTCTTGTCTTCTAATGTTTTGGGTCGTTATCTTGCTGTAGGATGAAGCCCTGACTAACCAGGTTGTTTTCCTTTGTTATGTTACCTTTTTCTCACCATTCTGATAACAACATACAGTGCTACTTCCTGCAACACGGTATTGTCCAAATAATGCATTAGAGGGTGTAGTAACACAGTTTGTTCCAGCAGCGCCTTTGTACAGACAGAGGGTTTGTAGGTAATCAACTAAAGTTGAGGCACCTGTTGCATTAGGTTTCAGAGCTTCATTTACTTCCTTTGCTGCAGGAGAGAAAGTTAACCAATGTACTAATCTCTGAAAAAGACCTGTTTTCTATGAAATTTACATCATTTTTCAGCTTCTGGTGACCTAAACTTACTTTTTTGACTTAGACACTTTACCACTACTATAATTTAAGGGTTTTCACTTGACTTGAACTGCTTACATTTAAAAAGAAATGGAAAGATTGACCAGTAGTGTATACTGTGAGTTTTGCCGATGTTTATATCACTTCCATGATGAACACTGTTGTCTAACCTGCAGCACAGTGCTGTTGTTGAACCCTGCATTCCCCGCAAATGTGATGTTGATCAAAAATGTGATACAGACATGAAAGTGCTGTAGCTATGATGGTCAGGAGGCAGAACATGTGAAAAATTTTCTTTCTGCTTTAGGGACATGGTTGATTACTTGAACTTTATGTAGATGTGATTATCCTCCCAAAACTTTGTAAAAGATGATGGTAGCATATTTGCGTTGTGTTTTAAGTTAGGAGGAGTGTTACTATCAGTGCATACTGTTGAAGCCCAGATGGTTTCATTTGCACTTTTTTGTCGTCTTCCTCTTTGTCTTGATCCAGGCTCGGCGTGAGGGTGTAGACCCAGACACAGATGAGTCCTGGAGCTCTCCAGATTCCTCTGATGAAGAGGAAGGAGGTCCAGACCACGTCCAGTGCATGTCCTCCTGAGCCACACACACACACACACACACACGCACATGCATACATACATACATACATACACACACTTTATTGCCCTTGAATTGATGCACATAGGCAAGCACTATTGACACACTGGCACACTCAAACACTGATGAGCCACAGACTTGGGGTGTTTTTTGTCTTTCTTTTTCATTTTTCTTTTCTTTTTTTTTTTTTTTACACACATACAATCTCACACAGACAAACACATACATTTACTTAAATGTGCTGTTGAAGCAGAGTGGCAGAAATGTGTGAACGCCTGGTTTCCCAGCAGTTACGAGTGTGCACATGGCAACTACAGTCTGCATACACACTTCCAGAATCCTGATTTTTGAGAATTGTACGACAAGGTGTAGTGAGCGCTTACATCCCTATAAAAACCACTCGGAGGCCCCTGCTTGTCCGTACATTATCTATATGCTCTGCCTAGCCCCAGAACTATGTACTGTGTGTGTATGGCAACAAGCACCTCCAACTTTAGGCATCCTGTAGTAAGCTATACATCGCCATCACACAACCCCCTCCCCCCAGTAACACACCTCTCCTGCTTTCAAGCTTTCTGTGCTGTTGAAGAGGAGTTCAGCAGCAGGGAGGAAGGGCGTAGACTCAAACCATCCCCTAAATGTGACTTCCTTTAATGTTTGAACTTTGAGAGGGAAACCCCAGTGCCCCTCACTGCATCGCCCTAGCCTCGTACTGATTTCTGGCCCTGAGCTTGAGCAGTAAGTTGCATTTATTACACGTCTTCTCCCAGAGGACTACTAAATCTCTACATGCTGCAACACCCTACATGCTGCCCTCAGCTACTCACTCCCCTCCTCCTCTGTCGCCCTCCCCCCTGCCTCACTACTGAGTGCACTTTGAATCAGGGATGCTTTAGTTTGAGACACAGACAAAGCGTGCACTGAGTGTTTCATTTTTTGGGGGGGAATCATTGAATCCCCAGTGAAGTTTAGTTAATTTCCTTTGTGTTTTTTTCTTTGAGTGGGGGTGGGGGGGTATTTTGCACTTAAGCGTTTCTCGACTGAGGAAGAGGAGGTTTCCCTTTGCTTCCACCAGCCCTTCCTCCTCCTCCTCCTCCTTCTTCCTCTCTTCCCACCCTCCCCCCACTCGCCATCCTGACACCCATCCTTGACAGGACATCGTCAGTTCATCTCTCTCAGTGAACATGAAAATGGAGAAATAGATGGTGTAGGAAATAAAGGCTGATTTTTTTGGGCTCTGTTTGGGGAACTGTAATTTTCAAGAGCCAGAACCGACCTGGATCAATCACAATTCAAACACTGCCTGTGAGCTAGTTGAGCCTTACCTAGTAAAGGACTCCACTTGTTCACGTGGTTCTTTAAAATCCTTCTGTGATGCTAAACGTCTCCAATCAAATGCAGAGTGACATCTTTCAGACAGACATTTGAACCAGGTCGGGTGTTTGCAGCCAGCACACCACTTGTGAGGTAACTTCTGTCTGTGCTGTATTAATATTGGCTCAAAGAGGAGGATGGGGGTCGGCGGGGTCAATATGCTTGCCAGTCATTTGTTGTGTGAGAGCGATAAAGTCCAGCTTTTCTCATTTTCTATGAGAAGTCTAGTTAGTTGAATTTATATGTACATATATAAATATATATTAAAACTGTAAAAAAAAAAAAGAAAAAAAAGAAACAACTTTAGCAAATGCTGTTTGACTTCAAAAAAAGAAAAAAAAAGATGTCAAAACATTTGATTGGTATTGATGCAGAGGTTTATATTCTATATGAGGACAAAGTACTTTTAAATTCCAGAGAAAACAAAAGACTTCAGGCACCATTTTTTCCTTTTACGAATGGCATCCCTCTGTTATGAACAGAATCACTGTCATTCTCAAGTATTAAGATTTTGATTCTCTTTCTTGTTCAAAAAAAAAAACAGTATTTCCTTTCTGTATCTTAATCCATCGTTTCAGACAGTTATATTCAGATTTTTCCCACTGGCTATTTTTGGCATCTTGTATACATAATAAGGCTTTTGATGGACAAATTTTTTTCCACCACTGCCTATTGCATTCTACCAGTTCAGTTGGAAATATGTACGATTCGTGCAATAAACTAAAAGACAGTGCTCTTGATGTTGTTGTCATTTTATGGTGTCAGTCTCACTATTGTATTTGTTAACTGTTGTAACATGTAGTATGTACTCATTTATTTATTAATTGACATAAGTGTCCAGAAGCAGTCCTATTCTTTATTTCTTTGTTTTCAGAGACTTGCTTTTGTCACCACTTTTCAAATATCTGTTACAGGGTTTGAGAAAGTTAACGCTCAGTGCTGGTGTCTTACTGGTGTCTTCACATTGATGCAAGTGGTAGATATTCTAGATCTTTTTTCTTGTGGGAGGCACTCCCATAAAGCTGGGGGTGAAAAAAAAGTGTAGTCTAAGATGTCCTAACCTTTAATCTCAAGTTTAAGTCGAACCCCAAAAGCACTAGATGCCACTCTTCCTATAATCCAAGTCAGTGTTTCATTTGATCATCCCTGTGAAGTAAATGCTCTTTACACCTTTATACTTTTCTTTAACCAAAAAAAACAACAAAAAAAATATCGTGCCCAAACTGAAATAACTGACAACTGCAGGATTACTTGTCCAAAATGTCTTCTGTCCACCTAATGATTTGGTAATTTGGGGGTGCCAGTTTGAGGATTCAGTACCGGGATATAAACACCAGAGCTGAGTTCATGGATTCATTGTGATTTCAAAACCATTTTTTGAAATCTGTTTCCATTATACCTCAACTTTCCACATCTTAAGCATCACAGAGACACTTGTGTAACATGCAGTTATATGTCCACGACCTCTTGAATTACACTTTTTTCCATTATGTAAAAAGTCACTCAAAGGTAGTAAAACTTGATATATACACAGAGAACTGAAATTTCCATCTTTTATGAACAAAACTTTGCTCCACATTCCCAAACTTTGAGCTTATTTCAGCTGAGAAATGACATAAACCTGACAAATGATCTTTACAAATAATCTTTTATTCAACAGGTCTCTTGAGTGAAAACTCAAACTCATGTTGGCAGCGACAAAACATTTACCCGCAACTTTAACCAGTCACACCAAATACTATCACCATCTTGATCTGATGTAAGTGACAGCCTCATTTCACACGAACAAAACTGTCAAAAACAAACTGTTAACACGCACGAACAGATGTCTGATTTGTAAATCTAATTTTGGTGTGTGTTCTGGTTAGAGAACCTGAACTGATATGCACAGCTGTAAACCACATTCAAGAAAACACATTTTCAGACACCTGTGAACGGACGACATCTCACAACACAGAGCACATTCCTGCAGGCTACTTTACAATTTGTGCCGTTTGTTTCACTCATCTCACTCGATACAAAATGCTTTGAAATCACAAAGTTATAATTCAGTATGAAACCACAACAGCTTGTACATAATGCAGTAAAAAAAACAGCCCTTCACAACTCATCCCAATCGACAATAATCAAATATAATATTGTGATATTATTTTGTGAAACATCTTTTGGAATGAGCTGCTAATCCAGGCGGTCAGCACGTTTAAATCTCCCAAACACAGGAGGTGAGCCTGGTGCTGTCAGCTGGAGTCCTGACCCCACCTCATGCATGTACAAATGTGATCTAGCCTATCAAATACAATCCTCCACAACGCAGTGCAGGCTTTAAATATTAAAAGAGGCACTATCGTGGGCTTTCACTTGTTGCCTCGCTTTAAGCAGGCACAGGAGCCAAATGTCAGCCGTGTTATTCTTTGTATTCCAGAAACTGCTGCAGTCTTTTCCGGTGCTCTGCAGACATCTGAACAGCACTGAAAAAAAAAAAAGAAAAAAAAAAATCAAACAAACAAATAAATAAAATACTCAGCATAATCTTTTTTTTTTTTTAACCATTGGAAAAAAGCTCATTTTTAAAGACAGGCCTTACTTTAAGTGGTCACCAAAGGTGGTTGTTATCCTGTAGATGGCCGTCTTAAGTGTGGCCCTGAGAGCAAAGCGCAGTGTCTTGTAAGTCGAGTCTCCCATGCTGCTGGTGGACCTGACGGGCTTACTGGAGGCATGGGGCAGTTTAAAGTGGCGATCTACAGCCTGAAGACAAGGAGGACACAGATGCTGTCAAGGTGCGCACAATTCAAAGTAACAACAATCATTCGTTTTCCCAACATTTAGCTGCAGTGTGATGAGGCTTTGTTCGCAGGTGTTTGTTCCAAACAAGCACCAGCACACCAGACTTGACTCATTTAATCAACTGATCTGAGTCTTCAGACAGTTGATTGGTCAAACTGTGTGCTCTTCATTGGTTGGAACAAAACCTGCAGCCACACGGCCCTTTGTGGAACAGTTTGGACACCCCTGGTTTATGTAGTCCTGTACGTGGTGATTGAAACCTTTGATGTCTCAGCTTTTCTTTGCAAATAAAGACCTAAAATAATGGAAGTGAAATGTGAACAATAAACCAATGCTGCACAGACACAGACCTCCCTCGTGCCTGATGAAGCTGATAAATCTCAACAGTCGATGACACAAAACACTGTCAAATAAAACCATAAAATAAACAGTGTACCAGGTTGTGATTTTTTTTTTTTTTTTTTGATTTGCATGAACAGACACTATAATTCTTTTTGGATTATCAAATGTTAGTGAGATCACTGTGCTGCATGGTTTTTGTTTGCTTTCAAGGTACAAAGTTTAATTTTTAACTCACAGCAGGCTGGTATGCTACATCAACTCACACACTAAGTACAACACAGCAAATAAAGCCGAGAAATTCAAAAGTCAATTTTTTTTTACGCTTGCTAGCTTCTAAACATTACATAAAATTACTGATTTTGTTAACACTGACAACAACTATATTCATGTAACTTGTATACTATAGCACACATTTCAAGTCTTGATGTGCACTCAGTATAGACACGGTAAACCAGCTTACCTCTTGTAAGACCAGCATGCAGCTGAGAATGCTGGGTAATGTTGTCTGTACCACCCCAAACTGATCTTCTGAGAAGGAGGCTTGAACAAGATAAGACAGCCCTGGAGGAGGATATTAGAGGAAATGATGAACATGTTGGAGATAAGAGGCTGAATCCATATCTAATGAAAATAAAGTTCACCATCTCTTCCTACCTTCTAAAGCCCAGATATGAGCCTGGCTGTCAGCAAAGAGAGCCTGACTGGAGGCTTCTGGAAGCTGCGGGACACAATGTTAAGCTGGTAGGAGTTCTCTTTTTTAAATTAACAATTGCAGGTCTGGACAAATGGATAAGGAAGTTGGACACGTTTTAGTGAGACTACACTACGACATGCATGCATGATTAAAGGAAGATACAAAAACCTCAGACAGCAAAGCACACTAACCAAAAACATTATCTACGCAAACGAAATAGTGCAAAGTATTTTTGTCTGGACCTCGCTTTTGATATGATCACAAAAACAAGATTTCCAAACATCCAATTAGTACAAATGACATTAGTTTTATAGTACTCAACTAACTTTCAAGGCAGACGTTACACGATTCCTTAATTCAAGCTTTTAAGGTAATTAGTAAGGCTCATTGTAACAGCTAGATGGATGGAAAAAAGCTACATTAGTAATGCCTGAACTATTAGGCCCAGCCGGGAGGTAAATTAGTGATGCCTGCAGGGTGAGGCTGTTAGATTTGTTAAAACCCAGTGGAAATCTACTATGCCAAACACCAGCATGCAGGAAGCCCCTCGGTGTTATGAAGCCTAAGGGAGACAGCATGCACATGCCACACATCCTTACCTTGTTAAACAAATACATTATCAGCACCCGCTTTGCCAAGAAATTTTTAACCTGAATGGGACAATTAAGCGTAGAGTTGTTTTGGTATCAAAATTTGGCAAGAATAATGAGCACAAACAGTGGCTTTTCACACTTGAAAGTTAGAAAAGTCTCATGAGGTAGACCATTGTGTTTGACTCTTATGGTACTATCCCAGAGTTTATAAATGTTAAGTGTGAATAGCCTTATGTCAGAAGCACACTGCTGGACAGACTAACAATTACATTATAGTTCTGCTTTGTAACAAGTGCTGAAGTACCTGTTCTTTTCTGTTCTGGAGGAACTGAGCCAGCAGACTTGGTTTGGAAGGTTCCTGCTTGGGACTGGGAACCGAGGCAGGGGATGGTGGGGAACTGCCATTAACCTGTGAGTCTGCACCGAGACAGAGGATAGAGTCACAAATGGGAACAAGAAAGCTAGACTCTGAGATACCTATCAATCATCTGTTTACTACGAAACTTATCTAATGTTCCCCCGAGCCACTGACGAGTTGGCATACTGCCGTGCACAAAGTGTTGCTGTGGCAACAGCTGAAATTAGCTGATTAGTTCAACCATTTGAGGTGAAAAAAAATATATGTGAAAAGATAAAAATTACACCTGAAAAATGACTAAACATGGTAACAGTTTCAGAGCTATGTATAATAAATCAAACAAGGAAATTTGTCTCTTACTGGCCCAAAGCCCCAAAATGTTAACCATTCCCTTACACACATACGGTATTTAACCACTTTCAGAAATATAGTAGGAGCATGTCAAGTCATGGGGCACCACAACTGTACCAGCAGTGGCTGCTATTAAAATTCTAACTCCATTTGGTTAAAATTGGGATCCTACAGCGCCTGTTCGATCTGAGAGACCCGCCATCTTCCATAAGCCTCCTCTTACCTGTGGAGGTGGACCAGAGCTTTGGTGCTCTCCTCATGATGTGTGGGCTCTGCACTGTGCCATGCCACGGTGAGCACTGTTCTACTGGGGCAGTGAGGCGCCGCAGTGCCGGGGAGGCGAAGGGGCTGTCCAGGTCAGGAGTGAATGGTGCCGTCATAGGGCTCTGTGGGCCTCCAGCAACAGAACGGGCAAAGACCGAAGCTGGAGTTTTCATCAGCAGAGTGGGCCTTGGGGACATGAAATCTTCTGTACCCGAGGTTACTTGAAATAAAGGACAGAGGGCAGGAATCAAAACATTTATTTATTTTTTATATTTTCATACACATACCGGATTGTAGATGGATATGACTATTTCCTAGGCATTAGCCCTCTAATTACTATTCAGAACAAAACTTCCAATATGTGTACTGGTGCTGTGTCCACAACAACGGAAAATATGTAATATTATAATATAGCAGAATTTTTATAATATACTTTTATCAAATGCAAGTGTTTATATATGACTAGGCCTTCACTAATATATAGTACACAACCAACATACCTGATGTCTCAGATGAAGTCTTCCTTTCACTTCCAGTAGATAGTGATTTGGCCCTGCCATTGGTTGCTACTGTGTCATGATAGGCTACAAGTCTCTGGGTCAAATCACCCAGCAGAGACAGACACTCCCTACTGATGGCGTTCCAGTTGTGAGGATGGCCACCTGAGGAAGACAAGAATGAAAAGATACGGTAAATACATTCCAGAATAAAATCTGTATATCTGAAGTCTGTCGAGATTCATTTTAGACAGGACAAAAAAAATGAAAAGCAGTACAAGCAAGGGCCTCTTTTCTGGGTAGATAACAGAACAGACCTGGCTGACTAAGACTGAAGACCTCACAACGTCGCGATGGGGAGTGTTGGGACAGTAGAGCCAAGTCCTGCAGAGCCAGGAACTAAAAATTTGGGGAAAGACAAGTCAGATCAGTAGGCACACAAGAAAGTTAAAACACTTAAGAATCTACACGAGTGTTTTACTCACCTTTAATATCATTGGCTGCTTGTCTGTAACAACTTTGGGAAGACACTGGTGAGAATCTTCAGTAAAAGATGACTGCACAGGAAAACTGTATACCTGCCGATGAGAGACATGCTATGTAACATATTACCTTAAAGCTGGGCTTTTCATGTATCATTTTAACTGATCACATGAGGTAATTCTGAGACATTTATTTCAATAACAATAATAATATATGGCACAGTGAAGACTGATATTTTTCAAATACTTAGACATTCAAAGCAATGACAACACTGCCCCCTAGTGTCTCTAAATAATTAAAAGGCAAACGGTGCATCTGCCTTGCAACACAACACCCTACTTTTAAGTCATTTATATTCATGAATTGGCCAACAAAACAGCTTATCAAAACTGAAGACTGTGCTACTTTATGGCTGTCACATAGGTCAGGGGGCAGGTTGGTCATGCAGAGTGTGAGGTCCAAATAAATGTTGAACAGATCAGAAATTATACACACAAAGAAAAATCCCCTGCCTGGATGTTTATTTGACTTCTGTATAGTATCACAGGAAGATACACTATTAAGGAACTGCATAAAAAACACATACCTCAGTGACAAAGATCCTAAAGAGCAGCAGTGTGATGTACCATGTAAAGAGGAGGAAGGTGGCACTGATCCACAGGTGGTAGAGCAGGGAGAGGTCCAGCAGTCCAGCTATGCTGTCCAGAGGGTGGGCAGAGCTGGGGGTGGAGAACACACACAAACACATCCATGTAATGCTTTACATTAGTCCAGAGATTGGCCATGCCCAAAACATTAACAAGTATTTTTTGTTTAACCGAAAACAGTATATTCAAGAAACTACACTGACCTGTTCAAATGAAGATTCAATGTTTTACAGATCCATGCTCTTGGAATGTATCCTGTTAAAATTAAATTAAAATGTTTATTCATCAATCACTTATAGTAACTTTGTGCAGCAAGAGACAAAAGCCAGATAAAAAAAAGAATGCAGGGCTTTTAAAAGAAAGAAGATCCTGAAAGCTCAATTCTTAGAGCAGTTTGTTCTAAGGTGTGTTACTGGAGTCTTCTTTGTAAAAAGAGGTCACTTACCCAAAAAGAAATAAACAACAATGTAGTTCCTGATAGAGTAAAGTGCTTGAGTGGCGCTGCACTTCACCACCAAAGGCAGGGATCCCTTGAAGCGAAGGTATTTGTATTGCTGTGAAAATAACAACAGGTGAACATTCAGGAACAGAAAATTTTCAGTGAGATAAATGAGTAACCTCGTATCACACACCTGAACAGTGTGGAAGGAGATATAGTTCATGTTGTGGATCACACCCAGCAGACTGTGAGAAAATCCAACAAAGGCTCCAGCCAGCAGCAGGATGAGCTGATACTCATTCAGACACATCTGAGGGGAACTGTCAGTGTTGAAAACAAATCAAGGCAGTTAGACTATGGCTGAAACATAAAGATTGACATGATAGTTTTATGTGGTGGCCACCTACCCATCACTCTGTGTGCATGGGAAGCCAAGCATCTCATATCTGCCCCCAATGGTGATGGCACAACACCAAGCCACAGTCATTCCCATGATACAGTGAACCAGGGAGCTGACAAACTGACGAGGGTGGAGCAGCAGACCCAACAGGGCAATTTTTGAGCATGCAATAGTTGGGATGACTAAAAGAGAAAAAGAAAAACAAAGTCACAACTAAACTGTATCAGTGGCATGTACGAGTATATATTACACTCCAGCTATTCTGTACGTCTGATAAGCATTTATTTGTCACTTTGTTTTGCTAAACTGAAAAAAATATATATATATGAAAAATCAATACCAAGAGAGGTAGACACCTTTTAAAGTCAAATGTAAATAACAACTTTATAACCATCAAGGAAATATCTGCTTCAGTGCCTGATATCTATGTCCTGCCGCTCACCTGTGTAATACTCCAGGTTGAGGAACCCCACCATGAGGATCACTCCACACAGCAGGATGAAGGAGAAAATGGCACTCGCACTTATTAGCAGGGACAAGCATTCTGTGGGTAAAGAGAAGTGCAAGCTTCATACACAACTTCACACAGCTCTTAGTCAAATCTCAAAATGAATGTGGTGACTTACCTGATATCGTTTGGATCGGGTGGAGAATACTGAACCTGCTGAGGATGATGAACACTGCTGTGATGGGTGGCAACAACAGAACAGCCCAGGCAACACTGGCCGCAGCTCTCCAGCAAATCACCTTAACGGAGCAGTCAGTCATTATTGCACCCACCCAGACACACACACACAAACAAATACACAGCAATTAAATCACCTTTTCACAACCGTAAGTGTTACAACTATTAAATTTAAACTGACAACTGTTCTTCCAGTGTAAATAAATTTTGGAAAGATATAGCATTTAGAGTGCATATACTAAGAGTCTTTTTCAAAAATAATTTGGATGCTCCGTCGCTGGATTTTGCTAATTTTACTGGATAGTTCACATTCACGTACTCGAACGGACTAAAACAAGACAACCCTCCTTTAATTCGGTTCTGTTAGATTTAACTAAGTCCGAAAATTTGGGAGGTCAAAAGAAAAACCGTATACGGATTTTAAAAAGCTGTACACCGACGCTGTATATAAAAACACGTTTTGCTACTTTGTTTTCGATCATTCTAACGGTAAGCCTTTTAGCCAAGCTCACGTAAACTAGCATTAACACACAGGCTACTTGGAGTTAGCACGCTAGCACAAGCGAAACATTTTTTTCTTTAATGAATAAAGAATTGGTTTCAAAGACAAAAGACTCACCTTGCGGATGAACCAACAACTCTGCTCGGTAGAAAACATGTTGTCTGGATAAATGGAGAGCCACACGGTGATAATAATCTCCTCGGCTCTCCTGCTGTCAAACTACTTTCCACTCAATTTCCCATATCGCGCCACATGCACTCAAAAGACCTTTGAAGGACCCACGTTAATAGTTGTCCATGTTTCTGCCTGATGCCAGCATTTTACATCCACATAGATGTACTTTTTACTGCTTGATAGATAGATAGATAGATAGATAGATAGATAGATAGATAGATAGATAGATAGATAGATAAAAATTAATGTTTTGCTTTAAGATTGACTTTAAAAAATATATATTTCTAATGAAATACTGATATAGCAACACTGTTACACAAGGCACTAGGCCAAGCCATGAATCAGCTCTTCATTGTTTAACATTTTATATCCCCTTTTACTCATTTGTTTGTCATGCACAGATATATTAAACATTTGTCCTATAATTATTTGCTATATCTCTACTGTCTCAAAGCAGGGTTTTAATAACTGTCCTCTGTCTGAGTCAAATCAGTTCTGAATTCCTTCAGTTTCATCATGCATGAAAGCTTTCTTGTCATGATGATAGCCATTTCCGTAAGTTGGAAAACTGTGTTTTTCCATTACAGTCTTTCTGTCAGTGTCCCGAGAGAATGGCTTTGTCTCAAAAGCATTGAATGGTAGCTTTTGGGATGCACTGATGGACATCTCAGTTTGACTTGCTTTATGGACATGTAGTTTCTGTCCATGTTTCTGGGCAATTGCAGGGAGGGCAACCTGCTCCCTCTGGGCCTTCTTGTCTTCCCACAGCTTCAGCAGACGGCGTTGATTATTAGTCATGTCCTTGAGGTTTTGCTGCAATGATTGAACTTGGTCTTCTAAAAGAGTTTTAGAAGTGACTGTATTTGCCAGCTCTGATGTCAGATCATCAATGGTCAAGCTCAGTTTCCCAGCCTTCTCCACCAAGGAACTGCACTCACGCTCCTTCTCATGCAAGTCATTGATTATGTCCTTAGTGGTCTTTCCATTGAATTTGGGGCTGCATTCAAGTCCAATCTCGGTACGAAGAGCCTTCACTTGTTTCCTCAGCTCCTTATTGTCCATGGTCAAAGTTTTCAGTTTCTGTTTCAGAGCCTCAGTTGAACGCATCCTTGACTCATACTGTCGGAGTTTCTCTCTGAGAACACTTTCTCTGTGCATGGCATCATCTCTTTCCTTTCTGCATTTCTCCAAAAGTTTTAAAGTCTCGAATTTGGACACTTTTTCACCTTTCCCATTTGAGGTGGCCATCCTATGGAAAGGTTTCCAAATTGCAATATAAAAATAAATAAAAAATTAATAAGGCATTTTCTTTAACAAATAATTAAATTCAAAAATGATTTCTTAGAAGCAATGCACATAGTCCTAAAGAATTGGGCAAATAAATCCACAAGCACAAGCAGCTGCCTGCATGTCTGAGACTGAGGCAGGTGACATTCCTCTCAGAGGGTTATCTGTTTGAGAGGCAGCTCCTGTGTAACTCAAAGCTGGGGCTAGAATGACCATTAATTAGGGCACCACCATCCCTTTGACACAGTTTCAAGTGACACAATTTCTTTCTGTTTTGTTAATTAATCTAAAAACTTTGCCTTTGGTAATTAATGGAAATATTAAACACAGTCTAAACCTAGATCCCCTGCACGTAAGGTGCTGACTACACACTGTGTGCCTGTAGAAACAGGCTTTACATACATAAGTAACATTTTCCACTGCAGGTGATCTGTGCATCCAAACAGCAACACAGGAGATAACATCAGTTGGCTTGACTACATGACAGTTAAGACGGACGGGTTGGAAAAACAGCAGGAGCAGCCAAATGTCTACTTTTGAAGTTAGACGCTCTCTTTGAAATGTTGGAGTTATACCTATTAGTTACGATCTCTGCCTTAAATATTTAAAATGTCCAACTGATGAAATGTACTGGGAGCCTTTAATGCTGTCAGGAGCTGGCAGAAAAGAGTCATGTTGCCTTACACGTGGGGGAGCTGGGGTGAGTTAAGGTTGTACTACCTAAGAGTTCAAGTTTACCCTTAAGAAAATAATAAACACAAATTGTTCACTGATATTTTAAACATTTATATGATGCAAGTATCCAGAGTCCCACCACATTTTACAAGGACTTCTGATGCAAACATGTTGTTACTACAGATGGTTAACATTGTCTTGAGGTGCAATTTATTATTTAGGAACTAAATGAAAAAACACTAAAGGAATAAGATAGAGTCTATGAATATTTTTTGACTGTTTAAATATTGAACTATTTCTTTAACATGGTTAAAACCAGTATGCAAATGATCTGTATGCAAATGATCTGTAATAAAAGTGGGTCCCACAACAACTATGGTTTATTCTATTGCCCATGAAACAGACATTAAATTTCTTACATTCCATCAAATAAAAAAAAAAAATTAAAAGAAATTTACAAAAACAGTTAGACAAGTTGTAAATCACTTGGACATTTAGGATGGGTCTTTGGCATTAGTTGAGGGCACTTATGGTTATATCTGCTAGAGAAAAATACAAAAAACTCTGTACATATTGAGTCCAACCCTTGAAAATCATACCAACATCTATAATTGTTTTGCTGTTCTTACCGGAAATTCTGTACACATGTATACTAGCCAGTTCTCATTATAGGTATAGTATAAAAATGCATATACAAAATGCCACCAACATTAATGTACCAACATTACTGCACTGGTTATCTAAATATTTCAACTTAAGAACTATAAAGCGTAAACCACCGTATTAAAAGAGACTTTGTGGGCTGTGTAACACCATACCCCATTTATCTTTAAGGAAATTTAGAACCCATCCCATAAGAAATAACATACTTGGTAGCAGTGCTCATTTTCAGAGGTCATGCAGCTGAACCAAGTACACACACTCGGTTTTAAGGTCTTGAGCCAGAATGTCCAAGTGCAGGTGAAATCCAGACGACCCATGACTTCATCAGCTCAGGAACCCGATTCTCTCTAATAAGGCAACAGGAGAACCTGCAATTTAAAAAAAGAATAACATTTGCTTTGGGAAGGAGAAATCATGTACAGGAAGTCCGGTGTCAAATGTTCTGCTCTAGCAGGTCAACATAACCCATGCTCAAGCCAAAGCCACTAAAATAGGCCAACAAAGTAGAGCTGCTACGGCAGTAGGAGGCCATTATTCCTGATACAGAGGAGTGCAAATATAAAAACTGCCATGAGAAAGCACAAGGCGGAGAAATATGACTTACATGTATCGGGTTATAAGTGTGTTTTTTCAATGTGCTCATAGTTTCAAAAGCTTCTGTGTCACTATTGTTTACCTTCAGACAATGAAAAGCTTTCATGTTGAAGATGTTGCTTTGATCACCTCTGCTGCGGTAGAACTCTTTACACCTGGTGCTGGATCTGGTTTGCTAAAGAAATAGGCCTGAAAAACCAAACAAATAAGGAAAATTGTGTAAAAGAGCCAGTCAAAGAGGCAATTACGTGATTAAAGGAAGCTACTAATCAATCAAAAACTAAAGCTGGAGTGTCTGAGAGTAAGCGTGCAGTAAATGTTCAGTATTACAGGAGAGAATACAGCATTTCTGCAATCCATTCATCTTGGTCAGCTTTCAGAAACGGGTTACTTTGTAGACTAATTACATGAATGTGACCAGACATATGATACCCTTGCAGACCCGAGAGTATTCACATTAAGAACTGCACTAACAGCCCATTGTCACACCAGTTAGTAAATGCGGTCACAGTTTCCAATGAAGAGAGTCTCCCTAGAGGGAGTTAACTTGACACTATCACGTATACATTATTTCCCAGAAGCACACAGGGAGAGACACGCAAAAATGTTTGTGTAGTGTTGTCTGTGGTTGACACAGACAAGTTGGGTCAAAGCTTGGCTACTGAGATCACTGAGAACAAATGAGGTTGACTCAGTCATTGTTATCTACACCAAGATGGACAGGCGGTGTTGAATTGAATTAGTGCAGATGTAGTTTGCCAAATCAAGACAATGAATGTCGTGTCTTATTTCCCCAAACCGATTTATTTTCCATATCTCTTCAATTTGTAATTAATCCTACCAGAACAGTTATGTAAAGGCATCATCATAGCAACAGTGCAATTACCTTACAACCAACGGCAAACAGGACGTTGAGCACCACAATGGCTGATATGATCGCTAGGATAACTTTGGGGTGGTCATCCCTGACTGCAGGCCAGAAAGTCATCACCAGTACTGAGCCTGAGATGCAAAGAGCCACCATAATGGAGCACCACCCCAGCCATTCAAATGGGAGAATCCATAAGACCTTATGTAGAAAACAACAGAGCATTTTAAGATTCTGTATTTGCCTCACTTAATGAGAAATATCACAAACCACCAGCAGAGCTCTAAATGTATTCATGATGTAGAAAACAAAAAATGGGTCTTACCACTGCAGGTATGTAAATTGAAAGTGAATAGCCATATGCACAGACTATCTCCATAAAGGAGTATGACACCAAGTTCATGATCTTGTTGTTTCTCCATAGCAGGAAACCCCAGAGGGCGAGAGGCACCAACCAAGCATAGCTGAAGATTGCTGTTGCAGCTATGGTCACTGGAAGACACAATAAATTCAAAAATGATAAAGTTTTTAAGAGGAATTTACAGTAGCTTCCTCTTACATACAAGCTAAACAAGTGAACCATGAATACCAAAAAATAGCAGTGCCTACCTTTTCGAAATTCTGCGGTATACCTGTAGTCCGGTTTACTTATGTTCACCAGAATGTTGGATAAGTTTCCACTGATGGCAATGGCAAACACAAGAGTGGTACAAATCCAGAATGGTCCTGAAAGTGCAAATAATCACTCATCAGTTGTTGTGTGCCCATTTGCACAACATCTTATTAGAACATGAAGAGTGCTAACCATAAAGATCAGGGTTTCCTCGAAGGTAGACGTGGATAAAGTTCTTTCCAGGCCATGGCAACACTGATCCAATGATTCTTTCTTTCACCTGAAAGAAACGTTATGAACCATTACATATGTAAGCCAATAAAAGCTACATTTGTTCTGATGCACTACATATTATAAAGTGTCATAGTGGTAAAACTCTTTAAAATAAGCTGTAATTGTATTACGTGGTGGGTCTCGACGTCAAAAAATCTTTGGTAGTACTCAAAGGTCCAGAAAGGGACACTTTTCTTCTGCCCAGAGAGAAGCTTTCAGTGGAAAAAGGAAAAAAAGGGAGAAACACAAAATTAATCAAATGCATATTTGATGCTACACTTAATAGCTAATTGTTCAAAAAGTCACACATTCTTTTTAAGTGTCAGTCTTGTCCTGACCTCTGTCTTGTCGTCATTGGCAAGTGGGTCCTCATCATCACCACCAGAAAATAAACCAGCAGCCTTTCTCTGCTTCTCAGGTTTTATATCTTCTTCTTCAATGCTAATGGTGGTTGCACCCCTGTTGGCTTCTAACAGATTTCCAGCTTCTTCAAATTCTAGATTCATGGCATGGATAAATGGAAAACAATCAATAGTTTCGACGGTTTTTGAGTGACGTGTGCATTGTTGATATCGATCATTTACAGCGCAGCACAGGAAAAGCTGAGAGAGATTAGAGTTTACAGATGCTATAGAGAGCAGTAAAGTAAAGCAAAACATTGCCGATGCAACTCCTTTTATTAATTACAAAAAAGACTGAAGTAGACACTCACCTTGAAATTGAAATGGATCATTTGTCGACGCCATTTAAACGGATTCACTCTTAAATCAAGAGGTTCGTCTCTCAGAAACTTATCGCCAAGTTAGTGTTGCACGAAGGCAACAGCTTAAACTTAGAAAACTGTAAGGGAAAGAAACAATTTTTTTAGCTTCCCGGCGAATTTTTTATTTTTAGCTTTCCCCGAGTGTTGAATTAAACCGTTGTAAACAATGAAATACGGGGGGGAAAGACAAGTTATAAGTTAGCTTACTAGTTAGCTATCAAGTCCTCACTTGACAGCTCATCAACTACTGTCCAACTGCGTTAAGAGTCTAACGCAACATTAGGAGTGGCAAAAATAACGAGGTTCGGTTGTATTTAAAATACAGCACTTAGTATTGGCTATTTTCTTTTTAACAATCCATGCTCACCAAATTATCTTCCAAAACTCGTAAAAATCATTTCACTTCTCTTAGCTGGGCTGACGTTACCTAGGCCAGGACATACCAGTGATGTAAACAAGACCTTTTCCTGTTACCAAACATTTTCAAAGTAAGGGTTCGAACTAAAAAGAGTAACATACATATAATTGACCGTGTCATGCCAGGTTAATTAAGGTATTTGCACGACTTTTTATTCACGTGAACTTCTTGGTGCTAGTGATGGCTTTTTAGTATCCTGGGATCCTGAAACAAGTGCATTAGTGGTACTTTTAGTTTGAAGTTTCAAGCAGCCGAAGCCGGCAAGTCGCATAACTTCCTGTATATGCTCCCGATAGGAGCTCGAAACACTTGTCAAAATACACGCAGTAAAATTGAAGTTGAAGCAAAGCAAAGAAACTAGGGTGGAATGTGGACTATAAGGATAATAGATGAAATAATAAAAGAGTCTGACTTCGGGGTCCATGTATACGAGGTTTTTGCTTAAGTCAACGACTCTATTCGCTAGCTAGCGAGCTATTAGAGTTTTTGTTTAGCCGGCTAGCTAAGCGTGCATGAGTTGGGAGTTTTTACCTCACGGTAAAAATGTGTGACTCTAGCATGGACAATGGCACCATTTACGTCCGAGAAAGAGGCAACCTTCGTCGAGTCAGCGACATAGTCCTGGCACAACCAAAGCCAGTGTCATCATGCAGGAGGACAAATCCGTTTGTACTGAAAAAAGAACATTTTGTATTCACCTACAACGCAGAGGGAAGTCTGAGATACACCACAAAATCTCTCTTTGACATCACTCTGTTGTTCGTAGCTGACAACATTCACCATGTGGACTCTCTGGTGGGCTTCCCCGAGCAAATAGGGGACAGACTTTTTGCAGCAGCAGAAGAGAATCGTGTATTTTCAAACGCAGACATTTCTCCAAAAGCCCTGCGGTTATTCAGTGATGCATACGGGCAGATAGTCCTTGGATCCCTCTGTCTACGAAATAGGTAAGTTCTAGTACCCATATATATATTTCCATTTTCCAGGTTTCTTTGCCACAAACCGCAGAGTTTCTTGTCCCCCTTTCTTATCTGCAGGTTTCCACTGTTGCATGAGAGGATTGATGAAATAAAAACATTTCAGAGTTTGAAGTCTCTGGATTTGTTTGGCTGCAGACTGGGTGATGATCATGAGATATTCCAGCATCTAACATCCACCTCATTGGCAAAGTAATAACAGCTGACTTGTCAGTCCCAAAGACACATTGTGGGAAATTTAAGAAAAGATACTACTGCTAACACTGGTGCCTTTCATCTTTAGCAGCCTAATTCAGCTTTTCATCGGTGGTAACAGTCTGTCAGATGTTGGCTTACAAAGATTGACTGCACCTATCCGGATGATGAGGAAGGGACTGGACTGTCTTCAGCTCCTGGATGTTTCCCGTTAGTTATAAAAATATTAACTGCTTCCAAATGGCATTGGTAGTACAAATACTGCTACCTTTAAATTTAAAGCAGTCACAAATTGATGTCCATTTTTAAACTGCTGAACAGTGTTTATCTTTCTTATATAGATAACCCTATCTCAGAGAGGGCCCTCAGATACCTCACATGCCTCCCCAAACTTGAAAAACTTGATGTATCAGGAACCGGTTTGAAGGTAAGCCAACAATGGTTATGTTTAACATCTGGCTATAGCTTATTGTGATGCTGACATAAATAAATATAACCTATGCCTCCAGCTTGGTTCAGGATTGAAAACGACCATATGGAACCTGTTGGGGCTCATTTGTTCTGACAAACCACTGGACACATTTGATCACTCAAGATGTAAAACAGAAGGTTGGGCAGAGCAGGTAAATATCCTCGGACACTGATAGAAGTATAAATGTTGCATATGTAATGCTGTTTGACATCTCATAAACAAAGGCTTGACTTGTTTTCAGGTTGTAAACCAGTGGGAAACAAATAGCTCACAAATGCCAAAACTGAAGAAAATTGAAGCATCAAGAACATCAGCATTACGCTTTTGTAAGTTTTCTTTCATTTTACATTTCATGTTATATTACATTAACTTTTAACTCACTACTGGTAAATCAAGTTAGACTTTGAACACATTGCCTGAGATGGTTATGAAAGTGTTTTTGTTGTGTAGTTGGAAGACAGAAGTTTGTCAGAGAAGTACTGAATGCAGCACCCATGGTATGTGAAAGTGAAGAAGAGGCCAAGCGAGAGAGACTGCATTTCTACAGACCTGCCGCAAATAATCACAAACGTGAGAAACAGGTTTCTTACCAGATAAATCATCCAGCGAAGACTTCCTGGAACACTATCAAAAAAAGACAGCGTCAGTCAGAAAGGTGTGACAGTTCAAATCACAGTCCTCCAACAAAACGTTCGCCCTCAGACCTTACTGCAGAGGACATTGAACTGTTGAACAGCTATTGAGGTATGCATTCCACAAAGACCAGAGCACAGCATGAGTGGGTCCTTTAACAGGTAACATTTGGACTCAAAGGAACAAGAATATTTTTCAAGATGATTCACACTGGTTACCTGTAAACACTTGTTCTTGTATACAGGTTGTGTTTTTTATGTATTTTTATAAATAAAGTTTAATATTTTGCATGCGTTTGCTCCCCTGTTTGTCATTTCATGGTATGGAAAGCCCAGTGTGCCCACCAGGCCAAGCAAAGCATCTATCCTGGGACCCAAAAAGGTGTTCAGTGTGTGAACTGATATGATTTAAAATTTGTTTAGGAATAAACAACACTGAAGCACAGCTGACATAAGAACCTGAAGATGGTTAATGTGGGTTATTTCAATCCTTATTTTTTCTACACCTACAGCTTTATGTTAAAATTTTTTTGTCAGGCGATAGACCCCAAAGTTAGCTAATGGAAGTAATGGTTGAAATAAAAGGCCACACCCATGACAACTTCACTCCATTGTATTTTATTCTGATCCATCTTTATGAGAACAGACAACAGTGAAGCGGGAAGGACCTAGTGCATGTACCACCACTATTAATTAAGATTAAGAGCAGAGATTTTTTACTGTGAAATTCAATGTCATCTGGAAATTACTGCAGTAGAAACATGAGAACAAACAAAAGTCTTCAACATTAGCACAATCTATTTTACCGAAAGGCAAGGATGTGGGTGAAACCTGCATCTGTTCAAGTCACAAACAGTTTATTCAAATATTATTCAATAAAATAAGTACACCAACAGAGAGCAGAGAACAAGAAAATTGGAGAAAAAACCAAAACCTATCTGACTTGTACTGCATCACCATACCGTAATGCCTCAATTATACCGATATACAGGAAAAAAACACCTTTTCACCACTCCAATTTTGAAAGCATCAAAGGGAGATGAGACATTATATCAGCAATACAAAATGTTCTGCAAATAGTTACTCCTGTTTAGAGCACAAGAAGCACAGGTCTTGTGTCAGAGGATAAAAATCAACTGAAGATTATTCATAAAGGAGGATGTCCTTTTGCTGCTACATCTTTAGCTTCTAGATGTTGGACTGGCCAAGGTTCACTTTGGAAGGGAGTGGCCCGGCCTCCTCCTCTGGCCCTTTGGAGGTGATGATCAGCAGAGAGGATGCTGGATATGGAGTCAGTTTCTGTTCCTTAATGTAGTCGCTGTCACCGTAGATGCTCAATTTCTGAAAGGCAAAAAGTAAACAACTGACATACTGTTTTGGCTTTTAACATTTTACAACCTTTTACATATATATCTATATCTATATAGATAGATAGATATAGATATATATCTATAAAGAAAGAAAGAAAGAAAGAAACTATTTCTTTAACCTCTTCAAAATACATTGCAAACAATTAGCCATAAAAAGGCACAATGAACCATAAGGGGTACAAAAAACAAAACTTTAGCACCCTGGAAGAACATGTTAGAAAAAAAAAAAAAAACATTTACATTGCCAGATTGAGCTTGTAAGTTAACCACAGACAGCGCAGTGCTTACCTCAGCAGGTACATACTGGTCCACAGCAGTTGCCACAGTGGTGCAGCAGATCCAGATCAGTACCAACACAGACAGGATCAGAGTTGTGGTCAGGATCCACCCTGGCAGCCACGGGTTCCTGAGAAGAAAAGGATAAATATTCAGCTTGTGTGGCTCTACTGGGCCTAGAGCCTCAATGTTGTTATTGCCATGCTCTACCAAGTAAGTTAAACAACTGAACTTCCTTGACCATGTTGATAAAAGTGTGCTAACTAACCTTGAGAGACAGTTGAAGAGGTTGTATTCATCATCGTAGCTGCGGTCCCCGGTCATATCTCTGTCTCTCTCCTGGATTAAAGCGCGATGGTATTCTTTGTAAACTGGTCTGCTCAACCCAGGGACTAGAAAAAGAGAAATAAAGGGTACTTGAAATGCACAACACATAATCTGTATTAGAAAACTTACTGATTGTATTTGCAATATAGTCCTAATGTGGGCATTTTTGGGAACATGCATTATTCTATTTTTTTTTCTTATCTACAACAATGAAAAGACTAAAACCAGTAGATTTTAGAAAATATCACTCAAAAGCCTTAAATTGTGCAAAAAACTGAGTGAAAGACTTACAGCTCTTCTGCTGCTCCTCTTTAACTTCTTTTTCCAGTTCAAATTGGGAGAAAAACCTGACTTGCGGTTCAGTCTGTTGAACAAAAGACAACACTGGGTTTTAATGGTTTTCCCTACTATATTTGCACAGTGACAACATTGTGTTCGCATATAGAATGTCAGATTAGATCGCATAGGGTTTTTTTTTTCCTACTCAGCACTATACCTGGAAAATGACAACTTTGCCGTCATCGGCCTGGAGGTAGAATGTCCAAGTGGAAGTGATAAAGCTGTGGGCCTGACTCATCACATCATCCCAAAATCCTCTGACCAGGGTCAGGGGGTACAACAGGTGAATCCTTGGCATCATGGCTTCCAACTGAAACAAACAAACAATACTGAGTGCACTCCATTTCTATTAGGAGATCCATACATACCGCTGAATGACTGTTACATACTTATACCTGCTCATGCCGTTGCTCTGCAAATGGAAGCTGATTCTGACAGCCCAGGTTGCAGGCATACTGCTCATCAGACTGCGTGTAGGCTTCGCGACAGGCTGCGGAGGTAACAGATGGTAAAACAGGATTATATTCAAAGAACAAAGGGGAGTTAGGAGCAAGCCACCTTATTATGGAATTGGGTGTGTGGACATCGGGCTGATCAGTATATGCATGAGCACTTGTTTATAACTTTACTGCGTCTAATTACACGGATAACACGCCGTGTCTGGAGAGCTAAATAGGTCAAAGGCTTAGTGAAGAACTCACTTGATTCACACTCTGATTTGGTCTGATTCAGATCTTCGCTGTCACGAACAAACTGACATATGGAGAACAGACGGCAGCCTCTCTGACAGGCATAGAGTTCTTCCTCCTGTAAAACACACCCCGAGGACCAGTTGAATGCTGGATCCGTGCAAGACGACGCACTTTCAACTTTTACATTTGCTAAAAGCTCTACTTCGCAAACAACATTTGATCTAAAAACACGACGTTAAAAGGGCGCAGTACACAGGCCCACTTTTGCTTCGCTAACTTACCAAGCGTTAGTTAGCTAACGCTAGCAGAAATTACTTTGCTCAGCGAGATGAGTACTCACCCGTGGATACGTGTGCAAACTGTATGTCATTTCGCATGATTTATGGCAAGACGCGGTGTTTCCCAGAACGCTATCGAACACATCCGAAGATGCAGATGTGCGCGACAGAAGGACAAAGAGTCCCAAAATACAGCCAAAGGACGAAGGAGTCCCCATTTTGCCTGCGAAAACCTAAACAAACAACACGCTCCTCTTCCTCCTTCTTAATCGCTGTTATCTCGCGAGACTGTTTTTGTACCACAGATTTTGCTGCGTTTAAGTGCTCCTCGTCAATTCCCCTTTTCCACAGACATGGGTCGAGTACTGTCTGACTGTCTTATTATTCCGAGAGCACCTAAAGGCACCATTAGTTTGTAGCATATATCCATAGCCGTCCAGCAGTTGCTAGCTTTACCCAACAAAATATTTGTCACAGTTGCCGTTAGAAATAAAACGCAGCAGTTAATTGGTGGAGTATGGATGAATGATTTTACCCATGCTAGCGATGCGTTTGATAATGTTGAATCTCCAAGGAGAGCGTTAGCTAAGTAACGTTATCCAGGTACCTGCTAACAGCAGTTAGCATTGGTGGTCTCTGGACGCTCCCTCTCCTTCCTGAACTTTAGTTGTCGGCACTGAACCAAACTTTACTGTTTTAGCGCTGTGTCAGAACCAAGCAGTCCACTCGGCAGCTTCCTGCTTCGTGTTTGAAGATGGACAAGTTTGTGGTACGGCTTCCAAAGGGGGAAACACCTACAAAATCGAAGAGCAACGAAAGGGTTTACAAACAAACTACAATAGAGTCTTTACGGGTGAGCTATGAGTCCTACACGTGAATGACCAGGCTAAACCATCGGGCTTATGTGACAGATTTATTTACTCATTATTTGCCCTTGTGTTTTTTGTTTGTTTTTTTTGTTTTTTTTGCAGAGGGTGGTTGTGATTGAGGACATCATGCGCTACAAGTGTATGTTGGAGCTACCAGAACAGAGCAAGGACAATCTGCTGACTGCGCTGACAGAGCTGAGCAAGAAGATCCCATCCCGGGAGGTGCTCAAGTCCACAAAAATAGGTAGGCTGGAAACCCTCATGATAAGATGCATCTATCTGCATGGCCTTTCGTGTTGTTTTACACCTTATCTTGGTGCTATTCTGACACTTACAGTTTGCGTAGACGCCTGACACAATGCATTGTGGCTGTGAAAAGCGCTCACTAAATAAATGTTGTACATTTTAATATTTGCTTCGGCTGTAGCACATATTGCAGAACAATCCAGTCAGTTTAAACCCACATGATGAACAGTTTGTTGGTTGCACATATTGTACGGTTACAAGTCCTGAGTTGGTTGCCGCTGCATTGTTACAGCAGCATTATAGCTCAAAACAGCAAGTACCTATCAAAAATGTGTTTACCTCACACATGCCAGGCTATATTCAAATGAACACACAATGAAAACCTCTCCATTCTAAGGTCACACTGTCAACAAAATGCGAAAGCATGTGGACCCTGAGGTGAGTTCAATGGCAGCAAAGGTTTACACGGACTGGAGGACGTTCATTGAGGAGAATTCCAATAAGCCATCTATTGAAGTGCGCTCCGACAAACAATCTGAAGGACTCAGGAGCAACGCTAGAAGACTAATGTCTGAAGCCCTGGAGGTCAAGGTGAGGAAGAGCGTCTCAGCTAGGCTCAGTGTAATGGCAAAAGCATTTGTGTTCTACTGCTACTACTCCTTCTGTTTATTCCATGACAAATGGAATTTGTCAATACATCAGTTGTGAAATTTGGAAGTACAAATTCATGGAGAACCTAAAATATGGGGTCATTTGTATGAATGTATAAAACCTAGCTCAAGTAATATCTAGTTTTCTGTTTTTGTATGGTATCAGAAGTAACTTCACATCAAATGCGCATGAATTTGTATTGACACCTGACATTTTGTTTGTAAACCATGTATCCTATTGCTTGAAAACTTGTTTACTTTGTAAGTTATTGGTCACTAGCTGCTTCATTCATAAATATGAATATGAATTTTAAGTAATGTATTTGTTTTTTTCTTATGCTCTTATCTGACCTACAGGAGGATTCTGGTCTCATAGACATCATGGAGAGAGAAGTGTTTCACCAGAGCTCCCGGTTAGTCAGCAGCTCATATAGACGGACTGTTAGAGCGCTGGTGTTTGCATTCAAACACAACGCTGAGATCAGAACTCAAGTGAAGGACAGCACAATATCAGTCAACCAGGTGGTTTCTAAATACAAGAAGTAACTGATGATGAATAAGGCTTAGCTGCTGACTGCATATTGAAGACTTCTGGTTTACAGGAAATGTGTCAAGGTTTGTTTACTTTTTTACTTTTATTTTATTTTATTGATTTTCTGTAAAAGAAATACAAAATATTTTTACATTTTGTGGCACATCAGTAGCCTTACACTGTTGTTTAGCTGCATGTAATTCATTGGTTGTTGGTGGTGATCATAATGCTGAAATCATGTATGAATTTTCTGTTGATAGATTCTTTGTTTTTATACTGTTGGTGAACATTTTTATACAAAATGTGATTTTAAAACAGCTTCAGCTTTGGGGTCCTTTCTTTGTTGGATAAAACTGTACATACAGTATATATTACTACAGCAACACTAGCCAAACAATAGCTATCACCATGAGAATAACAGCCAGAACACAGATGCTAATAAAGACAATATCGCTCAGATCATGAGGCTCAGATTCCTGCTCCCCTGCGTTGCCAGTGCTGTCATTGTCAGTTTGCTGGGCTTGTTCCTCGAGACGACGCTCCTCTGCTGAAATGATGGACACTGATGCTATCTTCCGCAGGGCATCACACTGCACTTTATATTCTTGAACATTCTGCTGCTTCCCATCAGAGAAATCGATGTAGAGTTTGTTTACCAGCATGGTGATGTTACGATGTTTCTGTAAGAGATCAGGAGTTACGGTATTAATAGAAGCAAGGCATAAATGTCTGACACAAATCATTGTCTTTAAGAGTTAATGTACCGTAAATCATTACTCATGAGGGTGTAACAGTAAGTGGCATGAGATTGCAGCTAGTCACCTGGCTAGCAGTACCACAGTTGACAAACTGAGCGAGTATCTTATACGAGGTGGCCGTTAACTGGGCTGCACAGGATGGGTTTCCCAGGTAGATGCTCTCACGGTCCAGCTGAGGTAGGGACTGCTGGGGTATCAAAATGGTGAACTCTGATCTTGTGCAGCTAACGTTTACAGGCACCACTTGGATTGCAGGGGAAAAAAGACATTTCACTTTTTTGTTCAAGAGCAACATATGTAAGAATTATATGGGAAAGAGTTGCTTGTAGAGATGAACATTTAGCAAATTCAGGCAATAACCAAGAGTATATTTAGCTGAGATTTAGACTGCAAATATTGTAAGCACTTGCGAGTGCATGACTTAAACCTACATCACCCACAGCATAAGTAGATTTATGACTCCTGTAGATTATAAGTGTGGTTTTCTTATTCTGGAAATGAATCAGATGCTTATGTGCTGAACATTTACCTCCAAGGTAAGATGCAGTGAACCCTCTATGAGCTTCATTTCTGTCCGTGCTAAGTACCACCAGCAGCTTGTTACCCTTTGAGATGAGAGAGGGTGGTTGCTCTCTGCCACACCATCGTCCCAGCAGGGTGTCTGTCTGACTGTCCCCATCATAAACTGCAACAGAGTCATAGTCACACTCATCTGACAGGCTGTTGCGATCCTCCAAATCCATCACAGGGAAATAGAGTTTGATGCGATAGCCAGCTGCAAGAGTGATGCTCCAGTGGCAGTTGATGTTGTTTGGGTAGATGCTGGGAAAATGTGGGCTGCTAAAGTTGCCACTTACAGCTGACAGGATTTGCTGGCATTCACCTGTTAGAAGTACAATTGGTCAGATTAATTAGTCAGCTTTATTTATGATATAAGGCTACTGCAGTGTGTTCAGTCCAGTTCTTGCCAAGAAGTAGATGAGAAGATTCATACCACTTTCAAGTGTGTATAATAAATATGAAGCTGCAGGACTTTCAACTGGATTCAGGTCTAGACTTTGGTTAGACCACTCATGTCGCAGGGATGGTGTGAGACAGTTGGTGAGTCCTGCTCTACCCAGTATCTGTCAAAGATGGTGCTTTGCATTCTATCAGAGGTGTCCAATTTTCATTTCAATAGATGACAGGATCTTTTTTGTCATTCTCTGGGTCTTTCATGTGCCCAATTTTTTTTTTCTTGCCACTAAAATCAGCCTGATCACAGATCCCATCATTCCCCTCTCGCTTAAGTCATTTGAATTTTTTCAGTTTTATACTGTTCTACAGATCTGTGGCTCTTTACTGTGGATGCCTCCTCAGATTTCTTGGTTGAGTTTCTGTGAGTTTTGTGAATAAAGGTTGCTTTATGTAAAAAGTCTGACAGAGTTAGTTACATTGTTGGTAACTGACCAAAGTCCTCTTTTCATTATTAGTTCCTGTAATTACACCAAAAACATTCAAGGGGTCAAATACTGAAAACAGATCATATATTGTTGTGAAGAGTTTATTTTTGGAACACAGCTAATCAAAACCTCTTACCTGAGAAATAGTAGGCCTTGAACCCCCTCCCCCCAATGTTGAAGTCAGACTTGAAGACTACCAGAAGCTGGTTGGAGGTGGTGACGATGTTGGGAGGTTTATCTGCCCCACAGTATTTGCCCAGGTGGCGGTGAGTGACTGTCGGGCCATCAAACAAGGCGACAAAGTCAAAATTACACCCCTCATTGTTTTCCAGCTGGAAGTCCAAGAAGACCAAGGTGACCACACTGGTGTTGGACACGTGGATGGCCCAAGAGCAGTCAGCATTGTTGCTGTACTCCTGAGGGTAGCCTGGACTGGAGATTACACCTGATAGGCCAGTGAGGACTCCACCGCACATGTCTAAAGAGGATAGAAGACAAACTCACTTGCACCCTACATTCTTTGTTTTGCAAAGAGGATGGTACTGGTAAACTGAAAGAATTTGGTTCATGAGGCAAATGAGACACCACCGTGAGACTGGCATTTGTGGTTCTTAATGTGTATCTTAACAACTGATGGACTGATTGCCATAACTTTTGGTACAAATATTCAAAGTCCATAGAGGATCAATTCTAATGACTCCGATGATCCTCTGTAATAACTTTGATCCCCTGACCTTTCAAGTAGTGCCATCATCAGGTCAAAATTAAATTTTGTCCAGTACTTTAATTTTATGACCAAATGCCTACAAAGCAAATGCCATTCCCATCAGCTTCAGCTGTTCATTGTGTTTAGTATTTATTTGTAAATGCTAGCATGCTGACACACTAAACTCAGATGAAAATGGACAGCACATCAGCATGCTAGAGCAAGCATGATAAAATATGAGCTATGCCTCCGTACAGCCTCACAGAGCTCCCTGTGTGGCTATAGACTCTTTGTCTTGTTTCTCTATAATGTTTTGTTGAGACCTCCACTGAGGTTTAAGGTCAAGAAGTTTTACCTAAAAGCCATGAGTTATGGTATTGCCACTTGGCAAGAACAAAATTATCTCAAGCTTTGGGCAGTAAGACAACTGATCCCTGTCACATCGCATCAGATTTAACAAGTTACCTTTTCTGTAGCCAACGCTGAAGCCCCTGTAGGCCACATGGCGGTCTGAATGGAAGATGACGGACATGACATTCCAAGAAGAGGTGAACTGAGGTGGAGAGATGTCACCACAAAATGTCCCAAGGAGGTTTCCCTCATCCTCAGATATGCCATTGTAGATCTTGATGTAGTCGTAAGCACAGTTGGCGTGGTACTCCAGCTCAAAGTAGTGAAAGGTGAGGAGGACGGAGGAGCCCTCTGCCACCACAATTAGCCAGGAGCAGTCCGTGTTGTAGGGATACAGGCTTGGGAAGTTTGGACTGGAGATATTGCCAGATGGAGCAGAGAGGATTCCTCCACATTTGACACCTTATAATTTAAAAAAAAAAAGAAGTTTTATTTCACCTCAAAGAGCAGAGATACCGATTAAAGGTTATTGCACCTTCCTAGCTGACTTGTGTATTTGTCTATTTTCCAGCAACCGGGTGCAACCTCTGAAAGTGTATTACAAGCTGACATTGAACAATTGAGGCCCAACTTTCTAGTACCTGCAAGATAAAGCACTCCTATCAAGTTTAATCTTTGTTCCATCAAGGTAACAAATAGCAACTCACCTTTTTTAGAATCAGCCTTGTCAACAACCAGTAGTAAATGAATCAGTATAGCCACCCTGAGACTCATGTTGTTAGTGTTGATTCAGCTTTTGTCACACCTCAGCTACAATACCAGCAGAGACAGACAACGGCAGCGTCAGAGCATACAGACTTGAGACATCAGCGGTGGTGCCTGTAGAGGTAATAGGACTTTGAAAAATTTATTCACAGCCTGAATGAGGAACCTGACACCTACCCAGGCCACGCTTTGCCCTCTTCGCTAAATTTTAATGACTGATATCCAATGATGGTGAGTGGCTTGTCAGGACACTCTTTGGAGAGATGCTTTGCATTTTTAATGATGGTCGCACACACACACACACACACACACACACACACACACACACACACACACACACACACACACACACACACACACACACACACACACCCTGAACTCCCTCTAGGTTGATAAAAGAGACAGGGAGAAAGAGAAAAGGATGATCACATTTATCACTGATGTAAATGGCTTCATTAGAGTGACATGAAGGAGAGAAGATCCCAGAAGTCTTGATGTCGTGGAGTAAAGGGCCAGTGTGTGCACTTTGCTTTTTATGTGTGTAAAAGCAGCTTAAGCATGACTCAAAGACATCGACATCTTACCTCTGAATGGGAATACACTTTAATGAAGAAATGCAAAGTTGTGTTAGATTTTGTCTTTCTTGTCCTTGGACATTGTTCGCAAAAATCTTAACTTCAGGGATGGAAGTAATGAGTTACATTCACGGTTGTTACTGGAACTAAGTCCTTCTTGGTGTACTTGTACTTTTTGGAGTATTTTTTAAAAACCAGGAGATTTGACACCCTGAAGTCATTAACTTTTTTTTTTACAGAATTTGTTACAGTATAAAAGACAAAATTGACCTGATAAAGTTATGATTAACCATGTGAGAGCGCATCAAATGAAAAGAGCCAAAATCAGCAGCTGCAGCTGCAAAGAAACTGCTGATTTAATGCACCACCCAGCGACCTCGGTAAGTGTCTCAAATCAAACACACCGGCCATGTAGTGTGACCAACAGGGGAATGCTGGGTCTGGCTAAAAATTAAATACTAAAATAGGCCTGGTGAGGGTGGATCCTTCAGCTGTGAAGGTGTGCATCACCTCTCTGCTGTTTTTGATAATCCCTGTTGCTTTGACTGCAGAGCTCCTTCTGCTCACTGTTTGAAAACTTGGAGGAGCACACTGAGACCAGAGAGGCTGAGTGGACTGGGTATATTTGGCACTGAGAATGAACTGACCTAGACGCTGGATATCGAGGAGACTGTGGAGGACTTCACGGTGCACAAGACTCACAGACACTTTCAGACAGATGTTTGCAACAAATGACAACTGAATGTCAGTTGTCAGTGACTGTGCAGAGGAGAGCATCAACATCTACTGCATTGCCTAACTGTGTAGTGTAACTTTTGTCTGTAGGCATTCCACCTTTTCTGCTGCTTTATTCAGCGATTTAACAGCTACTTCTTGTACAACCATGCACCTGAATATCAAAAATAAAAGTATGCACTGTAAAGACAGGTGTGTTTGAGTACAAAAAGACATACACTATATGACCACGGGCTTAAAACCCATAGGAATTTAATGTTTTTTCACGTTGCACCATACTGTGTAATTAATTAGCCACAATATGTTTTGCACATAAAAACCTCTGCTTTTATGTACCCAGCTGCAGTTAATTGTAGTTCATTAAAAAGGGAGAGCTCTATTAAATAAAGTTGAGTTAAAGTATAAAGTCTTATAAAACTGTGCTCAGGCCTCTTGGACCAGTACTTCAGAATTACTATGTTCTTCAGAAATGTGCTTAATTGAATTCCATTTCTATTCTATTATTTTATCTACTTTTATCATTTGAATTTCAAATGTTTCATTACAAATTAATTAAACTTTAAGACGGTGGAAGTGACTGCATTATGACTTTATGGCTTTTTTTAAATGCAAATGTTGTTTATTCTCTGGTCTCTGTTTCTGAGGAGAATAATGTAATGATTCACAGACAGAGATTTTGTTATATTTGCCAAATGCCAAGTATATCCCATGGCTCATTCCTCCTGGGTTGGCAGTCTTATAACTGAATAGTGCAGACACATGTTGACAACAATAATCCTGACTGAATGGAGTGTATAACAGACAGGAAGATAAAGTACTCTTAGTAAAAGCCTATTCTGCACATAAATGTTTGCTATTCCAGCAGTGCTGTGAAAGTAGGGCTCTCACAGTGAATATCTAATGGCTTCAGTGAGCTAATACCTAGGGATACCTGCTAGATGGTGCTGTTGCACTATGAAAACACAGTGAAAACCACCACCAGCTTTTAAAAAGTCATGCCGTGCTCTAAGCTGAAATAAATAAGATTGTGATTAAAATCAGTCAAGTGTTTTTCACACAGTGGTTCCTGGAACTAAAATGAACCGCCTTGCCTTTGAATTTTAATTCTGTCCTCTCTGAAAGCTTGTCATTGTTCAAGGATGTGGGTACTGGGCAGTGCTGAAATGTGTTTCAGAAAGATATCGTTTGTTTAGAGCAATTAAATCACCTATTAGCAAGTTAATTCTCAAAAAACAAATAAGGTTGGTGGGAAATTCCAGTGGAATGAGGAAAAGCTTGAGTCAAGCAAATGGCTGCATTTGGTCCTGGGATGTCTCTTGGAGCTTAACTGAATAATTTTGGTCCATAAATACATAAATACACGAGTTTGTTCAAATTAGTTATATCCAGCAGTGTAAAGAAGCTGTTATTAATATATATCAGAACTAAATGGTTGGAAGATGAGAGGAGTGTCTGTGTGTGTCCTTGACAGCCATGGCATCTGGCGTCTTTTGATCAAAATACCCAGAAGCCAAATGATGATGTAAGCGTTGATATTTGTGCATTTGGAAAACTTTAAATAAAAGGTAATGTGCTTACAAAACACATTTTTCCACATCAAGACAAATTGTGTTTGCACAAGTGGAAGCAGAATTTTGACAAAGTAAGACAAATTGTTGTCAGATTTTTGAGATTCAAAAACAAAGAACTTGTTCTTTCCAAAGTAAGAGCCCAGCTGAAAAACACATCGATCTGTGTAAATGAAGACTTCTCTGAGGAGGAAGTGAGCTGATCTCATTCTGGCAATGAAAGGCCAGAGAACGAGGAAACTTTACCGTCATCAGATACGACAGACTGGTGCTTAGACCAAGAATGCCTCAATAAAGATTAGCATAGTAAGAACTGAAATAGCAAAGAGTGTTTGGGAAAAGTCCAACTTATCTTTAACACTGAGGTTGCCACTCTCTTGTCTTATGTGTGTGAACCCTATCTTTTGTCTTTTTTCCCTATAATTTTAATATTTTTTCTCCTTTTCTAATGGATAAAGGTATGCATGGGAGGCCTCTGGGAGTGTTTTTGAACCTCTCAATCACATTTTCTGTTGTCTATGTATATTTCAGTTTGTATCTTTTTCATATGTGTAAATAAATAAAAATCAAATCAGATTTGCTACGGGTATGTAGGGACTGCTGGTAACCGCTCACTCTGATGAATGTTCTCTAAAGCTCCTGACAGTCAGGAGGAAATGAGATGAATATATAAGCACATATGTCACAGGACAATGAAAAGTTAATGTTTCTGACAGGGCCTGCAGCTTAGCAGAACTTCCCCATGCAATTTCTAAGTGTATCTAGGGCTATATGGTGTTTGGTTAGCATGATTTGTCCTTTAATATTTTTAAATGTATGGGGTATCTGCAGAAAGAGCCTAAGGATGAATCTGAATCAACTTGTGCTGCATGTTCTTTAGATACACGCCACAACAGAGTGTTTCATCCATATATTTGTATTTTTTGCATAACAGCTGGTAGAATTTTTGACTCCTGTTTCAACTCTTTTGAAGGTTGCAATAAAAGCTCATTTTATAAAAACAGAGACTTACTTAATGACATTCAGATTATTTAGCATTAATAAAATTGCTACAGCAGTGGTGGACCAGCCAAACAGAAACATTTCTACAAGCTTGTATTCCCAGCTGGTGCTCACTTACAGCCAGAAATGTTTTTTTTTTCTCCCTTGCTTGAGATTTTGTTAACATTTTCCCTACACTGTTTTGTTACATTTCCACCTTCTCTCTACCAAGGACAATATTGATATGTCATTGCACAGCCAATTCAGGGAGCTCACAGACTGGATTATGGACCATAATGAGCCAAGCCTCTCTCTATAGTTATGAGGGCAATGAAATCCGTTATTCAGGTTAAGGAACAGAAAAGAGAAAAGATCGACTTCCTTTAGCAACTACTACTTCTGCTACCTCCACTCCTACATTAGATGAGATGGCATTTGTTATGTTAATGGTTGTTTTTTATACATTTAATTGCAAACAGAGTGAAAATAAACCAAAAACATGACAGAAACTGACCACACAAACAATATAAAATGCAAGGAATGGGACTCAGTTAGTGTAAAGTCAGTGCTCTGAAGCTTAAATTGCTGTCTTAAATAAAGATCTAACTTTTTTTTTTTTTTTTTTTTCTTTAAATTGCACCATTTAAAATAGTCTTCCTTAAAAAACATACTACATGAAACACTAATTGGCTGTCATGGTTGCAGCAAAGACATATTCCCTTAAAGATGGTGTTTGGAAATCATTACAGCTGTTACAAATTTATACTTTTCCCTTACACTTAGGCAACCCTATCTCCCGGGAAATCAAGTTTACATACTATTTATTTGTAACACCAAATACTTTGAGAGAGAGATGTAAGGCCAACTGAATGACATTTTTAACCAGCATGTTTAGGAAACATTCTCAATGAAATGATATCTATATCTATATATCTCTATCTATCTATCTATATCTATCTATCTATATCTATATCTATATCTATATATATATATAAAATGTCGGTATTTATGGCTCTGTTCCATTTAAGTGTATAACTAAGCCTCGTCAGTGAATCGCCATACACAGTAGAAGGGTCGTCAAACAAGGTAAGCTAAATGGAGCGCGGCCGTCTCTGCTGCTGCTCGTTAAAACTACAACTGTGGTTTTCCTACTGTACCACGGCAAAACGCGACTGAAAAGGTCTTGAAGACAAACCGATAGGTCTACATTTTTTTTTTAAATTACTGAATAGTTCAGTTTTGCTTTAGTCACTTTTGGGACTCAGTAAAATGGCGACCTAAAAGAATGAACTAACGGAGCAAGTCCGGAAGTAAGACAACTCCAAGTTTCCCGCCAAGTGACGCACTAATTCAGTGATAGCTATTTAACGCGCTCTTTGTGTCGTGGTTCGGTTTTGTTTGTTTGTTTGTTTGGTCGTTTTTTTAGCCGTCGAATAACTATCTTTGGTATGTTTTTGTTTGCTCTTTTCCTAACTCTGCTTCTCATAAACCATTTCATAAGCAAGATGGCCCACTAACAGTCCATTTATGTCACTTAAGGAGGACTTTGAGGAGGAATAAATGTGTTGGAGGTCGTCGTGTCAGCTGGCTCAAAGATGAATTTCAAGCAGACCTTTCCTGTCTGTGATGTGGGGACTGCGGAGTTGACTCTTCCCTAAACGGATCCCAAGCAGAGGTTAGTGCTTGCTGCTGGTGTTTGTATCTCGATTCAACGTTTATCTCTTTGCCTCTACTACTACTCCTCTTGCTAGTTTCGTTTAGTGGTTAGCATATTTTTCTGTCTTTTTTATGATTTGGTTTGGCAGGTGTATGATGAGGTTTCATGCTATTGTTGTATGAGAAAGTGAAGGATAACTTGGACGATTTGGCCCCATATTTCTTCCTAAGTTGTTGCCATCATTTTGTGGAGGTTTCTTATTGCCTTATTGTACATGTCTCTAATGGAAGATAGGATTGTGTTGCAGTAGGGATATAAGCATGATTGTTGTCTTGCATGCGGTCTCTTTGCATTATTATTTCCCTGTAATATGTGTTTAATGGGAAGCTCAACATAGCTTTTGTTGCATAGAGGATGGCTGGTCTGTCCTTGCTTTACAGTTCTTCACATCACAATTACACATAGCTGCTGAGCTCCTGTTCTGTGGTTTATGTTGCTGCTACACTCAGCCACACTTATTCAACCTGCAGAGTCGTCCTGATGGTCATGCTGCTTATCAATGCTGCATAACCTTTCATTGAAGAAGTGGCCTGTAATGGTTGTGCGGCATAGCTGATGTGTAGGGTGTTCAGACTAAAAACAGCACGTTGCAGCAGGTAGAGGCTGAAGGCGCAGGTAAGATGATGAAATACGATTCAGGAGGGTTGCACCAAGAAATATATCAATGTGTCTGAAGGCTTATCAGATGCCGAAATGCTGGCTAACAGCTTATAAAGTAGTACTATGAGGGAAGGTTTTACATTGGCATTCCACAGTGTTAATGCACTGGTCTCACCAAAACTGGTGCTGGGTTTGTTGTGGAGTGCTGGCAGAACAGCCCGCTGCTGCATATGAGATGGATCGATGGGTTTGGGAAGGTTGTTGCCGTTCTTTTGGCTTGTTTTCTAATTGCCCACTTCAAACCAGGTCTCTTGTTGAGGGTTATATTTTATACTGGCTTTAACTGTAGCTGTTTTCTTGCACACAGCCCATTAACATAATTCTTTCCCTGCAATATTTGCTTCATTGGAAGTTAAACATGACTTTTGTTAGACATAGGATATGTAGTCTGCAGTATTTTCTCCACGCACTTTATACTGACTGAAGAATTAGAGAAATGGTGTAATTCAACTGAAAACATTGGGTTTATACAGTGGATATAAGACAATCCACGCATGGCCATTTCCTTATAGTGGCTGGCTTTGTGCTCAGATTTGATGCTTTTGTGGGTGGGATAAGTTGATTTTCATCTCTCTTCCAATCTCTGCTATGATAAGTTTTGTGTGTGCTTATGACGAGTTCTGCTTTGTACATACGCTGTCTGAAATCTGTGAAAACATTTGTTTTTCTCATGAGCATAATCTGTCGTAAATAAAAATGGCAGCCTTTTGACCAGGGCCAAAAACCAAGTTTGAAACTTTTGGCCATAATTCAAGAATTGATGCACTGCTGCACACAAATGTCCGGTAGGATAAAATGTTTAATTTTTGACCTTGTATGTCCAGGTCACAAGGTCAAGGTGATTGTTGTTACACTATGTGACAATCCTCTCTATCAGTCTGTTGTATTCCTGTAAAACAAAAAAAAAATTCTCTTAAGTGAAGACGGCATGTTTCTCACTGGAAATTATTCACTGGGATCACACATGACAATATGGTGATAACTTCCATTTTGCCAAAAAATACTCGTAATACCTTTTTAATAAATTCTATCAAAGTCTTCACAACATATATTATACAAGTCTGGACAGACATGGATTTAAACTGTAACTTGACTGGTTGGTGGAGGCATACAAAACCACAAGGTTTTTTAACATCAGTAAATTCGTTTTTAATCAGTTCAGCTTTGCTAATTGTGCAAATGATTTTGAAGGGTGCAGTTTGAGAGGTTCTTTCATCAGCGACTGCTGTAGTGTCTCTGTATAATAAAAATAATAATGATGATGATAATATATCACAGCTTTTCATAGAGCAAAGACAAAATATAGCATCAAAAAGAGAGCTCTATAAATCAACTCCAACTGAGCTGTCTAGACGACTGTGTTGTTTTGGGCAAAAAGCGACAGCATTTTAATTAATCATTCACATAGTGTTGCTGCAGTGTAAATACTCCAGATAACAAGAACTCAAAGAGGGGAGAGAAGAGCACCCTGGCACATAAACAGAGTACAATTATGGCCCTTAGCAAGAGCACTTGATTAAGCTGTTTTAGTACCCTTTACTCACTGGGTACTAAACATCTGACTCATAATGCATCAGCTATATCAGAAGATTGCTCTTGCTATGATCTTGCATGAATATTCAGACAAGTAATTAAAAGAGTGGAATGGTGTTGTGAATGGGGACAGGAGTCTGTGGCACAAGCAGCTCGGCTTCTCGATAACAAATATGAGGGCAGTGACTTGAAAATACCACTTGTCACTTAGTGTGTGTTTTAATCTTTTTAGGAGAATAGGTTTGTAATCAGTTAACATTCAGAATGCCCTCCAAAGAAAAACAACAGCTTTGGTTGTGTCAGCAAATGCCCAAAACTGACATTTGTTTATATGTAAGAGACAAGCCCTCTTGCAGTGGTTGGAATTGTGACTCTTGTGCTTTGGGAAGAAAGGGGGGAAATGCTGTGGTGTTGTTTTAGAGCCACAAAGTCCACTGAGGGAGAATGTTGGTGTGGTTAGATTCCTGCTGACAGTCAGTGTTGGCTTCTTTTAACCATGACCATGACTGTTCCCTAACCTTCACCAAAAAATGATGTTTCCTTAACCCTGAACAAGTTGTTTTTTGTGGCAGTTATCTGTAATGGATATAGAAGGCACTAACAAATTAATTTTTGTCCTGCCAAAAGGGGAAAATGCTTATATCTGTTGTTTTGTATAGCAAGTACAACATATTTTGTAGTTTAATTTGTGACTGATTTAAATGACTTGTAAACATAAGTGCCTTGTGCAAGGCATTCTTCTGCTTAACAGCACATATTAAAAGCCAGTATCCTCCGAAGGTGGCATCTTCAATACAGTTGTTTGACTATTGAGAACCAGTGACTCAAGGCTTAAGATTAAGTACCTCATTACCATATCAGTAGATTTTATATTAGTTTTACCTCATTGGAGCTCTACTTAAAAGTACAGAGTATGGTTATTCAGAGTATTGTGTTCTTGAATACCATAAGGACCTGTCTCTGGCCACAGTTGTCCTCCCTGCTGCTGACCCTTTTGGCCTTGGTGGCCTTTTGGGTCTTGAATCTGCTCATTGCTTCCTGACAGATGGCCTGGTGTACCAGTCATTTCCCAGTTTGTGGGGGGGCACCAGCTGTATGTACAGACTGGGCACATGCAGAAAACCCACAGTGTGCCGCTCATTCGACATTCATGTAATATTAAGTTATAAATAATGTGAAGTCTTGCGTTGCACCACAATATTGAAAACCAATTTCACCAGGCATAGTAGCTGACAAATGCCACGCCGGTGGTGTTCCATCTGAACAGTTTACATAATGTTGCAGTAATCTGACAAAACAAGATGGTAAAAACACAGACCAACCTAATTATTTTGGGACATTTCTCTCCTTAATATTAGAGGTGGCTTTGTTCAGCAAGCAAAGCGTAATCCACGAGATACAGCAAAACAAAATATGTGTGTTTGTATGAGATACCAATTTAAAGTACTCTTGAGGAATAATCCACCTTGCATGAATAAACAGTTGGGATATAATCAACCCTTTATTGAGAACCAATGAAAATGCTTCCCAGGAGTCATTTGGAAATTATGCCCACCAGTATATAATAGTTAGGGGGACAAGAGCAGCAATAGAGATGGAAGGTTAACAGCCATTGGCCAGATATGTTCCTGGGATGGATAATGACCAATTACTGTGATTAATAGCGGTCTAATTAAATAGTCTTCCTCCCAAACATTGCCAGTAATGTTTTCATTCTAATAAATCAGGAAGTAGATCTTATTTGCTCTTTCTCACACTTTATTACTCCTATGTTGTCCATATCTGTGAATCTCAGTGTTGTGGGTGGATCGTCAGTGCTCTTCATAAGACATTATCATTACTTACATGCAGACTGATGGGAGTGTGTTTGTGTTTTTCTGTGTGTACACGGGGTTGTTTGTGCTGTGTTCCCTCATCTATCAGCAGGCTGCCCTTCTCTGATGGCCACTGAAGCTCCATTAGTACCCACAGTCCTGATTGATGTTGCTCAATACTGTGTTGGAAGGCTGGGATTGTTGTTCAGAACCAGCAACATGCTTATTACAACACCTTCTCACCACGGAAAAAGGAAATTGCTGTGCTGATGTCGGGGGGCTCAGATTAGCATTGATAGTGAGCTCAGCAAATGTCTGAAGTGATTTGCTTTTCAGGAATTTGTTTGCAAATGTGCCAAGTCTGAGTAAGACTAATGTTTTTGAAAACAGGGCAGTTAAGATGAAAAGGTGTTTCGTGAATGAATTTAAAGAATACATTCTTTCACGAGGAGCAGTTCTGGACCCTCACTGTAGAAGCTCCTCTGATTCGGAGCTGCTAAGTGCTTACATTTGATTTGGTGTGTTGGTTCAAGTACCGCAAACCTGTGTGATTGGAGGGATTACAGCAGTTGTTTTTGGGAGCTGTGACAGTCAAGGTCCACTCCCCTTATGATTTCACCCATGAGCTATCTGAAACAGCGCAGAGGTGGATGAATTTTTCTTTTTTCATATGAAATGAAAACCAGTAACCTGAAAGCCCATAGATCAAATAGAATCAGATTTTCAGCGTCTGTGTTAAACATCCTTGATCAGATGGCAGAGCAGGTGCTATTAAAATGAAAAGCTGCGAAAAGCATGAATTGGTTGGTTTATGAGATCAGACACTGATATGGTTTCCCTGATCAAAACATACTTTTTCCACGTCATCGCTCTTCCTGCTGTCCTCTGTCTCAGTCTCTTTGGTGGTGTCTGTGTCAGCAAATTGCACGTTTTGAAAACTGAACGCTCGAGTTATGTCGCTACTTTTCAATGTGGCCTTTGAATTCTTGTCTGCATTCATTAGTGGGAAGCAATGGCACCGTGAGTACCAGGGCCAGCTGCCAAGACATCCATGCCGCGAGACAATGAGAGAGATCGCCGTCTCTGTAGCCTGCTGATGAGTACACAGTCTCTTTGATTTTTGCATTTGAAACAGAGATGTAAAGCTTGTAGCCTGCTGGACTGTCAAAAAAAAGCTGAGCTGAATCACTCAAGTTTGGATTTATTTTGTGCCAGCCTTGCTTTTGTTCCTTCTACAGTGGTGGCTCATTATTGTCATTATCAAGGTCATAAATGAGTTAGAAATGAGACTAGAAATATTTATCACTTTGTTTTCTCTGTGTGTCTGAAGAGGCTCTGTGAAGGATTATTTGCCTCGAGTGTAGGTTGTTGTGGATGATGATTAAGATGATGTTTGAGATTATTTGCCTATTCAGAGATGCAGGAAACATGAGAGAAATGGGATGACATTCAGGAAAGACTGAGTCAGATTCAAACTGGCAGCCTTAACCAGCTGAGCTTCCCACACAAACAATTCTGTTTTTATTGTTAAATTCATGCTGTTTGGCAGATGTTATACACTTTCCCCCCCATCATATTTTCGTGCTAGCAGTGTATGCGTAGCATTGCCTTATGTACAGTGACATGTAACAGTGCGGTGATTGCTTTGCTGCATATTGAACGCACTATTTTTGTATTCCAGAGGCGCACATTATTACACCAGTTTCCACACATTAACCTTTCCCGAGTTCTTTCCTTACCGTTGTGCTCATGTGTTCCCAGACTATGATTAATATGCCTTTGCTCTCGTGATAAAATCTTGCCAATCTCCTTCCCTGCCTACCTACAACTCCAGTCACCTTATTATTTTCGAAAGGTTGTATGGTCACTGAGCTTAGATTATTCCATTCCCTGCTTTGCATCTTATGCCCCACATGTCCCTTCCTCATTCCAACATGTTTTGTCTCCAGGAATGGAATATGGAAATGTCTTTTAGCTTATGTGTGGATGATGTTTCAGTGTATCATATGACCATTTTATCAACTTTCCACTCGGGCAGCTTGTGCGGATGTCCGTTGTTTGCCTGTGTTTTCTGCGGCAGTGGCAGTGTTTTGTGGCTAAATGGTGCTTTGAGATGCAGCAAGCAATTGGGCCACAGGCTACATGTACTAGAAAGTGAAAATAAGGGTGTCATGAACCTCATTTATTTTTTTTATAGCCGTTTTCTATTGACAGCATTTGCTTTTTACATATATTCCTAGAGGACATATGTATATGTTGTCATTAAAGGGTGGCATAACAAAGGATGGCATTATTCTCTATTTTTGAATGGTTAACAAATCCAATGAAAAGACCAAAACCCACAATGCCTTCATTTATCTCTCAGTATTTTCTGACTTCCCTATCCTGTCTGTGGCATTCAGCACCAAGCCTATTTCTAGTGGATTACTTTTTTAACCACAGGTCACAAATTTATAGTTTAATTTTAAATAAAAAGCTCAGTATTTTTCTTAAACAGCTGGGCACTGTAGTTTTTAGCAAATGTTACTTTAACAGGAATAAATGGTGCAGTTTGATGTTTGTATTTATGACACCAGGCTGGTGTATGTGGAATTGGCTAAAACTTAACTACACTGACCATATCATCCACTGCAACAGCATGGCTCACTGATGTACACACACACAAGTGTTCTCAATTCTGGCTGATTAGGCCATTAGACTTCTAGCAGGTAGAAATTCTGTGGAGTTCTTATGGGAATTTTGTGATGTTAACAAATAGTAAAGATATAAATAATAATAATAATAATAACTAATAATTATTAAAGATGTAAGTTGTTCTGCCCTAATGCTGCATTTATGCAATGTTGACATCACAGGAAGAACAAGAAAACCTGCAGTTAATATGAATCAGGAGTGTTCAGGCATTATTCCAAGATGGTTACACTGCTAGCCTTGTAGCCACATCATGTAAATTGCCTAAATTTGCAGCATTTGCTGTGTTATGTATTTAGAGCAGTTTGTTAAACCAGTGAAATCAGACACAAACAAATTAGCTGCCGGCAATGGAGGCTTTGCAGTCATAGTGCCTGCTCAGTCAGCTGTGGTTTGTACACACATACATGTGCTCCTGAGAGGAGGTCTAATCAGGCAACAAGTGAAAACACCTGTGTGGGTGGAGCATGGCTGTGTAGGGGCTTTAGTAGTTTGATATTAACAATGGAGGTTTATGGCACAGAGTGGAATAATTTAAGGTAATATATTATACTTTCTGGTTGGAGAAAATCACTGTTGGCTTTGGTCTTTTCATGGGATTTGTTGATAATAAGAAAAACATAGTCTTATCCTTTAAGAAATCATATATAGTCCCACACAGTTAAATTCAAACCAGTTAATGTAGGTGTAGAGGTTTTAAAAATACTGTCTCTAGAATCATTTATTAAATTATTACAATTATTACAATTATTAAAGATCTGTTTGTTTTTGCTCTGCTAACGTTGATTTTGTTGGAATCAAAAAGATTTTAAAAAAGACTTTGGTTTAACTTCACGGAACGTGAACTTCACACACTCAGTCCGGGTTTTCGTGTCAAGATGTCATTACGATAAACATGAATAATTGATACAGCTCAGCTTTTATAAAATATTAATAGAAATTTATCAGCTGGATTTGATATTTGTGCTCGACAAACATCGAACCTCTGGAATAAACTATTATTAGTAGTGAATAATGCACAAATAATGTTTTATACATGACACCATCCATTATTTATTCATTGTGTTTTTTTTCTACATGATAGAAAAAAAAAATACTGCTCTCTAGGGCTACACTCATTGCTTCCCAGTATTGCATTTCAATAATCTGAACTTCTAGAATCATAGATTTGTAAATATGCTAAAATAAATTCAACATTACTGTAAAATAATTTTATTAGACCCGTTTGTAGTTTAAGGGTTAAACAACACAAACATCTGTTGTTTCTGACCTCTAGTTCTGGTGAAAACACACAATGTTTTTCCAAAGGGGTTTCTTTTCTTTTCTTTTTTTTTCTTTTTTTTTAAACTCTTCTGGCAATGTAGTTGGAAGAAAGGTGGAAAAAAATCCCTAAAGTGCAGAAGCTATTAGCAGCTGTTTTCGAGAGGAATCTTCACTGTCCATGACAGAAGCAGCATAACTTCTCCCTTGAGTCAGTGACTATATTTCAACTCTAGCATATGCTCAGACAAATAGCTCTGTGCATTAACTGGAGTTAAAAGCCTAGCCTGACCAAATGGACCTGTTTACCCACAGATTCTGTTTCAATTAGCACAGAGAGGACAATGAAAAGACAACCATTACAGCCCACAGCAGTGGCAAATCTAAAGTACGACTGGAAGAACAAGAGGAAGAAGTGATAGCTGTTGTCTCTGGAGTTACTCTGGGGAGACCATTTTGTTCTGCTGTGCAGACTTGCACAGTATATCTTTGTGAGGTTTCCAACACATCAGCCATTTCACATTTCTTCAAAGGACGCTATTATTTTCAGAGCATGGTTTTGAAAGATTCAGCATGTTCACAATCCATCTTTACAAAAGTACACCATTTCTGTCCCTGCGTGGACACTCTACATTGAAGGGTGTCCAAGAAGCATTTCTGGTTTATTACATTTAAGATGTTATTTTTGTAGTCTTGGCCACCATTTTCTTGAAACTAGCTATTTGAGGACATCACAGTTGTCACTGGGAAATTGTGAGTAACATTTTAAAGACAGTGGATTGATCAATTAATCAAGAAGATAATGAGCAGACTTAATAAGAATGTTGATTAGTTGCAGCCATAGTGCTGTTGGTGTGTTTCCGCATCTCAGCAATTATTATTGTCAGTGTTGTGTTACGATTGCTGATAGAAATTGTAGCCAGAATGATTGAAAATAGGGCCCATGTTGGAAGAAACTAAAATTACTCTCTAAGTAATAAGTGATTTGAGGACATTGCTATTTAGTTCCTGTGGTACTTTTATTGCTTGTTCTCCTCAAGTACAAACTATTGTCCTCTTTTCTCAGGAGGGCACCTTGTACTCATAAATTACTGAGGTGTGTTTTCTGACCAGAGAGGAAACCCTGTATCTGACCATGTGTCTATTCACTCAGATGTGGGTAAATTTGCGTGCCTCTGTCTGTCTGTCTGTCTGATCCGGGCAGAGGCTAATAAAAGATGTACATGCTGTGCAGATGCCCTTTCCATCATGGCAGGATCTGCTCCTAATGTCACCTTTGTCACTGTGACTGACAGCATCGGGGGAAAGGAGCGTGGGGGGTCACCTGCTCCCCAACACAGGCCACCTGTCAGAGCCAGCAGGCTCACAACTGATGATGTTTAAGATCAACTTGGGGGCAGTGGACTTCACTTCCAGGATGTATGCTTCATAAACCCAATGGTGGAGCATTCATTAGCTCCATTAGGAGCAAACTTTCAAAGGGTAACCGTGTCATTGACCTCAATAGAGTGACTACTGTTGGAATGATCATTCACTTAATATCCCAGAGTCTAATATTTCCTCTGGGGTCCTATAGTCAGCTTTCCTATTATTGATAGCACCTGTCTGCTTTTTTTTTATTTGATTTAATTTACTTTTGGTCAGTGTCTCTAATCCCCTGGTGTAAAATCACTTCCCCTATATGTTTCATGTGTGTGTCATATGTGTTGCATTGCTGCACATAATGTCTGGGGTATTTCCTGGGGATAGGTGGTCCCCTGCTCCCATAGGATGCTCAGCGAGGCAGAAAATTGAAAAAGGTGGAGCACCAGATTTATAGCCCATCACCTTTATTAAGCCTTGTTTGCACAGACAGAAAAGTGAGTGTGTTCATTTCATGCTTAAAGTTACAAGTGTCAGCTGTACCCGCTTTCTGCTTAACTCCGACGGGGAGCTGAGACAGATCTGCTGTTTTTGTCACCGGCCTTTTAACAGATGGGGCAGATCACAGAACATAATCTCAGCACGCTTAGCTGTTGATGCACGGTGTGTTTGCACCTGACGTGAGCAATCAACAGAACCAGAGAGGAATTTATGTTGATACACTGGTGAAAATCAGCCTGTGATCTGGATGAATCAGCCACAGCGTTGCAGGATTAGGGCTTTTTCAGTGAAATACAGAATCCACAGTGGAATAGGCATAAACTGGACTCCAGGGTAAAAAGGTACTTTCCCAGAGTATCAGTGTCATTGTTAATATATTCTTTCTTTCTTTCTGTGTCTAGCCATAGAGATATATTTGACACAGGCTTATAGATTGCAGATACCAGTACATACAGGCTGAAAATAGCCAGCTGCTACAGTACTCCTGAATCACGGTGGGAGTTTTACACCAAATGACCAGTTTCCCCTGCAATGACCCTGGCAGTCTGAAAAGCCCACACTTAAACAAGAACTCTGGGACTTTGATGGAGCAGTTTAGGAATAGGCATGTACATCGTGAACTGTGGTGATGAAGAGAAGCCTGTGCTGCTTGAGACAAAAGTGGGTCATGCAAGAACATCTTAAGGGACTGCTGTGAAATTCTAAAAAGTCATTTACTGGGAATTGAATTTCTAATGACACTAAATGAAAACGGAGCTGTGAAAGTGTTCTGCTCCTGTGGAAGCCCTACTTTCTACAACCCCACTGAGACACTGGGGCGACACGTGAGGGTAGTAAATGCAGGGCTTATGGAAATGAATGGCACCATGTGAAAATCACATTTCATTGTGCTTTATTAAACTTTATGGCTGCTTGATGAGGCCCTGGGCTCTCAGATATGATGTCATTAGTTTACAGTGTGGGTGAATGGAAGTTTTAGTTCTTCATTTTCATATATAGTAAACATTTACATGGGCAGCTTGACTACAGTCACAGCCTGGGGGAAGTCGTTAGAGAAGCTTTAGCTCTTAAACTCACATCTGCATCCACAAGAATCCCAGCAGTTCTGTGTTGTACAGTCGAGCGAGCAGCTTTATTGGGGCAATAGGGCACGCAGATAACTGTTATTGATTAAGGGATCAGCAATAACGTCTCCTGCCCATTTATTACCAGCTAGAAATGTAAACAGAAACTCATCTTTCATAAGCTTTCTGATCTTCAGGCTACCATTGCCTGTAATGGATTGGTTCCATTTGGTTCAACTAATGATTTTTTCATTATCGATCATTTTTCTGATGCACTGGTTGATTGCTTTCTCTATAAAATGTAAAGGCACTAAATTCTCACGTTTGAGAAGCTTCAAATAGTGAAGATTTGGTATTTCAATGTAATGCTGAAACATTCTTATTTATTTATTTTTTTCTTATGATATTGATTTATAATTAATTGTTGAAGTTGGTTATCAAGGAGAAATGCCAATCACTTCCCCCTTCCAGTTTCTTAAATGTGAATATTTCAGGTAGTCTGAAGGAACCAGCTCTGTCTCTGAGGTATATCTGTAGGTGCTAGTAATGATCACTTTGCAGGGGAAGTGTATTGATTATTGGCATTTGCCTATATCCATTACCTGGTCTAGACTATTGTCTGTGTTCGCCTTTTCCCTTTGTCCCCCGTTGCTTCCTCTTCATTATATTTTTTTCCTGTGCTCGTGCATCTTGCAGCTGCTGCCCTGTTTCAGCACCCCGTTCTAAGTTACATAAGCATGTGAAATGCTCTTGACTGGCGAAAAACAAAATAAATAAATAAATAAATCAAAGCAAAGTGGATTATCTGTGACTCATTCCAACATTCGTGAACACTTGAAGAATTTTCTAATTTGTTTGATTATCTTTGAAGTGACAGTCATGCATAGTAATCCTGATTTATGCTAATGTGCTGCTCCCCTTCCTCTCCTACCAAACTGAGGCTGAAGATATTGGCATCTGGCAGTTTTGACGTGCGTGCGTGTGTGCGTGTGTGGCAAGTGCGGGTCTAAAATATAAAATGAAAATGGACCTGTGTGATCTGTTACACTTAGAGCGTAAATGCTGCACTGTGGATGCTGCTCACTGGCCTAGTGGTGGAGAGGCTAATTAACAGCAAAAGCCTGCTGATTTGGTTGCCAACATCAACAGAAGGGCATGTTCCAGATGCCAGCTGGTATCTAGAGGGTGGCTGCTTTTAGATTAATGGAGAGCACGTAGTAGAGGGGGAGGCTAAAAGTACAGTTTTATGGTCTCATAGTTATTTCATATTGAAAAATGGACAGCCACAAAGTCACCTTCATGAGAAAACACTGTTTATTCTGAACAGATCATTTATTTTATTTTATTTTATTTTATTTGAGTTGAACTGAAACTTAAATCTTTTTACATTTTGTGTAAGAAAATATCAACTATTGTGATACTGTGCGTATTATTTCAATATCCAGAAAAGGATAAAATCATTTTTGGATATATTTGTGGAAATGGTGTCTAAGCTTCAAGTCTGATTGGGTGTTTATGAGGGCAACAGTTGACTGGTATTTTATAGCTGGTGATGCTGAAAGTGGACAGTAGTTAGCATAGCTTGTTAACATTACCTGTGTTTGTCACACATTACATAAAGTACGGAGGTCTAGCTGGCGTTAGCTGTCTCTTTTCATGGGTGCAGATGAGATGCTGGCAAATGACCAGACTGTCAAAACTCACAGCAGTGAGTTGTCCTCTAAAGTCTGCAGTCCTTGTGTTACCCCATGATTTGAATTACAACATGGAGTAACGTACAGAGTGCTCAAAGCACAGATGGGAGTAAGCGATGGCTAACAATGTCAGCCCCCCCGCCCTGCAGCAAGTAAACTGTGTGGTTGCTGGAACAGAGATGATATTATGAGGTTTTTTTTTTTTAGTGCTCACCCACATGGATATTGTATCAGTCAAATTAGTGATACTGACATCCAAAACCACAAATTCACTCCCCTTGAAAAACACGAATGTAGTGGGAGCTTCGCTGCCAGAAGTAGATAGTTAGGATGGAACAAATGCAGAGAGAAAAAAAATCCCTAGGGGAATAAAGAAATATAACTTAAACTACTGGTTTAATTACAAAGTAAATCTTCCTGTTGTTGCTTACTTGACATGCCTTTGAATGAAGCGCTTGTTTTCATATCTGCTCCGTTTACTGCAGTTAAAATGTGAGACTCTGCATCTCTGCAGGTTGGGCCAGTTTAACATTCTGGAATGAGGCTGCTGGTGAAAATGAACGATGGCAAACTCCGGCACATTCACAGTCTAATGTTCATCACTGTGCAGCGTCCATGACATATAAATAAAATGAAATACAATACATGCCTCTCACCTCCCTGATGTGTGCTTATCTGCAAAAATGAAAAATTACAATTTTCAACTACCTTGTGGCTGATAAAGTAATATTAAAAACTTGATGAATGGGGCGGCTTTGCTCTGTTCATGATATATGGTGAGTGTTAATACCCTTTGTAGAAGAGACGGAGGTTAAGTCAGACGTTTGATGACAGCAGTTCGTTCCCTATTATGCAGAGCAAAAAAGCATAGGAGCAGTTATTAACTATGAATAGGCTCTGAGATGTAGCTTAGAGTAAACATGGCTCTCTTGTGATGAGCACAGGTCAGAAATTTCATCAGTAATGAAAACTGGCTCAGGGGTGTAGAGAAGCGGTCGATGATGCACCAGAGTCCCTCTGAATAAGTTTCAGTAAGTTTTAAACAAAACAACAGAAAAAGTGCAACTACAGAGAGTTGCATTTTCACATACAGTTGAATTGACAGATTTATGTTTAAATAATAGATATATAAATAATAATAATAATAAAAGTCCTAAAACATTAGTTATGGAATAAGGCTTTTATCAGTATGGGGTAAATCTGTATCTTACTGTTTGTTTGTTTTTATTTAATTTATTAATTTATTTATTTTTTAAAATTAGCAATGGTAATTGCTGGTGGAGACATTTTTAACATGTTCCCTTGGAAGAATTCCCACACTGCAGCATCTGCGCTTGCTATGAGATGTCAGTCAAAATGTTTTACCCTTGAATGTACGATGAGGCAACTACCCTTGAGAAAGTATTTGCAAACTCAGGTGAGAAAAATTCTAAATTTGATTTAGATTGCCTTGCAAGAATACCATTTAGGATACCAGGCATACTGATTTCCTCGGCCTGAATTGTGCCCTTGGTGTACCCTATGTTTACATACTTAGAGACATATGGACATCACAAAAACAATGTTACTGCTAGTAACAATGCAGAGTATTAACCTTATTAATTGCTTCATTAAAAAGGTTTGTCTTTTGGTTTTAGTTTCTTTCTGTTGTCTTTATTTGTGTTGCATGCTTGTCAAAGTTTTCTCATTGCGGCAGTGCAAAGTATTATGTTTGGTTTCAGGAAAGGATAGCGTGAGCCAGAACTACTCATATGGGGGATGGCAAACAGCTCCCCAGATTCATTAGTAGTCTACATGAGTAAGACTGTAGTTCTCCTGTCTAGCCACCCCATGGCTTGTCTGAGAAGAGAACTACACCTGATGTGATGCCAGCAGTGCACTGCGCTTTCCCTCCTGGCACTACAGAGATAATGATGATGATATTTGATGATATTTATAAAGTAAGGTAAACGATCACTTTCACACAAACCTTCTTCTTTTTACTGTTGTTTTCGATGATATTTTGTAAAGCTTGTCCACCAGCATTATCGTTCTTTTCCTACTTCGTGCTCCCTGTCCAACTAATAGTAACAACCCTAGCAAACAGAGAAAACTCTCAGGTGGTTCACTATCGATCAGCTGAAGGTGGTACATATTCAGCCCTTGGCAGCTGAATGAGACGTGTAACATCGTGTAAAGGAACCTATGGGCGCCATGGAGGACATCCACTGTTACAAGACAACTGTATAGCACGTTTCCTCTAAAAAAAAAAAAAAAAATCAAATGATCATGAAATCATGGCTTAGTTTAACCTATTTACATTTTTATAAACTCCATAAACATTTATATCACAAAAGTGTTAGGAGTTTACAGGGTTAGTGCTAGAATAATAAAAGGGCATTTTAATATCTGTGGGGCCAAACTCATACATTATGTTTATGCACAAAACAAGACATGCATGCACATCCTTCTGTGTGAACCGTCACCACGGAATGTGCAAGTGCGGGTAGTTGAGATATTTTAGTCTCTGACAACAAGGAGATCTGAATGTACAGCAACATTAGATTATAATATAATGTAATAAAAATAGATTTTATTCTGCCTTGGGCTGCTGTTACGGTAATAAAAACATTTACACTCTTTAATTTGGAAGTAAACTTCTGTGGCAATTATGTATACCATATACAAATAATTAATATGACATTAAGTACACATACAATACATAATATTTAAGGATAAGTGTAATGGTTTCAGCTACATCATATTTACTCGCTTACTGTATTGGTTTGTTCAGATTTTACATTCATAGTACATGACCCTGTGGGATTAAAAGTGAATAAGAGAACGATTTATGGCTTGTTTTCTTTTAAAATTGGCTGTCACATAGCCAGTGTGTATTTGAAGGTTTATCTGATTCAACATACACTTTGCAATGCTCCTACAGTATGTAGTTAAATCCCGTTAGACATCTCATTCCTCAAACATCAACCTGAGTTATTTACCCGTTAGATTAAATTCAGGTCTAGCATTTGTGATTTTATCTATTGTTCCTTTTTTGACTTTTTTATTTGTAAGCATTTTGTTAAATTATGCTTGATGTTTTGGGGTGAGAATGAGATTTTCTTTGGAATGGAAAACATGCGAATTTGGTGGCTTACATGTGTCACAATAAAAGTTTGCAGCTTGTTTACTAGCTCTTAAGTGGGCACCCTTGATTTATTCATCTGCCCCCAAGATCTGTAATATTATATGCTGGCTGGAGTGTAAACGTTTACATGGTCCTGTGCAGATGTAGTCATCGGTGAAGCCGCCTGGGGCATACCTGTGTTTACCATCGCACTGATATTCATCTTTAATCAGCTGGGCCACAGATGGATTAGCATGCTACATGTAGAGCTGTGTCAAACATTAACATGCTCCCCATTTGCTGGCAGGGAGGAGATGTAGGGGAGAGAAGATAAGGTCAGCAGTTAAATATTATCACTAGCCATAGGAGAGAGACTTGGGTTTGGTGGAGGGAGGCAGGGAGGAAGCTGCCATGCTTAAATGGCTCCATAAACGCCAATCACTGAGGAATAACCAGGGGCCCATAAGAGCTACGACAGTTTCCTTCAGGCATCACTCTAACAAAAACTAGAATCAGGTTAAGGACACATGACAATAAGTATCTCGCTTATCACTCACCTTCTTATCTCAATCCATTCCAAATTATACCACACAACTGGAGCTGTGCTGTGTGAATCATTGGTGATGGTGTAAAAATTATATTCTTAAGCACTTGTGGAAATGACAGTCAGGATTAATGCTGAGATTTTCTTCTGATTGACCTCTAAATTAGGCTGAAATCAGATGGTAACACGTAGAGTGCAGAAATGTTGCCTCAAAGCCGATATACATTTATACATCACTGCTCAGGCTGGGCCGTGTTTGTTTTTCAATCAGCTGGGACACCCATTCCATCTTCTCTGAAAGCCACGTTCACACTGCCATCACAGAGCGAAGCTCATAGTCTATTTCTGAAGTCTGCATCATGTTCGGTAGATCCCTCTAATAAGTACAGGTCAAATAGCCTCCATAAATCATAAAACATAGCACTTTTCCTCTGGTTTCACTGCAGCTCTGCTGTAATGGAACAAGGAGCCAAGATAAATTGTTATTACTGCTCCTACAGCAGGAACCACTGGTGGAAAAAAAATCAATTGTATAATCACTCGTGGAGGAGAGGAGGAAAGGGCGACATTGAAGTGTTCCTCCATTTCAGGTTATTCCTCTCATGGAGGCTTAGCGCTGCTCACAACCTGGATAAGGGGCAAAACAGAGCGAAACACTGAGAAAAAATGATTCATACTCAAAAGCTCTCATCCAACTTGTGCACCCAGCTGAAAAAAAAAAAAAAAAAAAACAGCTATGCAACTCTTTGTGGCTGGCATTTACAGTTCATTTGTTTTCGCAAGGAAGTAATTTTCATTAGCAAAACCAATTTCCCCCCAAGTCCTCAACCTGAATAATAAACACAAAGTCTTGCAGGGAGAGGGCAAAAACAACATTTCAGCTTAAACTCTTCTTAGCAGCGCTCTAGAAATATTTTGGGATGCTCTCTTTGTTTGGGCTCCAGGTAAGAGGTGTCATAGTTTGCAGAGCGTGTCGTAATCACTTGCCTTAGGAGAATCCTGCTAGAGAGCTAATCATTACCACTCCGCCAGCTTGTTGAAGGGGGGCACATTTCTCCTGCTCAACTCTGGGCTGTTTTCGTCTCTGTGTGACTGCTGCCTGTCAAACAAACCACCACTGGTTGAAACGGCAAGTTTACATCAAAGCCACTCACAACACAAGTTCATTTTGAAGCTGAAATGAAAGATTCAATGCTGTCTGCCTTTAATCAGAGAGGAGCAGAATTATTCTCCGCAAAGAGTTTGTTTCCCTGAAAACAAGCTGCCTCTCACTGAGGGCTTTATGCTGCGGTATCATTGCATACAGCTTCTCTAATTCAAGTACACTTCTGCAAGTGAAATCCTGCAGAGCACGGCTGTAACATGGCATTGTGAAAAATGAATTACAGTATTTAATTAGCTTTACACCTGCTGTTCGTTTGTTTAAATATAAAAGCAGTTAAAAGTATAGGATTTCTCACGATGTGACTTCTCTTTATCTGGTCATAAATTGTTCTTCATATGGCCTCATATTCTTAGCCATGCTAACAGCATGGCTGCAGGCACGGCAATATCAGTCAGTTCCCCTATTTGTCTACGCTGAAATATCTCAGCAACTAATTAATGGATTGTCATAAAATCTGTCAGTCAATCTGTGGTCCCCAGAGACTGGATCCCTCTGACTTTGTGGCGGAGGGGGTATGTTGTTTTGAGTGAGATGCCTTGCCATATAATACATTTCTATGAAATGCAACACACACATTCTTGTTCCACTCAGGATAAATTATGATGCGTTTGGTGATCTCCTAACCATCATAACTTCTAATCTTAACCTTCACCAAGTTAAGATTTAAAGTTGTCAGACGCTTTTGTTTAAGACTAGAAACATGCAGAACTAATCTCAGTCTCATCGGTCTCAGCTGCACCTAGTGTTTAGTGCTAATTAGCGAATGTTACCATGTTGATGCACTAAACTGTGATGTGTACACGTTAATTAAGTGTTTAACATCATCATGTTAGCATTGCCATTGTGAGCATGCTGACATTAGCATTTAGCTCAGAGCACAGCCTCACATAGTCACGGACGTGACTATGATTTACAGTCACACATGTATATATCATAGCATGCCAGTATTCCCACTGGGTTCTGAGGAGGATAGCAGACTCTATTCATCAGACAGCTGGTACTCTCCTATACTCCTCTGTCCAGATATCTGAAAATACATTCTGTGCTTTATATCCATCTCTGCTGCCTTACCAGGAGCCCTTGGTATGTTTGATGTGCGTAAGAGGGTCTGGCAGTTGAATAAAATACAACAGGTGCAGAAAAGCATGTCTGCCTCACAGTTTAGTGGTAAAACAGGAAGTGACCTAAAAGTAGGCTAGCATTTTGATTGCTTGTGATCAGATTGTGATAGCTCATCTTTAACATTCACAGCAGCGCTTTGTCCATCCCCTAGAGCGACTAGATCAAATTCTCAATTAGGCTTGTTGTAAGAGCACCATCGACCTTGAGAAGGGCTCTTTTTTTTAAATGTGGTTCCAGGTTTGAATGTTAAGCCTTTTAAGTCACTTGAGGATTAATAGTTTGTGAGGCGCATAGAGCAACTGAAGAAATGTAGAAATACAAAATGAAAGACCATTGATGTATAAGTAACAAATGATTTGTTGAGCAGCAGCACCTTATTCTTATGCATTTTTAGAATCTGGGTGAAGCTATGTTGGGTTACTCTCAATCGCCCTATCTCATTTTGTTTACAACTAATGAATTACAGCACGTACACGAGCACACAATTGATTCATGGCACCTAATTGGCCTTTAATGGAAGCACTGTGTGTTAATAAAAATCAACCGCTTGCATCTTTTTAGGAGTGTTGAACCTTGGGAGGAAGCGATTAAATTGGTTATTAAACAGGTAAGATGCTCAAACACTGGGGTGATTAATTCCCCAGGGAGCACCTTTCACTGTGGCATCTTCTGAAAAGATGAACGTAATTGTACCAATTTCCATCCTGAGCTTGTCTCTCTCCACCCTAATTCACTGTTGGTCCCCGGAGGAGACCAGGTGGACTAAAACAAAACTAGCGACAGATGCACCGTATCTATGGTGAGAGAAAAACTGAAGGCACTGCGGCTGGAATGCTTAGAAATGAATTAAACTCAAGCAATTATCCAGTGTAGTGAGACGGTAATTACAGAAAAACGATCAAGGGATTTATTGAAGAAAACAAAATGTTGACTAACGTTGTTGATGTCTCAGTGCATCAGACACACTGTGCTTACTAGCATTAATGCACTGCTTTCAGAATATCAACTAATGTGTTGGAGAATCCTATTAGGCAGCATCACTCACACCAACACTGACTCTGAATATTAGTTTGGTCAGCCAGACAGCTATGCCTTAGCCTCGTAGGATCCTTATTTTCATCATCTGTATGGCATACGAAAAAAGTACACATACCAGTTTATAATATATTTTTTTTTTATAACAGTTATTAGTTTTCACCATTGTAAACTGTGGTAAATAAGATATACTTTCATTCACAAATATAACTATAGTCATGCCCCTCCTGTAACTAGCCTTTACTCTACTCTCTAGTGGCCCTTATAGATACAATGCGATTTGCGCAGCACTCACTGCTGGGTTTGGCGCGCTGTTCAGGAGAGGACAGAGCAAAATAGCAGGACTATGTCACAATGTCTATCATGTCATGTTGTCGTTGTTGCCAAGCTCCCGTTTGTTAATCTATTCTTACCCGCATTGAAGATGCATCTATCCAATTCAAAGGAGAAAGCATTAGCACTAGCCCTGTTATTAAGAAAAAGAAAGAGAACAGTAAGGAAGAAGAGGCTGTGGGTGTATGAGGCCCTCGGGTCTAGAGAGCAGTTTGGGGAATTTAGGCTTGCGAAGGAGCTCTGTTTCCACAGCAACTGGTTCCAGGTCTACTTTTGGATCAGAAGGGAGCGGTTTGAGGCCTCATTTCTCTTGGCCTCATGGGTATTTGCCTCAGTGTGCATCCAGTTCAATAGTTGCCTCCCATTTAGTTTAAAATATGGACATAAAGCCCCAAGAACATATTTTCTCTTTTTAGAAAGGCATGAAAAAAAGTTGCAGGTGCTAGTGCAACTAAACCCAACTCTTTTCCTCATGTACTTAAAGGTATCAGTTGTCCAAAATCATTCCATTCATTATAGACCCTCAGCAATTTTAGATTTTAATTCAGTTTAACTGGGAACCGTAAATTGAGATTTCCAACATCTATGAATCATCACCAGTTTGCGTCTTCACTGACATTTAAAGTGAGGCGTAACAGTCATTTTTTTCACATTAGAAATCATTAGCCGAATGTAGCAGACTTCTGTTGTTTCGTTGAGGAATTTTTTTGAGGGCATGACACAGTGCAGAAATTTCACACAGAGAGGTCAGACAGTTAACAAACTGCCTACAGTGATTTCAGTGTTGTTGGTTTTTTTTCATTATTTTCCTTTTTTGTGTTTTGGCAACACGTGGTGACCGGTGCTCAAGGCATGTGTGTTTTAATTATTATTGTCTGAAACTGGCTGTTGTTTCATTCTCCATCATTACTATTATTATGTGAAATGTGTGCTTTTCACATCACCTTGAGTATGCACACGCACCCCTCTCACTCTGCCAGTAACAATGAGAACTGTTTTATAGAGAGGCAGTTACAGAATGCAAATGCTTTAAATGGCTGTTACAAATGTTCTATATTCTGTAGGAGACCATCATATAACCAATACTAATACTGTAAATGTGCCATTTGTGAGCCATGTATTATATGCTGTGGACAACACAATATAAACTACAGTGCAGTAGTTCCTGTGGCAAATGGTGCACTGTGAACAATTTAATGGAACCTAGCAGCCATAAAAGGACTTGTCACTAAAGCGGAGTTTTCATCAAACTGGTTTGCTTTTCTAACAGTTACTTTAAGGCATATTTTACAGGAGCTGCTATTGAATAAAGTGAAGTAAGCACCATGTTAGGCCTGTGATTGCCACAAAGAAGTCTCAGATATTGCATTTTACATTTGAAAAGTAACATTTCAGTTTGATTTCGTCAATCAAAACACTTGATGAGTGAAAAAAAAAAGAAAAAAGAAAAAAAAAAGGCTTTTGCAGAACTGCACAGTCAAAGACCTATCACAGGATTGGATCTTAGACAGATAAAATGAAATGAAAAACTGATAACAGCTGGCTGTGTGGATTGGGAATTATGCAAGACTTTCAGACTTTCCAGAAAACTGAAACCTCCTCTGCAGCACCTCGACAATCCCTCAGAAGGTCTTCAAAGTTTTCGAGCCTTGCACTACGAAAACGAATGAGGGGGAAAAATACGACTCACGCTCTCGTCTCATAGCTTTAAGAAAGTTGTCATAGTCTTGTCAGCGTTTTCTCATCATGCTCAGAGTGGGGAGACTTGAAAAAGCCCGCACAGTTTGTCAGGAAGAAGACACATTTTCCAAGATAGCTGTTTCATCAAAAGAAGCTTAGGTGTGTAATGATGGTGTTATCAATCGCCTTGTGACATAAACCATAAGCACCATTGCTTTGGCAGCTGAAACAGCTCAGTGCCTAGTCAAACATTTTCAGTGGCACCATTTACTCTGGCCCAGATTTCAATTACTTTTTCCTTCAGTCTTCTGGTATGAGAGAGAATGCTCTGAATCCTAATTGAATCAGATATGTCCCCTGCCTGTTATCCATCTTTCATGTTTTTTTTTTTTAGAGTTTTGTTTTCTTATTTGTTCCTAGGGGACCATATAATAGCATACTGGAATCTTATAATTGCTTTGAAGCAATCTGTGTGTTTCTTAGGCGAGTTCAGCAAAACATAACCGAATGGATGTCTTCTTTTTTTGTTAATAAAGTGACTCTGCGTTTCTCTGTAGCCCAGTCTTATAAGATTAATGATGGAGGCCAAGCCCTCCTTAAGGCTCATTCATTACCATGGGCTCATCTCCCTACAGCTAAATATAACGCTATGAATCACTATTCTCTCATGTCATGTAGCTGTACCGACATCTTCTGGGTCAGTTTTTCTGTTTTCGTAATTTGCTATTCAGTAAGGTTCAGAGAGAGACATAATTGTTGTGACTGGAGAGTTGTGTGTGTGCCTTTGGGGGTTTTTAAAGTTTGCTGTTTTCTCCATGTCCTTAGATTGTTAGCAAATTGACTTTACTTAAAAACTCTGAGGAGAGTGATTGCTTTGAAAAATTTAAGCAATCACTAATGGAGAAACTAATGCGTTCGAGCGAAACTGACTTGTGTACTAATGGCAACAGTTTAAGTTCAATATAGCTGTTAAATTCAGCAAGTTTCAATGATCAGTCTCATTTAGTGTTCTTTGTTTAAGTGAGAGACGACTCAAAATGCGTCCTGTTCATTAATAAACACACAGTGCATTACAGTTAACAAAAACAAAAAAATGTTTGTTATTGACACAAACATACATGAACATACATTTGATGTACCATTTCCATTTTAGAAAAATGTTGTTATACATTTCATCAGGGCAGACACTGACATTTCTACACTTGAAAGCCGATTTCTTTACATTGAGATTTGTAGGTGTCAGTTCACCTCTACCCAGGTTCAGCACTAACTGCCAAATAAAGGTAAATTGCTTTTGATGGACTTCGAGTACACCGGGTGCAGTTCATAAATTAGAGCCGACACGAGGCACATTGTGTGAGGTGGGCTCTTGAGTTCGTCCATGACAGCACAGCCGTCCGTGCCTTTGATGGGTTTGAGTGAGGAGAAGCTGGGTTCTGGGCCTCATCTTCCTGAAGGCAGAGGACAGGAATATCTTTGAAGGCGTTCTCATCACCAAGATCCTAAAAATGTATGAGAGCCAAGGACATAATATTCCCAGATAATATTTACAGGTAGTACTTCCATTTTACTGGAAAAATGTGATTCTCTGAGCATTAAAAGCTTAAAGCGTAAAATAGAACAAAATAAAGTTTCTCACGGAAATTCTGTTGAATATGTAACCTCCACCAAAAATGACTGAAGGCCCTGATTTCTGTTTGTGCAGAAACTGCAAGGCGAGAGAATACAGAGATCACCACACACATTAAAAAAAAAAAAACTATGATAACTGTAGTCCCTCAAAAACAAAACATCAAGAAACATGTAAGTACAGCACCTTTAGTGAGAGACAGACTGATGATGTGGAAAAACTGTGAAGAGAACATGTCTCTTGTTTTCTTTCACATGAATCAAGGCCTGGTCATGTCCAGACAAGCTGAGTGAATTCAACACTGCAGCATGCAGTGGCATTGCTATTTTTACTCTGAAGGACTGAAATATTTCTTCATTTACTACCCTAGTTTTGGAACACTCCCTGTATGCACACGCAGAGAAGAAATCAAAGCTATTTTTCATATTTAATGTCATGTACTTCCAGCAGGTTTTTATAGTCTTCCTGCTTCTAAATGGAATAATGTAACGTAGCAGCTTGATCATATGCAAAGCGTGTCAGTCAGTGGTACGGGCGTAAAGGATTGCAGTGGGTGTGTGTAAGGGCAAAGTGAATACAATCAGGCATGTAATTGTTTGGCCGTAATGGCAGCGACAAAGCATAGCTTCAGCAATAACAGATTGCTCCTCTCAAAAACAGACAAAGGTGTTATGTAACAGAATTCAATCAGCAATGTTCTTTTTTTTTTTTTTTTTTTCTTGAAATTGAGCGGGCAGCCATTTGCGTGTCTATAACAGACATGTAAATCAGCCTTACAATAGTGTAGATTTGCCTTTGAAAGATCGTCCACTCTTTGAGGCATTGCATTTTTGAAGTGATCACAGGTTTTGGGATCAAATAGAGGGGCCGAGGTATTGACCGAAATCTCATCAAATTGCAACCTATATTGCAGCCAAAGTGCTCTCAAACTTTTGCTGAAAGCAAGAGTTGACAGTGTGATATGTTTCTGTTCAGGGTTGTGATTGAATCAGAACTCTAGTCCAGTTGGCAACAATGATATTGTTACTGCTCAGTATTGGCTGGCTGCACCAGTTGGAAAAAAGCGAGTGAGTCAGAGATGTGATCGAGGTATAATGGAGTTCTTCACAGGTCAGCGGAGAACTATTGACCTCTCAGTGGGTTCTCTCTGTCCTCCACTCATCCGCCACAACATCCACCAGTCATCAGCAGTCCATCAGCCCAGGTTTTCCAGGAAGACCTGGGAATTGTGAATAATACTGCTGTCCATTTGCTGCCCTGTTTCACCGATTCCATTCCTCTTTCCTTCAACATTCAGTGTAAACTCGGACCGGCGATGCTCTCATGCATCAAACAAAACAGCGAATGGTCGTCTAAAGAGATGAGATGGCGGTGTGCAAAATAACTGGCCAGCTTCCAAGCACATTAGTCTATGCAACAATTTTCTCTTTATCAGCAATTTCCCCTGCTTATCATGCTCCATTTATTATTCTCGCTTTTTTTTTTCATTTGCATTTCACATTTTGGAGATTGGAGGAAACACTGAATTACAGGTTATCCTTAACAGCCCACACAATTGGATTGTTTTTCCCCACCCTGCACATTTTCAACGCAGCAGATTTGTATCCACTGGAGATAGATGCTGTTTTACCCAGTGGTGAGCACATATTGTAATTCCAGTTGATCCTATAGGATGGTTGTTATGTTGTGCACACTGTGTTTTCCTGATACACAGCACCTGTGTGCTGTTAGATCACTTGATGCTTGTTCTGTAGAGAGTAACAATCCAAACAGACTCTCAGGTGTACTGACGGATAGAAGCGTACGTTATGAAAGTGTCTGTATGGGCGTAATTCAAGGTACAGCTGAAAAAGACCGTGCAACCTCAGCATCTCTCCTGGAGGAATTTAGAACGTGTCTTTATCTGTGATTAAATTCTTACTGAGCAGCAGCAGATTATCATAGATAAGATTTTTACATTGCATATATTAAGTGATAAGGCTGGTGTTATTCTAGATTTTTCTTAGTGTCAACAAATCTCAGGAAAAAAAAAAACCAAAACCAACAATGTGGCTAGTGGTTGTCAGTGCTTTCCAGCTTCCCTGCCCTGTCTGTTACAGTCAGCCACATGTTATGAATCTTTAAAAATGTATTTTTTATTTTTTTTTAAAGGCAAGGGGACTTTGTAAACAGCGGGACATTATAGATTTTTAGAACATGTTTTTCCACACACCTGTAAATAGTGAATTTGTTGTGGACTATTTTCAGCTACACATGGTGTTCTAGGGGTATTTCCAGGAGCAGGAATCAAGATAAACTGCAGTGCCCATGTTTATCATAATGAAGGAACATGTCACCCACTGCGGTGGTGTGGCTTAGTTTGGTGTTTAGACATTGGCATGGGAATATTTGTCTGTAGGCCAGTCAGCCCACCACTTTGCTTCAGACTGATATATCAACAACATATATCAACTACAGAATGAATTGCCATTATATACTGGCTATTACAGATGTTCCCTACTGGTTGGATTTCAGTGTAATTTTGTTCAGATCGTCATGTTCCTCTCACGACGAATTGCAGTAACTCTGACTTTTCATCCGGTGTCATCATCAGGTCAAACTTTTAACCAACCATTCAAAAATGGTTAACATTGGTGAACATTAGGCTCTGTTACAGAGGAGTAATCTGTCATGTTTGCACTACACAAAAAATAATTGTTAGTAGGACAGAGTTCATGGTTGGGTTTGGTCCTTTTCATGGGATTTGTCGACAGTAATGAAAATACAGTGAATTTCCTTTTAATGTGACTTTTATGTGTCGAAGTGTCGAAGTCACTAAACGAAGAACCAGGCATTTAAGCCATCTATCACTCTCTACACTTGTTACAGCATGCCAGGCATGACAGTGTGACCGCTCTCCTGGCTGCTACATCACAGCTAAATTCCTTTTCTTTGTCCCCTGTTCAGTCTCTTTTTTTCTCTTCATGAACTGTACGTGTTTCTGTCAGAAAGAAAGAGACATTTTTTTTTCACATTACTCATAGTAATTCCTCAGAAAACTGTTCATGTTTCAAACAATCTCCCCTTGATTAACGTGAAATGTGTCTTTCCTGTGCTGTGCCAACATGCGTTTGAGCCTAAAAAAAGGTTAATTGGCTCCGCCAATGATGTTTGACACAGTCATTTTGAAGACAAATGCAACGTGGATTGTTGGGCGATTGAATTGGGGACATGTGAGTGAGGTTGTCCTGCATTTACTGTATAAGAGAATGTACATTCAAGGACCTTGACTGCTCAGAGGAGCAGCAGCCGAACACAGAGAGGATAAGAGACAGACCTCGGTAGCAATTTGTACTATTCATGCTACATTACACAAACAGCCGTTGAGCTAAAAGCACTCTGAAGAACCTATTTTTATTCAATTGTGCCTGCTATACTGAAGAAGCCTCAAAATTTCTGCCATCAAAGGTTTTTGTGAACAATTTCCTTTTAATTTTGGACCCTGTTTTTTTCAAAAATGAGAGCATGCAGTAGAATTAACTTAAAGCCACGAAGTGCACTGCTCATGTCCTTGGATAGAGTTTTGAAAGCTTTTAACTGCTACAAGAACCTTTCCTGTTTCCAGTGGCTGCCTGTATGGCTGGCTTCAGTATAGAATGGGAAATGTTGTTATGATCACAATATTCTTGTGATGACAGAGTGAACCCATCAACATGGTGGCAGCCGAGCCAGCCAACATTAATGAATCCTCAACGTGAGACACAGAGCAATTATATGTGATGTTACTATGGCGTTTGTTCTTTGCTTTTGAAGAAACATCCAATTATCAGTTGATCTGAGAGTTTCCAGGGGATCACGAGAATTGTCACTTGTAATTTTGTTGTCGCTCAGATGATGAGAAATGTAACTTAGCAACAAAAAGGGTGGCTTTACAGGACTGTGCGACACCGGTCTGGTTTGTTGTCGCTCTCTAATTAGATCTGACAAGCATGTCAGCATTTACTGTTTCCGTTTTTCCTCGTTTCCCTTAAAACAAAAAATGACACAGAAACAGATACACTTTTCAGTTGCTTAACAAACAGCAAATCAGAGAAAGGGTTGTTGTTGTGAAAAGTCTGGTATAAAACCATTACCTGGATAATATTTCGTCTTTAAGGGTCCTGGTCTTGTGGTATTTGTAATAAAGTTTCTTCTCCTGTTAGAGGGACTGACAAATTGATGACAGTTCCCTACATGTCTTTTACCTGCTCTTGCTATTTTTGTTTGCTTTGTCTTGTTATCCAGTATTTTAATTAATTTACTGGACTGAATTGTTTTGTATTACGGAGGACATCCCACCATGCACATATCCTTTGAGCTCTATTATTGTATTTCTGACCAAAATCTTCCTGGATGGGAGAAAATTTAAGTTGGAAAGCATACTCTCATAGCACGGCTTCCTCTTTAATATCACAGGAGTAGAGCGAGGGATAAATTTCATCCCTCCATCTATAAACCATTATTAGGATTTCATAAAGAAATCAGCACAGTGTGTCAGTAAGCCCCAGCACCAGTGACTCCCCGGTCTCTGGATGATTTTGCACAGCAGCTTCTGGAAGTGAGTCAACTTTGGCTTGTTGTTGGCACAGTACCTGAACAGCTGCACATTCTCTGCCGGCACAGAAGGAGAAAATCCTCTGCCTCTTCCAACGTATGGTTTTATATATTTAATTTTCATCTTTTCAGATGTGCAAGCATGTTTCATGTTCCCACCATCTTACCTTCTGTTCCTCAGCTCTGTTTTACCTAGAGGAAAGTATCAGATTCCGACATTGCTTTTCAGCCCGACTGTCACTCAGACTGAGCTTTCCAACCCTCTTAGAAGACCCTGCTTTTGGAAAACAATCCACCAGGGGGCAATATCTCACCTGCAGTCCCACTCCATTTGTGGACTGGTTTCATTGGCAGGCTCCAGTTCCCTACACTGTCACTGTGCTCTGAGACCAGTCTTCCCATAGTCACCCTACTGTGTGTGTGTTGGAAAATTGTTGGAAATACACCCTGAGGCCATACTACATTTCAGACAGACAGGAATTTGAACACTTGCACTGAGATCAGATCCACCCACACATGCAGGATTAAGTGAGGGAGATTATTCTTTTTGGGCACTCGCTGTCCTTATCCAGGCGTGACCCAGGTTTAGTACACAGTAGAACTGAGGGGAAATTACACATTTTCATTTCAAGGCACACATATATTTTGGAAAAGATGTTGTAAAATAAACCCAGATGATTTTTACTGTTACAGACTTTTAACTATTCTTTCAGCTAAGGAGGGATTGTTCTCAACTTCATCGGTAACTCATAATGAGATTTACCTTCACACCAACATCTTTTTTTTTTTTTTTAAAGCTGAATATTTCATTATAGAATAAGTCTCTTTCTAAATTCTCCCTATAAACCTGCCCTGCTCTTGAACCTTGGCTTATTTTAAGGATCTGCTTTTGTAAGTGGTGTGATGTAATAGCTGAATTACTTCTCCACTGCTTTTTGTCTGCCGTATGCCAACCTTTCTTTTTCTATACATAAATGCACACACTTTAAAGCAAGTGTGCTATTCTACCAAACAATGGTGAGCTTACATGTAAAAGCTCTTATACAACGTTCCCTAACGTTCATTATTGTTCTGGTGCAGGTCCCGGCTGATCTATGCATAAGGAAAAAAGACAGACGTGGGGATGCATGCATGGCATGTGTGAATATACAGTACGTGCTGTCAAGCGTGTCCTTTCAACAGAAACTTAGCTATGCATGCTGTCACCCTTAAGCATCTCTGTGCTTATTCAACTGAGTGAAAGAATGTATGGCATGGTAAGGTACCTACAGTGTACCTGACATTTTCCTGGCACAGAAGCACTGAATTTCTGAATATTTTTCTATTTTCATTTATGGTTGAATTATACCTTATTATCTCATCATGTATAATGTATCTTGTGGCCACTGCCTATACATGGGTGTTATGTGTTTCATTTATTTCACCTTTTTCTGGTCTCAGTCTTTTTGTCTGCCTTATAGCTTTTGTATTGCAATGGAGTCGCATAACAGAGATTGACAATTTTAATTGTGCATGTTTTTTTTTTAATGATTGCACTCTGATGTTGGCCAGAGTGCTTTTACAGATAAGTTATGGAAGAAAGGAGAGATACAGTCAGATTAATACAATTATTATTATGCCAGAATATGAATAAATAAATAAATGAAAATAAATATATATAGATAAAAGTACAAATACAATATGCGTTGTAGCCCATTCAATTCTGGATTGTTGAGGCTCTAACTCTAATATGTATATTATATAGAAAGAGAATTAAAAGGCCAGAATTAAGAGCATTGATTGGTTAGTAGGACCCGGTGGATCTGTGGGTGGAATGGGGGCTGATGTGTCAGTCCATGCAGCCATTTGAAAACAAATGAAATAATCTTTAGGATCCCTTCTGTATCTCAGTAGCTATCAGTGGAAGAAGGATAGAAAAGTAGTTTGCTTTTGTCTCTTTCTGTTATCCCTCACTTCCTCTGAACATTTGCAGCAACTTCTGCATAATCTATGTTGTGAGTTAGGTGTCAGTTTCACTATGTAACTCAATGGGAGGTTGGGAATCAATAACCTGCCAGCGAGTGTGTAAGAGAGGAAGAGAGACAGACTTTGCATGTATCCAACAGAGTGGAGAGAGTAATTTCCTTTCTTTGGAACAAAGCACTGATCCCCAGTACATAGCTCAGTATTTAGGCAGAGAGCACAAAACATTTTACACCCCATAGCCTCTCCATTGAGGAGACCTAATACCAAATAGGATCCTTTTGCCACCCAAACAGTTTGAGTTCTTCAAGTTATTGACTCAGCAAAGTGCTGAAAACACTGCCCAGAGTTCTTGGTCTACTTTTTTATTATGAATTAATATTCTGTGTTTTATGTCATCCCAGAGGTGCTGTCTTGGGGTGAGAAATGAGGCTTATCTAGAGTCACTGTTCTGCTGTTAAAGTCATTGTAATCACACGTATCGTACAAAGCAGCGTGGTGCGTTTTCTGTTGGATTCTTGCATTTAAATTCTATAGTAGCTGACTTTTGGCCACTTGGTGGCAGAAGAAACGTGTGAGCTGAATTAGAAAGCTTGTAATTCTAATTCTAATAATTCTAAAGAAAACAAATACCAGGAGAAACACGTTTTTCAATAATACAAAGAAAGCAGATTTCTTTTACTTCCATTATGTGTTTGGGTTGTCCGTCCATCCATCCCATTCTCATGAATGCAGTGCGTCAGGAACAGCTTGTGGGAGTTTCATCAAATTTGGCGCAAACGTTCACTTGGACGAACTGATTAGATTTTTGTCGTCAAAGGTCAAGGCCACTGTGATCTGACATCCCTCCTGTTCTTGTGAACGTGATTTATCAGGAAAGGCCTGGAGGTAATTTCATTATATTTGGCACAGACTTCCACTTGGAGTCAAGGATGAACTGATTCGAATTTGGTCGTCGAAGGTCAAGGTCACTCACAAAACACATTTTTAACTCAAAAAATGGCAAAATTCATTTAGTATTATGGCAAAATTTGCAACAGTTATCTAAGAGGATAAAATTATGAAGGTCAGAGGTCAACTTTACTATGTCATCAGTGTTCTGCAAAAACACTTTACTGGCCATTGTTCAACGCCGCAACTGAAGAACAAAAGGGGAGAATGTGACCATATTTTCAGATTTGGAGATACTGAATAATTTTTGTTGTCCACCTGCTGGGTGCTGCTGGGTTGAAAAGTCTTCACTGCAGATATTATGAGCCAATTATGGACAAACATGGATGAAAAACAGCAACTTGACTGGTTGGCGGTGGCATACAACTGCAAGGCAGTTTCTAGTTAATGTATGAATTCCTAGCAAATTCTGTTTTCCTTCTTTTACGGCAGTTAGGCTTGTGTTCTTCCTGTGCCTCCTTTTCCCTTCCCATTCACCAGTACAGCGGCTTGGCTCCCAGATCCAGTCATTGCTTGGCTCAGATTTAGTGGATATATGAATTCCTGTTGTTTACTCTACATACTGACCCTGCTATCAGCCTTGCAGTATTTACTGTGATTATGGGGCCAGGTGGCCTTTTTCTGCTCTTCATTTGGAGCGCATTAATGCTCCTGTTCCTAACGTACCCTCCTCAAGTTCTTAGCTGGAAGCCAGCATTGATCTCCTGCTGTCTGCTGATCCACTCCAAGCCTAGAAGAGTTGTTTGTTTGGAGATGTTCCTCTGCAAACCATTGTTGTAGAGAGCTGGTATTTACATACCTGGTCCCCCTGTGAGTGTGTGACCAGCCTGGAGTCGTGCATTTTTTTTCCCTCTGTGTCTCTAATCAGCACACCATTACAGCCCACAGCTTAGCCGCTGTCTAGTATTTTGGTACATTTCATCGTGTGTCCAGAGGGCAACCAATTCTGACTACGTTTGGTTGTTTCTGAATTGCTGGAAATGGCAAAATAACCATCATAACATATACAAGGTCACTTGAACCACACATCTTGCCGCTTTTAATTTACTTGAACAGTAACTGAACATTTTATCTCTACATTATTTGTACTTAAGCTTCAGTCACTCAGGAATCTGGAGGAGCAATGTTTTTGTGTAAACACCAAGGTGTGCCAGATAAAGCGGTGTGTATATATGTGTGTACACTTATAAAGTGTGAGTCTTCTTGTTGCACCCTCAGGGGTTGATTGCTGAGCTGCTTGGGAGGGGAGCTGCAGTATTTACCACCTGCTATGAAACAAGCCTTCTGTGCAACTGTGATAGTGTCATACGAAGTGAAATGAAAGTGATGCCTCTCCATATCAATGTGTCCTGTTTTTAGAATAATATTTTCGTGGCATTCCTACTTTTATTAGATTGTGTACAAGTGGTGAGTTAGGAAGCAAAGAGGGGAGACGGAGTGAGAGTGGAGATGACAGGTAACAATTGTCATGTTCATTTCTGTCTGACAAGCTGTTGGCTCCCTGGGACATTTCCTTCTGCAGGATGAGTAGTCTCAGCTAATGTCCATGTTTCAATATCACTTTGTGTCAACAAAATCTGAGCTATTTCTTTCTGAAAATCTTTGTCTCTTCATATTTATTAAAACTGTTGTGATCAGAAAAAAGACCTGGATGAAAATTGGTTAATTCTTTTTATATTGGCTGTTTACTTGCAACACGGCTTGGTGCAGTATTGTCACTAACTGGACTGCATTCCTGTGTAGATTTGTCAGAGGAAAAAAAAAAATCTCTCAACAAGACTAGATCTTTCTCCCTTTGACATTGTTGACATGCTCGGTTTTATTTCTTAAATCTGTCATGCTTTCAGCAGTTGGATCTAAACCTATTGTTGGTCTGAAACTGCTGGTTCTGCAGCACTAACTGGATGCGCCTTATACACTGGCCCCCCGGGATGCCAAAAACTACCCTGGGTGTTCTCCACAATGAGATGAGTCAGGCAGAGAGGGAATTCATTTTTGTATTTTTCATAATTTCAACCAAGTGATAATACCCCAGTGCTTCCTGGTGAGATAAAATTTGTATAACATGTTTTTCTCCTTACTGACATTCTGATTTTACATGGAGAAGGATTATGTTTCTTCAAACATGAGTGCACTTGTCATATTTTACGTGGTGTACAGTATTCTGTGCCAGATCCCTGCCTTCCTGGCCTCTTGTGTATGTTCCTCACATGTGAGGTCTTGACGATTGGTGAAAAAGGTTGAATAAGTGTATTAAAAACTTCATGCTCCTTGCGGCTTACAGGTCTTCCATCTGATCTCTTAGCTGAATGGGGACTAGCCCTCTGACCGTGCTGATGTTTTTATGGACCCGCTTCATTGTCTTTGTAACACGTGTGCTTCATCCTTTGTGTCTGTGCAAGTGATATCAAGGTAAATCCTGGAACAGACTTGATACTTCTGATTTGATTCTGGGTGTTGGCTTTTCCACTATGCGTCTTCACTAACATCGGCAGCCATTTGTCATGACATATAAAAAATATTGGACAGGTAGAATGAAAAGAATTCTGCATTTTGGTTCCTTCCAGTTTCTTCTTAAGATGCTCATGCTGGGACACAGGGACTGGATTAGGTTCTAGCTGAACACTGAGAACTGCGGCGATATGCAGTAAAGCTGACAGAGAACAAGCTGTAAGTTTGGTGGTGAGTGTGATTCATTGGACTGCTGACCTTCCTTTAAGGGAGATGATGAACAACCTGGTACCAGACCCTGGGCCTCAGGCCCTGCTCTCCCTCTCAGCTGTCTGCAGCTTCACCTTCAGCTCACATTCAATCACTTTGGCAGCCATCGGCTGATAAATACCCACCATATGGCTACCTTCCTCACCTTGCTCCATCCCGCAAAACAAACAACAAAATGTCACCACTACTGCAATGGTGCCACCTAGTCCTCCCATAAGCACCATATCCCTTCCAATTTGCCCCCTTTGCCCATAATAACCTGCATTACTGCAGCTAATGGAGCTAACGGACAAATTGGAGCTCTGTTGCCCTTGCTAAAGTACATGGGCTTGAAAATGCAGTATTAGTGGTATGTTTTATCTTCGTTTAAAGCAGGCTTTAGAAATAAAACTTTTATCTTGCTGTCTCTGGAATTTTTTTTTTTTTACACAGAGTATTGTATTATGTATGAGTTTTATTGCATCACCCACAAAAAAGACCTTGTGTTGCCCTGATAAGCCTCTCAAACCTGTAACCTACAGTCAAGCTTGACTGTTTTCCTTATCAAAACATGCACCCAAGAATGCCCCAGGGCCTCACATGTGAAGGAAGGCTATATTTCTTTGTCTTTTATAAAAGAGGTCTGTATTGGCCAGCAGAGGCTTTCTCTGAAACCCTGTAGAACATGCTGGGGACTGTCCTGCATGTCTGGGGAAACAAGCAGAGGCAGTTATTATAAGTCCTGATGCATTTCTGCCCAGCCTTAGGGATGTTGCCTGGGCGGGAGTTGGCTTGAGGGTCCTCTGCAAAATTCATCAGCACACATCTCACGTTTAAAGTACAGCATTACTCCAGAATGACAGGTGCACCTGTGCAGCGAGAAGTCACGACAAGAAATTCATAGAAATGTGAATAGTATACACTCACTGAGCATTTTATTAGGAACCTCTGTACACCTGCTTAATCCTGCAGTTAATCCAATCATCCAATCACGTGGCAGCAGTACAATGCGTAAGATCATGCCGCTAAATGTTAAATGGACTGCATTTATGTAGCGCTCTTCTGGTCTGTCAGCCACTCGAAGCGCTTTACAATGTATGGCTCATTCATCCATCCACACACACATTCACACACTGATTTTGCAGCCAGGGATAGAGGTTAGCAGCTTCCGTTAATGTCCACATCAAACATCAGAATGGGGGGAAGAAAAGTTCTCTCAGTAACTTTGACCATGGCATGATTGTTGGTGCCAGATGTGCTGGTTTGAGTATTTTCTGAAGCTGCTGATCCCCTGGGATGTTCATACACAACAGTCTCTACTGTTTACTCAGAATGGTGGAAAAAAAAAAGGAGAGTGACAGTCCTGTGGACGGAAATGCCTTGTTGATGAGAGAGGTCAGGGGAGAATGGCTAGACTGTCTGGAGCTGACAGAAAGGCTATGGTAACTCAGATAACCACTCTTTACAACTGTGGTGAGCAGAAAAGCATCTCAGAATGAGCAACACATCTGAACCTTGAAGCACATGAGCTACAACAGCAGAGGACCACGTCAACACTCCTGTCAGAAAGGGCTGCAGTGGGCAGAGGCTCACCAAAAGTGGACAGCTGAAGACTGGAAAAACACAGCCTGGTCTGATGAATCTTGATTTCTACCAGAGGCTTGGATTTCATTTTGGGATTGTGGCAATTGTGCATAATTTCAGTAATTCCCGTAAATCTAGCAATTATGATGCAGGAAATTCCCGCGCATGTTTACAGTGATGTCCAGTAGGGCTGGGTGATATATCGATATAAAAGATATATCGATATATTTTTAAATGGGATATGAAATTAGGCCATATCGTATATATCGATATAGTTCAAACTTGCGCTGTGATCCTTGATCCATCCAGTGCACATGCGTCACTACGTGTGCAGCCTGTTACGGCAGCTCCCGATTTTCTTTCACTTTTATTCTACTTTTCTTATCTTTGAGGCACTTTTCGTTATTTTTCTTTAATACGTTGGATTACTTTCTTTTCATCACACTGAGACATGTAGGTTGTGAGACTTTTGGGGCTTTTGTTTGCCGTTGCGTTACTTTTTTTCGGCGTAGCGACGCAACAACACCACATGGCCCGCATTGTTTACACCAGGGATCAGCTGTTAGACCTCAAGCCGGCTTTTTCACTGACAAGGCAAGAGGAGATCCCTGTTGAAATTTGGCGCAAGACACACCGGGGATGCAGAGGAAACAAAAAGTTACGGAGGAAGAGGGAGGCTCTGAAACATCAAAGGAGAAGTATTAAGCCGTGTCTCCCCTCTATCATCATGGGGAACGTCTCTGTTGAAAAACTGGTTGTTAAATAGAGGTTAAATAAATGAATCGTGACATGTGACATGTCATATTTGGCTTTGACTTTGACTGAACATTTGCTCTCACTTTGTGATAAAAATATCGGGATATATATCGTAAATCGATATTCAGCCTGAAGATATCGGGATATGACTTTTGGTCCATATCGCCCAGCCCTAATGTCCAGTAATGTTCAACCAACATTTGTACCGGAATTGGGGACGACTGGTTGGATGCGCTACCTCAGACAGACTGATTTCCGCCCTGGGTAACACTCTCGGAGGCTACTTTAATGAGAAAGGACTGTCAGAAATGCACCCTTCTATTGAGAGTACCCTTGTGGAAGATGTCAAGGTTGTGCTACTAGAGTCCACAGACATAAGGAACAGGAAGTGATTCATTACATATGTAATGTACACAGACGAGAACAAGATTAAAGCAAAATGGTTCATAAATTCTAAAATTGTAGATGGTAGACACAATTTTTGAGGATGTGAAGCAATTGCTGACAGAAGAGTTTTGATGGAAGAAAACTTGCAGTAGTTTGTACTGGTGGTGCTTCTGTTATGACAGGATGCCACCAAGGAATTGTTGGCAAACACAGAGGAATTCGACTCAGAATTGTAAGTGACGCAGCCAGATCTGTGCAACAGGTGAAAAAGTCCCAGCAGGATTTCAGGTCAGGTTTTGTATTTTTCAGCAATTCTGCTGTGAGAAGTAACAAGCTGCATGAATTGCAGGAAACAGCTGGATGAAGTTTATCTAGCCACATACAATGAGGTGGTTGTCAGTTCACAATGCTGTTAATGGTGTCTAGATCACTGAAAGCCCCCAGAGATGTTCTGGAGCAAATATCTGCCTCCAACTCTAAGGAGGCTAAAGGTCTGCTGACAGCTGTCGGACAGGTTAACTTTGTGCCCCTGTCACATGATGAAGGATATACTTATGCATGTGGTTCTTCTCTCAAAACATTTTGAAAGAGAAAAACTTGACTTCTCCACACTTCAGCCATTGATTCAAGCTACCAAAGAGCCTCTGCGAGAAATAATACCCCCCTCCCCCCCCCCGGCCCTGCAGAAGAGGAATTCTTCAGCTCTCTTCATGGTAACAAGTTCAAAGGAGACAAGCTTTTTGACTTCAACACTCAAAACAGCCTTTGATGACATGAAGAGCAGGTATGTAGGATCCTTGATAGATGGAAAGTTACAGAAAACTCTGTGCTCTCACAATGGATATTCCATCATGGTTCTCTGTTTTGGAACCAAAAAAAAAGGCATTGTGGCAAAACAGTCCTCTGAGAATTTCTTTCCATCTGGTGCAGAGAAACATGAAAACCTGCTGACACACTGCTCGTGTAACGTAAGTACAGAGGAAGCTCGGTCTGAGTTCACAATGCTGAAGCAAGTCATGGTTTCCACTGACTCTTATGCTTCACTTTTCTCGCTTCACTGAAATGGAGAAACTCATTAAGTTAGCTGTGATGAATTGTGAGTGTGTCATGTGAACGTGGATTATAACTAAATTCACTGAGTTAGACAAACCTCCACACGAGCAGTTTGATTTTTAAAACTTTTTTAACGACGTTGTTAAGTGGAAAGAGATGAAGCCGAGGAGACAGATTAGAGGGAAAGATGAGAGCATGGAGACAAGAGAGGAGAGCGTTCCATCAAAAGACAGACTAAGGACACTGACGCAGCTCAAAAAGATGAGCATTAAGAAAGGAGCAGGAGGAGGAAGGGACAACAATATATATAGTTCAGAGAACATGGACCAGAATCTCAAGGGAAGGTTTCTAACATCTTTCGGAATCCATGCCATGTGGAACTGAGGTAAAGGGTGGTCCTACCCTGGTGTGGCGTTTCTAATAAAGTGCTCGGTGAGTGTAAACTACAAAGAGGATTTACAGAATTCATGATTTGTTGTGGGATCCGTGCCTTTCGACTGCGTTCTTAATATCCGTCATTAATGAATTGCCACAGTTTCTGTTCTCTGGTCAGGCAGACTGGTGCAGAGTGTTGTGTTGATGCTGTAATGAGACCACCCTGAGAGGAATTAGGTGACTCGGGTTTCCTTGGAAACGCCCATTAATTATGATGCCCTAGTGTGAATGAGCACATTATTTGGCAATACTATGTAACATTTGAATGTTGCTATTTAAATGCAAATTTTGACTTATTGACCCCAATTGAATTTAAATGAATAGTCTCAATTTTAATGTTTTTATGCCTTTTTTATGCGCATGAAAACTTTGAAATTGTTCCTGCATTGCATTATGGTCACCCATTTTAGTGTACAAACCAATATTCATGAAAAATAACTGAGTGTCATTAATATAAATACTCCTTTAGTGAATAGATTGTGGAATTAATTCTGTGTAATAAGATAATAGTGTTATTAAACAGTCCCCACACAGTATTATCAATAATTGGGTGAAGCATAAAGGTAAAAGAGACTCTCGCATACTGTAGAATAGCTCTGCCCTCAAAAGAAATTAATAATCTCTCCTATGCCTGCTGTCATAGTGGGTCCCATCGCATGCTGTCGAGCACATGCCTCAGCTGTAACCTTGGCCAATCCTCCAGTCCCTGCAGGGCTCACGCCGGTCAGAGTGGGTTGTAATACGACTAATCAGACGCTTTAACTTTTATGTAAATTGCCCTGGCTTATGAATCTTTAAAGAGGTGATGTCAAAGACAAAAGAGGGCGGGATGAGGGTAGGTGAGTGAACGGTGAACTGTTGTGAGATGTGAGCACCACATCTGATTACCCGGTGCTGCTTTGGAAAGACATCCTCACACACTAATGAAGTCAGATAATTAGTCTAATTAGTGATGCTGCTGTCAAAACTGGCAACATATATATCTTCAAAGGTGCCTGTTTTGAATGTTACGTTAATGTGACAGGCTTCTATCACAGCTGTCACATGCACGTGAGGATCTGCTGTTATTTATGAAATATTTTTGCAGGTCGAGGATGTAGAGTATGTTTCGCTCATCCTATTGTGCTTAATGACCCAATTTAAAGGTAAAGGAAAAGAGTAATTGTTGTGCCTTCAGGTGCGATGAAGCAACATCCATATATAGACAGCAACAGATTAACAGTGACATACAGATTAACAGTGTTGCTCAACTGAAGTAACCATAATTACTGACCTGCATTCCTTGCTACCCAAGGCTCCTTTTTAAGCATCTCACGCACACACAGACACAGACACACACACACACACACAGCGTACTGTTGTTGCTGCAGCAAAATGTTTCATGATTTGGGTCAACAAGAGGCCTCAGGCACATAAACCAAAGTCTTCCTGTCTTTCACAACTTCATTTGTGAGGAATAATGGCTCAGATGTACAACGAGGCCATAGTGCTTCACAAGTTTTGGCAAAATATATTAGCCTCAAGAACTGGGCTCCCATACTGCATAATTAGTGTCAGTGTAACTCTATTTGTCAAGTCCAATAACGCTGTATGAATTTGCCTTGGTGGCATTGTTCTAAAGATAAATAGACAGCTTAAACAGTCACACATTACATACTCAGACATATTATGCTGGTGCACTATAACAGAACCTCACGTACATTGCAACTATAAATTTATATGTGTAAGATATATTTTACATAGCATAGCACTGGCTGAAATTGTATGATAAATGGTTCAGTTGAATTACTGAAAATTAATTGGAAACTGTTTTGATTATTTATTTAATTCTAATTGTTTCATTTATTTTCCCAGGAAAAAATGCCACAGATTTGCTGGTTCTGGTTTTAGTTTAGAGAACTTGCTTCACTTTGTCTTATGTGACAGTGAATTGAATGTGTTTTGGCATAAGGACACCTGGAGTGGATGGACTTTATCTTTTGTTAGTAACTTAAACAAGAGCAGTGGTTTTATTGTAATGTTTAGGTGTCTAAAAGAACTCAGTTAAGGACAGGTAAAGATTGTGGTCTTGTTGTGGTTACACAGGGACCCAGGACGCATACACACATGCCAGGTGCCAAACTTCTGACCATCCACCGTCGCCTTTACCCTATGACCTCTGTGTAGTACAAGGGTCTCACACTTCCTTGGAAAAAAACTTTACCAATGAACATCAAGGCAGCAGTTATGTTTTCTCAAATTGCATTTGTCAGAGCAAATTATAAGTATGTTTTGTCGGGGACAGTGTATTAACATAGTAAATTCTGAGATATAATAAAGAATGTATTGAAATTCTGGAACAAAGCTTGATAAATCTTAAACATGTCTGACATCAGTGGATAAGTATTGTTGGGCCGTTTGACTGGTTTAATTAGTGAACTATTTGTTGTGCATTCACTCTAAATTGAACTGAAATACAAAATGGTAGATGTTCACTTTGTTCATTCCCAAAGGCTCTGCAATCTTACTTTTAACTGGAGGTGTTTTTTTTTCATGTAGTGACACCCTTAAAGCCTTTTTGCAAACTAGACAGACTGAAAGTCTCACATCCAAATAAAGACTACCCTTGGCACTAAATGTGTCCATGTTTGACATGACTAATATTAGTGAGGTGTTAGATGAGGTTATCTTGCAAAGTGATGTGATAGTTGTACAATATGTACAAAGATGAGCGACTAGATTGGGAAATATTTCTTGCCTGGAGCAGAAATAGCCACTAAAAATAAATCTAAATCATTTTTTCATTTTTTTTTTTGTCAAGCAACATTTCCTGTGACCAAGGCAGAAGGAACCAGTTAAATGGTGTCTATCAGGTCCCATAAAAGATAATGGATGTTTGAATCAATGGGTCTTTGCCTCTAAGAAGCACAGATCATTCCCTTTTAAACAAACAAACAAAAAAAAAAATAATTAGAAGTTAATGGTTTAGAGTTTCAGTTAAGACAACAATATTGTAAACTGGTAAATGGTCTCTGCATGAAAAAGCTCTGTTTTCCGTCAGGGGCGTCCATAGCCATCAGGTAATACAAACATTGTTATGGGATTCACTTTATTTTGTAATTTTATAATTCGCTTATCTTTGAGTTTTTGCTCTGGAGAAAAACATTTTTCCTATTCTTTTGAAATTTCCCATTCTTTTTTCTGTGAGATGAAGTCATCAAGGAGATGAAGGTCATCAACACATATGTGATATTTTCCATGATATTCCATTTAGACCTGATGTGGAGAAATATGGGAAAACACGAACTAATCCATCAAAAATGGCCCCAGAAAACTAAGTTTACATTTAGAGTGTCCCTCGTCTGTCTTTGCGTGACTTCATCTTGGGTTTTTGTAATTGGGTCATTATTGGATTAAGAGAGGAAATGCTGGGGACAGAGAGAGACTGTTTCAATACTGAATATAATCGACTTTCAGACCCACTGTTTCTGCAGTGTCTCTGATCGTTGGAATTTATTTTTCATTAGATGTGCTCGTCGAATGACGACTAGACACAGTGAAAAATAATTTTTTCTTCTTGACATGAAGGGTGTTTTCCTTTTAATTCTTAGTAAAATAATTACACTGTTAGTCATACATGGTGTGTATTTGTCACTTCCATTGCTGCCCATGACACTGAAAACTAATGCTCACATCTTAGAGTTTAAGAAAGAAGAAAGAAATATTAAGTGTTATTTTAGGCATAAATAGCTCAACTAAGTGGTAAACACCCTGCAGATGTGTATGTATTTCAGTTTGTGTGATCAACCCATCAATGGATGGGCAGACGTAGCTTCATTACAGCAGTTAGTCTTTTTTTCATCACATGGAAGAACAACTGTTCCTGGACAGAGCAAAAAAAAAAAAGAAAAAGAAAAAAGGAAACCCACTGCAGAAACTTGATGACATGCACTCTTTTTCTGAGTTTTTATAAAATTCTTGTGTTACTGTGAAAGAGTGAAGCAGAAGCGCGAGGGAAGGGGGAAACAATCTGCAGATGAAGGTTTATCCGTGTGTTTCAAAGAGACTATCTCTCCATGTTGGAGACATTCTGACTGATCTCGCAGAACAAAGGCAGAATGAAAATAACTATGCTTCTGGCGCTGCGCTCTAACTTATTTTAAGAAATCAGCAGAACACAGAGGCCAGTGTAAGTCCACAGCACGATGCAATTATAGTCTATATCAAAACAGAATCTGAGGTCAGATGTTTTGCAGCTCACTGCTTGATTGTTTTCCTTATTGCATTATTGCACAGCCAGGATAACACTGACACTGACTGGTGAAATAGCCCCCTGTCAAAACCCATTCACTCACTGCAAATTAATTCCCGTCTCCTTCCTTTTCAGCTGAATGGAAGTTTGAAGCCAAAATGAGGCGCTTTCCAATTTAGACTGATCTCTTTGTGGTAAGGGAGGTCATTCTTATGAAAATGAATAACCAAGCAGATTGTCAGGTTTAACCACACTCCTATGGGGATGCATATAGCCTGAAGAAGCGCTGTGATGTACAAGCTAACTTAATTGGAAGTAATGAGGAAATGCCCAACAAGGTTTTATTCACTGGGAGAAATGTAGTTATTGTGAAAGGGCTCTTTAATCCAAGTGTGGGGTTAAAAATACAGAAACATATGTATACAGTAAATACCAACTGCATGGTGACTAAATTACTGTTAAGTAAATAAGATCTGATTTATGTGGTGCTGCATAAACGATTTACTGTGCAGCTTCCCACAATATTCAAAAGTAATTTTAGTGTCTTCTTTGCCTGCAGCAAACAGGTCAGTTTACCATACAAATGCAACCTTAAAGGAAAATAATCCATCCCTGGACTCTTGCCCATACACCAGTGGTATACATGTATACATACATTAAGTTCTTTTTATTTTTTCCTCAGTTTTGATGTACCCAATTCCCCCAACCTGCTTTCCCCAGTTTTACTACAGTTTGAGTTCCTACATTTCCCAGAATCCCCTTTGGAAGCCCCAGAGAGCAGGCTTGAAATTGTTGAATTTAGATATGGGTTTTATGTGTAAGTGGAGAGAAAGCAACAGTGATAAGAAAGTATCAGCAAGAGAGTTTTTCACAGCACTGTTTCAAAGTGTGTCGTGTCTTGTGGCTGCATTGAATTCTGGTCTGGTGAGGCCACCGTTGGTGGAGAAATGGATTTCATCTTATGATTGTTAAAAGCCAGAACAAAGTGGTAAGCCTTGTTTTTTGTCTCCAAAGGGCAATATTTAATGTACAACTGATGTTTTAGACATCTGAGTGATGTTCTGCGATCAGACTCACTGCATGGTTCAAACACTTTGGCCTCTGCTGACGATGGTAAACATTAATGTTTATCTGCAGCATTTAAGATGGGTTCAGAAGTGTGAAATACGGCAGCAGGATCTATATGGCTGGTGCTAACGGACATAGAGCTAATTAAAAATAATGAGCTGTGTCAGCTATAGGGTAAGACAACCGATACCACGAACCTTGGCAATATTATTTCATATGGTCAGTGTTCTTAGTTCACTGTATTCTTGTTGCGATTCAATCATCTCTACAGATTTACTGTATTATAAATTCCTTACAGGTGGACAGGGCTTTTGTTTTTTATTTGTTACTGAATAGCTACTGCAAACATGAAAGAAACATGTCACCCAAGTTGCATTTTTTTTTTTACCAACATGATATGGAAACATTTTTAATGAACTCAGCTGCAAAGTCAGAAAATATTCATACTGAATGTATCTGCAAATCTTTCAGTGACAATTTTAGGTTCTCTTTCAATGATTTAATTATTTTTTGGCAACTCAAAGTACCAAAGCTTGAGGAAAATTTGACAGTTACATAAGACAAGACATATGTACTAAGTCCCACTGTCTGACTTTTGTTGTAAGGGCTGTCCATAAACACTGGATGTGAGACTAGTTGTTTCTCTTATCTCACATGTCAGACCTGTGTAAACATGCAAAAGTAATGTAAAGAAACTGCACCACCGAATGTTCACATTTAACAATAGCAGATAGATAATAATGGCCACTTAAAAGCATCTGCAGCTTCTTGTCCAGCTAACATGTAGTGATGTTACTGAATAACGAAGTTAACTCTTAAAAGTATATATAGAATAATGACATGAATTTCAGCGTTTTATATTCAAAACAAGGCCGTAAAAAATGTGTTATGTCAACAGCGCATAAGCGTAAATAACCATCAAGGTAGAGGAGTTGTTGACATATTGTTTTCGGCAAGAGTCATGCTTCATCTGACTGCAATCTCCAGAGCACAATACAGCACCTGCCAATTATATGCCATATTTTCAGATGGCCACTTTATCTTTGTTTTTCTGTGCTCAGGCTGCATTATGTTTTACCATACTCTTTTTGTTAACTCTGCACACAAGCCTCTTTGGATGATTGAGGTAAAGAATTAAGGGGAATCTAAGGACTGTCTTTATTACACCGCAGATTTTTTTTATTTACTCTGTATACCAGACGCTGTACTTCTGATTAAGTAAAAATTCACCACAGCATCAGTTATTCTTCTTAAGCAGGATATTTCATTGTACCTCTGGCTATACAATGATGGGGAAATTCAGTTTGAACTATCTATTTACTGAGGCTGTTCTGACTCCACAACGGTTATCTGATAAATCTTAACACAGTTTGCAAGTTTTTCCTCTAGTTTTATGTAGCTCCGGTGCTTTGGGGTGTTTTTGTTTTAGTTCCGCATTTGTCCTGGTTTTGGTCCTAGTTATGATTCTAGTGCACAATGTAGTCTTCAGAATATAACCTTCTAATGTGCGAAGCAAAGAAGAAATTGTCCTCGTTCTAGTTGAATGTTGCCTGACATCAGCACAAATAGACGACGGAGACAGTGAAGATCGTACATTCCCAAATCCCTCAAAAAAATGTCATCTTGTGCTTGTTTGTGACAGGTTACATTTGTTTACCGATTAAGACTAGTTAAAATTAGTCTTTATCCCCCTAACTTAGTTTCAAGAGGTACAACTGACAAGAAAAAAAAAAAACAAAGATTAGAATAAAATGTGAAATGTTAACATCATTCAGTGCAGCAGAAATATTTTTTTTTTCCAGCAGCTACGCCTCAAAACTTGTGAGTTTCCACTGATTAATTCAAAATAAGCAATGCAAAATAGCCGTCTTAGAATTTTTAAAACTGAGATAAAGCAATGAGCAGGTGTTACATTTGACAAAAATGATAAACAGTTAAATGAGCTATTTCCATATTCAGGACTGTCACAGGCTGATGTCGACTGATTTCTCTTTCTCATCCACTTTCTGTGAAGAGCACAAAATACCTCACGATAAAAATGCAATATCTTATGAACACCTACAGGGTGTCAAGGTATTACATTATGTTTGGGTTATGACTTTGGACTATTATTATTATATTACTGCTTTCTTCTCCTTCATTCATTTACCAGCAGATATGTACAACTTTATCCCCATTATCAAGAACTGGTCCTTTCAAATAATGGAAAAAAGGGGGGTTTTGTTCTTCACAGTGATGTAATGATAGGCAGAAATCCCATGTGTGGAGAACCAGTTTGGGTTCTTAAAATGATTTCATGGTTCTTTAAATAAGCATTAATCATATTCACGTCACAGCTACATCACTGATGATTTTATTAATGCTGCTACATGTCCATATTTGCTACATCACTTATTTTAATGTGATTACACTATGTTTGTTTTAAGTCTCCCCACTCTGGAGCAACAGAGATCCGTGTCTCCTGTCAATCTTATCGCCAGGAAAAGACGGCAATCTGTGTACGTTCACGTCGGTCCTAAAATTAAAAAAAATAAAAAAGTGCTATTTGCAGAATGTTCGTGCCTGAAGTGCTGAAGTTAATTGGGTGCATAGAATAAACTGGAGTAGCACATTCATGATGAGCCACAATAATCATGTTTTATGCTCAACACGTTGCTTATTATGATTCTGGATCAGTAGAGCGGCCTGTATTGAGTGATGACTTCTGTATAATTAGATGCAAAATGCAAATGGAGAGCACCAGGAAAGCTATGGAATATATTACCAACTTCGTGCTATCCATGTGTAAGAAATATTAAGTCGTACCCAGACGTGTTTATGTTGTCGTAACTAATGTATTCCCAGGGGTGGCTTTTTACATAGACAAACAAATGAATGTGATATATTGGCCTTTCAGATTTATCTGTTTCTGCCATATAACTATGTTCCTGTAATAGTACAGTAGGGCTGTGACTGACAGTCAGAGTGCTGCCGTCCTCCTCTGGGAAATGTTTCTCTGGCAAACGCTTGATGTGTATGAGGCAGAGTTACACCCGCTCTGTACACTGATTAGGTGGCTCTAGGCTTATGGTGTATGAATTATGCTCTTTGTGTCAGTACCTCTTCCTGGAGAGTAATGGCTGTGTCATCATGCGTGCACTCTGGCCAAAGTTCAAAGGTCAAAAGTTAAACCATGTTTGAGTAGAAACGTCCCACATTTTGATGCATGCCTCTAAGCATGAACACCATTTAAAGCTTAAAAAAATATATCAGAGTGAGAAGTTGTGGATATTTATTTATTATTATTTTTTGTTTATTTCAACTTCTGCTTGTAGCTAGTAGTACTCAAGTAAATTGTATTTATAAAGCACCAAATCACAACATGAATAAAGCAGGTCTCGACCATATTCTTTACAATATTTATATTTATTATTTATGGAGACCCAGCATTCCCCCATGAGTATGCACTTGGCGACAGTGGCAATGAAAAACTTTCTTTTTAACAGGAAGAAACCTCGATCAGAACCAGGCTTTGGTCTGCTCCATTCAATTATCATTACAAATTTAGCGCAGGGAGAAGTAAGACAACAACTCACACTGGAACTCCAAAATATTGGCTTTTTTGACAGGTTGCAAAAGAGAAAGATAAACCTGTCGGTATGAGTGAATAATTTGCTTCCCTTGACATCTGTTATGGGATTTGGGAGGCTGGTACTGTCCGTCATAGACCCCGCAATAGTTACATAGACAATGGGTGACACAGTTGAGATTAAAGCTATCCTCACCACACTGAAGGTGGGAGATAAGGAAAACACAGTTTCCCTTGGGAAGAGCTAGAGAGAGGGGAGTACTAACTTACATCAGTTTATCCCAAAGAAGTCTGAAGTCCAAGTTTAAGATTAAGGCCAAACGTGTTTGTCTCTAAAGGGCAACATTCCACTTTTGAAAAGCAATAGTTGCCATCTTCTCAGTGCTACAGACATCTCATTTTCAGTTCCTCTCCTCTCCTTTGTACCTCAGCCAAAACTAAGAGCCCGTCTCTACTTGTCACATTCACGAATGTTAATACTTTTATGACTTTGCTGGAGCAGATGGAACCCCTTAATAGGAAAAAAAGAAAAATGAATTGATATTCTTCTTTTTTCTGTCACCATGGAGAGCATGGAAAGGATGCAGCAGTCATCTGAAAAGTTTTGATATGACAAGAATCAAATTATGCACAGATGCACCAAGCAATCTGTTTGCTTTCCCGGGATATTCTGAACAAACCAAAACATACATATGTATTTTAATAAACAATGCACATGGATTACTGATTCTATTTTTATCTCATAATGCAGTTTGAATAATGTAATTGTTGTTCCCCTATTAAAGACAGTACGGTCAGAAGAAATACATTAAGAGAGGGAGAAATCCAATAGATGGAAACGGTTGCAAAACCTTATCAAATCTGAGCTGTTGGAAAGCTCCTCGCTCACACATGTGCACATATAGATACTCTGCTGCCACAGACACAATTGAGGGAAACAGTCCACTTAACATGGAAATTGTTCTTTCGTCTTTTAGGAGGGAATTACTCCAAGAAAGTTAAGAGGCAGCTAATCAACAATAAAGGAGATACTTCAGCTGCAGCATCAACTTTAGGCAAAATCTTTACTCTGCACTCTGTGAACCCAAACCATGAAATTTCCTACATGTGATATGTATGTTATGACGTGTCATATTATATTAAGTACAGATTGAATATGGTTTAATATCTTTATTATTCAGCTCTTTAATTATTTATGCTCACTGTGAAACTGCAAGTCCCCCCACAAATTCCTATAACTACTGAGTCTTTGCAGTACAAAGTGCCTAGAAAAGACATCATTCCTGCTCTGGTTCGTGACGGATGCAGTCTGTGTTACGCCGCCATAGAGAGCCACGGGGTTGGAGTTAAGCTATTCTCCCTGCGTGTGATAGCTTACAAGCTCTGTGTGGTGGAATGGCGTGTGAAATATGGACACCACCCGTGCCACGTTTCGACTCAGCAGCCAGCCAATTGACCTCAAAGGCCACTTAAGATTTGAGTGTGTAATATTTCATCTGATCGAATTTGCATTAAAGCACCTCTTTTCTTCCCACCTCTTCATTTATTTGAATCAAACCACCAGAACGGGGCTCTTGACTTTGTCTCTTGCCCTGGATGGACCAAATCTTGAGTAATAACACTGATTTACACCTTTGTCTTAATTCTGGTCAAGGCTTCTTCCTCCCACAGAGTTTGGATGATTGTAGATACCTATTTAAGCTTAAAAAAAAACCAAAAAAAACCCCACTGCATTAACATTAATCTTTTTGAATTTTACCAAGGTGTCAACATTTTTCTGCATTCTGCCGACTTCATTTAAATTTATTTCATATTTGATATCTGACTCTAGAAGTCAGATTGAAAAGGAAAAATCAGGAGGTGGCATGTAATTGGATGTTAGAGAGACAAGAGAGCACAGACTAAAGGGATTTGTGAACGTTCACAGTGACTGGAATAAGATGATGTAGACTTAAAAGGAAAACTGTTGTGTTTTTGATGGGTGGGCGTTGCAGTGAGAACCACTTTCATTCCAAGTGAAGTGAAATGAAACGAAACACACAGTAAATGGTATGCATAGTTTAGCCTCTTACTTGGGACATCTGAGAGCCCATTGGCCGAATGAAATCTAATTAGGTTTGGAGTAAACCACATTATTGCCTCATTACTGTTAATTGACCTCTTGGAGACCTGTTACTGGAACACTGGAGAGGATGCCTGTATACAGATAGAAACATTAAGAGGTTATGTTGAGAAGACTGCAAGGAAGTGAATGGAAAGCACATTAGAAAAGGACATTACTCCATTCAACGCGCATTCACTCCTAAGGATGATTCTCGCTTTCCGTTTTGAACTCAGGCCATCAAGGGTCTTATAAATCAACTAATAAATACAGTAAGGAACTTTAGACTTACAGTGGGGTGCCCCATTATCAAAGGGTAGCTGAAGAAGCTAATTTTCCTTTACTTCAGACGTGCGTTGCCCGAGGCTTACCTTTGAATGCCGCTCGCTTTTTAACTAAAGATGAATCAGGGAATCTCGCTAAGGTGTGGCAGCGTTATCTGACAAAGATATTTTTAGATTGTTATTTGTGGCGTGGTCTTTTCGGTGAAATGATGGCTATCAAGCAGTTCAACTCGGGGTCGGCGGCAAATCCACAAGATCACAGTCATTTGGAAAGGGAATCATAACATACCATTTGCAGTACATGTACAGGGACTCTGTTGCAGAATCCCATAAAAAGGTATCCAACTGATAAAGGCAAAGAAGGAGGATTCCCCCTTAAAACATTTCACATCAATAGGCGTCCATAGCTTCAGGCTTTCTCCATCTTGCCTCATTAAATTCTCATACAGCCCTCATCAAAACACATCTTTCATCTAGACACAGCGTCGGTGCTGCGTAGAGACCAGACTGCACCACTGCCGATAAGATTTCATTCCATGGTCTGCATGCTGTGGACGGACGCTTGCTGGTAACACAGTGGGATAAGCAGTTTGTTTTTGTTTTCTCCTCAGAAGCAAAATGGATCCTTGAAGATGTATAGGACCTTTGAAGTTAATCTTCCAGCAACAGCTGGTGCCAATGTGCCTGTCCACTGAAATATCAGCTGTGCGTGTGAATAAAGTTAAAATAAATAACAACTGGGAAAGAAAAGGATGGATATCCAGAAAGAAAAGTAAAATGAAAGAATTCTTAGTTTAATTGTGACAAAATACTTTTAATACCTTTTATTAAATTCCTTTAAAGTTTTCACTACATATTATTATAAGTCTGGTACAGAAAATATTGCAGTTTGAGTTGCTGGTGGGAGCGAACAACCGCTGGGCGGTAATTCTACTTTATCTTTGAAGTAGTTGTACTTACAGCACTTAAATATTTTGGTTCGTCATTGCAGTTATGTAAAGAAAACACAATATAACCGATCCTGAGCAAAAATCTAACATCTTATGTTCAGTGTCTAGCTTAAACCTAAGCTTTAAGCAGACATGGGTGCAGACAACAGAAATTTAAGCTTCGTGATTACATGTTTTTTTAATTCACTGGACCTTTGAAGCTGTAGCTAACTCTTCTCCTTAGGTTATTTACACAATAGTTTACTTTGTGTCTTTGTTTTTTGCTTTTTTTTAAATAGAATATGTTCAATTCAGCAGCTGAAGTTTTGCTCTCGTGCGTCAAGTGGGAGACTCCATTAAAATATTATAAAGGCTTGTGAGAGTGTCTCTTGGAAAAATGAATAGACTCTTACTCTCTGATATAGCCACACCCAGCTGCTATTTCTGGTATTTCTTTGTATTTGGACACATTTGTAAGTGTGTGTGTGTGTGTGTGTGTGTGTGTGTGTGTGTGTGTGTGTGTGTGTGTGACACTGTTGTGACAAGCATCATTGTGACAGACACTGCGACTGTACCCTGTCAGGTGGCTGGGAATATTCATACATGCAACTGCACCAAAACTAAAGCATACCAGATAGCTATTTATGTTTTGATGTGTGCATGCTTTCTGCGTACTGGCACTTGTCACGACGGCATAGTGAGCGTATTTGTATGTATGATCTTCACCGTACGCGTATTCAAAGTTTTATATGGAGCAGCAGTGTATGCATTTGTTTGTTTAGATGTGTGCTGTGTCTACCTATAGTATTTTTTTTATTTTGATGTATTATTTCACTGTGGGCTACCACATTTCAAACCCTCAGTGGGCTCTCAGGTTTTCTCTTACATGTTTGTTTATTAAGCTTCTATTTCAGTATCTTTTTTTTCTTTTTTCTTTTTTTTTTTTTTTAAATTATTAACTCTGATCCTTCACTTGTAGTTGGATGCAACAATTTCACCTTTACCTGCTGCTTGAATATCTTGTCTCTAATAATCAAGCGCCTTTTCTGACTCGGCTCTTGTCAGCTGTTGTTGCTGGCTAGTCACGCACACACACTGAAAGGTTAGGTGACTATAGGTCTTGTCAAGCAGCAGTGGCAGAGGCTGTCGTCAAACACAAATATAGCCATACTTTTTGTGACAGGATTGGAAAAACAAACCTGCACCAGGTTCACAGCAGAGTTGTTGGAAACTTAAATTTCAGTAGAAAATTGTTTACTACAAACACTGACCCTAAAGAATTCTTTAAAGTCGGGGTTTCTCTTTTTGTGCATTCTCGAACATCAGAAATTGCTTTTAAGGAGCTCCGACTGTACAAGATGGCCTCATTATTGAACATCTATGTAGCTTATACAGCTTGGAAAAAAATCATCTACAGTATTTGTGTGTGTATCAACATGTTTGTAATGTCACTTGTTAGATAGGACAAATGTTTGTAGCATTAATGGCATGCTGTTCTTGTTGTTTTTGCTGATGACATGCACAATATTTACTTAAAATATGACCGATTTTAATAGTTTAATTTTATGTAAATATTTTCTGCAGCTTCCATTGTTTTTTTTTTTCTTTTTAAACTCTAAACCAATACGCCTTCTCAAGTATGTTCCTCTCCTCATCCTCTTGAGTCTGTTTTTGTGTGCATACCACTATATAAAACCTTAGGTTTCTCCACTTTTCTGTTCCCTATTGAAACAGCACAGATATGTAATGCGAGTTCAGCGCTGTTGTGACCCCTGAGATATAAGCTTTTTGGATGCACTGACTAAGGCACCCTCTAACACTTTCAACACTTTCACGATCCACTTAATGAAAAAAGCAATATCTTTTTATGCAACAGAGGGTAAACAATATGCAGCATTTAAAGTACTTCATTTCATATCAGGTGTTCTTAAAAGCTAAACTTAGAGACGTTTTCTATTATACAGTATATCAAATGACTGTTGATCCCACTGACGATCAACACCAGACTCTGAAGCTTTATGCAGCTTTCAGCTCAGTGTTTATTACCCATAACACCAAAACCAAAACAAGGCTGGTTTATATAAGCCAGTCTCAACCCAGGAGCCAACCTAGCCCCAGTTTGGACTTTTCATCTATTCCCATTACATTCACGTCAAGCATTCGTTTTCCCAAAAACTACACAACAATCTTTGAAAAACCCAGAAGGTCGCTTAACAACACTTACAGCTGTTCTGAGGGTATTCTAGAATCCTCAATGAGTCTTTAAGCTTTTAAAAGACTGTTTTCAACCAAAGATGGCAGCTGGAATTGACGTCTTTGTACAGTTTGAATTACATGAAACAAAATTAAAACATTTCAGTATCAGTTCGATTTATCTGCCTTAACTTTACATTGAATTATTTTGAATTTTCATACAAAATAACATGGTTATATATATATTTTATATCATACTAAATGTTATTGAATCTTTTCATCCACATGGTTAGAGTAGTGTTTGTGGATTCTACAAATATCCTCAGAGCAACTCTGAATGGTGTGTATTTTTCAAAGAAATGGATGCTGAACTCTGGGATTTTAATATAATGGCAACATAAGAAAGGAACAAGCATGGACTAGCGCCAGCCCTTACTCATGGCTTTGTTAAGTGTTATAAGTTTCTCTAAAACATTAAATATTAAAGTTTAAAAAAAAGGCATTATTTATGAAGAATGTAATGCTCAAAATATCAGCTGGTCTGCTTCATCAGTGGAGGTGAAGGTGTGGTTTAATCAGATTTGACTGACAATGACCAAATGACCCACTAACTGATTCTGAATCAAGTGTTACTAAATCCTTATTAGTGTGTGAAAGTCCCAGCCACTTCAAACCAGTAGAGAAGATAAAAAAGAGCAACAGAAACCTCAAATGTTAAATAACCAGAACTTCTCTAACAGAAAATAGTGTTTTTATGTGGAGTCCTATCATTCAAGAAGCTGCTTGAGAAAATATGTTTTAAGGGCCTTCAAGTCATAACATATTGGACTTGGATTTGACAAATAATGAGAAAGTGCATGTCAATGAGATGGTGTTCTGGTTCTTCGGGAAGTATAATTAGCCGTAACAACTTGATAAGCAAACAGCTTGTTGCTGAGAGATTGGTTCTGAGTCTTTCTCCCAGCTGACCACCAGTTTTTCCTTTTGACGTTCAGCTGTATATTAGTAACATTTCAGTCAGCATGTGTACTGTTCACCAAAGATTGCAGGTGTGAGAGGAGGATTCTGATCACTCTTACAATTAAGGACCAATAAAACCAGAACCTACAACACTGAAATGAGGAAACCAAACAAACATGGTGAACTCAGTCTAACATTACACTTAAAGTTTGAGTCTAGAAAGAGAGTCACAACAAACAGGGGCTTGTTTCCTTTCCTAGCCGGTTGATTCTCTCTGGTGATGTGGTAATGTATTATTAATTTCCCTGATGCCCAGTTGAAAACACGAACTCTGCTTATTCATTCACTTAAAATTTCAGGTAATAAAGGTAATAAAAGGGTATCTTTTGAACCTCTTTTTACCATTTTTTGTACCACTAGAATCAACAGTGGCAATAGTTGGAGGGCAGGACGTTTAGGTCTGCTCTGCCATCACCATGCAGTATATTGTGCACCATCTTATCTATTCACTTTAAACCCTTTTTAGCTAAAGAGACCTCATTATGCACCCACAAAACATCTTTTTTATCCCTCTTTAACATTGTGGGAGAGTACATGAAGTCCTCAGATGAAAAGGATGTGATGCGCCAAGCTTGCATGGACAGTCTGCCGCTTTAGCTGCTGCTGTGATTATTTACAACATAATGAGGAGCGCCTGAAGTTTGCAAAGCCTCTTTCATCCAGTAGGCTCATCTTACCACAGTTATCGACCACAGTTCACAGATTGGAACAAAACACAATTTTACTGTTGTTGTTGTTGTCGTTGTTATTGTTAATTGCTAAATACATTATGTAAAAACCATAATGTAGTAAACCTATCTCTGACTCCCAAGAGATGATTTCAGTTCCTTTAAAAATGACTGTAGGAGTTGTTTTTTCTTGTATGCCTTCCATCGATTTCCTGATATAACCACTTACAACTTGTAATTAGCCCGATTTGGAATATGTTTGGCTGATGAATCCTATAAATACAGGGTCAAGTCTGATGTTGAAATAGTGATAATATAGAGATATTATGGGGTTTCTTCCAAGAGAATGTGTTAAGGAACCTTCTACAGTTTTCTTTAGCTATTACTTCTCTTTCACAAGACCTGTTTGAATCACAGCTGACCTTTTGATTTATAATTTAGTAACATAGCACAGTAAATGGTCAGTGTTCATTTGAAATATATTCCACTAGGCAATAGCAGTGTGTAATTTCAATTCTTGAATATTCATGCTGCCGTATTATTTAAGCATCTGCTGAAAAATGAAAATGTTTATGATGCCCCGATAAGCTAACAGAGGTTAGCAGGCATGAACACTAATAGATGCTGTTTGAATACAACAACACTTAATTTCACACTGTGCTGGCCCTTAACAAAGACTGATCTGCCATCATTCCACCTTTGTTGCTGCTGAATAGACCCACAGTTTATTGTACCATGAAAAGCAAGTCAATGGCCATTTTAGTTGAAGAACAATGAGTTTCAGGGAGGTGTGTGCTCAAAATGATTCTAGATAAGTAATGCATTTTGGAAAAAACAGAATATAATTTTTCCTCCTTTTTTTTTTCCTCTGACAGTGAGTGTCTTTTGCGCCTTAGAATGACTGACATATAAAACCTCTGTTAGTGCCCTAACTGTTGAGACTCTCTTGATAAAAGCATCCTCTAAATGAAATGAAAACAGGCCTTAATGGATATCCTTAATGGGTATCCTCTAAGCTTGACAGTGACAATGACAGCATTCCTTTTTAATCAGATTGAGAAGAAAATGGAGATTTTTTTTTTTTTTCCTCTGAGATCTGTCATCAGTTGGGCTTCCAGTGATTAAGTAAAGCCTTTCAGCTCAGTCACATCCATTGTACATAGCAGGCCTGTCTTTTAATGCTTTCTATATGCAATGCATTTGAGAAAATGCAATGTATATTACATTATTTGGACATCATGCTAGGGTGTCGGTGGAAACTGTAATTGCAGAAGAGCTCTAAGATCTTGTAAGTACAGCTAATTCTTGATTCATTTTCGTGTAATTGCCTTTCTAGGTCCCAGTAGTGGTGCATAGCCCTCTTTATGTAGCAGGGCACTAAGTGGAGTAGAAATCACAGTGTAATTTCTTCAGTAACCACTGACACTTATACAAGAAATATAACAAAGAGCTTCATGATGAAGTCTTACTAATAACAAATTCAGTAGCTCTCAGAACGCTGTGGTTCAGGGACAAGTGCTGGAAAATAGTGAAACGTCACATATTTTAAAGGCATTATGTCAAAAAAGGTAATCTCTAGTTGACACTTCACAATACACAAAAAAGTAGTTACCTGGTTTTTCAGCATATAGCAGCAACATGTTGTGGATATTGTCATTACATCTGAAAGTATATGCAATTAGTTTACTTATTAACTTAATAAGTCTGCATTAATTATTTTTTTGGCCTCTTGGGAGCAAAAGAGCTCCACAACACACCAACAGACCTGCCATTTTATTACCTGATATCTAATGTGTTTTATAGATCATGCATTAGCCTGCTTATACATTCAGCAGACAGAACAATATTAGCACCAATTTGGAGGTATGTTTATGGCCACCTGATGAATGTATTTACAAATGTTTTGCCCAGTCTGTGTCTTTAGCTTCCTAGGTCTTTAGCTTGTCTGTTTGCTACTTTGTGCTATTGCTGGAAAAATGGTTGTTGAGACAGGGTGTCTATACCATACAGTACAGGCTCAAAAAGATGTGCACAGCTGTAGAGTTGGGTGATAAATCTCTGGGGCTTCACCACCACACTCTACCCCTTTGACTTTGACTTACTACATTACATGTAGTAATTTGATTAATTGCCAATAAAATAAATATTGATTAAGGTTCTTTAAGCCACTGGCTCTCAACCTTTTCAAGTCCCGATCCCTGAGAATACCTCCACGTGTGCCCCATAGCACTGAGACATTTAACTCACAACACCCTGATGCAAACACATTGATTGCTCATAAACTGTCTGCCTCTCCTTTGTCACATATACCCGTAGATGCACAGTATGCTGGCACGTGGTTTTAATGCTTGTTGGTGTCAAAATATTTTGGCATATGATTACTCTAAGCCCCACAGCTAAGCAAGTGGGAGTGTGGCCTGTGAAATGGTGAAATTAGTATAACTAAATTAAACTTACTTTGGTTTCTTAGCCTTCTTGCTTTTAGTTGTTGTAAATAAAACAAGACACCACAGTCCAGTCCACAGACAGAAGGGAAACGATAGTGAAGTGAAGAGACAGTCAACGAGAGAGAGAGAGAGAGAGAGAGAGAGAGAGAGAGAGAATAAACAGCTCTTTCTATGCAGCTCCCCCTGCTGATTTTGAGTGACCAACATAGCAACAGAGGAACACACAAATTGTTTGACACTAGTTTCATGAAAGATGTTTTAATATAGTCAGGAAGCTTCAGAATTTGCCTTTGAAGCATCTTGGGACAAAAAGTGTATCTGGTAATGTAGCTTATTTCAGACCAGACATGTCTGAATTCTCTGTAAAGCACCACACCAAGCAACTTTCAAATGCAGTACGTTCACGTTTTTACATCGTGCCCCGTCTACACACAAGGCTCGGACATCATTACAGCAGTAGCCACCTTCATCATCAGGCCAGGTCGATAATATTTCTCGAAAACCATTATGATTGTGTATTCCCCTGGGGAAGGTCTACGGTTGGAGAAAATAGAAGCAGTGAAATGATGGTATAAAGTGATCTAATCACTTCTGGAGCAGAAGCAGATAGTGAAAAGTGATTTCTTGTTCTTTCTGTGTCAGTATGCCAGATACACGATGGAACAAAGATAGCTGTAATGAATTCCTGGCATTTGAAATTCATAATTTTAGTTTCTGAATATTGTTGGTTAAGAGTGGCTGTAATTTCTGTATCTGCGCGCAGAATGAACTGGAAGTGCCTGGGCACATACAGTACTTCACACTGTTCAGTTTGTGAGGAAGTAATCAAATGCTACTTATCTTCATCCTCATTATAATAAACAGACACATATGGTTCTGGTAGACAATGGCCACAGATGGGTGATTAGTTGAAGTGTTCTGAAGACCATGCTGTTCTTCTACCAATTGATATGGAGCTTGAGGCCCCCAGTGTAAAATGAGGTCTGTAATCACAGATCCTTCAGAGCTGTAACTCAATACTAACGAACAGCATCGTCGTATTTAAAAAAAAAATTTTTTTGCCAAATGTGGTGGTGCAAGCCTTTTAGAAAATGGTGATGCATCTTAAACATCAGATTTAAGTCAGGTTTAAATATATCACTACTTAACTGACTTCTTTCTGTGGTTCTCCTTTGGCTTTAATAAATTCATATAGCTTCAAAGATGCTATTAAAGTGTCTTAAAGATTTAGGGTCCATTACCTTAGATGTAGCTGGCTGTGTTCTTAATGAATCACTTTGCTTCATAGCATACCTTCCATGCTAATGAATATGGAGTGCAAAGATAGCTGTAGCAGGTATCATAAAATTCCTCTTAAAGCAGCTTTTCCAGCCCGTATTTTGAGAGGTATTAATGGCTTTGTGTGAGTATTTGGATGATTAGCCTTAGCTGGGATGGAAAGCAAGCATTAATCATATGTTTTGATCATGTGGATTTGAAGAGAATCTCAGCACTCTGCTCGGAGAAGCCTGTGGAGGTCACTAATTGAAGTGGGTGGGGGGTCTACCGAAAGTGTGACCTGGATCCATGAGATGTGTTGATGAGTCCTGAAATATACCCTTCTAACATGGATCTGAGCAAGTGTACATGTAAAAGCCTTAAAATCAGAAGGTCAGATGGTGGAGAAAGGACCTGTCCATCCAAAGCTGATGAACACAATTTCATCATCAAATCCAAGCCACATTTAACACAAGAATATTTCAGATTTTTCTTGATGTCCCATCAAGGGCAATAAGCAATGTGTAGTGTTGGTAGACGTATTGTCACATAAAGGTTAATAAAACACTAGTGACGGCTACTGCATGTAAATCCATCGGGGTTAATGTTCCTCAACTAATGTAAGTGCAGAATTAACATGCTCCCATCCTCAGAGCGACGTCTGAGCTTGAGATAGCTGAAGTGCAAACCTCCTTGTTGCTAGGATTCTCACATTGAGATTGAAAAGCATTTTGCTCTGTCTCCTCTTTTCATTCTAGCCTTGCTTTGGTAGGCCTCCTTGGAAACTGGAAGAGAAGGCAGTGGTACAGATGGACAATGATAGCGAGGGAAAGAGTGATTTTTTTTTAAAGAACAGCCAACCAAAAACCAACCAATGGGCTCAGCGTAGGTTTCGGTTCATTTAGAAACAAAACCAGAATAGCTCAGGGATGATGCTCGTTGTCCATCACGACAAAAAAAAAGTTCCTCACTATATCTACAGAATGACTACTTTCTTTCCTTAGTATCTCCATTAGAGTCGAGTGAAAAACCTGTGCGTCATTGCACAGATGCCAAGGGATATCTTGCATGTATCTTTTAGATGCCAGCAGGTTTGGCAAAGCGTCAGTATTTGACGACCGGGGAATGAAAACGGGTTGGGCACATCTCTGAAAGACAGTGCCCTTGAGTAACCTTCATAAAGTTCCCCAGTATGAAATAAGCTAATATGGATTAATTCCTTTCTGTCTAAAATGCCAATTAAATTAGGAATTAACTTTAATTCTTGCCCAGACTGATTATCAGCAAGTTCTTGATCCTCTGATTGGTTTCAACAGCTCTCTCATAACAACAATAAACGAGTATCATCTAGGTCACTGGCAAATAATTAAGGATTATCCAGCAAGACTGTGTTAATTATGTCTACAGCGACAACAGGATCAGCGTGATGAGGGGGTCAGTCATATCTCCATAATGACCAGTGGCGTTCGACAGCTGACAGCAAAGAACAGTTACATCAATATGAGCATAAGTATATCTATATCTATATATATATACTTATGCTCATATTGATGTAACTGTGAGCATAAATATATATATATCTATATCTGACAGTCAGCACTTATATAGTTCACTGCATTATTATTTACAGTTAATTGATGTGATGCACACAATAGCATGAATCCATACTTCGCAGAGTTCACATGATATGGATGAATATGTCATTATCACTCATGAATAATATCCAACCTATTTTCCACCCACTGTAGGTAATATCTACTGACCTGTTCTGAGAGATTTGGATGGGCTTTACATTTTAAGCTCTTGGCTTTCTGTTGCTGCTGATGCAAAGATATAAGCCATATTGAACATGCTGTCATTAAAAAGCACTTTGTAAATTTGCATATATTTTAGTATTTATTTGCTTTTCATATTATTAACATGATTATCTGTTCAGGTAGAATCTCAACCGGTCTTGTCCCTACTATATTGAGTCTGTTACTAAGAGACCTCTACACATGTTTTGTTGGAAGCTGTCAGACTGAGGGGAAGAGCTTCTCTCCTATTTCAGCCGCAGTTCCAACAGAAAGCTTTTGTCTTGTAACCGTGCTGGAGAGAGAGTGAGCCAAATGAATAATTGATGGCGTGAGATGGATGGATTCCCCTCTGTGGAAAGCCGGTCCAATTGTGTGTTGTATTACCTGGAATGAGAGGTCCGCTGTGCATTATCTGCAACCCCACCTTAAGCTTTTCTGGCCACCTTTCAACTGTTTTCTTTTTTTTCTTTTTTCTTTTTTTTTTTTTGTTCTTTTTTCTCCTACCTCTCTAACTTTGCTATTACTCTCTGAAGTCCACAACTGCCCCTTTGAAAAGGACCCGAACACCATTGTTCATTGTTATATGATTGATTTACTTTAAAAACTAACAAAATTAGTCACTGAAGTCTTCTATTTTCTAGCTATGAAGACTTTTGTCTGATTTAATGTAAAACAGTAGAACGCCATTCATTTCTTTGAACAGCAGCCCACCTGGTGCTGGATTTTTGAGGCTAATATTGGGGTATGCACAATCGAACTTTTTCTTTCTGGATACGGGTTCTGATACCTCGGGGTACCAGTGTTGACCTTTTCCCAATTTTAAACTCTGTAGATCTCACAACATGGTTCTCTTTGGATTTATGTTTATGTAAAGTAAGATGAGGCCAGGGACTAAACACTTTGTTGGCAGTCTGGTGTGTGATGAATATAAGTGAGAGTGGAAACGCTGCATTTTCTAAATTTTCACAAATGCTTCACAGCTCCCTCAGTTTAACACAAAACCTTAAACAGGCAGAGTAGTAACAGGCACATGAATAACAAAACAGTTCAACTAGAAATAGCATAAGGCAAAATATCAAATACATCAAGTCAAGAAGCAAGGCTGTGTACTTTAAGTGTGTTGTAAGAAAATGTAAAAAATAATAATAATAAAAGTCTGTTTAATTGGATAACTCTTCAGATGAGTGACTTTGCTTTGCTGTGTAGGTCAACAGTGCACCCCACAGTTCAGGGCTGCACAGTGGCAGCACAATGGTTAGATCAACAAGAAGGACGTTTTGCTGTGACCTGTTGGCTTGTCCCTTAGCTGGGAATTGAATGACATGTACCATGACATTGAGAGAGGGTGTGAACGTTTAAGTGGCCACAGACACCTCCAGTGATATGCCACATAGAAAATTTTGCACTTCAAACTCAGTGTGGTGCTGCAGCTATTTTAGAGTAGACCGTTGAACCCAGGTCAGAGACGGTGCAAGTGTGTGAAAACTAGAGAGGAGACTGTTATTAGCAAGGAGCAGTCATTTTACACTTTATAACCGCAGTGAATAATGAATGAAAGGCAACTGCAAAAATGTCTGGAGCACAGCACAGCTTCATTCTCAGCGTGATGTTCAGTGACTGTCAATGAGAAGAGGAAAACAGTGAAGCTTTTCTCTCTGTCTGCCGAAAACAGTAGAAGTCTTTGGGTCAGCAAAACAACCTATTCTCCATTTTCCTCTGTGAACATTGTCAGTTCCCCCTTCTTTATTGCACCAGACTCAGCTACCATATTTGACAAAGACAGCGAAAGAGCCAATGCTGTAAAGAAAATGCTGAGGTCAGTAATCTCACTGGATTCTCCCTTTTGAACTTAAGCACTGGTTTGAAATTTAACCACCTTCTGCAAGATTAATTACCCGGTGAGAGAGTCTTTTATGGCTAAGGTTTATCACTGGGGAGAGGTCCTACCTGTGATTCTTTTATTTCACGGCGAGGCATTATTGGTAAAGAGAGACTGTTGATCATATTGTCCACCACTTATCCAATCATGGCCAATCCAAGAAAAAGATCTGAGGAGCCCTGTGGAAATTGGAGATACTTATCACTCATCTCAGCCCAACAGGATACAGAGGCAGTGAGTGATATTGCCTGCTTGGGTGTCATCCATGGGGAGAGTGTCAGACAGAGGTTTATGAGAGCACACAAAATAGGTGACCAATTATGTATTTAGGTGACCATCTGCAGTGAGAAGATGAGTGCAAGGTTTATGGTTATCCCTACTCTGTTTCCAGTGAGCTTGGAAAGCATTTTTTGGTTTTTGAAATCTATTGCATTCAGAGTGATTATTAGCTTATTTGAGCCATGTTTAAGAGCTTGACTGAAACATTGGAGGGCTAATATTATTGGCCAGTGTTGGCTTATTGTAGAAATATCTGTTGCATGTATGTTCAGAGATATGCTGAAAGAACCTGGGGAGAAATAAACTTCTAAGAAATGTTTTATCGGCTAGACTATGTACATTTGACCTACAATTTAAGTCAAATTTTGTTTAGTTAATGAAATAATAGCTGTCGAGACAAGCAGGCAAACTCTCTCAGCTGATACAGACTGTGTGATAAAGTTAAAAGCTCTGGAACAAGCTTGTAAATGGACCTCGATGTGGGATTGTAAAGCTCTCGCCATTCTGTGTTTCAAACAGCAGAGAACGTGAGATATGGCTCCTCTGTGACGAGTCAAATTAGCTGCACTCTTGCAGTATTCAATGAGAAGCCAGATTTTTTTTTTCATTCCTGCTGAGAGGTTAACAATGATACTAATCATACCCCTGCACTGATAATTGCCCAATATTATTGTATTACGTGCCCCCATTAGATATATATTGATTCTCCTGCCCACAAGGATACCAGTGGTTCAGATATCCCACCAACAGCAGTAAAAATATTACTCTGCCTGTAGCTGCATAGCTGAAGTAATTTAAAGTCTTTAAAAAGTTTAAACTTGGAAATATTTAATTAAAATCATCCATTAACATATGGCCCATGGCTCTAGAAAATGGGATCTAAGGCACAAATGGCAAAGCCATAATTCAATCTTAAAAAGGGAACTCTGTCAATAGGCATCAGGTAAGGTCAGGTACTTCACAATCTCCATCTGCGTCTTCCAGCTGAGTTATGATCTCTCAATTATATTACAACATAAAAATTTTTGCCCAGGTTGGGTGCGTAATTGAGTTGAATTGACTAAAGGGAGAATAAAGGATTCATATTACAGTTAAATCCTTCCTCACACAATGGGGGGTCATTCAGATGTGGGCAGAGAGTCGAAGACAGCCCAAGATTCTTAGCCGAGTTGCTCAACTCCGCAGATTAGAATGTGAAATTAATCCAGTGGTAACTGAAAGCAGTGCAGGGTTCACATATATCTAAAAGATTTTTATGCTTTGGAAGTTGTGAATATGAAAGTGATTAATCAGAGCGTGGGAATGTGGGTAGGATTTCATCTTAATTTTAATCATTTGCCGTAATGTTTGATTTCAGGAAATGTTTCATTAAGTTTAAGAGCCATAAAGAATGATATACTTCAGTTGATTCTTAAAACTCTCTTCTCCTTACATAGTCAGCAGTCTTTTCTGTCAATCCCCTAAGCGTTTCAACTATGCTAACATGACATGTCAGTAAAAAACAAACACTTTAGTCACAATTCAAAGCTGTGTTGTATTTATTATGTGTTGAGGACCTTGACTTTTCTGAAGATATTCAAAACCTCTCTGAAGACGTGCTCTTAAAAAGACTATGTAAGAGTCATGGCATCCATTCACAAAGCCTGTGCAAAGGAGATATATTGTGTTTTGAAAAACAAGCTTTTACTCATCATGTGCTTAATTACCGGCCAAATAGTCTTTTTTAGAATGCATGAACCAAATAAGATAACTCCTGCCTTGCATTTTCTGCCGTTGTTTGTCTCCTAGTGAAAAAGAATCCCCTTGCTGTTTTATTTGACGTTTCAGTCCCCCACTGAGAATTCGTGCTAAAGAAAGCCGAACATCGTTAATGTATTCTAATTAAAAAACAAACATAAGTAGACATTCGGGTTCAATCTATGGTTATCCAGGCGCCTAATTATGAGTGTGTTTTATATTTGTTTAATTTATGAGGGATGATTCACTCAATGAATGCTCCATTTGAAGGGGAAAGCAGCTTCTCTGTAAATTTAATAACAATGAGGGATTAGTTCATTCCGTCGGAGGTCAACGGGGGACTATGTAAAATATTTGGTCTCGCATGAAGAAAAATATGAAGAATTTAGGTGAAATACGTTCCATCCAAAAGTCAAAAAGAAATTTGCACAAAATGACTGCTTAGAAGAACAAACACTTAACTGGTTACATAACCTCATGTTGCATAATTAGTTTTAAAATTTTGAAAACATTTTCAGTTTTTTCTCCCCAAAATGAACAGCATTTTGAAAGTGCTCCTCAAATATGTTCTTAACTCTCTAATTCTTTGCAGCTCTTAGACCGTGTGCAGCTCTCTCTGTAGGAGTACATGCATGCAGTGCCTCAATATGATATTCATTTTGTTTCATCTCCATGTTAATGAATTACTTTGTTGCTGTTTTCCCTGTTTAGTTCAGCGTGAACTAATCAAGATGGAAATTTCAGAGACAACTTTATGAATTAAATTCTGTTCACTCGTGATGTACTCTGATGAATATGCAAAGCTTTCGCAGTTGATGAATACTGGATATGGATTAAGATGTTAAATTTGATTCAATAAAATAAATATTTATGCACTCCCACATAAAACACAGGCTTTCACAGGTGCTATGAAGATTATTTTCCCATTTTTCATTTGTCTCATGCATTTACACCACAGTTCACTGCCTGACGGCAATTAATCATCTACAATAAGACGTGTCATGTTTCTTATTGGCAACAATTAAGGGGCAGTGGAAACAAACAAATGAGAGCCATTACGCCATTACTGTGCTGAAAAGATAATTTATGTGTTTAGTGTGATACATTTCAAATTCTGTTTTTCTTTTATCAGTTACTGTTGCGTACAGTACAGATTGCCTTGTTTTTTTTTTCTCTAAAAATTACTTGGTTGATTCTGCATTGACATGCTGCACCATTACTTTTAGAGGCACACATTTTACTAGCCAGCTGTATGTGGAATAGTTTCTCCAGCTACAGTGCTGAAAAAAAAAAAAAAAAAAAATCTACTCATTAAAACCATTGTTGTTTCAAGACAGCGTCCTCCAGGACATTGTTTAGCCAGTGGTAGGTCAGTCAGATCATGGTGCAGCTTGTCTCATGATCAGTTTGGATAGTTAACAATGGCCCAGTCAAACTCAGTGTGAAGTAGCACATCTGCTCTTTTCTTGTGATGCTTAGTGTTTTGTTTCATAAAAATGTATTAATTTTTTTTTTTAATTGTGTTTGACTTGAGATGGGATTTTAATTTTAGATCATGTGTTATTATCCTCAGGCCTTCTTGACTGACCTTGAGCGCTGGTATCCAGTTGTTATGTGGTATTGGCAGATATCCTGAGTTGATGTATTGGAATCTGAAAGTTTAATCAGCCTATCACTAATGTGAACACCACTACACAAGTCACAGCAATAACCCACATTAAACTCAGACCTAACGCTGCCTTGCTGGTGACATTATCAGTGCAGAGGAAAAGCCCCTCAGTATTAAAGAAAGACATGGAAGGAGAAGGCATGATACTTTACCATTTACAAGTGGCTGTAGTGTTTCTGCCCCATAGGGGTCAAATCTCATAGTGCAGCTTTAAAAAAGGGATCTTGAGGGTTGTTTATGCCTCTGAGTATGGCCTTGTTAGATCACAGAGGTTGTATCCCCATCACTTACCTGTTGTGAATTCCCTACACAGAAGAGAGAATACATTTAGTGAGTGGTATACAGTCACAATCCATCCCTTACAAGTAACTGCTATATCTCTTACTAGTGTGTCCACTTGAAGAAAAACCCCCCTATAGCCCTACCAATTCTGAGGGACTGGCCCTTGGGATGTCAGGGTTGATCCATAGACCTGAACAATACGCTGTTAGCTAGCCTGTACATGTTCCAGCCCTTTGATCTTCACCATGGGAGCTGTCTCCATCATCTCTGGGAGAACTATCAACACACAGGCATTCAGAGAAAATGACTTCACAATTGGGGAGACTCAATAAGACCAGTCTCCTGTTGAGAACACTTGACTGGGGTCTGTTGACAAGTGAGGGCTCCTTCTTTCTCCCTCAGCCACCTTTGAAATATTTATCACCACAACTTATCGCCCCTTGATCAATTATACACCTGCCATGGGCTCGCAATGAATTATTAACATGCCCCTGATAAGCATCTCACCCATTGATTTTTGTCACTCCTTTGAGATGGATATACTGGAAGGGGTTTTCTCTCGCTCTTTCTCTAGACATTTGGCCAATCACCAAAGGGAGCAAACCAGAACTGACAATTCAGGCTTACGCAGCAACCCCTTGAAAAAACTAGAAGTCTGCTGTCACTTTTTAGGGTTTTGTGCTTATTATTGTGAGTATTTAAAAAAAGAAAAAGAAAAAAAGAAGCACTGTGACTAATGGTTATTCTTTGATTTATCCATAAAATGTCAGAAAAATAGTGAAATTAAAAGCCCTTCAGCAAAGATATGCTATGCAGACAAAGACATTTACATACACATAAATATAGACACCAATACACCGACATATACTCAGATATACATACATTTGAAGTTCAGGGGAGGTAGCCAAGGAAAAATAATCAATATAAATGTGTAAAAATACCCTTCAATTGCTAACGTACGCACAGTGATCAACATATCTCCCTTTGTGATCTGGCTATTAAAGACTTGATCATTAAATCTGTAGAAGAGCGCTGGAACATGGCATAAAAGTTGCTCTTGAAGTTGCCTCTTTAAAGTATTCCAATGTTGCCTCTGATGAAAGGCCTCCCTCCTACTTCAGAAACTGTGTGACTGATCAGAAGAACTGGCAGAACTCAGGTTAGCATGACATTTTCATCAAATGTGTTGATTTTCTTGGGCTTTCTGGTGGCCCGGAGCATCATGAATCAGAATTGAGAAATGCTGCTGAACACTGTGAGGTATTATCTCTTATCAAACCAAAAATGCTCTAAGACCCACATGCATAATACATACGAAGCCATAGATTCAAACCAGTGACATTTTTAATTCTTGCCTTAGTAGTTCCAGGTAACACACAGCAGCATGTTCAATCACAAACTACTTTTGTAACCTCATGGCCACTGCAACCCCCACAGACCTCTTTTGTCATCTACCTGTTTCTGAGAGAGCTTAGACGAATGATTTCATCCCTCCATTTCCTTCTAGAAGAACACCCCCGTCGCCCATTCATAATGGTTCCATCCAGTGCCAAGGCTAACATATGCTGGCTGCCACTAAGAGTTGAAGAGAAAAATTGAAATGTTGCTTTCTTCATAGCCACTGCTCCTAGTTTCGACAGACTTACCCTGCCAGGGGAAGATTGATTGCTGGGGAGATTGAGTTTGAAAGTCAGTTTTCGCTGTGGATAAGACACTCAAGATTAGTTTTCAAAATGATGTGTAGATGCTTTCAGATTTGGCAAGAGAAAGGTTGGACAAAGACCAGACTAATTTTTGTACTTTTTCCTCCTCCCTCAAGTGTGAAACATCTGAAAGAAGATCTCAATTTTAGATGAATTCCACGGTCTTGTGCCTTTGTTTGGTAAATGCCAGCTCACAGACAAACTCTGAGGCATTCTCTGCTGTCAGAGATCAAAGATCTCTCAATCAGAAGTATTCTCTTGGTTTATTTTTTTTCCCCTCCAAATATACACAGCCGTTTTTTCTTATGCATTCTGCTTGCGTACGTTTCTTAATCTAGTCCATCAACATTAACACAACAAGTCAGTGGACTTCCGAACGTGTTCAGACAACTGTAGAAGGTGTCAAGAAAAGTCCACAAGGCATATTAAACAGATCAAAGAGTAAGAGATTAATAGCTATGCCCAGATGGAAACCAGGGTAATTAATGAGGAGCTTAACAGCAAATTAAATAGACGGCAATGCAATTATGGAGGTGAGTATTGATCAATAACCTTGACTAGCAGCCTCTGGGATGCTGCATCATACAATAGAACGCAGCTTATTTGGTCTATCAGCACAGAAACATCCCTAGATGTAACAGCAGGGGTGTGTGTTGAAGTGTGTGTGCTGGATAGGGTGGGAGCATGTGTGTATAATAGATTGCCTTTTTTTTTTTTTTTTTTTTTTTGGCAAAGACAGACAGTATGCCAGGCTGAAATGTAGCCTCCAGCCTGGAAATGAGCAATCAAGTCATTTATGCATTAATTTATCATTGATTAGCTCCCTCACTGGTATTTATATTCACTGTGAGATCAGGAGTGTTGGCTTCATGACCCCCTAGAAATTATCATTAAACTGGTTAATGAGAAGTTGTTTTAAATTTGCATTCAAGAGTAGTAGGTGAGCCCAATCGGTTGCAAAATAGAATTTGAAAAAGGGTATAATTAATGGATTTTATCCCAAAACTCTACACTGTGCACATGCTGAATATTAGGGTGAAAATCTAACCTGATTGAGTATTCCAGGAACAAATATCCAGGTTTTTTTTTGTTTGTTTTTTTAAAAATAACCTCATGATAGTTAACAACCTCTGTGTAGAAAACCTTTGTGAGGTTTGCTTTAAAGACAAAACAATGAAAAACAAATAATGATCATATCCCCAGATAAAAAAACAACAACATAACAGTATGGATTTATTTTTAATCACAATGCTCCAAGTGTCACATTCTTCAAAGGGATCTTGAGGTTTATTCTTTCTAAAGGTACCCTGTGGAATTCTCATTGTAAACAAACATGGTTTTATTTACATTCAGTGTTTCTCACCAGAATGGCTTCTGTGCATCCTATTACATTATAACGAGCAAATCACAATGTATCTCACTCAGGTGTTAATGACACTGGAAACAATACAAGACAATACTTAAGCCATGTACTTGGTATGGGTCTATATGGATGGCAACGTGTCAGTGAGTCAGTCCACCACTTTGGGCCAAAGTAAAAATATCACAACAGCTATTAGATTAAACTTTTTTGATTAAACTTTGTACAGGCATTCAGGATGAAGCCAACAGACTTTGGTGATCCCCTGACTGGTGTTTGCTTTTAGTTAAAAGCACCTTGGTACAGCCTCACAGAGCCACATTGCTCTTTTAAATGTAATATATTTTTCGAAGACAAAGTTAAGTAACAAAATAAAGTATTTCAAACAAAATAACACTACATTCCATGTGTTTCTATGGAGACATTCTTAATCTCAAGTACACCAGAGTCCACATTTCTGGACATTATTAGAACTTTATTTTAGCACGTCATTTCTGAAGATTAGTCAGCTGCACAGTTATGTCCAGTCCAGGCTGATCAGACCAGGCTATTCTTTTCCAGACTTCAGCTGTCCAGTTTTGGGGAGCCAGTGTTCTCAGGGTTCTGTTCATGGCTGACAGGATTGGAACCGGACGTGGTCTTGTGCTGTTGTAGCTTAGATGTGTTGTTCATTCTGAGATGCTTTTCTGCTCACCACAGTTGTAAAGAGTGGTTATCTGAGTTACCGTAGCCTTTCTGTCAGCTCCAGACAGTCTAGCCAGCCATTCTCCCCTGACCTCTCTCATCAACAAGCCATTTCCGTCTGCAGAACTGTCACTCACTGGAGGTTTTTCGTTTTTTGCACCATTCTGAGTAAACTGTGGAGACTCCCAGGAGATCAGTAGTTTCAGAAATACTCAAACCGGCATGTCTGGCACCAACAATCATGGAATAGTCTAAAGTCACTGAGAGAACTTTGTCCCTCATTCTGATGTTCAATGTGAACATTAACTGAAGCTCCTGACCTGTATCTGCATAATTTTATGCGTTTCACCTCTGCCACATGATTAGCTGATTGGATAATTGTATGAATAAGCAGGCATACAGGTTTTCCTCCTCAGGTTCTGGGTGAGTGTATGTTCCACTGTGTAGACACGTTTCAGCTTTTGAGTTAGGTTTCCCTGGCAATCACCAAGACCTATCTATGGTCTCTGTAGACAACATCTTCAGGTACACACCACGACGTACCTTTTAGTTCAGAATATTTCTTCATCCATCTGTCCTTTTTTTTTTTTTTTTAAACCTCCTGTGATTTTTTTTTTTTTTTTTAATACTTTGTTGCCTTAGGACCGTGACACATTTTGATGGGACTGGGATTTAGATGGGATTATATATCGAAGGATGCAGTTTACTGATGTTGCCATGACAGCTAAAGGGGCACTACTTATCCTGGTGTACGTTCTATTCCTCTTGGGCAGACTAGCAGGAGCTCGCACAAACTCTTTTGTCAGAATACATATGTGTTACCTTCCAGGCAAGAAAGTCGGTGGTGTTTCTCTTGTCTTTATTTATTTTTCAGAAGCAGTTTTTAATTCTGTTGTGTAGGGAAAGCAAATTCAAATGTGTATAAATACTCTTTAATAATCTTAAAATACTCAAGAAATGTAACCAAAAGAGTCAAAAGCTGATCCGACTGTATTTTATGGAACTGCTGCCCAATTGCATTCACTTTTTAATCCTTAGCATTGTAGATTTTAAAGGATATGGATCAAAACAAAATCCATTTTACATGTGCCAGACTTTAATTTTCCCAAGGCATTTTATTATTGAAAGACGAATACTGGATACCACTTTCAGAGCTTATTACTTAGCACACTCCATTGTTTCTCAAAATACAGTATCTCTATCTTGCCAACTGAATTTAAAAACACTTTGTGCCTGATGTTTTATGGGAAATAAATCATATTTAATATTGTGACTGTCATCTTCAGAAAGAAAAAGCAGCACTGTTGTTTATTCAAACAGTGTGCATTCAGTGCCAAAGCAGGAAGTTGTTTGGTGTCCTCATTGCAGACTTAAAAATAAGTGTATGGGGATGGGGTTAGGTTTTCAACTTTGATAATGAAGGCCACAGTTCCCAGTGTCTTGCCAGAAGCCAATATTGTTAACTATTATCCATGACTGCAGTCCGTCTTTACCACCTTTACCAGGTAGCAGAACACTGTCCAGTCCAGTATTAGACCTGATCTGAAATAGACCAGTGGGCAACGTATATAAAACTGATGTGCATAAATTAATTTTTAAGAAAAAGAATACACAATGGGAAAGAGACCTGCAGGCAGTCAGATCCATTCTAATACAAATTCCAGGGGTTGACTAAACAGACAGACAGAGAACATGAACACTGGCGATGAGCAGCCGTGGTAGAAAAGCGGTGGAATACATTTTGTGTTTTTGGTTTGTGTAAATGTGACGAGACCTTCACCATAGGGGCAGTACTTTAGAAATGCACTGACAGTCTACTTATTGAGTTTTTTAAGAGTTAGAACTTTTTGTTGCAATACAAATATTAAAATCATAAGGTTTTGTTGATACTTTGGCCACAGTACAGCAGAACAACTGCCATTACTCCTAGTTTGTCGAGGCCAGAGGCACATACCAAATATAAAATGTGTACTGTAATGAGATGGCTTTTGGTACTGTTTCTGTCTTGCAAATCAAATCATGGCAAACTAATAATGGTTTGCCTGAAGGTTCTTTCAGTATGTTTTTTTTATTTTTGTAATTTTTAGCAAGGCACAGATGCAAATTAAAAAATAGAGAATATCTCCCCAGAGTGCTACCAAAGCCGCGCAGTTTGATGTACCCATGTTGAAGAAAGTGTTGGTTCTAAGTGTTTTTTTTTTTTTGTTGTTGTTGTTTTTTTTGTGAATGTATGATGTGCCAACCTCAGAAAATGAACAAGTCTACACTATTAATGATCCAGTTTGATTTGCGCTTTACATTTCAGCTGATCCGCATAAGAGTGGGTTTTAGAAATTGGACCTCTGAACACAGAGCCCTGTTTCCTCAGGGGGTTTTCCCTGAGAAAGTGATCCACAAAATCCCAGTGCATGGAGAGATAAAGGGAGGGAGAGAAAAAAGAAACACAGAGTGTGGCATGGGGGGGGGGGGGGTAGGAGGGCAGAGTGTGACATAGGAGTGCATTTCAGCTCCACTGCCTCCCATCCTGTGCGTGTGACCGTGGAAGATCTGAAAACCTCAGCTTCGCCCCACAGCAATGGCAAGGAGAGGAATGTTCTTGAGAAGACTAAATTTAGACCCAATGTGCTGTACCATCAATCCTGATTAAGCTAACTGCGGAGCCGCACATGTGGGAAGAATATGGCTGAATATTGAATCCGGGTTACATAAGTGCTACTTTGTGTTTGTCCCTTTGAAATGCAGGAACTTTGTTTCCGGCAGCATTGTATTTTAACTCCCTTCTTAAATACTCTTGGCCTTTATCAGGACTTCTTGTTGTGGACTAACTTATTATCTGCATGGAGAAGGTCACGAGGCTGCCTCTAATTTTGGTTTGGGGTGAAGAAAATAGTAAAGATGCCTTAAAATTCTGTCTTCTAACAGGCACTAGTTGCTGAATACAACACAGACATTATTACAAACATAATAAAATATCTCAAGTATGTCATCAAATGTATGTTGCAGTGTGACAGACCCACAGTAACCGCCTCGTCACAAAGGTATGACATGTGAATCAATATCTAATTTCACTTCTTTTAAGTGTGTTTCTTGATGGCAGCTCTGATAACAAATTATTGAAATTCTGAATTTAGGATTTTAAAGATTTTAAAAGGTCCACGCTCATGTATGAATTGCTCATACAACCCGTCCACTTCAGCTCCAGCTAAGTGCCTAAATGTGAATTTTCTCCAACAGCTCAAAAATGCTGCGAGTAGTAAACCTGAACACCTGACTTCAAAAAAGCCCCTCTGGGTTACATCAGACTCCGTCTCTGTGTTGTATTACACATGTAATAACATTCCTGACCTGTTGTCTTATTCTTCGTGCAAACACACAGATATGTACTTGACAATGCATTCACCCCATGCACTACACTGTGCTTTGAAGTTACATTATGAATGCATGGCTACACTAACTTAAGACTTGAGTATTGACTCACATGTTTTACATGATGGGATTGGATCTAACGACTGTTAAGTTTTCTGCAAGACAAAGATTTGTCTCAGTGTTGCGACATGTGCACACATGCGTACACACGATTATATTTGTACAAATGACTACATGTTTCACTAAGAGCTGTGTTACCTTTTTACACAGAGGCTTTTGTCTCAGTCTGACATTTTCATTTTCATCACCTCATACATTATGAATGAATCGTAATATAAATAACAAATGTCTGACAGACATGTAAGCTTGACTTTTTCCATTTTTATCGTGAATTAAACCGACTCCGTGAGCTTGTGAAGACAATGGCAGGATTTCATGTATTTCACTTAGTTCATTGGATTATTGTACTGTAATTTCAGTACAGGATCCCCTCCCTTTTACTTTACAAGGTTTTGTCCTATGGGGCCTATTTACACATCAACAGATGGCAATTTGTGCCTTGCAATCTGTGTTGCAGTTTGTACAGTATTTTCACTATTTAACGGGCTATTTGGGGTAATTTAACATACTGTATAGAAACATGAAGAAACAGTGAATAGCCAAAAGATGATGAATAAAATCTGGATGTGCCAGAATGAATCATTATCTGCTTAAAACTCAGACTTCCTTATGTGATAAAGGTCATGGTATTTCTAAATGCTATACGAAGGCAGCTGGACTGGCTTGAGGTTCTTGAAGATGTTTCACCTCTCATCCAAAATACTTCTAGTTCAGAACTGCTTCAGTTCTGGAAAAAAAAAAAAACGGAAACAAAACAAGACCCTTGATGCGTTTTGTCAGTCGATCCCCTATAAATACACACACGAGCCATCTGGGTACTTACAGACTACAGCCAGCACATTTAATATTCAACCATTCTCCTTCAGTCACTCTTTACAAACAATTACCAAATTATTAATTCACAGCGAATTGTAAGCAAGGCAGCTCGACATGTTAAGGTCGCCATGGCAACATGGCAGGCCAACAAAAATAGGAGCTTGGACTTCATCCACAGTCTGAAGTGCTTCTAGGTTTTCTTCATAGTCCTCGTCTTTAGAGTTCTCTGTTACACCACACTCTTTTTGAAAACTCGAGTTCCCTGTTTCTGTTCTTTGCTCTCACATTTTCATATCAACAGGTGTGTTTTTCATGTCACACAGACATATGGAAAACAGTGCGTTGATGTGATTCTCAGCTGTAAGTTGTTCCGCTGGCGCAGCAGACAGCTATGCCTCCCTCATTAATAGCAGAGTAAATGCCATTTGCATTAACCCAAAATTGCGATGGATTTTTCTTGTCAAACATACATGCATTCTGCTCCATCATAATCAAATATTTATTCAAATGCTGTGTTCCTGAAATAGTGCAATGGTTAACGCTTCACTTAGTGTGGAGAAATACACTATTGATTACTCCTTGTTTCATTTGCATGCAGCCTACTGCTCCTTGACTTGTGCAGATGCAATTTTACTGAACCCTGTGAGCTGATGGTGTCATGATTCATCATGTAAATAAACGCATCAGCATTACAAAATTGTTTCCACAGAAGACATTTATAACATGAATATATTAACTGAACTTACAGTGTCACTTTTGTTTGCACTGTGCTTGTCAAATTACCTGTCCGCGTCATCCTTTATGCGAGATGTGCTCTCAGTTGTGAGGGCATCCTTCATCCACAGCTGCTCAAAAACCTCGCATTAGAATCCAGCAGGGACACCTGTTCTCTCGGCTCAGCCGGACCGTCTTCCCTCCCCAGTGGTATGGAGATGTGAATGTCTTAAGAGGCTGCTGGTGGAGGGGATACAGCAACTCCCTCCTCCCAGGTCAGGGTTGTCTCTCTGTGAAAAGAGCTCCTGCCTTGTCACATTGTGACTGATGGATGGGCAGGTCAGAACAATCACTCAAACTGAGTCCTGCGCCTGCCAAAGGCCTCGGACCTGCCAGATCGCTGTCCATTAGTCACTTCATCTTCTTGGTCCTAGCCCGTTTGGGTCAGCACTTTAGCAAACATAGGGCTTCCTAGAGTCGAACAGAAGCCAAATGAATTCTGCATGTGAAAGCGTCCGTACCTTTGTTGGAATTGTAAAACATAGCTTTCACATTTTATTTGACTGGAAAGATTGTGCAGTGTTTGCAGTGTTTGGGTCTCTCCAGTCCTAGAAGTCAAAGCAAAGTGAGGCAACCCAGTGTTTTTCTGTCAACAACTGTTGTTATCTTTTGCTTCACATTCCACTGACATTCAGTGTAGTGGGCTGAATAGCACAGGTGGAGCGACCTGTCAGATTGACAGAGTCATAAATAATGGAACCAAGCAGAGACCTGCACCGCTCACGCCGCCCAGGGACAGGCTCACTCCGCCACCCAAGAGTGATGAGAGGAGCCCAAGAGCCCAAAGACACTCATCTGATGGTCCACCATAACCAGTGCTACTGTAGCCTATCTCAATCAAACCACAGAGCCACCTCCCACACACACACAGAGACCGGGGAAAACTTGTCCTGTCTTGCACATGATACAGAGACGCTCAAACTCCCCAGACGTGTAACTTAAACATCACTCATCCTCACAGTTGAGGACGATTAAGTTGGATATTAAACAAGGAAAAAATCTTGATTAAAGACATTGCAAAGTAGACACTGGTCAGTGTTCAGTAACGGAGCACTTGGACCTTGAGAGAGAATCCTTCTCTGTGATCATTAGAAGGTCCGCGTGGTGAGTCCAGATGGAGCTGTCACAGTGAAGCATGCCTACACATGTCCTCAGTGTCTGTGGGATCTGTTGCTTTGGGCTAAATCGGGGGAAGGAAAACCAACATAACCTAGTGTCAGAGGATTTGCTCATATTGAAGGAATGGCGTATTGCATGAAACCGTGTCCTTGAGGAGTCTTAGATAAATGAAGAAATGATAGTACGACATGATCATATTACCACTACACAGTTGTCGTAAATAATATTTAATTAATAGGCCAGCCCTATTATGGACATCATTTTTTACAGCTATAATATATAAAGACGGTGGACGTGGCCTTCCGTGATTCTTCTATGACAGCTTCTTGACTATTGAAAGTAAAGGTACAGTCATGATAAAAACACGTTTGAAACCCCACACTCAAAGATCTTTCATTTTGAATTGTATAAAACTGAAAAAAAAACAGCAAAATGTCACTGTTGAAAAGCTGTAATTTGCATTTTTCCTTTTTTTTTTAAAACAATTTTTCTCTCAACGGACTTGATTAATCAACTAATTTGTTCTCTCTAGTTAAAACTGTATAATAAACAAAATTCTGGTCAATAGCTTAATGACTGCTCTTCTCTGGTGTAGTGGGGCCTGGGTAGCCGAATGGATAAATGCATGACTACACAGGGGGCGTTTCAGCCCAGTTTTCAGTTGCCAATCTCACAGAGCAAATACACTTTATTTTAATCAATACAACTGTCACAGGCTGAATAAGGGGTCATGTGTCACTTGTGGGATAAGTGCACAACCCAACCTGAATGGATTTTTACTCTTTACATCTATTTTCTTCTGTTTTATGCGGGTAACTTCAGTAATTGTGTGTTGGGGTCTGAGCGTTGTCAAATGCAGGTGACTTACACAGCGCAACTCACTGACATACAATTTCTTCATGAATATATACTGTGTCATCAGTGACGGAGACAGTTTGACACAAAGCCTGGTACAAACAGGTCTGTAATTCACTGATAGGGATGCTTGTTCTATGTGGATGTGAAGTCTATGGATCCTGCCGACCCACAGACACCACATCTATCCAATTCATAAGAGAAGTTCTTAGACTCAAGGCCATGGTTTTTTTTTTTCCCTCCTCTGTACAGCTATGTTTTCACTTTGAATGTCTGTCATGATCGCTCAGGGGTTTGAACCTGGACTCCGGTGTCAGCATCAACAAAGTGCCTGCGGTGTGATGTCCATGCCCTGCCTCTGTCAGAGCTTCACAGAATATCCGCTGGATATAAATATGCCCTTAGTTTACCAGAAGCTGACAATCAACAAACTGTAACCACACTCTGTACGTTGAACTTAGCTGACCTTCTAATACATATAGACCATATGAAACCGTGTGTCATGCCTTATTATTATGAGATATAATAATGCATTATAAAGGTTTATCAGGCAACCAATGAACTATGCATGACTTATGATGCATTATCATAGAATATATAATTGATTATTAATTTTAACTATTGGCTAACATATTTATCGATCCTGCTTTGTTAACCTTAAGTCACTTAAGCCACTGTGCAGTGCAGCAACCTCCCTAAAGTGCCCCAGCTGCCCCAACATTGACACGTTATCACATTATGAAGTTGTTATAGTGAATCTGTGAACAAACAGTTGTTTCCATCTAAAAGGAACAAAGCAACATTAGCATTAATTTGGAGTCATGTTTCTGGCCATCTGACAGGTGTCAAGCACTAGCCAGGGAAGATGAAAGTCTAATATTCTCACTCTGTCTCTATTGTGGTCTCTACCAACTCCTGAAGTAAATACCTGTGTCTGTCGCTCATGTAACCAATTGGTTCTTCAAAAACATTCAGAAACAATGAGATCATGACCTGAAAAGCAGGTCACAAAGACTCAAAAAAAAGAAAACCAAAGAGTCATTTCCAAGTAAAATATTTTCAGTGGCATTTGAAAACTTTTTGTTACTCCGGGACACAGTCTAGACAAGATGTCCAAATTATAGGTCAGTATATCAGAATGATGGCACTATCTGTTGGCCTTTTGAAGAAAGCACTTTGATACATAGTTCAATAAGAAACTAATGGCTCTGCATGAATACCTGTGATATGTATCCGCGCCGTTCAGAACCTTTTCAGATGCATTATGCATTCTTCTTCACTCCTTTCATTTCCAGAGGTAAGTTATATGACAGTGTGTTTTCAGAGAAATTAAATAGAATTCTATTCTTTGCACCCAGCCAGCTCTCAGGTATTTCGATATCTTAAGTGATTCATTGCATGAATGTTTTATGGGTAGAAAAATGCAATCTGTCAGAATTGGCTTTCGCCAGTGGAGTTGGCATATTCCTCTTCCTCTCCCTTGACTTTGAGACACTGTATAATGAAGTGAAACCTTGACAAGCTAACTGGGTTCAGCAGACTCAGCTTGCTGTTTTAATGTCATCTTTACATCACTATTTGCATGCATGATTTAATAATATTTTTAAATTTGTTTACTAGTTCTGCAAAGTTTTATTACACAGCAAGATTAAGTAACTCCTGGCATACAGTATATTCCTCTCTGGCCTACAACCTACAAGTGTTTTTCAGCATGAGTGCTGTTAATCGGTGGTATGACGCACGGAGATGTTCAGAGCAGAGTTTCACACAGGGATCTTTCCAAGTAGATACAGTAATGAAACCATAAATCACAGCATCATTGGACGTCTTCCCGGCCCCTGATATTTCCCCAGACATTTTCACTCCAACCATTTCAGTCTGCTTACAGTGTTAAATAGATTGACCATGGAAGATAAAGTTAAATGTGACTTTCTTCCAATGCCTCTGACTCGACAAGAAATGAGGAGGAAAAAGAGCAGTTATATACTCCATGAGTATGGAGTTTAATACTAATATTTTCGTATGGCTGAAAACTGGGAGCAAGAGAAGAGGTGGTATTATAGAAATGCATTTTCTCTGCATTGTGCTGAATAATGAGGATGGAATAGTATTTAAATGTCAATGAAAGACCCTTTTATAGTGGAGCGTATTATCTAAGTGGCGGCATAGTGAGTCCCTTTGAAGATTTTCACCTATCATTGGTTCTGTGAGGCGTAAACAGACAATGACGGCCTGCAGGTTGAACCACATGAAATCTAACTCTCTCTCAGGTGCTAACAAGATGGGGGAAAAAAAAAAGAAATAGACTACATTCAGCGTGGCAGGAGTTTGTGGCTTGTTCCCAGTGTTACAGAGAAAACATCATACTACATCATTCCTCTTTCACCTGACTCTGATGGCTTTGTGGTAATGGCCATTTCATGAATGAGGAGCAGAGAGAAAACTGGGCATGTGCGGTTGCGAGGCCCACAATGAATACAGGACCTGCCAGTGCAGTAATTAGTTTGGGCTGTGGTTGGCTGGGGCTGTGATGGAGGCCGTTTATCACCCCCAAGACAATGACTGCATAAGAGCTGCCAAAACAAGGCCGTGTGATCGCCTTCTCTCGCCTGTAGCTTTGGATGTTAAAATGGCTCTCAGAGGCATCATGGGAGTTTGCTGTCAGGTTTTCTCTGGCGTTTCCGCTACCGTGCGTCTCCTTAACTCATGACAAATGAACAGTATTATAGCAAAGACAGGGGGTCAGCGGTGGTGGTAGCGATTGCTTTTTCAACAGCAAAAACTTGTTGGTTCAGCAACAAAATCTTCATGATGTATTTTAAACAATTTAAACAACCGCTGCCAAATCTGCAAACAATTTATTCATTGTTTTAATCACAGAAAAGTTTTAGAAATTGTAAATCTGCATCAGAATGCAGTAATCACGTGATTCATGTTGTATATGTAGTTGTTTTATTATTTATTGTATTCAGGCATCCTTCTAACATTTATTTCCTTACTGTATATTTTGTCCCATGTATTCTCTTTAATTGTGAAGTGTTTTGAGACTATGTTGCACAGTAATTCTGCACTTTAAATAAAATTTATTGACTGATTTTTTTTTTTTTTTTTTTTTTTTTCATTGATTTAAGTACAGTACTATATTAGAAAATGAGCCAGAGCCAGAAATTGCATATCGGAGCACGGGTTGGAAATGGTGCCGTAAACCAATCAGTTAGAACTTTAAAGGACCCACTGCATTATAAGTCATGAAATGAGATTTGAAGCAGACTCCACTTTGCACCCAAGTTATTCAAAGCCTCAAGCCTTAGGAAAGCTGTGGTGCAGAGACTGATACAGAGTGAGAGGGGGTGGGAGCGTGGGGGGGGGGGGGGCATATGACTCCATGAACTGATGTGGAAGAAACAAGTCAAGGTTGTGTGACTGCTGAGCAAAAGCAGTTAAGAAATGAGAATCTTGGGCATATTGGAGCATTTGAGCATGTGTATTGTATATATATGTGGGGAGGCATGCCTATGCGCCCGTCTTTGCCTACGTTAGAATTATCACATTTTGTAAAATACAGACAGAAGATGCTTTTTCACCTGTCAGTGAAAATGGGCCTGATGCAACACTTTGATCGTAGTTCATTGACGGGTGATTTATGACTGACCTGCGTGGCCAAGGCCAAACAGTTTGGAGCCCTTCTGTACAGGATGGTTAACCTTGGATGCAGAGCAAGCATGTTATATCTTGGCAATCTGCCACAACCGTCTCTTCAGCTTTCTTACCAATCAAGTGATTTAATCCAGTTGCAGAGGCTGGAATAGCCTTGGCCCTCACACTCTAATCCAGGGAAATCCATGGTCTTTTTCCAAAGCCTGAGCATCAAGTGTTGTCAATTACAGCCTGAAAAAGACTAAAGTACGGGGGGGTAGGCTTTTCGAGTCAGTCTGAGCCCACACCCAAAAGAGGGAGAATAGGCTCTTGTTTATCCATGACTGAGAATGGAAAAAGAACATTGACTACGACAACAATTTAATTACGTGAGCTGGCCAGCTGCTACTAATCTCACCGTGTGTACCAATGGACAAGACTTCTTTTAATAGACTCTCTCTGCAAATTCCAGCTAGCATGGTGTTAGCCACGTTAAAACCTTTGTGCTGGCCCTCCAGCTGTGCCCATGCAAGTAGAATTACAGCTCGTCAGAGAATAGTGTGTAATGTAGTTAATAATGAATGTGGAGTGGGTTATTTGGTCCAATCACTGTGTCTGGCCTCAGTTTATGAAAGATAAAAGAGCTCAGTACAGTGCAAACATATAATTATCCTTGAAATCAAAATCTGCCACTATAAAATGCTGTATGTGCTGTCGGATTACAGTCCACACCGCGGTTGTATTTTTAGTGCGTTAACTCTCGAATCACACAGATTCCACACGGTTTAAATAATGCATGTCAAGCTTGATCTTGATCTGGGTCACTGAGGTCTTTTGGGTGTATGACTCAACATTTAAAATGACAACGGCTCATTTCTGGTATGCCTGGTGCGCACTTTCAAGAGTGACTGGAAAAAAGCAAAAGTGTCACATTCTAAGATGGTGTAATGGAAGCAGTGAGATTGCTTGAATGATTACACTTTGGTATATTGGTCTTTCTGTGTTCGGTCTTGACGGCATTCTCGCCTCAATTTAGATGACTGCAGCTGAAAGCCAGTTCTTTTTCTTTCATAGAAAATACCAAATCAGTTCCAGTGCTGTGGATTTACAGAGATGTTGTCAGCAATGAGCATCCCACTATGTAATGGTAAATCTAATTATTGAAAACCCCTGCCCCCTATTTCATATTTATTGACAAAATGACAGTCTATTCATCCTGACAGCAGGTAGGGAGTTTGTGCCACACAGCCACAGAGTGCTGATTATCTATAGGCAACAGCATATTTGTTTGAAGCCAAACCACTGCCTCTCTCTCGCCCTGTCAGAACCGGATGCAAATGAACCCAGTTTCTGGCTCACTGCACCTCACAAATTAATAACTGCGCGCACCCTGCATTACAGTACAATTAGATTGTCCATTATTTTGTAAACGCCAGCAGAATCATTCCATCCTCTCAAGCATATTGTCATGTGGCTGCATTTGCCTAACAAACGTGAGATCAAAGGCGTATTTTTGAATCCTAATCAAATCTATTTCAAGTCCCATGCTGGCGCCGGATGGCAGGCTGCAGTCTGTGGCTGGCACGGTTTGAGGCCCTGTCTGAATACCTGCAACAGTAAATAGATGGGTGGGCAGGGTGATTTGCATATAAAAAGGAGCAGTGATAAAAGAAAGTACTTAACCTGGAGTTTCTCACCATCCAACACTCTGGCACCTCCAACAGAATGACAGAAGACTGCCTTTTATCAAAGGGGATCCCATTATAAGATAATTGTATTTATTCTCGATGGAGAATGAAAGGGAAAAGAGAAACAAAGAACATGGTCGGCAGCGCTGTAGACCGGTACAGGCACCTGTAAGAGAGCGAAGAGCCACTCACATTAAATACCGAGGAGTGGGAGAGCAGAGATGTTTGTAGTGTCAGCCTGCATTTGTAAAGGGTTTTTTTTTTCTTTGTACCAAGATGGCTGCTTTAAACTTGTAGGAATCCTATAAGGTATGATTCATGTCGTGTTAATTACCAAGCAGCAGATGTACTGAGCTGAACAGAGGGAGTCCCGAACCATAACTCTTCAAACACTGTGCGCTTACTTCTCCACCCTGTTAACGCTCCTCTTGTCAGTCATGCAGTTAGATCAAGGCAGTGAGGCTCAGCATAGTTGAAGGTTTCTGTCCTGGTTTGGAGGATTTGCTTGTGAATTCTGCGAGGGGCTGGCAACTAGAAAGATGTACACTGTTTTCTTTGTCGTTACTTGTATTAACAAGACTATGAAAGCTGCAGTCACACCAGTGGCTCTGTAAGGATGTGTTTATGCACAGCAGCTCTTTTAATGCTCCCAGTGACAATATGTCGATCTTTAGCAGGTATAATGTTCACCATGCTCATCATCATAGTTTAGCATTTTTTCCTGCTAGCTTTTGCTAATTAGCAATAAACACAGCTAGTGGTAATAAGTAATAAAGTACAGCTGAGGCTGATGGGAATGCCATTAGTTTTGAACCAAGTCAAATTTTGACCTTATGATGGCGCTAAATGAAAAACGAAGGCATCATTAAAGTTATTACAGTTAATCCTGAGGAAAAAGGAATGTCTGTACCAAATTTTATTGAAAGGTGTCCAATTATTGTTTCAGTTAAAATCAGACAGCTAAACCTCATAGGAGCACTAGAAGAAAAGTCAGGGGATCAGCAAAGGTAGGAGAGTTCATCATCAGGGAACCATGAATATTTGTAAAAAAATATTTAGCATTAATCGGTTTTGTAGATGTGGAGATATTTCGCTGAATAAGGGAAAACTTTTACCAGCTGCCGGCATTAGATGGAAGATCAGGGGTTCGTGGAAGTCTTTTGGATTCATCTTCTGGAGATCATGAATGTCTGTTCAAGATTTCTTTGCAGTACAGGTAATAACTGTTGAGATATTTCAGTCTACACCAGAGTGGTGGAGTGACTGACCACTAGACTTTATGACATTGTCAGTCGCTGCTAAATATGATCCCAAAGCAGCACATTTTGAATAAAAGTACAAATGTACAAATATTTTCTGTTGTGAGATTCTCTTTTGTCTATTTTTTTTATTCCCCAAATCCCCTGTGTTAATACATGTATTGTGCACTTATCAGTACATGATACACCACGTACTGACTTTGCCTGGCTGCGAGTAGCTCCATGTGACCTCTCAGTTGCGGTTCAACAGATGACCAGCATTATCAGTGTGCCATCCAAACATCTTCAGGCTGTATTCAATGTCAAAGTCTCCTCATATATACAGAGTCCCCTGGACTGAGGGACAGCTGGCTGTTGCCAGAGGGGATCACAATGAGCAGTCTGTCCCTGAAGGCTTTGAGTGGGTCTTCAAGAAACCACAAGGGCATTTGCCTGATCTCTCATGGGTCTTTTTTAATGAACCACAGTCATCGTGTGTTGTAATGTAGCCTCACATGGTTCTATACCCATGAAATATCAACATTTGTAAAACGGAAGAAGGGTGTTTGTCCTACTTTGTGTACCCTTCAATCTTTGGTCAGATCTTGCTGGACGATCTCCTTTGGGTCACTCTGATTCATCGTGTCATCACTGCGGCCACGAGGTGACCTTGACAGTCAGTGCTGTTGCAACCCCCCCTGCGTCTCTGTAACAGCAGCGAGGCAGAGCAAGCCTCCCTCAAGGGAGCCGTTCATCTAGATAGGAGACCCATCAGTCAGGCGAGCCATTGATCGGCATGTCAGATAGCTTGATTTCCTTGTGTAATAATCGCTTCAGTTTTGACACCCTCCCTAATGTGTAAACGGGAAGAGAAGAACAGGGCAAATGGATTGTGAAGGGCAGCTCTATCCACTGTCTGTAGTGTCAGATGCATTAACATGTAGAGTCTTATAAAACGGAGGGATTTGACATACGTGTGTTCTGACTAATGTTACGTGTATGTTTAATTTTCCTGCGCACTGGAGCGTGGTTCCTGTTGAAATGCTGAGGAGGATCGTCAAATTAATCCGCGCTGAATTCAGAGCAGGATAAATTCATTGTCCTCACTGTTATTTCTTATTGCAGAATAAGACATACTCTTAGCAGCAGCCTCATGTGACTGCTTCAAATGCCAAGCAATTGTTCAGGATCCATTTTGAGACCGCAATGGATTAGTGTGTTTGCTTCCCTGTTGTGGTCAGTGGGCTACTAGGACAGTCAGAGGCAGGCCGACATGTGTTGGGCATTGATAATGACTGTTGAATCACAACGGACCCACTGGAGTGTCGGGTAAAATAAAAGCACACAACCGTATCAGTCCCGAGCATGGCGGCAATCGCCCACAACAAAGAGCAGTGTCTTGCATGCCGAGCTAAGCTGATGGGTTTTATATTCAAATAATAAGGACAGGGAGGAATACCAGCAGCATGGGATTTCTTCCTACATTAGACTATCTTCAGCTACCATGTACTTGGATACAGTGATATTATAGGCTGCAGGATTCATAATTTCTCCATGATCCTCAGTAAAAAGGAAGACCGTTTCCATAAAGCCATCGACTTTAAGATGCATTCAGCAACAGCAAGCGATTCAAGTTTAATTCCTTTAAGCCTGCTGTTTGGCAACATGTAGCATGTTCCCATCAATAAGTTGTTGATTTTCAATGGACTCTCAGTATTTAATGAGGGGGAAGTGTACAACGTATTGTTTTGTTTACCAGTCCTTTTCTATCTGCCTGGTCAATAGGTTCAATTTGATTCAGACTGTGGGTGGGGAAATAAATTGGAATTGTAATGGGGGTCATGTTGGACAAGATTCACTTTGTTTTGGTGCTTATCACTTTCAACTAGCTAATGTGGCTTCACCATCGATTGAATTCTGACACTGCACGAGAATCGGGATCCTGGATTAAAGTTCTTTAATCACATTTCAGAAAAAAAAAACTCATACTACTGAATTTGATTGCTCTGGCAGCATGCATCTCAGTGTGTTCCTGAAATCCAATTAAGAAGAGTGTTATTTTGTCATCTTGTGTGCAAATCTTTTAGTCTTGGACCTCACTGAGGGTCAGTGGATAACAAAATGAAGAGCATATTTGCGGAAAATATGAATTTGGCACATTTACACAGGCCCAGTTGGTGATTTAAGATTTTTTATCCCCCTTTAAGACAATATCACTATGCAGATGCTGTTGTGGTGCATGAAGCATGAAATTTATAGTATGAGCTTTAATCCAGGGGCTAACGGAGCGTTACAGATACACAAAAATTTTGATGTATTAAAGAGTAACTGCATTCAGTCTAATAATAGTGTGTTCGCTTCCTGCTTGTGTTGACATGCTTTCTCCTGTAGAATTAATACCGTGCTAATCACTGCTGGATGTGTTCGCAAGTACAACAGACCACACCCAGCTGTGATTTCATGTGGTATCAGTGTCCCCCCTCCTCTTCCCTGCATCTGATCAGTTCTTTATCTTTGCAAAACGTACAACCTGAGAACAGGCCAGGAGTGTTACATTTTGCTTCTGCCATTTTTCGTGTGCGCTACAGAGTGCAACGGGAGCCTTCAAGTAAAGATTGTCCCAAAGTGGGCGCTTTAATCCCTGTTTGAGCAAACAGAAGCTGTGGCTCTTTTTTCTCCGGCTTCAAGTGTGGCCTTTGGAACAGCTGTAGATGCTCTGACTACATTTTTTTTTTTCTTTTGAGCATTCTAACAACTTATACCTTTCAGCCCATAGAAGCCAGTCCAGCCTAGCTGTGCTTTTCCTCCTTCCAAAATCTAGTGTGAAGTGAAGACATCAGATTTCTTCTGTCAAACATCTCAGCGCAGATACTCACTCACACAGCATCTGAAACCTCCTCTCCCTGTGTCTTTTTGCTGTTGGAATCGGAGGGGTTGAGCCAGACAATTTCTGTTTCTATCAGAAACCACCAGTTCGACGGTGACACCCACTTCACACAGCGATTGGGTGCATGGAGGCGTATGCAAGATTTGAACTTCTTTTCCAAGCTCTATTTTTTTTTCTTTTTTGCGTTTTACACAATTTCTTTTATCACTTTTCAAAATGCAACACTATTAATGCCCATATTTGACCGATATGGACATCTTGCCTCTCCTCATGACGGCAGGCTTTTCACCCGCCTTCAAGTGTAACCATTCAGAGCAGTTAATGCACTTTTGCCTTCTGATGTTGTTGGACCACACATGGTAAAAACTAGTTTGTTTGAAGCATACCCTCTGCGAAAGATTACAGGTTTCAAGCTTACACAACAATAAAACTGTTTGAAAAAGCAGTCTCTTTACAGACACTCCCAAAATTGTCGGATAAATTCCAGATTGTATCTCGCAAGAATAATCTTGAGAAAATAGCCCTGTCTCAGTCGAGCTCTGATTGTCATCTTCTGGAAAGAGCACATGTTGTTTCCTGGAAAAAGCTTGGCGCCCTGACCTTTCTTTTCCTTCTGTTTCCATTGTTCACTGTGATTTCCCTAGTTTAGCTCTGACAGGCTGATACAATGAATTGGAGGCTCCACAAAAGAGACTTTTACGCTACATTAGGCGAGGGTCCCACATGCTTCTCCGACAGAAAAATACAATTTTTTGAGATGGAGACGTTCGACTTGGCAGAATTTCTGCTGATATGATGGGTTCTCTCCAATAAGCCCCCTTTTTTTTTCCTCTTCCCCGCTCTAACTGCTCTGTTGAAGATTACGTTAACGTTAACATTTATTCTTTGAGCAAGCGTATGGTCTTATCAGAGACATTCAAAGAGTGTATGACAATTCAAAGCAGGCAGTTATGCAGAATTAATGACCTCTTATGAATTACCTGTGACATTCTGTCATTGAAGCATAACTATAAACTTAAGAACAAAGGACGACTTTCTGAACACTGACACGTACCTGCAGTAACATCCTTTTATTCATGTAAAAATTAGGTTGTTTTTTTTTTTTTTTTGGGTGAAAACATCTCCTCTTCCTGTTCTGTGGGATCCGTCAGTGTGATGTCTTTCAAGCTGTATGAAGCAGCTGATTAATCACAGTTGTAGAAGTGACCCAAACACCACTGGTGGGGCACCAGGTCATCACGTCAATGAATCAATTCTCTGTGTGCTCACACATGAAATAAGAGCTAATGAGCGCCTCAGCCTCAATCACAGGGCAACAAGGGAAATCACCACTGCCATCCTGATGCTGTTTTCTCTTTCATGCCGAGTGGTCTACTGGGGAACACATCTCCCTTTTCTCCCATTTCCCGACTCACTGATTATCTCTGTTTGAGCTATTTTCAAATTCTGTCACAGAGACTTGATGAATTGAGCGTGAAGTTGCCTGCTTTATAAACTTATCATGTTCCCTCACCGACCTCTTCTACTGTGCAATCAACAGATCTCCATCACACACCATGTTCCGCCCATATGTGCTGGCTGGATAAGTGTTGTGTGCTCTGTGGACAGTCATGCCCCCCCCCCCCCTCCCCCCCTCCAACGCAATCTGTACATAAAATTGCAGGCTTCAATCTTTCCCTGGGAGCAGGGATGTAATGTATATTGGCCTGTTTTGATTGAAGCTGTTCGAGGGACATTTGAGAAAGTTTACTGGTGTATTTTTGCTCACCACTGTAGCCTTTGATATTGATGGGCAGGTGTGTGGAGGGTAATAAGTAGCTGGAGAGAGAATGCGCTGGCAGAACCCATTACCTCTGCTAGAGAATACTTCACATATCCACTCAAATCAGAAAACATGAGGGCATAAATAGGAAAATGCTCATTGGACTCAGTACGGCTGCTGGAAAATTGAACATTATAAGGGTGCTATATGTCTTTTGAATGGGTCTGTGACATTCTTATGTTTATGCTATTTGCAGGAGAAAGCTGTCAATCAGCAGAGAACGAGATGACGCTGTTTTACTTCAGGCTGTTGTTTCAACACTCGGCGAGAGCGTTATTCAAAATTGATGATCCGTATGTCATAAGCAAATTAAAGACTAGTGAGCCAAGTTCAGCAGGACTGCAGGCAGGGCCTTTGGGGAGCAGTGCTCATTCTAACAATCTGACCCATGACTTTCCTTTCTCTTCAAAAATGGTCCCGGACCCTATTTACACAGACTTCCAAAAAGACACGGACGGGTGACTAATTATAAAGGAAAAACCTGAAAAACTTTGTAACATCACTAACGCAGGTGTTTTCATGCTGGAAGGGGGCTTCTTCCTGGTGCGAATTGGATCCACTTTGTGCTTCTCTACAGTGGATGTGGATGAGCACGCACAAGAATGGTCTCTCCATTTGCGTTCAGTGGCTGATCAGTCACTATTTCCTCTTTACTGGAAGTCGGTCAGACTTTCCTAGATTTTCTCCCACACGACCCTGGTATCACCAGTAGTAACACACTTAATCATGTCAGTGTTCTCTTCCCTTATAATTAAATCCTGAAACCCACATTATCAGTGGACAGCTTCAACATCTTTGAATTAAGGAAGCTTTGTAGACAGACTGAGGCAGCTCGGTCAGCTAATTAATTTGTGCGATCAAAAGTTGCCACAATTAAAAAAAAAAAAAAAAAAAAATACATGCATGAACAAAATAGAAACTTAACGTTCAGACCACACACACACATAAAATAATTGTAGGCAAACTTTCGTCTCAGCATAATTCACTCCTGCAGCACCTTTCTCCTCCCCTCTGCCCATCTCGCCCTTTCTTGATCATTCAGCTGGAAATGAGTCGTACATGGTCTCCTTATAAATTTAACTTGTTGTTTAACTTGCTGAGCTGTATTGATTTCTTCAGGTGAATTATTCATGTTGTAGAATATTTGGGTTTCTGCAATGGGCGGTGTGCTTTTCAAAGCGTCTTTTGTGATGAGTGTTTTTTTTGTAGTGCTTTCAGTTCGAGACGGTTGAATCTTGCTTTGGCAGCATGTTCACCTGAATACACGTGAAGCTGTTTTGCCACTTTTTTCAACAGCGCACTCGCATCGCTGTGACACGGCATCGAGCACGTTTTTTTTTGTGTGTTTTCATTTGTTGTGAGGCATCATCCCACACATGCAACACGTTGCTAAACAGCTGTTTAAGGTTGTCAAGTTGAGAATGTTTCACCAAGTCAGTACTCTTGGCTGTCTCTCTTATCAAAAAGAAGAAACTTAACTATTTTTCTGAGATGTAACTGTGTCGCTATAATTTGTGAACAAGCATGGCATTTCCTAAACAAAAAATAGAATAGAGAACATAAACTCAAAGTGATCAGGGAAGAAAACCTGGGGCTGCTTGCATGTTGATGAATATAAGCAGGAAGAGCATGTCCCAGTAATCCCAATGAAAGGGGCAGGAAATAATATAATACATGTGGAATCTGTTTTTGACTGGATTTATTGTTTAAGCCTATTTACTGGAACTGAGAAGGGACATTTTGTGAGGTTGGAAAACATGGCCAACTAAACAAGCGCAAATGTAAGCACTAAACACAGCTCTTCTGATGAGATCTAACCCACTATCAATCTAGACCAGAGCTGAAGGCAAAAATAGGAACTCCTGAAAGGTTATTTCAGTCCCCAGATTGTTAGCGTTTCAAAGGGTAATTCTAGGCCCTCTGTTTTTCTGTGTTTCAGTGAAATTCACTGAGTTCTGATGTGGTTTCTGATCAGTGGTGTTTTGAGGAGGAAACTCCCTTGGTGGTTCTTGGCCTCCTCTGAGATTTGGAATGAAGCTCTTAAAAAATTCGTGCACCACAATTACAAGGCAGACATGCAGCAGGTCAAAGAAAGGACAAAAGCGGCTGTAATATCCGAAACACGAATCATATTCTCATCACTATAGACGCCGAAGCAGAGGGAGAATAAATAAATCACAATTACATTGTCAGCCACACACAGCAAGCTGCCTCTGACGACTTTAAAAAGTCTGACATCACCAATTTATATTCAAGTTTCGAAAGTTTTCAAAGTATAAAATGGCAACAAACAAGAGTCCCAAAGAGGCCAAACAGTGCTGCAACTGCAAGAACATTTGTTAGAAATCTGCAAAATGTGACAAGGGACACGGGTTTCCGAATCATCTGCCAAACACTGACAAACTGTGTCAGCAGAGAGGAACACTGGTCACCAGTAGGAGCTCTGACAGACACTGACACTCAAAACAGTTTCTAAACAGCACAAAAATACAGCCTCAGAAATAACCACAGAGCTCATCTAAAACTGCTCTGAGAGTTTGAGCAGCCTGGCACATATGGCCAAGTTGTCATTTGAAAACTAATCGTATTCAAGGCTCACAGACAAAAGACATGACCTTGTCTAAGAGGCACAAAACGTGGGCCCCTGTGCAGTGGAAAAAATATTACATGGTCTAGAAGATCAGTTTTTAACGTATGGACACAAAAAAGCCAAAGGATGCCAGCAGCTCAGAAAGTCCCCAGCTGTTAAACGTGGCAGTGGATCTGCAGTGATATCAGACATGGGAAACATTAGCTGTGAAGATTGTTCTGCACGTTCATATAACAGCCAGGCAATATGATGCCTTTTAACTGAAGCACCCTATGGTGCACAAAAACTGCTCTCTGCATTCCTGTATTCAAAGACGGTAACGCTTCAGTACACAGTAAAACGAATTCAAAGGTAGTTTGATAAACACCCAAATGACGTCAAAGGCCTTCTAGTCCTCAATAACCAGACCTGCATATAGTTATAGTTTTATTGAAAGTAGATTTCTGCCTTGCAGGGGTTTGTCCTGAAAGACTGGTTCCATTCTCCTAAAAAAATAAAAATAAAAAAAATAAAAATCAGTGCATGAAAGTTCATTCTTAAACCTTGAAAACAGTAATTTGACAAAACAGTCCTAAATTAAAGTCCACTTTCTAGTCTTGTATTGCAGTGCAGTAGATATTTATCTTAGAGGAACAGTGAAATCTTCATTTATATGCAATCATGTTGAAAAGAAACCAACAAATGAAAATGATACATATTTGATAGATATCTTCTTTCTTCCCTGGAAGGCTTTTATTGTGAAACAGCTCATCTGTAGGAAGTGTCCAGCTTCATAAGTAAGAGCAATTATTTTGTTTGGACTGATAGACTAACCTGTCTAAACTTGGAATCTCACAATGTCGACCTGAACTTTGTTTATGATGGACTCTGCCTTTATCTTCTGCCATCTTGGCTCCAAAGGCGTAGTTAATCAGAAATGTTTTGCATACATTTAAATTTAATTACCCATATTCTTTTTTTTTCTCTCTTCGATTATCATTGCACAGGTCTTTTATTTTCCCTGGACTGTCTCACTCAATCAGAGAAAGTGTGTTAGAGTCTTGAACTTGAATTTTTCCAGTGCATTAGGCCAAATTACCTCATCTGAAATGCAAAATTAGCATTCAGATTTCCAGCCTGAATTGCTGGTAGTGCAATCATATTCATCATCATCAAAACTGGAGAGTCATGAGTTTAGGTGTCTAATCAGCAGGAACAACAAACAGGAAATACTTGGCAACGAACAGAAGAATTTCTCTCCAATCAGACAGTTAACAGACCTTCTAATGCGCTTTGCATGCTCATCACATCTTGATGATCTACGCAGAGAGCCCGGTGCGCTTCCATTATATGAAGTACATGGACTGCACTTGAATGTTGGGTCCAATTTGTGGGTGACGGTTGGGGCAGAGCGCTGCAGACCTTTGCGGTAGTGGTGGTCGGGGGGGGGGGGGGGGGGGGGGGGGGGGGTGATAGTGTAGAGTGCATACAAAACTCTCCAAGCTGAGATGGAAATGACAGAATAGAAAGGTGGAGGGACAGAGGGTTACATTCGCACAGTATTGATTTTACCTTTGGGTTCTAAAGAACAGGAGTTTGTCACTGTGGCCGATGAATGGAGCCCCTTTGTGTTGCATTCTACATGCTTGCTCTGACACTGACGATCACACAAAGCTTTTTCTCTTCTTCAGTCTTTTGCCTTTTGCCAATAACACAATTCCAACATAATTGATGAGAACAACATGATTATATCTTGGAGAGCCATACGTGACCTCGACAAAAAAAGTTCAAGCTCGTAGCCAGTGACAGAGCATCTAAATGCAACTTAACTTTTTAAAACTGTGCAGAGTCTGGCAGCAAAGCTTTTAATAGGTCCCTCAAAGTGTCTTAGACAACATTTGTAGCTTAGAGAAACTGCCCTCATTGAGCCGTCTGTCTGCTTAAGACAGTGAAACAGATAAAGAGGTTCCTGTGAAAGTGGACACAGAGGACCAGCGCGGCTACTGTTGTCATCTCTTATGGCGTTCTGTTACACACAGCCATCATCCGTAGGGTCAGCAGCTGGTAAATGTTTAGCAGTCCAAACCCCAACTGAGCCCTGATGGCTTGCAGATGCTGTGGAGGAAACTTAAAATTCACACCTCGTAAAGAGGGGGAGGCAGATGTTTGCATATTAATAAAGATGGGATATGGTTTGTGTCTGGTACGGAGAAGCATCACAGCGTACAGTGTACAGTATACGCCACAGATGGATGTGCTCTCGTTTCATCTCAGGAGCATTTTGATCCGGCTGCCTTTACATGCCAGATGTAAAGACATGTTCAAAAAAATCTTCTCTGCACTCAGTACACATCTCATCCAGGTGTTAGGTAATATTACAGTAACTATGTACATTTATTAAAATACTGTATTTACAGTGCTCTTTATGAAAAGGTATATTTTCTAGTGCTGTCTTTTTCCTTCCATTTACATTTTATGAGATTTTTTGCTTCTAAAACGCAATATTTAAAGAAGCATTGCACTTGTTGCTCCTCTAGAATTGTCACTTACTTGTTGCAGATTGAGGTTTTAATTCAAAACATACAATAAGCTTATACAGCTATATAGGAGCGCTGATTACCTGCGCTTTCAGATTGCTCTGTTGTCATTGTGTATGATCACAGTACCCGATATATGACTCAGGTGAGACGCAGCTGCGTGGCGTTATTCATGTATAGCATATAGTATACAAGTGCACCAATAGACAGGTCACAGTAACAACAATGGAGACTGACTGTTTCTTTTTCTATTCAGAAAAAGAAATTGCTTTTAATTAAAAAAAAAAAATCTAACATCAATCTCTGAAATTGTAAGAAACAGCAGGTGTGATTAGCACACGACAGCCCTGCATTGGCTCGGTCTGAAGATTTTGAGCATAACGCAGCATCGTTAACAGATCAGTGTTGGTGATCCATAGTAGATATTTAATATTTTATCATCAGCAGCTGATTTCTCAGTTACATCAATTAGGCCTGATGATATCACAAGCGCACACTGCCTGTGAGACCCAACAGAAACCACGCAAATGAATAAATATTGCTAACAACAGCAGGCAAACAACTTCCTATCCACATCTGCCTGCTCCTGACGGTTTTAAAGTAAAACTGAAAGCTTGACAGAACTCCCATCGTGCCTCTGCCCTGTTATGGAGTAACTTTACTCTTAAATGTGTTGGGTATCAGTGGATCTTCAGGCTTGATTACTTGAAGCAAACTAATTTGAGATTTAGCAGAGTTGCTCACACTCATTAACAATATGTTTATCTTATTGTAGCCCAGTTAGCCAGCCTGTTCCCAAACTGAGACTTCACATCAGTAGTACCCAGACAGTGCCAGGTGTTGTCATAAAGGAAATACACTCAAGGGAGCAAAACCTTTTTTTTTTTTTTGTTATATTCTAGATGTAATTGTATATCACCCATTCAGGAAGTTACCCACAGATTAGCACAAAAGACTGGTTAGAATTTTATACAATTCATAAATAGATTTTGTCTCACAACCTAATAAATAAATAAATAATATTAATACATTTAATATTGGATGTGATTGTCGGTCAGCACCAGCCTAACGTGGACTACAAAGAAATTGTCAAAAGTAATATTTCATTCGTTGCTTTAGTACATTTTAATATGAATACTGTCATTTTAAAGCAGAATCTTCAATGCAAGCCCTTTACTTTTAAATGAGCATAATTCCATTGTTGCACTGATACATTTGCTGAAGGATTTCGCTGCTCCTCCCAGCACTGGTTAATAATAACTGTAGGTAGGCAGAGGAACGACCGTTTATATCTATATCAAAATCAGCTGCCTCAAAGTGTTTTCAGACATTTACAAAAGGCACAAAGGCCTATTGTCGGAGGTGTGCTGTGAATGTCATGTCTCACAAAATGACAATGAGGAATTGTCTGTCTTAGAGGTGGACACAGAACAATGGTGCATGGAGGTGTTTCTGAATGCAACACACTATATCAGACACAAATCTATTGATTTGTTCATTCAACAGCTTCACTAGGCCATAAATCTCACTTCACAGACACACCAACCACAAGGGCAATCTGCGACCAGAGACTGAGCTTGATTGCTTAAAAACGTAAATGGGATATGCGCTATAATGTCATTCGATGAATTTTTCAAAAATGACTCTGAATGGTAACTAGTTTTCGCAATAATAGTGTGTAGTGGTAATTTGTACTGCAATCAGCATCCTCTAAGTGCTGCGGTTTGGGAACAAAATCAGTGAAAATCAGACCAAATCAGACTTTCGCATGCTTCCGTCCTGAATGCAAATTGCCACATTGGAGGACACAAGGGGAAACTGAAAGCAAAATTAGGCATTGTGGGTAGATAGTTGGTGTTCAGGCTGGCTTCTATTACTCTTGAGTTTGGCTCCCTGCTGTGTACACGCTCAGTGACAGACACGCAGGGAAATATCGCACAGCAAACATTGACTTGTGGCCACGGGCCCATGAATTCCTAGAGGTTGAAAACATTGAAAGTCTGTGGTTACAGACTAATAACTTGCATCTTCTTTGTTAATTGCATCGTCTTTGCTAGTCCATTGTCAACAAGTCAACAAGATTAGAGGAGTCGAGATATTAGTGTTAGATTTTTAAACGTTTCCAGTGCATTAAGCCTAATGGCTTTACTTCTAATACAAGATTTGCATAGGAATTACCAGTTTGAATTGGTGCTTGCACAGCATGTGGTCCAGTGATAGCCTCATGATTGCTTGTGCAACATAGAGAGTAAGAATTACAAATGAAAGGAAATTTCAAATGACAAAAAAAGGAGGTAAATAATTCACCCAGAGCAACAGAAAAAAAAAAATTAACAGATATAAACATAGTTAAGGCTTAAACCTCTGACCTCGGGGGGGAGGGGGGGGGGGTCTATGCAGTCTATATTTCCTGGAAATAGTGGAGAATGATGAGGGACCTGTCATTGTGGCAGACTGGGGACTGTAATGCAGTGTGTATTTAATCTCTGATTAAACATCACAGCTCGTAGTCCAGGCACGTTCACTGTGTCAGAGCTACCGTTTCATACTCTGCTCTCTTTGGCTCGTTTAAAAAAAGACTGTTTCATTCGACACGTTTTGCAGCGATTGGGTAGACTGGGGAGCAGGCACGGTCTAGAGGGCCACAGCTTCACTCGGGGGAGAGGTGGTGGCTGGATTGCTGCCGCCTCCCATCACCACCCCCTCAACCCCTCTTTTCCTGGGGAAAAGAAAGAGAAAGGGCTCGGGAAAAGACCCTTTTTTCCGAGCACTGAGGAGGAAAGCGTGAGAACAGTCACTGCAGGGCTTCAGGAACATTGTATCTGTCTGTAGGATGAAAAGCCTGGCAAGAGAATGAGAGAATGAGAGGCCTTTTTTACCAGAGTCTGGCTCAATGAGAAGGGGGAGGGGATAAACTGAAAGAGTTCACTACTTCCTGCTAAATTAGATTAAGGTGAGTATTGATTGGGTAATAAATGCCAGTAGGCCCGTACTACAGCACCATCCACAACAAGAGCTGTTTCAGCTTTTTTTTTTTTGAAGATAATGAAAGTGGTAATGAAAGTACAAGACAACTATCTTATTACAGCACATTTACACCAATGTATCACGCACCAGTAAAACAAAAGAAGGCAGCAAATGGCCCAGATGGAATTGGAGCAAACACCCGTGGGTGCTCAATTTAAGGCGTGGCTGCCCGAAGAACTGAAAAAGTACAATGCTGAGATAAGTCAAAGCAGCGATGTTAGCAAACTTGCTGTCTCAGCAGCCCAGAAGATATGTTGCTGATAATGGCGACTCGCTGCATGCAGGTCCTGATGACAAAATTCAAGCCAAGACTTCTGTTTTGTGCCCTCACAGCAAGCACTCTAGGACTCTAGGACATTAATCTGTGCTTAAGCTGCCTGGCTTCAAAAACAGATGCTTGAGGAGGATAAGGCAACTCGATGGGAGAGGAGGCACCTAAGCCTTGGTTGGATAAGAAAAAAAAAAAGTGGCAGCTTTACTGTGTACCGTATCTGCTAGATGGGACCTCACAGGAAATTGTTTTTTGCTATCGTCTCACCCTTGTTTGTATGAGAGCGGCATGTGCTACTCCAGGTGTCACCACCACTTCTTCATGAAGATATTGTGACGTGTTCTTGATGTTTCATAATCATCAAGTGATAAAAAATAAGGAGGGCCAAGACATTTAACAAAATATTAATCAAAACGGGCTAATTACAGCTTAATTTCTAATATTTTCCCCAATCAAAGTTTCTCCAATTTTTTGTTTGTTGATTTGTTCATTGTTGTGTAACAAGAAATCCTTATAAACAAGATCAGAGAAGAGTGTTGACAGCAACATTTGTCATGTTTTACATGTTAAAGGCTTTTAAGATAGTGTGTTATTATTAACACACTGTGATTGTTGTCATGATCGTCTCATGAAAGATAGGAAGAAAATATGATTATGTTTATCTGTCAAAGGTCTTTTGTGGTCGTGGGATTAATGACTGTTTTCTGTCAAAGGCAAAAGCCATCTCCTACCCTAACAGCAAAAACAAACATGTCTTTTAACCAGGACTACACTTATTCACCCTCATGCATCATGAACAGTGGCCTCTTCAAATAAGCGGCATATTGTCCTGTGGACGGCCAAGGTCAAGGGAATTTGATAAACAGTAATGATCACCTCATCAATGGATCACCATATTTTTTCAGTGGAACACACGCCCCTGTGCTCAGTCGTGTCGCCAGTGCAGCGCTGATAGTAAAGCAATCTGTGCGGATCATGTGATAATCTGTGGGTCATATGACAGATGTAAGAGGTCTAATCAATAGATGTGCTCATGCTTTTACTTTAAGTGCATCATTTATTATTCAGTAGCTTTATATATGCATATTGTATTGAATAACCAGTGAGTGGGACTGATGTCCTGTTGTGCGCCGCCTTGTAATGAAACTGTCCAACTCCTCACTGTGAGTGTGAAGTCTTTTTTTTTTTTTTTTTTGCTCCATCATCAAGCGTTACATCATTGTTTCCCCCTGATTGAGTTGAATGTGCATCATGGCCTTGCACCTCAGTCATTGTAAGCATTTGCATTTTATGTTTTTGTCCCCCTTAGTAATCAGTATCTCAGGGATCTGCTTAATGGTCTGGGACGGTTTAGTCAACAGATCCCATGATGAACAGCCTATTTCTGCCCAGTCGCTAGATTATGTTTTCAGGAAGCAGTGCATCAGCATTCAACAATATGTTATTTCTGCCTGTGTGGAATTACACTGGCGACTCTGAGCATTTAATAAAAACTCGATAAAAAATGACGGTGGTCGCAGTGCCGAAGGCAGAGCAGCTAAATCTCAGCTAAAGCGTATTCAAATCTACCCTGTGCTTGCCTGTCTTTCCCATCATGAAAACACTATTATGTTTAGTCATTGAATTTTATGATTACGCATAACAACTTGCCAGATAGGAAAATATAACAACAGACAGCAAACCCAATTACTGTAGCCCGACACCTAAGTTTGTTTGCTCTAATTTATAGCCTGGCTGGACTGATGGCTCGCTGGTGACAGTAGAGCATGAAAGGCCAGCAGCTGATTTATGCAATAATATTTGTTGGTCAAATTACAGGGTGGGGTGTAGGGGTTTATTCATATCTCTGACCAGCCTCTTTTGTTTCTACCCCTGTGTATACATACAGCCTCACACAGCCTTCAGATAGTGGGGGGTCTAGCTCACTTATGAAGATGTTTTCCTGTTAAAGCCAACAGCTACGGGCTTCTACCTCCACGGGGAAATAATTTTACCTTTTTAACTTTTAGATAAGAGCTCAAATTAGCTGCTTTTGCCTAGAGCAGTTTGGTCCTTAGTACAGCTGCCTAATCTTGTCTCTTGTCAGTGAGAGTAGAAGTTGAGCCCCAGGGATTGCAGGGCTTTAACCTCAAGGGCAACAAACCTTTTTTGGGTTTGGGTTGCATATCACAGCGGATTAAATTGTGCCCAATATCATTTCAGAATTTTGTCTCATACTTAAATTAGACACTTGTAATCACAGCTCCGACACATTCTCTGCGCTTCCCGGTGGCTCCCAGCAAACCATTTGCACTCCTAAAACAGGTCCAGGGGGCTGATGTAGTTGCAGGTCAAGGGTGTGAGATACGTGATGAGCAAGGGGAAAAAGTGCTGTGGAATTCAGCACTTCCCTCAATACTCCGGCCGTCATACAAAGGACATGCTGCACACTGAGTCCAGACAGTCACGCAAACACACACACGCACACACACACACGCACACAGAGGCTCCCAATGGAATGTGTGACCCTTAACCCTGATACTTCCAGACAGTAATTAAAGGCAGACAGTGTATTATGTGACAGTGTGGCAGTTGGTCAGATGGAGATAGAGAGACATGGGGTAAAGGGGCCTTGGGGACCAATGCGATGTCCAAAATAGACCTTGGAGATTAGGGGCCATGCTGAAAAGCGCCCACACTTGTGCAGGAATGTCACAGCTTGCCATGGTTTTGTATTAGGGCAGGCAGCATCCTTTTCCATAATGACTAAATTCCTGTGACCGTGAAGGCTATCGGGCGACTCCCACTAGCCAGCCCCTCCCTAAGAATGCATTACATTCCTGTGGATTCATCTCAATTGGCTTTGAAGGTTTTCGGTGACTAGGTCTAGTCCGGGATCAAGAATAACATGCGTGGTAGCTGCATACAACATGCATTGTGTAACTTGACTACTTACTAACTTTCTCCCTTTTCTGTTTTCTCCTAGTTAGCCAGGAGACGTATGTAGTCAGTACTTCATTATTTTTTTTCTTTGCTGAAGAGAAGTACTGCATTGTCCTAGTTACACAACAGACTTAGATACTACAAACGTACTACGCAAACCTCACCATTTCTGCATCAGGTCACCCACTGTTGTGTACGACAATGAGCTTCATTATAACAAAGTGTGTTGTTATATCTTTCACTGCTCCTTTGACTCGTATTTGCCAGCGAGCATTATTAAAACTCACAGCTGGGCATTTTATCATCTGTTTGGCAGACCAGGAGTCATTTTGGGCGCATTGTTTCAGAGGGAAAAATGACGTGTGGCTCCTGTTGGAGGATAATACAGAACGGAATTGTACTGGCACAAGGGAGTGTGGTTAACTTCTGAGTCATGCTGCAGATTTGGAGGATTAGCGGAAGAACAATGAGAATCTTTCAGGGACCGAGATAAGCATATTGTGAAAATAGATGGGCAGCGATGGTGCCAGAAACTTTTTTTTTAGGACTGACAGATAAAAGACAGAGATATGGTCTCGGAATTTGTGTGATGAGAAAAATTAATTAAACACTTGAATGTGTAAAAACCCTCTGAAGAAGAAAACATCTAATTTAAGCTAACAATCTGATAACGACATCAGAATTATAGCATCGGCAATCAAAGGGGGACGCAATAACATTTTTTCTTTATAGCACTCATCATATGCAGTAGCATTATAGACACTGCACTGTCCGGGTCCAGCCTAAATGAGACAAGGAGCCGTCTGCCTGTCTTGCAGTGCACGGTGCGCAGTATGCAGTAAAATACATCATCTGCAAGCTGCTACCTGGGAAATGATATTCATTACGCGTGAGCTCTTCCTGGCACCAAATACATCTCTGTGTCTCACAAATTAACTGTGCGCCAGCCTACAGACTTGTTTTGACGCAATTTGTCATGCCAGCTTCATTTGCCCTGTTTAATGTGGCAATTAGAAATTGGCTGCATTGGCGAAGCCCTGGGGTAAGTCACACAGATACAGTTCTTGACCTTCGCACCCGGCGATACTCAGCTGCCAGTGGCCTTGTTGATGATCAAGAGTGTTGCATTTTTACACCCTGAAGGACGCTCAACATGTTAGTCCCTAAGGTATAATCCAGTGATGCATTCTGCTTCATTACCATTTCAAAATGCAGAATTACCTGTCAGAGCTCTATTGGGAGTCAGTGTTGCCAGCACTCCCACACCCACAGTAACAAAGGGTACTGCCTCTGAACACATAGATTGTCATTAAACGAAACTGGAGCTATTTGTAGGTTCATTAATTACACCCTTTCACACACCGCTTCCCTTTCCCCCGGAACAAAGGGAAGGTGAACGAGGACTTCCATTTTTGCTGTACATCAATGTCAGATTACAGCCGTCCTGGCTTCGACTTGCTTCTCCTGCTCTCTCAGTGTGCCCTAGAGATATGCGATTAATTATAATGAAGTGGGAAAAAAAAGTGACATTGATGTCGGTGTGTATACACTGTCACCTCAAACTTTATGCAAGAGTCATGGCCGTGAAATTGGGGGTAGTGGCTGAGAATTTTTATGATCGACGCGTCTCGCCCTGAACTCATGATTTCACGTCTCGTTCTGTGAGAGGAGGTTTGAGATGTCATTCAGCGCGTCGTTCATTTCCTCCAGACGGTTGAATGCTCCACTGCAATTAGTTCAGAGGGTGATATTAGTCTTGACTCATCATTCCGGTATTGTTTGGCTCTAATGAGTAACTGGAACATATCTGGTTGTTTGTCATGGAATGTGATACTTTACCGTACATTAGGCACTTTGGAAGATAAAACACTGTACAGTAGAGCTGGAAGAAAATGGGGGGAGGATAGTGTTTCCCACTTTTCATAAACATAAGCTAATGAGCCACTGAGAGTTGACTAGCACACAGCAACCTCTCAGCTTTATGTCTGTGCTGAGATTGACTACGTGCAGCTTGTGTTACAGCAGGAAATGTTTAGTTTAGCTTTTCAAATATGGCAATCTGTAGCGCTTAATAACGCCACACACTGCACACAGGAACATGCATCTATCTGCCGTCTATGTTGAAATCACCATGTAATTGCCATGACAAATCTGTCCCGTTTAACATCCTAATTAAAAGAATAAATCATAATATCCCCATGTGTCACACTCTCTATTACCACTTGAATCCGTCCTCCTGTGTAACGAATCACAAAGCCAACAAAGCTAATGAAAGTATATCAAACTCCAGCCCCTTGTTGAATGAGACAAATTTGATCTGTATCTTTCAACACACACCAGCTGTCTAAATATATCTGAGGTGTCACGGCCTCTTAATAGAAATTGCTGCGGACAGGTATCCAGAAAAGGACTGAAAATAGTTAAAATCTGTATTATGTTTGCGCAGATAATAGGTCCTTTTACTTTATCATAAACAAACAGAGAGTGTTTCAGAGGTCCTCACCCTTGATGCATTACGGGTGAAGCGCTCTGCTGGAGTAATGAACTTCACTGTGTCTATATCTGATAAGAACTGTGGTTTTACACTCGATTTATGGCTGTATTAATCTGTGAGCCTTGTATTTTTCCAACCTTGTTAAAGCTTGTAGAGTTATCTTCTAGGTGCAGATGTGCATTTAAATGATTTCCCGATCGTTCTTCAGTCAAGTTAAAGAACAAAATCTCATCAAGCTGTTACGTAACATTTTCATGACCTGCAGCCAAGCAAATAGACGCTTCTCTTCTTATTTAAATTCAATTCATACCTAAATATTTACTGACACTGGCATGTTGTAGGTGATAAATGGCCACAACTGGAGAGCACACTTATTATGTATGCTGTAATTAAATGATAGTTTATCAGTAGCATGGTTATACCCTGTGATGTGAAAATTGAAAATGATGTGAAAAATTGCTGTGGTGTTGTCTCTCTCACCGCCAAGACTCCCCACCAATAGATGGATGTCACAACTGCAAACCACAATACAGCTTGGATGATTATAGGCACTAGTCCATCACTGATAATAAGCTTTATTCACAGAGCACTTTTTCAGCAAAGTTTGAGAAGTGTTTCACAGCAGATAGAGACACATTTACATTAATAAAAACCACACAATAACAGCAAAATAGAAACAAAACAGAACCACCATACAATTTCACAAACAAAAATCCAGTCTCTGTAAAAATAAATAAATAAATAAAATCTTCTAACATGGGATTTAAAACAAGGTTCAGTGTTTCATCCTCTGATCTTCTCTGGTAGGTTGCTCCAAAGTCTTGATGCTCTGGTAGCAAAAAAAAAAAAAGGCAAGGTCACTTTTTTTCTTCAAACTTGGATGTTTGAATGACCAGTAGGGCCCCATCTGAGGATCTGTGTGTGAGGGGCTTTGGATTGGAGTTCAACGTTCAATCATACAGCTCGGGGATAAAGCCAGCTGTTCTTTTAAAGTCAGTCAGTAAAAAAAAAAAAAAAATCTGTGAAATCTACAAAATCTGCCCCAAAACTGACAGGTGACCAGCGAAGAGATAGAAGGATTATGGAAGTGCTATGATCCCCTGTCTTTTCAGTTAATTCTTTCAGCTGCATCTTGAATAGGTTCGACCAGTTTCCATAGTTTTCTTTTTCTTTCTCATTTTTCGTAGTAGGTATGATACCACAGCTGTACATGCACCTTTACCCTTAACACTAACATTTCTACAATTGGAGAGAGAAAACATTAAGATATTTGGTTACTATGGGTAGTTTTAGGATCTGGATCACTTTGCAATCAATTAAGTGATTCCTTCGGCATCACCTAATCTAAATCCATTTCATATAAACACGTAAATACTGAAAGCAGTTTGCATTTTCCATGTTGTTTAGGTTTATATAACGCTTGACTTTAGCAAACTAAATCATGCTTGAAACGGATGATGGACGCCACATGCAGTAGTAAAACTGACTTTCCACTGCTCTTTGTGACAGTAACGACCTCAAAGGACTTTGAGTGTTGAAACAACTTTAGCAGAATTCTTGAATTATAAGGTGACACAGAAGAAGCTGATTACAGGCTATTCTATTGCTGACTGAAAAACAAGGAAATTTCTAACACTGCATTTGGATGATCACATTGTTTTGGCCAGAGACATTTACGTCAAAGAATCGATGATAAATTGCCACAAACAAAAAAAAAAAAGGCTCTGCTCTTTCAGGAAACTTTTAGAGAAAAATTCAAGCAGCCAGGGTTTGGGTGGCTGAGGGAGGACTGAAGGTTTATGGACGCTGCCTCATGCATGTGCATTAATGTGGTTGGAGGTTAGTAGTCAGGTGGTAGCTCAACAGGTGATGTGTCAATACAGTAAGCCAATCATACTGAGTCTTGATGACACAGCTGATGACAAACAGGCAATGCGAAAGCTTCATTAATACACAATTCTAAAGTGGCAGGGGAGGAGTACAAATAAAAATGCATGTTTGATGAACTTAATCTCCTGATCACCTCATTTTAAAGTGAACATTAATCACAATGTGACCTTATTTCTAACTCTAAGCCTGATGTAACCTGGAACTTATAGACTGTTAAAAGAATTGAAAGTGTCACCGCTGAATATCCCGAATAAATGTGACCTGTCTGTGACACATGACCTGAGTGTTGGTGTAGTTTCATACGCCCAGGACCGACAGTCCGCCGGCTGGTCTCATTTTCCGTCGGGACCTGTGCGCCCTTTTTCCTGCCTTTACCTACATGTCTTCTGCCAGCAATTTCCAACTTTGATCTTTGCTATCTGGCTCTCATCTTATGAGGTGTGTCTGGGGCCGTGATTGAAGGTGATGGGGTGAATATTAGAGACTGACATTTCTCTGTCATCTGACATCACAGGCGGCACATCTCAGTGTTGCCTGTACAGGTGGCGTGTCCTTCATAGCTTTCCATTACTCTTCACAGACCCTGAGCTGTGATTAATTATTGATTAATTGATTAATCATGTAGATTAATCATTTAGCCTATAAAATGTGTGAAAAAATAGAAAAATAGCCACCAGTCCTCGCATTAGAACCAGTGAAGTTTTTTTTTAAATGCACTGTTGCCTAATAAATGACTTTACATTCCTCATGTAGACAGTCTGCTGCACCTTTTATGTGCTCATCAGTGCTGATCGGTTGGATTGATGTGATTATAGAACAATGAACATGCAGTAATTATTTGTGGACACCCCTGGGTTGCATCTCTGAACATAACCGAATGTTTTACGGTAACAGAAAACTTGGATTAAATGGCTATAATTAAATTTGTCTCCCTGCAGAGCTTCAGCTAATGCTTGCTTTTGTATTTTGTCCCTCACTGATTGAAGTTTTGAGAAATTAAACCGGTTTAAAAGCTCGCACTTTGGTGGGGTGAGATAAAGAAGCACCACCCTCAGAAATGAGACTGGGTTTTAGTCAGCTTTTAGCCCGCCTTAATGAGGCCTAAACCAGGGTCATTTCTCTTGTCACCTTTATCTAGTAAAACAAACACATTATGTCTTTGCTGACCACGGCCGCCTCCTCTTTTTCTCCTCCTTTTAATCTCACACTAAACCAAAACTGACCCTCCCAGGCTTTCTTCTGCTTGAGGATTCAGATTTGTGTCTTGTCATCTGAAATGGAGATGTATGGGCTTGTGCCGCCAGCCTCGATTGAGCCTTGACGTGTTGCAGGGTCTCAGGTGTCAGGAGCCATTTCCTGGCCAGGGTCCCGACCAGAACGAGATTAGGTCCATTTATCTGATTCCAGATTGCGCTAAACCCATTTCAGCTGTCATTTACTCTCATTAGTCCTACATCTGTTTTGTTTTGCGCCGGGCCTGCGGCTGTGGGTCTGTGTGTGTCTGTGTGCGCCTGCATGTGTGTGTGTGTGTGTGAGTGTTTGATTGGATAATACTGAGATCAGCAGCGCCGTATGAACATATACAGTAAGACTAATTTGCCTGTCATGTTCTCACCAAGATAAAGCCAAGAATGACAATTGCTTGCAGTAATTACTGACTTCTGTTTGATGGTATTAAAAAAAGTGCATTTGAAGAGATTTGCACAACAACATGCTAGAACGAGAGAATGCCTTGGTTTTATAAAGTTTTACACATAACTGGTGATATTATTGACTATGTACAACCAAATAAATGAACTATATACATCTTAGTCTTCTTAGCTGTTGCCATTCTGGTACGTCTTTCTGCTCATGTCATTTGTTGAATAACAGAAACACACTGGCTGATAAATGATGATACTTGAGTGAAAAGTTTTGTGTTGAGACCAAACGATTCGAACACACAGCATCTTTTCTACTCCAGCGATTCTTTTGGAAGCAGGGCAAATTGAACTGAAAGCCCCTAAGAAACACAACATATTGCCTCACTTGGTATCCAAAATATAATAGAATACATTGGAAATCACATTGATTTCCTCAGCTGTGCCAGATTGTTCAGCAGTGAAATTCAATTTTGTGAGGAATGAAACCTACTTACTGTTGTGTTAGATTTTCTTTTAAAAGATTACAATGACTGAGGCTTTTACAAATGACTCTGGATTGGTCTCCACTCCGTAAAGCGGTATTGAACTTCTTTGTTTATTCTGTCACATCCTGTCAGCCTGAATTAGCCTTACACTTGATGATGGGTTTCAATCCGGATCTAACTCAAATGCTAATGGTAAACAGCTATTGTTTTTAGGCTGCTCGCCTCCCATACAGTCACTGCTGATGGGTAACATTTTGATTAATCTGACAGGACTTTCCTGGTGGGATAACAGCAAGCTACCTCTCGGAAGATTATAGAATTATCTGTTTCAACCGGCAATTACCTTTCCCTGTGGATGACGTAACGCAGAGAGCTTGCCAGAAAACCATTGTTTATTCAAATCAGGTTGCATATGTTGCTGGCAGACAGCCTGATAATCTGTTACAACAACCACAAAATTGGATGTTTCCAAAATGGCCAGGGTCATTGTTTGTAACTTGTGCATCCCAGCTAGACATGAGCCATTTCTGCTGGGTCTGCAGAACATTATAATGAGAGTCCTTGTCTACATATATATTCTCACAGGTGTCCATGGTGTGGGTGGCCCTTCAGCTGTGTTTCTCTCTCTACAGGCAAAGCACACTGATCACAAGTAACCTAGTTACTAGACAGGGTTATAATACTCAGTCTGTTTAATATCAGATTCTTTGTCTTGCTTCAACAGTAAAGATATTTTTATCTACTAACAATTGCTCGTTTGAACAGACTTTGCCTGGAGGTACTTGGATCAGGTCTAGATCCTAGACAGAAAACCTACATAAACCTGAAGCATTTAAAATTATTGTCCAAAAAAGACAATAGGTTTCCTATGCTGCCAAATTTTTCAACTGACAAGCTCTGATAAATGGGAATAGGAATGATGCTAATGTTGCTCCAGCCCTGCTGAAGGTATAAATAGTCATGCATTTGCTAACATGAAGCAACACCATTACATGGCAATAACATTTCAGATCTTTGGAAAAAAAAAATAGAAGTTTTTCACAACCAGGAAAACAAGGTTTTGTTTTTCTTTTTACTGAAAAGTAATAATTTCTTCTGTCTTGGTAAGCTAGCCTTATTATGTTAGCCTTGCTTGCTAATCCGGTGTATTCTTGACATTGGGAGACATGGCACTGTAAATATTGTACTGGCAGCGGGCTTTGTGGATATGGGCAGAGCTTCATGTTAATGTATTGTACTGCATATTCCAACATGGCTGGCTGAGAGCCTGGTGCTGTAGCCATAATTTATAATACTGTTGATAGTGTATAATAAAATATACTGGTGCTGCAGTACGGTTTTGCTGTTGCTTTCCCAGTTTCAGGTTTACAGAGACAGAAAACTAGTTTACTGTTAAAGAAACATGCATCTGTGTTGGTTTGTTTTCGTGCAGATTTTAGTCTAATTTCCAGCTGTGTGTGAGTGGATGTCATTTCTTTATTTAGAAGCTATTCATCTGAGAGCTACGATTTCAGAGCTTGCCAAAAGCCTACAAGGACTTTTTATCCCCTTGATGTTGTTTGTTCAAAGGACAGCTGACTGTCCTGCAGTTTTGAGTTACTTGTGTTGCTTCTGTGCCTTAATTTCGAGCTATAGTCTATATGTTACACATGTGATATTCTAGTAATAGTGTAAATAGGAACAGGTCTTGCAGTTGTGGACTTACAAAACAGCATGAAGCTACATGAATCATTAGCCTCTTCCCTAAGAAGAAAGCATTAATTCTTTTTTAGTAGCATTCCCATACTTGTTTGCATGCCCCTTCCTTGATTCAGTGTCCAGCTTGTGCTCCTGCTTCCTCCTCCACCTCCACCTCCCCCCCAGGAGCCCTCAGTCCTTCCCTGTAATGAGGACATTCTTCCTGTTGGAAGGTTAATGGCAGACAGAGAGAGGAACCTGACGAATCCAAAACCTCCTGACTCCTCAGGCAATTTCACATAGAATCTGTTTTTTTTTTCACTGGAAGCAGAGTCCATTCACTGTGTGAATGAGTCAGGTAAATCCAATTCCAAAAGGCAATGGGATTTGAGATGGGGAGCAAATTGCACCAAGGTGATGCCGGACTGGTCAAGAGACCCTTGAGGAAAAAAAAAAGTTAGCTCGTTCCAACACAATAGAGGACACTGCTGTTATCTTTGCTGTTAGTCGTGTTTTTATAATTGATTTCCCCCTCTGGCACAATGGCTGGGCAATAATGAAAAGCCTGTCATTCCTGTTCCTTTGTGTTGTACGTTGATGAGGTCACTGGCTCAAGGTGGCCAGTGCTACGGACTTCATGGTCCACGCAGAAAGTGGTCAAGGGGTTGAGGGCATATATGCAATCTAAATTCATAAGAATCTGGCAAAAGTGAAAGTACTGTAAATTCAAAACATGTTGTAGATTGAGGACTAATCACTTCATGCTCACTGGATGTTTTTTTTGTCCGACAAAGTGTTTATTGGTGTGGTTGCATTCCCTGCAAGATGGAGGAGATAAAACTGCCCTCTAAATCCTTTAAAAGCAGAAGGAAATGGCCATAGCCATCAGAGAAATGAGTGGAACGTGAACTAAGGCAATGCTCACCAACACCTGAATCAAAGGGACAATGATAAGCTGTAGCTTGATTGAAGCAGCAATGGACATTAAAGATTTAATTATTAATATCAGCTCAATTTATCTCAAAAAGAATGCATTGTAAACTCCATCTGTCTGACAGGCTAATGCATTTGATCAGAATATAATAATTAAACAGGCTGTTCTGTAGATGGCACTTAGTAAATACTGCTCCATCTTCAAATCTCTGTAAAAGGTTTTGTGACATACTTTTGTCCCATAATTGCCCCAAGGCAACTCAAAGAAATTTGATTTAAGCAGTCATTCTGAGAATCTATCAAATTAATACACTGCAGCCTGTCACCTGCCAAACCACTTAAACAAGAGAAGCCATTCGATGCATTCACAAAGCGGAAGGTGATGAGGAGAGAGCACATTTGATGATTTTAGGTAGATGTCTTTTTAAAAAATTTTTAAGCATTTTGCATTTTCACTTGGAAATGAAAGAGAAAGACAGAGATGACGTGTGACTAAAGTCTCCAACTGGACTTCACCACCACACAAAAAAAAAAAAAAATATAGAAAAAAAAAAGTATATTTTATTGTTAATCTAATGTGGGCAATACACAGCATCATCAGTGCTGATCAAAGACAGGGCACTGAGGCTCTAAATGTGATGGTGGTATTGCTAAACATTATCGACAGGCACAAATGTTTGTTGACAGACAGGGGCATTATTGGTAAAGCCGGTGGTAATGGACTGAGAAGGTGGAGGTAATTAAAAATAATGAGCTACATGGGTCTTTTCTTTATCATCTGTATCGTACCTAACATTGTGTCAGATTAATTAACCACTGAAATCCATTAGCTTTTGCCAAAACACGCAGACAAACACTCAGATTATATGATCTTGAAACATCGTCCTCAAAATAAGGAAACACCATTTACAGCAGGCCTGTTTTGTTTCCATAGTGGCTTATTTAACCAAGTCAGTTTCCTCATGTAAAACAAGTAATAATTTAGCATGGAATTCACTGAAAATTGTGTGTATCTCCCTGTGACAAAGGTGTCGGAAAATGCACCCCGTAACACAGCAGAACTGCATTTTAATCACATTAGTAACCCTCAGCCTCAATAGCTGACTCCCTTGTTGGTGAAAAATATTATGTCACCGTTATATTTTGAAAATATTTCTATGGTAATGGTTTAAAACAGTCTGAACAGTAAGGCACCACCTCCTGGCACCACTGGTACCACAAAAAACCACAGTACTTCTACTGACAGTTACACCACAGGGTAGATTATTAATGGCAATTAATTGACAAGTGATTAATCACCGACATCTCTAATATCAGTATAATATTACCGAGGTACACCCAGTAATGGGAAGAAATGTGATAACCACTCGGCCGTGAAAGTTTACAATGCATAAGTCAAACTTCAGGGACGTGGTTACAGAAACCCGGTCTGTGGCAACATGCAGGGATTCTGTAACTGCCTCAGAGATATAGCATCAAGTGTTACGCCACTTTATCTTGGGGAAACTTGTAGCCTGAGAGTCTGTGTGCAGGAGCTATCAAGACTTCAGATTTCAAAGGCAGGAAAACACGGCGAACAGTTCCTGCACCTGGATGAGTTCACCTCGTGTTCACCTCTGGAGTCGCAAATTTGAGACATGTCTCTGAGATTATCAGTGAAGTGAAATGATTGTAGCAGAACTCAGTGCAGTTTCCAAAAAAAAAAAAAAAAGACAAGTATAAAGTTTGCAGTGTAACTCACTGGAAGTATACAGACCTTGTGGCTGGCAAACAGATGAGTGGATGTGATTCAGCCTCCCCACAGAGATACATGGAACTGTGCGCCTTGCTAGCTTCACTCCGTGGGCTTGACATAAAGTCACAATAGGATGGATGAAGAAGAGCAAGTCCGATTTGGTGAGAAATTACATAGCCAGGAGGCTTTGATCCACAGTCCTGCTTGTGATGCACCTGATGATGCCGAGATTTGGGGAAATGATAGGTTTTCCTTGAGGTTTATATCTCCCTCCACCTCCATCTAATCTTTGCACGTAATCACTCTCCCCCACTGAGCAACAGAACATTCAACAGTACTGTACATGAAAAACGAGGAGGTAAAGTCGTCATGACAGCTTGCAGCTCACTCGTGTGCACGGAAGCACTGTACACCCCGGCAAGAATACAGGCCCACATATTCATCTCTTTCACAGCGCGACTCGCATCTTTCTTTCAAGCCAACACATTTGTCCCTCCAACGGCGTCTGTCTGCAGACTCCGACCTGAAGGGACAAGAGGGGATGAAAGTGGTTGAGATGAGAGCAAAATCACACTTTCCCAGCTGGCGACTAAAGCTCATTTGAATTCACTAACACATGTAACATAATAACTCAGTGGGTTTTAGCTAAGAACCGCTGTTTCATCCTCCCGTATCGGCGGTTTGACCCACACATTGCTTCTCTCCCTTCAGATTTAAATCTGGTTATTGAAGCAGGTCAGTTCTCGGATTGTGTGAGAGGGGGGCGGGCTGGCATTCTTGTATATGTCCTAGTTTATGACTGCTTTGATTAATTGTGTGAGAACATAAGTCTTGTTTGAAACAGAGCTTGTGTAATTAACTATCCACTCAGGGTCTGCCTTGAAATTAATAACTGTGATGTTTAATCAAAATTTACATCAAACAGCGGTATTGCCGTATGAATATTTGCTCATACTGTGCCCTATCAGCCCTATACTCTCTATTATTTTTTTTCCCCCCCACATTCCCAGTAGTGATATTACTCAAAATTATGGAAATAAGCTGAACTTGATCAGTTATATGTGGTATCAACACCTGCCTCTGAGGTACATGTTCTTTAATTAATTGAACAGTAATTAACAGTTAAAGTCCGGATCCTGAGAGAAAGTGAACTTGAAAGGCAAATCTAAACTAATGAGATTACTTTGAAGTAATGAACTCGCTGGGTTTAGGGTAATCATGGCCTTCTGGGCTTCAGTCAATTTTTCTAGAAGACAGTGAACTGTGCGGGGATGTACAGTGTTGTTCTGTTCTTGAACTTTTTTTTTTTTTGACAACTTTTAGTTGCATCTTCACTCTTTTATTTATTGTTACAACACAACAACACATGACTTTTTTTTTTAGGGAGACACTGGCTGTTGACAGAGGTGAGTCTCATTGGTGAGGTTTTAGCTAATTACTTCCAATAGGTAAGCAAAACACGGTGCTCACCTCCTGGAAACAGCCTTACAGCTGAGACCAAAGACATACCTACCTCATCAACCCAGCAATCAAAGACAGTAATTTGGACGTCTGTTAAAACATTAAAAGTTATCACTCCAATAATCAGTGTAATTAATGATGTTGGATATGACCTGGATATGACACCTGAGAAGTCAAATGAAATGATCCAAATAACGGACTGTGGTCCTTTTTCTCGTATTGTCTAGTATTCTCATCAGACGTGACTGAAATAAGATGTGTGAATAATTCATTTTTGATTTTAGCAGTCATACATTACTGATGTGAACAGTTCTTCTTTCAGGAAATGCTTAGTACTTTTTTTTTTTTTTTTTGCTTTGTTTCCATGAATTAACCCGTAAACTCAGAGCAGTAGTTGGCTTTAACAGACTAGCTGCTTCTCCCTGTTTCAGTCTGTATCGTAATCTAAGCTAATTGCCTTCTGGCTCTAGCTCCGTAGTTAATGTACAGACATGAGCGTGGTATCAGTCTACTCATCTAACTCTCAGCAAGAAAGAGAATAAGCATTTTCCCAGAAACGTCAAGCCACTTGCCTCTTGCTTAACAAAGCAATCCATCAGAGTATACTGTAATTTGTTTTTACCTTATTAGTGGATGATAATTGAGTTACAAAATGCTCTCATTTGAAAAGTCTAGCCTTGAGGTGTGGAAGTGAGAGACACTTGATTCACAAGCTCGGCTGTCGAAAAATGTAAACCAGAAGACGAACAACAAAACGTGTGAAAGAGATAGTGTGAGTGTGACAGCCCTGCAGTCAACAGCTGTTGGCATGTTTTTGAGAGGCCACGCTAGGTGACTGAAGGTGCATCTGGAGTGTCAGTGATTGAGATTATTTTTATTCAAATAAAACTCTCAGTTTTTATTTGAAAACAAAAATGTATATATATATTAAAAAAAAAATTCTGTCTCAGCAAGTACAGATAAAAATAGTGAACACTCCTGGCATTCATGGTGGAAATGTGTGCGTGTGGGTGACACAGGTGCAGACACACATGTCCACATATACACACACACACACACATTTGGCACTCACACCAGCAGCCTGTCCACCTGACTTTTTCAGCGACAGAGAGGAGAGTGAGGCGATGGTGGTTATTATAGCTCTGCTGTCATTAATATCACTTTTACTTTCTCAGGCATGCAGAGGTGCTGGTGGGGCTTAGTCATTGATGGTGGGGGTCATTACATCTTGGCGGCTCTTGTCTACCTGTCTCTGCCTCCACAGGACACTAACAAACCCTGCTGCCTCCAGTGAACCATCCAGCACAGGAGCAACCAGATAGAAAATAGGTGTTGTGCCAGTCACCCCTGTTACTGACATAGCTGGGTCCCAGAAGGACAGAATTAACAGCTCCCTCACCACTGCAGCATATGAATAATGGTTATTAGACCTGCTACCACCACGGGACTTAAACTTTGCGGTTATTACTTCTGATGATATGACCATAAACAATGCCAGGGTGTCACCAGGCTAACTATGGCCAATAAATTTTAATGTACAACAGCATCTGTATTGGTCTGTTGTAGCTCAGTGGGCAGAGCCGTGCACTAACACTGAACTGGTGAGTTTGAGCTTTGTTGCCTTCTTCGGGCTCACCGGGCAACACTTCCAGTGCATTTTAATAGGATAAGAATGAAAGAGGAAATAAAGCCAAGCAATCACACATAAACTATGACAGGATATTTACACATGTGGCCATGAATGAGTTTAGTACATGGTCACATTGTTTTACACGAATCAATACTTGCTGTAACACTGCCGGTTTTATGGGTTCAATTTACCCACATGCTAAAATATATACGCCCATTAAGGCTGGATGATATGGATATCAATGTCATGATATTAATTTAAATGTTTGTTTTTTTTTCTGATATCAGTATATACTGTAGCATGAAGGCAAATTTTAAACCGTTAAGCGCTTCGATCACGTGTGTAAAACAAAAATAAAAAATCTGTAACTAATTTTCTTGGTTTTTAAAGGAGCTCTTGCATAATTGTTGTAGATTAAAATGATGCACTGAAAAAAAATGCACTGAAGCCTCAAACACGTCTCCATAAGCATACTGCATGTCATGAACATGTTTACATCCTCTCACACACTGACCCACACATACCCACGTAGAGCCATGTGTTGTAGGCCCTACAGTAGTTCATTGCAGGTGTAGCATTTTTATGGCCCGCAGACAGATTGCGTAGACTTGTGGTTTGCTGAGGAAGGCAGGGAACAGTATTAGTCTCCATCCCCTTACGTCAGTGGTCATAACATTTGCCATTACTTCCCCTGCAAGATTCAATCACCAGCACACAAAGCCATGCTTCACGCACAATGAAAGGCGAGTGCTTTTTGTCAGGCATTCTGCAGAGTGAATTGCATATAGAGTGACTCCGAGATAGCATTGTTTCTGGCTGCCATAAAAAATCTATTTAAGGCAAATCTAATCTTCATAATCTTCTCCCTCAGAGGTGGTGAACGGTGATGGGAAAGATTTCCATCCAAGTCCTGGGTGTCTGGTTGGCAGTGCACAGGGCTCGAGGATGTAGGAAATTGCTGGGAGCAGAGGATATTAAACTTCAATTTGAGAACACTGATAAGCACCGAATTGGTGATTTATTTAGGAATATTGTCAACTGAATCATACTTAACCACTGGACACAAGTATATTCATAAACACAACCCTCCCGCTTGCTTTACAATTCTATTTTTTTCTATATCTTCGATCTGAACTGCGGGGTAAATACTGTGTGTCCTCACACAAGTTAGAGATATGGTTTTGAACGAAGATAATTTTCCCAGCGATTAGTTGTGGTGTAGCCTAGCAACCATGGGTGGATGTGTGTGTGTGAGAAGGGAGATGGAGACAGAAAGCAAGAGGTAGCTTCCTATCTCTTCTGTTTCTCTTTTTCCTTTCTTTTTTTTTCCCCAGCTTAAACGCTTTTGCTGCTAAAGCCGCTCTGCACATTACTCCACCGTGCGTCATTTCTGAGCGTGTAAATGGACCGGTGTGCTTCACTAAGAGAAAGGGGGCCCTCCTAAGTCCGCAGCAGTGGATGAATTATTAATGGGTATAAATCCCAAACAGAGGGATGGGGCCGAGACTAATGTCCACTGGCATGAGTTCCGTAGAGATGGGCAACGTCTCAAGGATAGCCGGGCAGCCTGGCAGCTTCACACCGCTGTCAGCTGAGGACACTAGATCACTGCAGTGGCAGGGACACTCAAAAAAGATCATCCTCACCTCCGTGCTGCATTGTAAACATTAGCAGCAGAGTGTGCGTGTATGTGTGTGTGTGTGTGCGATCTTTTATTTTTCTTCTCGTGAGCTTGAAGTGTCCTCTCAGGGATTCTTTGAGGGATTAGTTTATGCACAGGGTTTAGGTTTAAGGTTAACTTCAGAAGAAGGATTAAGTTGCATTTGAAAGGTGGTGAAGAGGTCAAGGAGTGAATCTAACCAATTATGCGATATAAGAATAGTAATACGTAACGTATGAATGCAAACAGCTACTTCTTGTGGGTGTGAGTTTGACTGTAAACAATCAGCCATACATCTAGTTCTGCTTCTTTCTGTTTGTGCCTTACTTTGTGTTTGCCTACGAGTCACAATCGTGCAGAGGTGGGAGGGATGGGGAACCCTTTTTTGAAAAATCTGCTAAAAATGAAGGAAAATGAATTTTGCTACACCTGCTGTTTCTGTTAGTAGAAAAAGCACCGCTATATCCTCATTAATTGTCTCGGCACCTCGGGCTGCCAGAAGCAACCATTTACAGCCCGTCCTCATGACTCATCATAATGAAAAATCTTCACACCAGAAAGTCTGTAGTATTGAAAATAGGAAAAGTTTCATTGCAGAGTGAAATACCACTTGGAACAGTGGCTCACTTTTACAGAATGATAAGTGAAATAAAAGTGAAACTTACTGTGGATTAAAATGAAGTAATTAGCCAACTCGCAAACTTCGGTTGGAAGATAACATTTGCTAGAATTGGATCATTTGTCATCATCAGTTTCAGGAAAGTCTGAAAATGAATGCACGCAGTTTTTAGGAGGAAACGCTTCGGTTACTTTTATTGCAGTTTGTTTATGATATTAGACCTACATTCTTTTTAATACAGACCTTAATTATGTGAATAAATCCGGTAAATCTGGCACATAGATATGTAACCCTGGTGTATTACAATGCAGTCCAACGGTCTTGCAATAAATAAGTGTTGCATTTGTGTCCATCGACTTCATTATATAATTTATTACAATGCGGTGCAGTACAACACCAGAACAACGCACAGCCTAAAGTTTTCATAAAATGGTCTGAACACACACACACACAATTAACTGCAGTAAATAATTGTAAATCTGAATAATTTATCAGTGAATATGACAAACTTTAGCCCACTGGTTTTTCTACTTTACCACCTCACCCAGACTTTAGCTGATTTAGCTGTTTGTCAGACATTTTAGTTGAGTAACTGCTGATTTTGCAAGTGATTTCTGCTAAGACCGTCTTTTTGGGCTTGCAGTCTTCTCGCATGTGACACCGTTTCTCCTGGCCATCGGAAAGACAACTCTGTCTCATCGACTTCTGCAGTAAAGATATCACATGAAGTTACTACGTTAACATAGTGAACATGGCAAATATTACCTCCTAAACACCAACACGGTCACATTGTCGTTGTTAGCATGCTGTCAGCTTTAGCAATTAGCTTAGAGCACCACTGCAAAGCCTGTGGGAAGGCCTCACAGAGCCGTTGCTCATTTGGGACAAAGGGGAAAAATATATTCATGACCAATAAAGTATTCTTTGCAGTGCCACTGTGTGCATTGCATTAAGTTGCAGATTTTCTGGGTAGTATATGTACAGTATACAGTATATACTTTCAAAGCCCTGTGCCGTGCATTGTGCATCCTGGCCGTTCCATTAAATTTAGTATTGACAGGACAGACCTTGGTAACAAGGCAAACAGAGAAGCCAGCTGTGCCTTTGGGGAGGTTTGCTTATTAACAGGCAGGGAGTCAGAACACACACTGAGACACAGAGACAGGGATCACTATTGAGCTGTCTGTCACCAGGGAAATTGCTCCTGTCCATACACTGCAAAAAAAAAGAAAACCAGCCACCTCAACAAGCGATTTAGTCATTTCATCAGTCCTAAAAATCACGGCTCGACGAATGTGACCACCTGAAGAGAGGGTGAGGGGGGGACTTCTAATTCATCTCTTCATTCCATACTTTCTTCTTTTGTCCATCTGTCCGTCATACTCTACACAGTAGCTCAGGTGAAGTTGATGCAGATTTTCAAAATCACAAGTTTAAGTTTGCATCGTTAATTTTTGTGTTGTCTTTTAACTTTTCTTAATTTAGTCATTAAAACAGGATAACTGTGCTTTCAGTGCTTTTTGACAGGCTAATTAATTTTCTCTTCTTAACTTTAAATGTCTACAAATCAATTAGATTACTCTAGTGACAGGACAGTATCACCATAAAAACCCGAAACAAGTTGATGTACATCAGAATTAATTAGTGCGTCTTATGCATCTCAAACTTTCTACTTATTTTCATTATTTATCTGGATCCTCTACATGACGACTCTATAGGATGAAGTTCACTTAGCATTTTACATTAGTCATCACGCTGGGCCGGCATCGTAGGAGGAGAATAATGAAGCACATTGTTTGCACTGAGAAGTCTGAGATCTGTCACAGCAGGTGAGGCCCTTCCTTTCCAGCTGGTGCTAATGAAGCCTGCTAGGACTCTGTGGTTTTTCCTCTCCACTGTCAGAACGGGCTTTAGAGATTAAGTCACATAGAGATCCGGTTCTCTCTTCTTTTTTTTTTTTTTGTGTGTGTGAAGTGAAGTTACATAAGAACACGAGGGCCGAACCATGCGTCATCTACCCATTCCTCCTTACAGTCTGTAGGCATTTCCATGTGATTGCTCCTCTGAAATGGACCAGTGGACTGAAATGGAGCTTAATGTGCCGTCGACTTTATGGAATGTTAATCAGAGTACAATAAATGTTAGAATTAGAATTAGGATATGTTGTCATAAAAAAAAATAAACCAAAAAATTAAAAAAATAATATTGTTAATTTAACAGCATGTGTGGTGTAATCTTGGTAACAGTTTGATATACAGACCAGGGAAGCAGCCCATTATTATTTCTACTATCGGTTGATAAAAACAATGTAAGAAAATTGGGGAAAAAAATCATTTGTGCAAAATCACAGATTTCATCTTAAGCGTGTCTGTTTTGCCTGACATTGAAGAAGAACCTGAGTCAGCAAATGTGTGGTGCTCCTTGCTTTATAAATTACCAGCGACGCTTTGTTTTACAGGTCCAAAACCTGCTAGAAGGTTTCCTTGAAAGAACTATTACATTTGGAGCTAATATTAGGGAAAAGGTGCATTTCCTTGAAATAACTGCTCCATTTAAATCCAAGTAAACATTCACTCGTTATTTATTTGTTATCGGTGACTTTGTTTTCCATATTTGTTGAATTGTTTATATGCCTGTAGGAATTTCACATTTGTGTGATTGTCTGCTCAGTTGACCTGTTGTGCTCTGAGTAAAAGACAAAGGATGTGGTAGCAATTAATTAGAATTAAATAATTGCAGGTGTACTAATTGAACACTCTGTCTGTTTTCTCTATAATTAGTACCAAATTACACAGCTCTTTCAGGAAACTTTGCGGTAAATTATTTGGAAATCTATATTAAATGATTATTTACTTATCATAATTGTTTTGGATTAGTTTTCTGTCAGTCAACTAATCATGTGAGCACTTAAACAGAATGTCAAATACAGTCAGTCTTGTACGTCTTACATACTACTGCGTTCAGGCATCTTGCACAAGGTCATCTCATCCTTTTATTTGTCTTTTTATCAAGAATATCTTCTGCCTCAAGGGATCTGACTAACTATAAAGCTATGGTGGCTAATGGAGGTCTTACTACATTAAAGTGGGGTCTTCTGATTATAAAATGACTTTCATATGCTAGAGGTTCAGATTAGTGAGGTTTCAGTGCCAGTGAAACTGGGATAATGTCTCTAAAGGTTAATTTTTTTTATGTAGGTCTAGGTTTCACCAGCCTCTAAGCTCGGACAATGCGAGGCCCAGTTTTGTCACTCTCATGGTTTTGTCTGCTCCCAGTGAGGCCCTAGGTGCAGAGTGAAATGAATCTTGGGTAAAGGCTCAATTAAAAGGCGGGATCCTTCGGCATGCCGGAGGCACACTGCGGTCTCTCTGGTCTGAATAGAAAGTGTCAGGAGGCGCTAAAGCATTGAGCGGTGACCGTCAACTCAGACTGACAGCATGTCATCTCTCCTCTTTCAGCTTCACCAAGCAGTGCCCCCTTCTCAACGCCCCCGCTAATACAAACACACACACTAATACACATAATGCACATACCACATCCATATCCCCATCTGTACATACTGTACATACCAAACACACACAAGTAGAGCCTCCCACGCTTTAGCTTTGAGGCTTTTAGTAACTCTGGTGAGTAACTCATTGACTCAGACAAATATTATCATATTCTCTCTCTTGCTCACTCTCCTCTCCTGCTTACACACACTTATCCATGTAGCCCAGTGCACATAAAAGCATACACACACATTCACGCGCTTGCTCGGGAATGCACACTCTCACAGATGCATGTGTATGCACAGTCACAGAGTAATTAGTGGGTAGGAGTTCAGAGTCCTGGTGGTTTGTGGTCTGGTCGCAATAAAAAAAAAAACAAAAAACCACCCCTCCTGTTAGCCTCATTAATCTTGGTTTCTGCTCAGGGGACGTTAAACCAGCATCCCTTTTTTTCTTACCTGCAACTCAACATTGTCATCATTGTATGGTGATTACAGCAGCATGTCCCAGTATAAAAATGGCCTTGATGTGAAGAGGTTTTATCAGCCTCTCTGTTGAGCTGGGCGCTGGAAGAAACATAAGCGCTTTGTTAATACACTCATTCAGCGAGGTGAAAGTGTTTAAACGGTTGACCCAAATGTGCCCAACTAAAGCACCGTTAGAAAGAAAGCAGAGTGGATCTGATGGGGGTAAATAGCACAGTCGTTTCTAACACATGGACGTTGGGTGCGGTGGCATGCTGCCGAGCTGGGGCCATTTCTATTCAAATGACTGAAGTCACGTGTTTCAGGCCGTTTGCGCTTGGCTGAGCCCGGCACCCTGGTTTGGATCACCAATTTAAGGCCCCTGATTAGAATTCTGAAGTGGATCAGCGGATGATTCACCTTCCCTTGGCTCCAGCGTCAAGCTATGTATGTGTCTGCATGCCTTTCAGCAGCACACTGAGCTCAGTGCAGTAACTTGCAATATATATTGTCTTAGGAGGAGCTTATGTGTACAGTTATAAACTGGTAATCTACACAAACTTGTTTGTTTTCATTATGGTGACACATTTGGTGCTAAGCCATCGGTGCTCTGGTGTTTCTGAACTGGACTTCCCAGTACCTCCCCACTTGGCAGATGACTGGTGTGACATCGCTCTCCTGGAATGTTTTGGTAAACTGATTTAGTATCTACGTATCCGTCTTTTTTGTTTTTTGTCTGTCCTTACATGATGGCGTTGATCTCTCATGCACTGATCCTGAAGTCATGTTCTTTGCATTTGGCTGTTTTGACATGGGAGGAGATTACATTCACTTTTAGGCCGATTCTTGTATTTTTGAACCTTGTGTTTTTCAACTACTATTTTATGGTTGGCAGCAGGGCGAGGGCTTTAAAACAGCATTGAGACATTTGTGTTGCAAAATAAAATGGTAACGCTTTATCTGACAAGTGTAATTTCCCTGGAAGTTTTAGGAAAATCACACTGAAATCTGGCAGTAATCATAAGAAAAGTAGAGTGAGCCTTTTGAGACACTTGTTTTAGTTCGTTTAGTTAGTTGTATTGAGTTTATAAGATGTTGTTGAATTTACTTGAAATGATCAGTTGGGGGAATTAACAAGATAATCCTGCACCCGCTTTATTAACAACGATTCCTCAATAAAATTCATACAATCAGACAGCTTCAGAACCATAGATATGTATACAGCCTGGGAGAAATCCACCAATCAGAAGGCAACAGCAGCACTTCACAGAAGACATACATAAAAGGTCAATGAGCTCTTCTAATGGTAAACAAAAATAATAAAATGTAATGTCAGAAGAGAAACCACATGGATACATATCCTCTAAAATGATACCTCCATGTACAAGGCTAAATCAATACAATTACCATAGAAAAATACAGTGTCAAAGGATTAAATAAGCAGAAACATCTTATACAACAGGCGCATTTTTTTCAGTGTGAAATTGGTGTAACTCACTATGTGGAAATGACTGTGGAAATAGGACTGATTAATCAACCAACTGTTGACATCAGTTAATTATTTTAATTTCCAAACAAGCCACTGAAACCTAAAGCACAATATTTCCTGTACTCCACTGAATTTCCTGTAGCAGGCACCTAAACTGTTGAATCACTGTTGTAATGTCACTATTGCATTATAGATCCATCAGTGTTAGGGAAAAAAAAAAAAAAAAGGTTGCAGAACGTGCATTTATTCACACAAAAATTTTGCAGAGCATCACTTGAATAAAGGTAGACCACATAAACTCGATTACATAGTCCAGTGAACTAGGAGAAGTTACAGGAATCTATTCTGTCAAAGCTCGTAGCTGTGAAATGTATTTTATGAGAGGAGAATACATTTGCTCATGTTTTGTCAGTCTTTCCCAGTTCGGCCCTATAATTGCAGATGTGCATTGTGAATGTCAGAATTATTCAGCCGGTACTGACCCGACCGCTAGGACTGCGTCGTCAATAATTGATGCCTTCAGACATAATCGGTATTAATATACTCGCTGGCACAGTATTATATTTTACCCAAATTTATTTTAAGGCCATTAAATTTTTCTATCTCTCATTCTAAAATAGCCTGGCATTTGTTAAACAGCTCGCAGATGGATGCCTGCCAAAGTTGCTTCATATCTCAGTTGGATAGAGCTGATGGAAAACTGGTTCACTGCTGTTGTGCTGCTGTAAACGAAGTAACAGCACATCATTTCTGGAGACGTTTAAATCTTATAAGACTTTGTTTTATTCCAATTTGCGATTCATTAAATCATTTGTCTTAACCCCATAATCACAGCTTCTTCTTACTTTGTTCAGTTTTATGTAGTATTTTGTTTTTTTGCAAATGGCCTGTTGACTTTTGTCCATCTATTCACCAAACTTATTACTAATATCGGTGTGAATTAGAGTTGTTTGACAGTGAACTAATGGCTGTGACCAACACAGAAAAAAAACTCTTACACTCAGAGTTGAGAAAATAGCAAAAGAAAAGAAAACGGAGACACTGACAATTCCTGTTGCATCAAAGCAGCTACATCAGGTGAAACCATATTTTTTACTTTTCTATCAAGATTTAGGCTTGATATCATCATCCACGCTGTGGACTGAAGACTTGTTGTTGGTATTCAACTGATAATTTCTCTGACCCACAATCCTCTTTGGTTACCCAGCAACAGGCTGACTGACGACGTCCCCCAGGAGGGAGATTTGGTTTAGGAAGCAGGAGAAACAGGGGGAGGCTGGCCTATGGCAAGAGACTGAGAGAAAAAGAGAGAGATGCTATCTTTTATCAAGTATGGCTGTATGAGCCAACCGGCACCAACTTTATCTAATACAGGTGCCGCAGGATGCCTCCCGGTCAGCTGCTGCACGAGCAACAGAGAAGTATGGCAGAAAAAAAAAAAAATCATGCACTGTACCTAACATGAGAAAAAAATATAGGGCAAAGGCAGCTTGGCAAGAACCTGTCGGTGATCTTCAGTAAAAGACCATTAACGTTCCACAGCTCAATATTCTTTGTGTTGGAATTTCATGTTACGAAAAAAGTTTTTCACGCGGTACACCTGTAATTTCTCTTTCTGCTCCCAAGGTAATTTTGGCAGCGTGAATGCATCACCTGCTTGAGGGTAATGTGTTGCAACATGAAACAAAATGCAGACTGTGATCTGGAGGGAGGTCTGCTCTATGTGCACCTTTTCATACCTGCGAACAACACACAACCACTGCTCCGTATCAAATATGTAGTATGGAAATAGTACAACGAACGCTGATCGTGTGCGTGCAAGGCTGACTTTTATCTTGTTATCCTTGACCATGTGTTGGTGGAAGACAAATAGTTGACTTTCACCATTACATATGCTGGATTCAAATCGTCTTCACGCACGAGGGACGATGCATGTATGTAATGCAGCATCGCTGTCTTTAATTTTTTATCTTTCATCAATAAGAGCCTCAGTGTTTACTGTTCACTTTCCTGAGACCATATCAGAAACTGTATAAAGTTACAGCTAATGGGAACCGAACATTTCCTACTTGTGCTGCTTCGCATCAAGAGGGTTCAACTGGTGAAAGTGCTCATTATGGGGTAGAATGGCTCCTGTCAGTGTTAAGTGATTATATATTATATTATTGGATTGTCATTACTGATGCATTTGTGTGCGAGCTGATTTGTACTGCTACTGCTACTTCATACACTCTGCATTGTATTATAGCTACTAGTATGTTTTGTAAATGTAAAATCATGTTCTGCAAAGTAGCCAGTAACTACAACAGCAGTCAGACATATGTAATGTGGAGCAAAAAGTACAGTGTTTCCCTCTGAAATGTTGTGTAGAAGAAGTGTAACGTGGCATCAAATGGAAATACTCGAGTACAAGTACGTCAGAATTGTACTTCAGTACGAAACTTGAGTTACCGTACTTCGTTACATTCCTCCACTGCCTGCACGTATACGTTTTTTTGGCAGTATCTTTATGGAGATTGAAAAACTGCGTTCTGTGTTTGTGCACATCAGAATAACGATTGATTTTAAGTCATGCACACATGAAGAAAACCTAAAAATATTTGATGATGTCTGCATCCGCAGGAATTCACAAGCAGACATCTTTATTGATGTGTGCACCTTTTCCATTGTTGCGGCTGCCCCAGCACAGACATCGATTCTAAATTCACCCCGCAGACGACTGAGAATCGATCCCCTTTTTGTGTCGCCTAGATCTTCTGCCAAGTACAAACCTGGCGAATGTCTCCCTTTCAGATGAGAGAAAACGACTTTGTGTTCTGAGAAAAAAAAAAAAGCACACCAACACTGAAGGCAGAATGTTTTTTTTTCCTCTTTTTTTTTTGTCTATGGTTCAGCACCCTAATTGAATTTTTTAATAACGTTCACCAAAAGAGGAGAAGGTAGTTTGCTCCCTCTCAACTGAGCCTCACTTCTGGATTTACAAGGCATTAACATTCTGGAGAGAATGGGCTGCTCTCCGTTGAGAGGAAGGAAAAAAAAACATTGTCAGGAAGCAATTGTCTGTAAATGAATGGCAGGGTCACCCACCACAGTAAAATGTTAATGAGGAACAGTACACTGGTTCAGAATGCAGGAGGGCTTGAAAGAGGCAGTCTTGAATACAACACGCCACGGTAATTGAGGCGTACTCTCCTTGCCACAACCACTGAAAACAAACAGTATCAAAACATATGGCAATGTGGTCCCAGTTTGAAATTGTTTTCCTTACGGAGCCACTTCCATAATAAGGTTCATGTGTCGACAAATAACATTTATATTTTAGCATTTAAACTTTCACTCTCCTCTGGAGTAGCTTGCTGAAGGCTGTAGTGCCGTGACAGAAGACAGCTGAGATTTCAGCTTAGTAGAGAGGAGAGACACGAGGGCAGAGTTCAAAGCCGCTATGCTCCGACAAAAGATGTAAACATATGTGTACCCACAACATTCATATGTATGACAGAAATACCACAAAAGAACAGGCAGGACGGAAGCCTTTCCTGGAAACAACACATTTATAGTGCTCATTGGGTTTTCTGTGAGATTTCACCTGGCAAGGCTATATGATGTAAACATCTCATGTGAAGGCTGTGTATTCTGAAGGACAAATTCACTGAAATGTCACGTCATAGCTCAGGTAAGGAGGTGTCATTGCAAGTTGTTTGATCAGCACTTGACGGACACGTTATAGAAACAGCGCGACCTTTCTGCTTCTCTATCAGCAGTTTGTGGAGGTGGTACACAACTCGGTTGCACGCATCCACTTTGCAGATACTGTCCTTATAGAGGGGTTCCCGAGCCTTATCACTTCAGAGTGTACTGAATTTTAGTTTCATATTAGGATGAAGTTAGACTTTTTCTATCTTGATGAAGGTGTTGCTTCTCAGTGTTGCCACCTCGGTGAGAATATAACTAAAACCTGCAGCTGCCTCAGTAAATCTGTAGAAAGGAATTAAAATAAACACGCTGGTAGAACAGCCGTGGATCATAGAAATACAGAGCAATTTTCAGAAAAAGGACAGTGTTTTCCTGACGTAAATAATGATCTAGTAAGTAGACAAACTAAAAGGAAAGAGATGAAAAGGACGTTTGAGACCAATTACAAGCAGGGAGGAGGAAAAAGGATGTGAATCAGTAGGTATATTGTGACAGCAGTTCCACATTTTTCACCTGTTTTTTTTTTTGGGTCTATAACACAAAACAGGAGCAGACTGTAGGTGATCACAAGAGTGAGTTTGGAGAATTAATACTTGAAAGACCAGCGAAAGAAAAAAAAAAAATCAAGTGGTAGCAGCTTGTTTCTGAAAAGCACTGAATCAAGGACGATGTGGTATAGAATAAGGCGCTCAAGAACAGACCGTTACACGCTATGCTCATAAAGCTGGAACTCATAATAAGTTCCCAGATGCCTGTGGATCTGCACACTGACTGCTTTCTTAAATGGGTCATAACCACTTACTTTAACATTACTTTGTTATTGTAGTACATATATAATGAATTAGCTTCTGTTTTTGTTTCACCTTGTAGACAGTGAGGCATCATAGTGAATAATTGCAAGGACTACATTATTAACTTGCCATTACTTACATACGCTACTTGCATTTGTGTGCCAGCTCAAATGAAGTGAACCACCAAAAATAGCTGAGTTTTTACTGTCGACTGAATCAGGAATGACACAAGCTGGGAACATGAAAATTCTCCAAAAACAACAGCAGCACAGAAAAGGACAGGTCAGAGGAAAAGCAAAGTTCCTCAGGCTCTCTTAGGCAGGGCAAGGAGACCAGTGAGAGAAGTTGTATTAAAAGCCTTTCTTTAGCTGAGGATATTGTTTGAAGCTCCAGCAGGTTTTGGACCTCACAGGGTCTTCATCAGGGGCAGAAATAGTAAAAACAGTTTCCTACATCTGATGAAGTTGCTCCTTACACATTCTGTAACTGTTCTCGGATGCGTGTGCAATACAATGTCCTTTAGATAATTCTTAAATAAATGTATTTCTTTTCCATTTATAAGACTTCTAATTATCACTTCTCATGGATTCATGTGTCCTGAAACATTTCCCTCAAATTAAATCAGGACTTGTTCTTCCCTCAGTTTTATGCTAATCAGGATGAGGCAATCGTACCCTTGTAGATTGTTCACTCACCTGACTCGTGATTGCCTGAGACGCGGCGCATAGTTCACAAAGTCAAACTCGTGGAATGCAACACAAGTTACTTCTCCCGCAGGGTCTGACATCTGTGCACAGCCGAAAAAAAAGGAAAAATAGACTCTCCTAGGAATAATGTCTGCTTAGGCTTTTAGTTTTTCTTATCATGATGGTGTAAAAGGAAAATTAATTGCTGCACGTCTCTGTAGCCTTTTGGCTGAGATTCTTTCCACCGGGTAACCATGTTTTTCACATAGCAGCTGAACAAACTAAAAACTTTGCACCATGTGCAGCACCTAACTCACAAGTCATTGGCCTTCGTTACCTGGGGCTGGATGCTGTACCTGGAAAATGATGAATGTATGAATGCAACACAATGGTGAGGTTTGTAGAGAAAAACTGCAGGACTGCTGTAATCCCACGACATTTTTTCATCCATTAGCCTTTTTTTTTATTGGAGAAGCTGTGAAATAACAAATGAAAGTCCAGTTTCCATTATATATATGATGTGAATCTTGGTACCGAACACCAGGACGTGTTGTGCTTGTTCTGACTCTTCAGGTCAGTTTCCCCAAATATGTCTGCCCTGAGCATACACCATGGTTCACCGAATCCCTTCACCCGCTACACTGCCGCTGTGGTTTAGGGTTTTTCTCATAGCAGTACACTTCCCCAGTGTACTCTACCAATAACTGTGAAATGTTCTCTAAGGTACAGTATATAGCATGTTAATTGTAAAACCCTGAGGTGGAGGTTTTCGGAGTGAAATCAATCATTTTCCAAAAACCAGTTATTCAAATGTGCTTGCACTTAATGAACGTGATATCTATCATCTGTGGCTCATTAGGTTCCACATAAGCACAGTCCATCATAGACACATATTTAGATGATTCATGTCCTCGTCAAATGGGCAGTGCGTCGTTATCTTCGCGGGATAGTTTTCTATACTCTGCGACACAGATGATAATATGATCCTAAATTAGACAGCACTGAGTCTGAGGCCGCCTCACTCAGTGTCTTTATAATTACCGCAGTCAAAAACTATAACATTAGTCAAAAACAGATCTCAGGAGTCATTTCATAATGGCAGGTTGACTTGATTTGTTGTCATTTTTAGTAGAGCAAATTTATTATAAGGTCTTCTTTTAAAACAAAACTTCAGCTCATGCTGATCAGGATTATCAACATAAAGTTACAGTGCAGTTACATGCATATATATGTAACCCACCACACACACAAAAACAAAGAACGAAATAAATAAATAATAGTTAAAGTAAATAATTGTGTTAAAGACCAAGATTTGTCTCTTCCGACCCATGTACCTAACAATTTCAGTAGTTACATCACCTCCCTGATCCACTGGGTATGAGTCAGAGGACTGCTTCCCTTCCAATTAAGCAATACAAGACGGCGGCCGAGCTGCAATGCAAATGCTATTGCATTTTTATGGAGGCAGGAAAGCCCTTTCCCATCCTTGACTACTCCAAAAATTGCTGTTTAAGGATTAGGGGATATCGTTTCGCTGCCTTTTGCTGAAAGCGATTTAAAAACAGAAGTCCAAAAAATTTGTCTGGGGACTGGCACGGCCCAAACTATGGAAACTGGGGAATACTTACAGCTACATCTTTAGAGAAATAAAGGTCAGCACGATAGCATCAGCAAACTCGTTTGGTTATTTTCCCTACATAAATCAGATTCATTCAGCTTGGTTTCACACCACATTTTCCCCGTGGTCATCCACGCCCTCCCTGCAGTCGCTCTATTCCCCCTCAGAGAACCCCACCCCCCAGTTTAAGAAGAACTGCTTTATACAGGGCTAAATATGTTGCGTAATGACTCCATCTCTGTATTTAAAGCACAGACATGAGAATAGTATCATACTCTATGCTGAAACTGAGATAATGCAGGTTTATCAACCTGGAGACATGAGCAAATTTTGTTTTACATATAAAGGTGGGTCACGAGAGTTGAGGTGGGCTTTTGCCCCCACGATCACAACAACCCCACTCCACACGTTATTCAGTGTGTATTGGAGGAGACACTGGAGAGCTGGTCAGGTTGTAAGTGCTTTGGTCTGTAGTGTGCGCCATGACCCCTGGCAGGGCCTATTAGAGGAAATGTCTCTGTGGTCTACATGCCTCCAACCTCTCTGGCAGCCACCGAGCAACATCAATTACACCCACAGCAGCTCCAGCCTATAGCTACACTAGTATATTGCCATCACCACAGGGGTAATTGGTCCACTATATACTTCCAATTCCGAGCAAGTCGCAGCCTATTTTTCCAGTCAGTCAACATTGGTCCATGTTAAAATTGTTATTATAGCCTGTGGCTTCACTATGGGGTCCTGAGATTGAACAAGAAGGGGGGAGGAGCAGAATACTGTACCAGCAGTGATCACAGAGATCAGTTTTGAGATACTGATGCATGTAGGACTGATGCAGTTTCTGTTTTGGCTCATGAAAAGCTTTTATCAGCTGTGAATCAGCGCATGCAGCACAGTTGACTCAAGTAATGAGGAGTGTTTTTTTTTTTTTTTTTCCCTTCGCTTATTCCTCTGAGATGGACGTACATGCATGATGCGTCTCAACCCCCGCGGCGAGTGTGACTTAAATGTCCTCCTCTGCAGTGATGCACACATAAACTGTTGTTGGGATTGGACCTGTGACCTTTTCATTCACAAGACAGTCTCTCTCCCCACCAGGCCAAAGCTGCCGCTTAAAGTGACCGGACAGACAGGATGACAACAATAATTAACTCCATTTATTACAGAGTCCAGGATAATGTAAATGTCTCGTGTCATTTCTGTTTGGAATCCTTAACTTGACTGATATTAGTCATGACAGCAAGAGTGCACACACACACACACACACACACACACACACGCACTCTAACACCACACAGCCACACACTTGAATGCTTAATGCCAAACACACGTGCGATGAAATTATGCAGACATGCATACACTCTTTTTTTTTTAATTCAATTTAATTCAATGAGGCTTTATGGGCATGACATTTTGATTAGATTAAATGTTGCCACAGCTCAAACACTCAGTAAACAGAGTCACAGGGAGATAATAAATGCAGTGATTCCCACACATAGGCTCTACTTGAGAAGCTCACCCAGGCATACGAAGACCTAACCATATAGATAAAATCACCTGGTTTCAGCTTCGATAGATTTTACATTCGATTGGCTTTTTCACTTCTTTCACACACCTGGCCACACACCTGTCTGAGTTGGGTGCACTGCAGTAACTAAATGGGGACTAGAGGCTTCTCAGGTGTTTAGGGAACGTTGGCAAATTACAGCATCCACCAATAGTCTGCCTGTGAGGCGTTTAGGGGACATCTGTAAATTTTAGCATGTTACATAAAATAACCCGGGTCGCACCCTCCCCCTCTACACTGCATGAGTCTCTGGATGCACATTGGACACACTAAGTATATTCTCAACTTGTGGGAAACACTGAAATAAATACAATAAATACTCATATTTACCAGCACATGCAAGCATATACACATCTACAATAAAGCTACACATATGCATGCATGCATACAAAATAAAAAATAAAAAAAAAATCACTGTGTGTGTCCGCTGTGGGTGTTTGTGTGTGTCGGCTCAGTGTGGATTGTGCAGCAGATGAAAGGTCAGTGGAAGTACATCCCAGCCCAAAGCGCTCTATGTGGTGTACATTCAAAATGACAAGGAGCGCAAGAGCCACACACCAACACACACACACACACACCTGAACAGAAAGATTTTCACACATTCAAAAGGCAGCTCCAGAATGCAGATGTGTACCACACACAGACAGATGTATTCAAGAAGAAAATATGAACACAGAGCTGTGTACCCTGCACCACAAAAAGACAAAGACAGACACATGCAGAAACACACATGCACACACGGGTACACACATACAGAATCACCAGGCCCTCTGGCTGAGGCACTGGGGCCAATTAGGATGCCAAGGCCAATGCATCATCTGAGGGAGCCAGCTGTCTGTGGGCTGCCCTGATGTGGCTGTCCTCACTGTGCTCTGTAAGCCCTGTCTGCTCCTGGGGGTCTGGACCAGATCTGACACACACACAGGCAATCTCTCTCTCCCTTTCTCTGACTCTCAAGAAACAGGAGACCTGCAACACGCAACAGGTTAACTGGTTGGCTCGTGCAGCCATTGCAATCCCATTTCCTTCTTTTAATCATTAATGCAACCCCCATGTTGCATTTTTAAACATTAAACAAGAGCATGGTCGAGATGATCTGTATCTTCTTCCTTGCTGCAGCAGTGTTGTTAGTGGTGATGTTTTTCAGAAGTAAGACTTCATTTCTCATGAGTAATGTTGCAGCTTCTCCAAGTAAAATTTTCTTTCTTTGGCCGTAGTGAACTGGGTAAGCATGTGCGAAATCTTCTTGTTTTTCTCTCCATTTTCCCTGACTTTGCGTCTCTCTCATTCCACCATCTGCCGCTGTAAAATCTTGAAATCTTTGTCTCTGTTTGTGCTGGATAAACAGCACCGACCCAGTGGCGCATAAAGCAAAATTCATTATAGAGGCTGGAAGAATCTGCCAAGTCCAACAGTTTCCTTTTGCTTTTGGTGATTATAATAATGTCTCAAAATATATAGAAGTCACATCATCACACATGCAAAGTTTAAGAAAACACTGAATATACACAGAGGACTTCAGTCTAAATGAATCACATATACTTATAGAAGTGACTCTGATCAGAGAGAGACTGTCATACCCTTTATATTGTCTCTTTTTTTTCAAGACTAAGACACAGTTGACGTGCAGCAGAGTCCAGTTAAGTGCTCGACCTTGACCATCTGCTGGATGGGAAAAGGGCTGACGTCTCCCAGAGGACAGACAGAGGTGCTGCTGAGGGTGAAGGAGAAAGAGAAACCAAACAGACTGACAAGAAAGTAGGGCAAATGCAGTTTGATATTAAGGACAGTTTGACATGTGAAAGTTAAATATTTTACATTACTTAAAATTCTAGATGTAGCTCTTCTTCATACCAAGGATTAATATGCATTTTGTTGGTACAGAAGTTAAAGGATAAGATGCGGTCATCCAAACTGTTCTTAGAGCTAAGCAGCTACATACTATTCATTACAAATAACCTGATAATAGATTTTAAAATAGGACAGAGATAAAGGCAGCACCATACTTGAAAGATTTTGAGAGAGATTTTCAAATCTCAGTTGAAATGTATTTGAAAATCTCTGCCTAATAAAAAAGTGGCAGCAAGTGGAGACGGTCACAGTGAAATTATTTGAAACCAGGAGATATAATGTAAGTCTCCTTGATCTTGAATTACACATGAATCCTAGAAATGCAGCCCTGCTGTAAAAGAAGGATCAGTCCACTTATAACATCCACAAAATAATTAGTTATTTATCGTTTGTGTTGTTTTTTCAGTTGCATTACATTTGCGAGTTCCTTCCAGAAACAAACGATTCTATTCATAATGTGCCAGCAAGAGAAAAAAATTCTGGACATCTGACAGTGACTATGGAGGCGACTTCGCAGTTTCAATGATGCCACCCGGGGTAGCTATGAGGGGATATGGGCACTTTTTCCTGTTAATAACTGTTAGCACTACAGCGAAATCATTTGGGTGTAAAAGCTCAGACAAGCGTTCTGTGAGCCAACAAAGTGCAGGCACCAATTAATTGTCAGTGGAATAGTTCCAGGTTTTGTCACAGATCACAGGATTTCTTGCCCAGTTTCTTGATTTAGCAGACATTTGTTCATTTTAGCAATTAGAATTTAAACTCCCACATCATACAACCAATATACTGTATATGCTCTTTTTTTCTTCTTATATGTTTTCGACACGCAAGAAGAGTGACCCGATGCCACAAGAGGTTTTGCTTCGATTAAAGTTTATCTTAATCACAGGGCGTGTGTGTTTGAGCAGAAATGGATTTTCGTCGTGGTACGGAGAGAAAGCAGTGCAGACATTAGCTACTGTGGGTGCGACACAAGTTCCTCTTGAGAGCAAACAACGCGGAGGCCTGTTGCAGGGGATGATAATTGAATGAAATAGAGATTGGATTCGAAGCTCCTGTCACTGCCAGACACATTGGCAGGTTGATGACTCATCGCCCCAGGCCCCCAGGGTCTGGCTGGTGAGAAAGAAACAGCCTGTTTGGAAGGCTCTGTGCTTTTGCCTTTAAACAACTGTCCTGCTCGGAGCAGGTGGGATTTAACTACACATGGACAGTCATATTTTTATCCAGCACAAACACCAGTGTGCGATCTTTCCTTCTCCTCGTAAATATGCAGATACTCTCACAAACTGAGGCTTTCAGTTAAAAATAAGTATATGTACACACACACACACACACACACTCAAACTCGCACACTGAGCAAAAACAAAGGAGGGAATGGGAACCCTTTCAGTTTTAATTAGTCACTGCTGCTGTGTTTTGGAGGCGGTGCAGGGGTCAACAGTAATTGGGTTGTTTTCATATAGAGGCATTCAGAGCAGAACGGAGGGATATGGGTCACAGCGAAGTGATCCCTGAATCCCACTGCCTGCTTTCCGCCCTCTCTTCCTGCCGCCCCCCTCCTCCTCCTCCCCCTCCTCCTCTGCCTCCTCCTCCTCCTCCTCTTCTTCTTCTGCTACCCCCATCCGCCCTGGCACTGGTGCGTTCGCTGAAAAGACTTGTGGATCCTGGCAGGCCTGGCAACTGGAGAGGGGCCACGGCACCACCCTCCCAGCGCAGCTCCAAGTCAGTTCTCACCAAGACCAAATGGAGGAATCTGGAGAGCTCGACCGTGCCATGAAAGAACAGGCTTCTGGGAACATGTCTGGGAAAATAGAAGGAGGCGAAGACTCAGAATGAGGCGGTGGAATCACAGTCCCTGGAAGAAATGCCAGGATTTTCTTCACCACCAAAACCAGGAGCGCCAAAGTGTGGAGTGCCAAGCCAAACTGAGAGAAGCCAGCTTAGGAACGTAGAGAGTGAGATGATAGAAACGGTAAGACGACGGAAATGATTCAGTAAGAGCACTGCTGTGGAGGATAGACACCATCCAGATGGTCAGCTCAGTGGCTTTCAATAAATTATTTATCAGCTTCTTTCAACGTATGACGCCCGAAGCATAAAACTTTATTTTTGCTTCGTATTCGTGGATCAAACATGAAGAATGAGTAATCTTATGCACACTTGTTTTATGACAATTGCATCACTTTAATATGGAGATTTAGCATCAATTACACACAAATACATAATGAATGTGCATAGGCTCTCCACGCAGTGAAGTGCCTTTAAGGGGTAATACGATACAGCGGGGACAATGGCAGTGGAGTTTTCCAAGCTGATTGCACTAGGCAGGTTGGAGTGCTATCAGAGTGATGTTGGAAGGGCCACTTTCTGACAGACGTGCATTAAGATGAAATGGCCTTGAAGGGCTCTGATATTGCACGGCTGGTCGTGATAAATTATAAAACCAAGAAGCTGCCAGGTTAAGGTCTCTGCAGGGGTACCTCTCATGTACAGTTGGTTAGTGCGTTATTGTATAATTGCATTATTATTTATATATTCTTCATTGACTTGCTGTTTTGGGGTTTTTACTTTGGGTTTGTCACTGAAAAAGACAAGTGGAGAAGATCAGTTAAATCTAATATTTACACAGATTTTATGCCCCCATTCTCCAAAAATTTCGTACCTTTTGATTTTATTAATCACCTTTTCAAATCCAAAAACACAAGAACAGAAATGTGCGGAACAGTGTGTTTCAGTCTGCTCCAACATGAGCCACTAGATTAGGTCACATCGCTAAAGAAATTTATCAACAGTAGTAATTTATCCTTACCTTCCAGGGGAACTGTTCATGTGCAGTGCTATAGTGAAAAGCTGGTTTGGGTTTAATAATTAATAATGAATTTTCCATTTGGTCTTTAATAGTCTGTTAGCACCAAGACAACTTGAATCTGTGTTTGAAAAATAAAAATGGAAAGTAAATACCCCTGTTCACAGATTCACTTGTACATAACACTCAACACATGCTGCATTCAGTTCCAGGACAGTAAACAGGGTTTGCCACAGCACAGCAGTGCTCCTTGCCTTCTTACAGCTGGAAAACACACATCAGTCCTTGCCAGGGATTTAACATCTTAAACATCTTTCTCCTCACTGGTTCTCCTCTCTAATTCAAAGCCAAACTACCTCCACAACATCCTCACATCTCTCAGCAGCATTGGCATCCCCTCTCTTGGGTGCTTTATTTCACTTCCAGCATCCACATCAAATTATTTGGAATATTATGTCTGCACAAAGCCACCCAAAGAAAAATCCCATTGCAGACGGCCAGATTTCAGTTTCACAGGAAACAGAGAAAAACTAGAGGAGCACAAGTGATTTTCGCATTCTGCCGTGGCTCACGCTTTGAATCATCATTAGTGTGATTAATTTTCCCTCCAGTCCTACAATCCTCATCGGTGATTCCCCTTCAACACTTTGGCCACGCTCCGGAGAAGTGACAAATGTGTTCCCATGGAAACAGACCTGTCAAGCCATTGTCACCGCTGGCCTGTCACATGAAATCCAGCTCTGCCAGAGAGGAACCAGCTGGTGACCTGACTGATCTCACATCAGTACAACAGTGTGATTTTTGACAACCGAGTTGCTTTTAAACTGCGTGTGAGCTCTCGCTGTCATTGCCGGACACATGCATGAAACGGTTTCTTTTGGTCTCTTTGCCTCTCAGCCTCCCTTTTCCCGCTCTGTCTCTGTCTATCTCTCATCATACATCTCTTCTTTTTTCTTTTTCTCCTACGGTTTGTCTTCTACAAAGGCTCAGCGCATATCTCTTCGATGACACTGGCCAGTTGAAATACAGCTGCCTTAGGGGGGGCAAAAGTTTTTCTATCCTATTCGGCCAAAATGGTCAAGAAATGACTTCGTTCACATGGCTCAAAAAAAAAAAGCTCAGAAAGTTCCCAGTGATCAGAAAGAAGGTAAAGGATATGAGAGACAAATAAATCTTTTACTTTGCCGAAATTTTCCAACCCCACTGGGGAAAAAAAGTAATTCCCTTACAAGTGAGTCACTGTGGACAACTACAAGTATTAATTACTGTATAGAGTTGGTGTAATTCACAAAAGTATGTACTGTAATTTAGTCCTTTCTCCCCTCACAGTGTAACTGAATAATGTGACTTCAGACTATAAAACAAATTGGATGCACTTAAGAGAAAAAGTTTTGCTCTGTTGGCCTTGTGAAGGCAACGTTACCTGGAAGTGGTAGTTTCATAGAAACAATCAGTCCTTTGAAGGAAACACCTTTAATACTAAACTGCTTGAAAAGGAAGTCGGTTCCTAGTAGATTATATTTTAACATTATGTGTACAATTTCATTATTAAAGGAGTAGTAATAGTTGCCAAATGCACTTATGTAGCTTATGTTGTGTAAAGCTGGAGCTTAGAGGCAATTAGCTCAGCATTAAGCTGAATGACAGCATAATAAAAGAACTACCTGGCTCTGTCCAAAGTTTAAAAAAAAAAAAAAAAAAAAACTACTCTTACCAACGCCTCTAAAGCTGACTAATTAAAATGATGGATCTTGTTTGAAAATCCCTGCACAAACAGAAATGTAAAAATGACATTTAGGGGTCTCCAGGAGTTATGTGCTGTGACTGTTTCTTGGTGAACAACAGCTGGGTGTGACTTTCCAGAGTCTTGTTAACACAGTGAGGTTGCTAGCCAACCAGCAGAGACGCTGCACAAAGGCGCTCGGGAGACTGATAAAATGTTCATTAAGAAAAATGAATAACTCATTCTAAAACAACGAATTGCATTTGTGCAGTATTTTTACATTACTCTTTCTGCAAGCATTAAACAATATACAGTATATTTTGTTCCTACCCTCGGATACGACCCATAGGAACGTACCAGCTGCAGGCATACTGGACCTTTGTCGTCATAGTAACAATAGTAAACACGTGGTTAAGATGGTGCAACAATCATGGTTTGGTTAGTTTTGAGGTTCATCATCATAGTTACAGTAATAAATATATAGGTAAGGTTATCGAATGGTCGTGGATAGACGTATGGAAGACATGTACATATGGGCTGTAATAAGCTGCTTGCTCATAGGTGTTGGTGGTTGTATGTTTGAAGCTTGGACAGAGCCAGGCTAGCTGTTGTGGTATTGTACTTTGAAGAGCATGAAGATGTTTTGTTTTTTTTAAAAACCTTTAATTCATCTGGCTAAAATCATGGCAATAAAGTTAAGCAGCCCTCATGTGCACAAAATAATGACAGACAGAATTATTCAAACTGTATGCAGTGCAGGCTTGAGGATGAACACATGCGGTAAACGTGACAAAGGCATAATGAAAGCAGGGGCAGCAGTTTGGTTTCTAACAAGCTTTATTGAGCAGGTAAAACATGTTGATTAGCTTCAGGTTCCTGTGTTTTCTGACTTCATCACAGCAGTAGGCAGCAGTTTAAGCGCTAAAGAATGCCTGTCGTGATATGAACACCTCTTTCCATCTGCTACTGTTTTAATCAGTCTTATTGTGCAGTGTCTGTAGGCTGTTTATCTGTGGCTAACTGAGTCTGCCCACAGCTCAGCTCAGTGAAGTGCATCCAACACGTCGACCTCGCTCCCCTCTCGTCTTAATCCAACCCTCAGTGTGAACGTTCCCCTGATTAGACATGGCTCTCAACATACGTGTCTTTGCTTTCACATGGTGGGAGGAGGCAAATCAATAGTCTCACAAAAACTGTCTCTGGATTGTAGAAATAAAGGCTCCAGTGAGTCGTGTGTGTGTGAGTGTGTGTGTGTGGGTCAGGTGCCATTTGTTGTGAAATTTCTTTTCCTCAAAATACAGTCAGGACTTGAGAATACATAGGCCAGCTTCCCTTTCCATGTTAGCGACTTTCAAAGAGACAAATATTGATGAAAGAGTTACATAACTCTGTTCTTCCTCTCCTCAGCTCTCTGTTATCTTTTTCTCTTTTCCCAAAACAGTTCATTAAAAAAAAAATCTAATCTTCAACTAAACCAAGTGCTACTGACACTGGTGAAATCCTGCTTTTTATTGTAATGCATGTGCTGTATGCACCCGCTGCTGCATCTGCTAGACTTCTGCTCCTCAATAGGTGATAAACTGATTAGAAATATCTACATGAATTATTAATGGGACATTTTTGGAAGATTGTTCATATTTGAGGTGTCACAAAGCTCAAGGAGTGTTTTGACAAATAATCATGAGGCAAATTTAAATACGTCTCTTAAATTTTCTGTGCAGTGTACAGGGAAAATCGACTCCTGTAGCTGCAGAACTAACCAATGCAGGCTGATGTAAATCTTTATAAGATGCATAAAATGAGAGAAAATGATCACACAGATGCAAGTTATACAACTTAATCGAGTACTTTTCTGGTCTACATTTCCTTATGGTGATGGAGGGCTAGAGGTCATAGTTTACACACCATTTTACTGCCCCCTGCACGACTTGGAAGAGATAGATGCAGCTCGACAGTGGCTATCAGGGCTCTGTCTGTGAACTGTGGTGGACTTGGCCACAGACAGAGGACTCGGGACATATTGCTTTGGTTAATGACTGGTGACACTTGCAAGATTTGTGATCTTTGAAGGTCGTGCCCCTGCTGAAGTCACACAAGGAGGGGAATAAGTCGTGGGCTGATCCCTGCTGAAAGCTGCAGGAACGGACATCGTCGTGATTCATCTCTGTCTCATCGCTCCTGCTGCTGGGAGCTTCCATGGACGGACGCTCTCTGTGACACCTCCTTCACTGGCCAGCTCTCAGCCGGTGACAGGAGCCATGTGCTAAAATGCAGGCTAGTGTGGTAGAAATGGAAGCACTCTGTCTTCCTCTGCACAGCTCAGACAAGTGTTTTATAAAGTGTAAGTGTGAAAGCACTGGTTCGCTATTCCTGTTTATTACAGCTGGGGTCTTATTTTTGTAGTTTTGACCTTCGTTACCTTTGACAATAATAGTATGGTGGTCAATTTTACTTCAAGGTTCAAATAAGCTGTGATATATGATATTTTCCTCTTTATGAATAGACGAAAACCAACAATCTACTGATCCTGTTAACAAGTAATGTCTGTGTGGCCAAAGCCTTACGTTCTCTGTGCCGTTATAGTGCCGTTTTTGTTTGAAACACATCAGTGAGCCACACCATTTTAATGGTATATGCACTGAATATACTCACTAGATACATACTGCTCAGTAGTTTTCCAAAAACTGCTATAGCCAGTTGTATTATGAAATTATTGGACTCTTTTAAAAACTGAGTTATGCACTTTCTGACCTATTTTTAAAGATTTATGTCCTTAGTAGGCACCAGTGGGCTCAATGCTGAGTGCCACAGACAGGGTGTGGAAGTTGGAGAGATATACACGTACAATTATTGTGAGACAGACATTTTTCGTTTGGCTCTTTTCATGAGATCTGTTAAAAGTCAGAGGAGTATGAAATAGTGCTGGCATTGTCTTTTAATTGCTGAAATCTGGGAATAAAAAGATGTCCATCACCCAAACCCTCCAGTTAGCCACAGCTGTGTGAAAGAGAAAACAAAGGGGGGGGGGGTAACAGTGAAGTTACTGGATCACCCACACTGTAAATTGTAAAAAGACATCTCCAAATACAGTGTTTTAGATGATCTGGCTGAACTGTTTAACCTCTCTGATTGTCTCATTTCCACATCTCAGCAGTGACTTTGGTTGTGAGAACAGTATTTTTCTAACTCATGGAAAAGAACGACAGAACTATGTTAATAAGACCCAAGTTTTAGGAAACTGGAATCATCCCTTAATCCTATTTCAAATACAGTATTGGGTAGAAAGCATGATCAATATGTGACAGCCAGGTCTCATTTGCGGTCTTCCCCCCCTAGACAAAAATGTCTGTCTTTTGCAATACTCACTCATCCTATGCACAGTGAAAGTATTAAGATTCATGCAAGGATTCCAAGGAATTAAGCATGGTGGATTTAAACACCCTATCTCTTGTGTGCTTTGTCTTCATTAACCCAAAGATCAATATGTCATTGGCTCAATTACGGCAGACATTGATGACATTGAGCCCGCCATCCTATTTGTTCCGAGTCACTTCATCCCACCCTTAACCCCGTTGTAGTCCATTCATATACCAAACAACCTTCTGCATCTCCCACCATCTTGGGTTTTGCCTCCTGCCAGACAATTTTCATAATAGTGTTTGTGGAGTAAACACAGCTTGTTATGATTGCGTGTGCAAAGCTCGTACACATGCCCCCATGGGAGAGGTTAGCTAATAGAGATTAAAGGGTGGCGAAAGGAATACCAAAATATCAAAGAGAGAAAATGCAACTGTACAGGAAGGAAATACTGCTGCAGTTGGACCGACGAGGTTTTTAGCTAATTTTAACAAAACTGATAAATCTGAGCAGTTCATGTCTCCTCAGTCCAGTGAATGCTTCTACAAGGACTCATTTAGAACCTAGAAAGTTGTGCTTTGTATGCAAGTGGTTTCAAATGTGCACACATAAAAAGGGAGGGTCCTTCAAAGTTGGTCTTGATAGAACTGTATTTTCTGAAGAAGGAGACTTCTAAGAAAATGCAGACAATAAAGGACTCAGTGCTGCTCTTAAAGTTTTGATTGCTGCTTTTTGGATGATTTCATGCATTTCAAAAGTTTTTTTTTTTTTGTTGTTTTGCTTTTGCTTTTTTATTTTTTCAGTGTAGAGCCATTTCAGCCCAGTTCCATAAAGAACCATTTCAAAAGGGTTTTACATTACCCCATTACATTTTTCAGTTTCATCATACAGAGGCAGAGACAGAAAGGCTCTTATGCCGCATCACAAAAGTGCAGACTAGTGCTGCTGATGAAATACTCACCCAGTGAGTTCCTCAAGCTGCTCTTCGTCTGTTGGACAACGACACCAAGAGAAATGATTCAGGCTCGTGTGATGAAGATACAGGTCAGCAGAGCCAGTCGTTCCCTGGTCAGAGCCGAGAGGAGCAGGTGTCATGAAGCCGTGTTTAATAGGATCTCCCCAAGCCTCTTAGACATATTCCATGACTCCAGAGCTGTGCCCCACTTTCTAGGTGATATTATTCCTCCTATCTTTGGATGATCTGGTTTGTTTCCGTGTTGTGAAACAGCTGGTCAGTTGCAGTAAGTCTTATCTGCGTACCTCTTATTTTCTCTAATGGTACTGCAATTTTTATTACCTTTGGGTAATGCTTTTAATAAGTATGTTGAGAAATATTTGACTGTAATATTTCGTATTGAAAGCAGGGAGATCAGGTGTCTGCATAAATACACTTATTTTAACAGGGATTTATTCAGTAGCCACTTTATGTTTTAGATATATTTAATTAAAAGTCTAACACTTGTACGTGCTGACCCGCTTTTCAACCTTTATTTTAAAATACAAGCAGCGTGAGAGACTTTACCTGACTGCCATACATAAACAACAACAAAAGTCAGGCCTGTCATTCCCAGGGCAGGACCTTAAGACACACACGAACGTACACAAAAACACACATGCCTGCCCAGCCTGTGACCCGCTCAGACAGCCTGGCACACTGAACCGTCTGTCGGTTGTATGGTCAGCTGCTCATCTCAAAGCCTCTTGACAGCTTTTGTCTTTATTTAGTTCTGTCACCTAGCTGACTGTGGGTCAGCTCTGGCTTGCAAAAGGGCTTATTTCTTTACTTAGGTTGCCACAGCTCACATCCCCGGAGAGACAAAAGCCATTGTAGACTTTCTGTCTTCATCACTCACCAGGCTGCCTGCTGTGTCCGCAGGAGCTTTGGCTGCTTTGTTTGTGGTGGTGAGAAGAAGATCAAGGTTTGTCTGTGGTTAAATTTAGATTTTTTTGTTTTTTCTCTGAGCCCTTTACAACGCCAGAGTGGACACTACAAAGCCATGAAACGTTCTCAGAGGTCAGCGGGAGTTCTGATCTGGTTCAGTACCACTCTGATCTCTAAAAGAGAGTTTTAGAGAGATTTTTAAAGAATAGTTTGACATTTTGGGAAATACACTTGTTCCCTTTGCTGTTGAGAGTTTAATTAGAAGATTGATAGTAGCTTGTTTGTGTGTTAAGTATGGAGCTGGAGCTGAGAGGTGATTAGCTTTGCTAAGCAGGGGGAAACAGCTAGCCTGTCTCTGTCCAAACACGCCTACCAACAGCTCAGAAGTTCATTAATTAAAACATTGTACTTTTTTGTTTTAATCGGAAAGTAGCTGTTTCCCGTGGTTCTAGTATTTTATTCCTAGCTAAGCCAAGCTAATGGGAGTGGTATCTGTTTTCTCTTCTAATTCTTGGCAAGAAAGCAAATGTGTCAAAAATGTCAAAGTAGTTCTTCAATTTTTGAAGAAATTAATTTTTTTTTTTTTTTTTAGAGTGGTAGGATTGATAAAGTAATCTTATCTTAAACCTACTCTGGCCTACTCTCTGCTATATAAAGATAATAGTGTGCCATGCAGTAATTACTCAGGATGGACATATGGGATATCTATATACAGTAGATATGTAACTTAATAGTTGCACAACCCTGAGTAGCTCCATGCAGCACTTACTGTAGAGGCGTCTGACCCCTGCATTAACCCCTGCTCTGCCACCACTGAGGCAAGCATGGAGATTGATATGTTCAAAGCAAACGCAATTAAACCTGTGGGTTGAAATACATCACTAGAGGCGATGTGAGGGAGATGCAAGCATCTGTATCCTGACATGTTGTGCAGCTTCCTGCCTCCTCTCACATAATGCTGCACATTTGTCACCCCCGCTCACGCCTACACGCTGGGCCGCTGATGTGCAGGAGAGTTCACGCTCTTTGGAGTGGCAGCCTCACTTTTATAGCAGCAAGGTGGTGTGGGGCGGACACGCTCACCGGTGGACATATTCATTATTCAATAAACATTTTACATATTTCCAGTTATGAAAGCACACTTCTGTCCTGGTGTGATTGTCCTTTGTGGCTGTGCGCTCCAGGAAATCAGGAAGAGATAAACTCAGCATACCAATGATCAGAGCCTCCCAGCAATAATGCAGTAATGATGTATGAAGTCAGATTTGATAGAAGGGGGTTTTGAATATTCTGTCAGTTCTTTAAAAGTCTTAAAGTTTCAGCCGACTGTAAATCAATGTTAGGCTGAAGTGCAAATAATTTATTTCCACTGACGCTGACATTGAAAACCACTTTTTGTTTCTGTAGGCGCACATTAAATCAGGAATACACATATTCAGAGATTACATACTGTGCAGTGTTAGAGTTTAAAGTAGAATCAGGTTAGGGGTTAAGGTAAAGGTTAAGGTTAGGTATGTAATGTTGAGGGTTGGGGTTAAGGAATGAATATACACGAATAGAGTGTCCCTACACAGGGGGTTGCAGCGTGTGTGCATGTGTTTGTGTGTTTATTTTTGTGGCTGTGCGTCTGTGTCTGTTTCTGCAACGCTGGGCTATGTTGAAAAGATAATCTGTGTTTTTGTGCCATTCCTGCCAAAAACAGTAGACTGATAACCTGATTTGCCAGTAACCTTACACTTGGGGGACACTGATGACAAATACCTTCCTGGGAGGCCTTGGCAGCTGCAGCCCATATATTACTGAGGGGTCACCTTGGCCCGGTCCCCATCTCATCACAAAATAGCGTTCAGCACCCTCTCACTGTGGACAAAGCCATACTTCATGCTGCCATATATCTTACCTGCCGGAGCATCTCCGGGTGTATCAATATAAATAGCAGAAAACTGATAAACTCAGTGCGGATCCTTGCGGTGTTCTGCAAAAACGATAATATTTTCTACAACGTTCCGGAGATAAAAACTGCCTGCTTTCTGTTTCCAATGAGAGATGGGACTCGCACACAGCACAGCACACACACATATAGGCAGACACGCACATATGCATGGAGCCAGGCATCCAAACAGACATGAAAACAGTCATGCAGAGTCTCATCGAAGAAAAGTATAATGTAAAATTAAGTATTGATATGTCACAGCACCATAGCCCGAAGTAGGAAACTGTATCTGGTGTGTGTTACAGTAACTACAAAAGACACTATTACAAATGTGGAACAGACCGTGTGGCAACTGTGGGATGCAGCAACTTAAGACATGTAATATAAGTAAAAACTACAATTAAAAAAAAAGGGTGGGGGGGTGGGAGGGGTTGATAAATGCCGGTTACCTAGCAACAAGAGAGAGAACTCAGACAATAGCTGTGGCCTGTGTTCTGCGGGCAAGTGTCATATCATTTGTTATGATTAAGCATAGTGAGGCAAGTCAAATTCAGAGACAAACAATCATGGCGGTGTTAATGGCTCGGCTGTTACTGCCAAACCATTAGCGGAAGCTAAAACTGTGAGTTATTGTTTTGTGGGACCATTTCCAGATAGACAATAATCAGAAATGGTTACAAACGGTCACCGATTTGTGGTGTTAGGTGTGTTTGTGACAGTGTGGCCTGTGGCACAAAAAAAAAAAAAAAGAAAATCAGTTTCAGAGTGTGGATCTAATGAATAGATATTTTGTCTGATTAGTTCAGCACAGATGAATATCGGTGTCTAGCTCTTGTGCTCGGTGTGTGTGTGTGTGTGTGTGAGTGTAGTGTTGAGTAGGAGGAAAAGTTTGTGGACTTGAATGCCAATAGGAGTGTGTGCGTAAACAGTTTTTGTGAGCAAACTTGAGTGTGTGTGTGAGTGTGTGTGTGTGTATGTGTGTAGAATCTGATAGGTACTCCCTTTTTCCTCAGTGTTTCACCTCCGATCAATGGCCTCCCACTGGAGACCCTATGACTTCACTTACAAAGAGATTCTGTTACCTTCTCCCCCTTGTCTAGGAAACAAGACCCTCATAAAACCAAAAAGCCTTTTTTTTTTCAGCCATTTTCCTTTTGGGGAGCCTCCATTTCATTATCCAGCCTTTTGTGTTACCATCTTATCTGTTGGAAAGTCCCACTGATATGTACATGCAAACACAACAAAAATACGTGAAACAATGACGATGAAAAGTGCACTTGTCTCCTGCTAGCTGATTCCCATCCAAACCATCCGCTGTTAGATGATGATGTGTTAAAACTGAAATGTGTAATATTTTAATTGATATGTGCTTCTGTTTGTTGGGTGGGGCTGCGCTCTGTACCCTCTGCAACTGCAAAATATTGATCAGGTTTGCCAAGTTGCACCAGTTCAGTAGGAATTGCCATCTAATTTCATCACTTCAGTAAGTGACATATTTGAATTAACGTTACCTGGTGGGTCGATGGCATTTTCACTGCACAGAAACAGCAACGAGGTGAATCAGCCTCACAAACGTGATGCTCTATCAACATTTCTGCAGTGCAGGGGGTGTCAGTTCAGCAGCGGCTCTGGTACGATTATTAACCACATTTCCCTATGTGGTCCAAGACCGTTGTCCAAACTCTCAAACCATTAGAAAAAAAAAATCACAGAAAATCATAGAAAATCTTCACAGTTCTTAGGTTTTGTTTTTTTAGTTGAAGCCATTCAGTCAGGTGTTATAATATAGGTGCAATAATGTTATCTTTTGCCTTTCTTTTGTTCATCTACGTAGGTCTGGCTAACCTAAGGGTTTATTTAAATCAGTCTGACCTTCAAACTGCTCAAGTTTCTTGCCCTGTTGTACTGTTGCTGTTGCTGCGTTCATAGATCTTAGCAATTAACTTGGTCCGTACAATGTTATTAACACTGATGTGATGGGGAATGATGGCCATAACTACAAAACATAAGATACAGGTAGTACAAATATGGAAATATCCTCTAAAAATCTGACTTCACATTATTAGTACCTGCGTGAATGTATATGCCAGCCTTGAAATTGTCTTTATAGCTTATTCGTTTTTAGCTTTTAGCCTAAACTAAACACCCCGTTCAGTTCAGCACTCTGTAGAATGGGAGCAGCCTCCTGATAGGTGATAAACCCAGTGACAGAAAAGGACAAACTGTTAGATGCTCTGTGTGAAGTTAAGTCTCATGGTCCACCTATATTTTCCAGTTTGTTGATGTTAAAGCCATGGCTACAGAATACACGTCAGTGCTGCCAAACTGTATGCAAAACAAAATAAAGAAAAAAATAAAAGAACTGTGTGAAAGAACAGGAGAGTTAAGGGCATTGTTTTCAAGACAGAACCGAGTAACAGGTTGCAGGCCTTTGTTTCACCCCTTCAGTGAAGTATGCAAGCTGACTCTAAGAACTATGGTTCAACAAGTTTGTGCTTACGGTGGCATTTTTAGGGGCGTCTGAAAGTGGCTGCCGACTCATGCAGAAGGAGCGGGTTGACAGAATGATGATTCTCAGCCTCTCAGTGCTTAGCAAATACAGATGGTACAGTGTGTAAATGGAGGCTTAAGGATGGCAATACAGGGGAGAGGAGAGGGGGGGAGAGATGCAATGAGACGTGTTCATCCAAATTGAGACAGTGAGCAGAGCCGAATGGAAACAGAGTGTGTTGGAATTAAAGGGGAAGATAATGGCACAGAAAGAGAGAAAGAGATGAAGAGCAGCAATCGAGGTGGAGTGAGGGAACACGGGGAAGATGCAGTGAATGAGCAGAGAGTGGGCCGAGCTGAGAGAAAGAGCTGTTTACCAGAGAGAGGGGAAGGCAGCGAACGAGAAAGAGACTGCAGTAGAAGAGAGAAAGATAATCGACGTGGGTGACAGGGAATGAGAGAGGGGGCGGTCGAGAGTGAAACAGACAGTGACAGAGTGCACAACGGGTAGAGAATAAGATAAAGGTAAGCAGGGGGCGGAGGTTGTGAGGGAGAGATTTCCAACAAATGGGTGACAGTTGTAAGGAAAAAAGAAAAAAGGGAAGGAGAGTTCCCATCTTTCCTCCTGGGCACAGTCCTTGAGCCAGCCAGAGGGCAGCCAGCACGGATGCAACCCTGGTTGGGGCTGCGGAGGGCATCGGGCAGGACGAGCACTCGCAATAGGGATATTAACAAAGCGTGAAATTAAAACTGCCATGCTGCTGGGACCCTGGGCCCTGCCTTAACCCGCCATCGTCATCACTCCTCTGAGGCCCGCTCGAAGGCTGGAGGGAGGCGGTGGCGATGGGGCATCGACAGGGTGCTGAGGGGTAATAGAGCCTGCTGTATTACTGTAATGATGTGTGGAGAAAGGACAGAGGAGGGAGATTATAAGAGGAGGCTCTAATCACTCCTGCGTGACAGCATGGCTCTATCTGGTACCACAGGCTGGCACACACACACAGGTGGCGTGTACTAAATGCTGACAAGGCGTGTGTGTGTGTGTGTGTGTGTGTATGCACGCTTTCCAATTTGAGCAAACGTGCACCTTGTCACTCACTGCATTACACCTGCACTCTAGTGGAGTTCAGCTGACACGATGAGGTGACATCCTGGTAAACACATTATTCAGCATTTCGATTTATAGCTGACGCCCTGATGTGAAACAGCAGTGGACATAACCGTTGGTTTCTACTGCAGCTGTCACTAAAGTTTCTGGGTTTTTTTTTTTTTTCTTCTAAGTGAATGACGTGACTCGTCTGCAGCACACAGCTTTTCTCTTTGCTGAGTTTTCTAATTCACCTGTTGTTTGACCAGAGTACGAAGTTTGTGAGACCACTTGTTGTTCTTAGCTTCCGCTGACCTCCATTCATTTAGGTGCATCAGTTAGCCTTACTGGTTTTTAGCAATTGACTAGTCAGACTTATATTACTGGTACAAGGTAATGCTGTGCAGACTTTTCAAACCAATCAGCACTTTCGACAGTCTGCTAACTGATGTACATACAAAAATGAAATCACAATCACTTTGTACCCAATTTACCAAGGAACCCAAACTCTCAGACACAGTTATTTTATTTTTGAATTATTTGTCATTCAAGAGTGCTGAAACACTCTGTGGTTCCCGTCTCTCAAATGTGAAGAATTTGCTTCTTCTCTGTTCTGCATCACTGTAAATTGAATATCTTTAGTCAGAAAAAAAAACCCATTCCCACGAGCATTTCTCACAATTTCATTTTTCATTTAATAAACTAAACAATTAATTGATTAATTAAAAAAATCAACATACGAATCCAAGATAAACTGATAATTTCAGCTCAATAAGATTTTATGTTGATGCCAGTTCCACTCTCTTTCTATTATCATAAAAGGGAGGATTATATAATTAAAATGTTATTTCCTCAAGTTGAAAGGGCAAGGTGGCGCAAGGTCTAGCAATTTGAGCTTCCATTTAAAAAAAAAATACTGTGACAACAAAAATTTCTTTCTTTAAACCTCCTTTGAATCTAAAATACTGTCAGCCCCATCATCAGTCCTCCACTCTCACCCACGCTCTGTTAGAAGATGAGATGGACCAGAGGACAGCGTTATATTTTATCCATGTACGTGTCACTGTCGGGGGAGCGCTGGTGCTCTGTAGCTGTGGCGGCCAGTTAATAACCCTGGTGTGAGGTCTGGTGACGGGACATCATCAGCCAGCTCTGTGCTGCTGTCAGGAGCCATTTACCCCAAGCAGCTCCTCGCCTAATGGAACATCTGAGTCAATAAAAACAATCATCACTGCCAATCCTACTGAAAGCAAGGAAATTATTTTAGGTGGTCAAGGAAAACATGGCTGAGGTGTTTGAATCTATCTGTCCGGGGAGCATCTTGATGTGCACTTAGCCAGACAGCCTATTACAGTCTCCATCTTCTGTATTTATATTCTGTGAATACACCGATGATCGCAGGAGGGTTTTCTGCAGCAGTACAAAGGCAAGCGCGGCCTTGCAGTGAACCAGCCATTGTTTGAGCATGCAGATCCTGCATTTTGATCTCTCTTGGTGGGCTTGGGCAGTTGTTTGGTGGGAAACAGAAATCTATGTCTGGCTGTGTTGGATTGGGTACAGACCTTATCAACAGCCATGTTTTTACTCCCACCATGGCTTAATGAACCGCTCTCAGCATCCACTCAATATCTCTTCAGTGAGGACCTCCATTGTGCCTCTGAAAGGTCAATAGCTGGACAGTGTGTCTTTGAGAGGCTTTCTGCCTTGCCCCAAGACTCTTAATGGTGTTCAATGGAGAGACCCACACTGAATTCCCAATGGGCCGTTCCCAGATATCCGCCCGTGATACCTAATCCGGGCCCATTAGCTCTGCTACCAGCCATGAAAGAGCGCGGCTCCCTTGCATCTCAGGAATTAAAAATTAACCAGCTAATATCCATTTGTCTGATGGGGTGCTCTGCGCGGTTGAAACAGCAGATTCCCCCAGCGATGGTCTGTGAGGGATGACTTGTGGAACCCAATCTGCTGGAGGGAAAACGCTGACAGGGATGGCAGGAAGAAACAGAGGGATAATGCCTGTCCATCACATCCATCATGACTGACTCACATCTGTAACAGCTGGCTACCGAGAGATGACCTCCCCCATAAAACTGGAGTCTATTCCCGAGCTGTCATGTAGCGCACATTACTCTGTGCTGTATCCTGTGCAACACTCCATCATGACCTTGCTGTTAGTGTCCTTACACGTGCAGTATCTGCACCCATGAAACAACACGCCCTGTAATATATATTTAAAATTTCATGAATAATTAGTGAGTCATCACATAAGATGCCGTGTTTGTTGCATTAGGGAGTGCAGAACTGTAAAAGGAAACCACTGCATATAGTGTTAACGTTTTCTTTAGTGCAAAACCAGCATTCAACACTCAGCACAATCCTCCACAATGGAGAATATAAAACAATTTGTGCTGTGTCGCCTCCTATTCCTTCTCAGATCTTTGTGCTCAAGTGCCTCGCCAACCTGCTGGCTACCATGCATCTCTCTTCTATTGCTGAGAGGCTAACCATAGTGGGAAAAAAAAAAACAAAGAGGAGGAGGACAGGCTTGTTTCTCTGCCCCCATCCCTCTGCAGGAATTTTCTGCCTTTGATTTCTTCTTTTTTCAATAACCAAGGGCTCTTTTCACTGTTGCCAACTCAATGAGAGCTTATGTGTCCTTCATCCATTTCCAACCCACCACTCTCTCTCTGTCTCTCTTGCCGCTGCTGTCTCTTCCTCTTCGTTTCTCTGCATTCCGCCTTTTAAATATAGCTTCTGTGAAAATGCTGTGTGTTTCTTGTAGCTCCAGTCTTTGAAGGAGGGAAGTATTTCAGATCATTCATGTTTCTCTCTAGTGGCTTAAGAGGTGCGCTTGTGATGCAGTAAAATGCTGTTTAGTTGATCACATCATGTTATCTAAAATAAAGGGAATCTTAAAGGGAATTCATATTTTCTTAGCTTGTTAGAGAGAGGAAGAAATCTGTGTTGTCACTGAGAAAAATCTGTTCTCCTCCTCTGATAATAAAAAAACATATTTGACAAGTGATTGCTGAAGCTTTCATAATCAAAAAGGTCTCATTATTGACATTATTTTCTATATTATTTGCGACTGCTCTGAGGAATAAAAACGCACCAATAACACAAAAATGCCACTATATCTTTGGTTGACTGGCACTGAGGAGGCTCCAAGATTTCATCATCAACAGTCTCTATTCTTACAGAATATTTGCAGCCTGAGCCAATCAAAGATAAAGGAAATTGGTGACAATTCAAGGCCTTAATCTGCTGAGCAGCATAACAGTTTAATAGTATTTGTATCACCAAAATACACCAGTAGTATTCTACTAGTATTCTCTAGAGTTCCTTCTGCTCATTTATGTTGCATCCCTGCTCAGTGCAATTTGCAACAGTGAGAGTATGACTTTATTCCTCCAACCATTTCCTTTTAGGAAATGCAGCAAGGTACAGCAGTACCTCATCGAGTACTCACTTAAAATCGGGTCTTCGTTCTGTCCAACCGCTGAGATAGTAACCTCAATCATTACCATGTCTGACTGCATGTTGGTTAATGATACAAAGAGCTCTGTGTGTTCTCATTATTAACTTCCATTAGCTGTTTTCCTGCCTCATTGAATCCTGCGTTAATTGTGCAACAGTTATAAGATGAAAGCATCCTGCTCTGGAGTCTGTGTAAGGTCTCCGATCATTATGCATCAACTCCAGTTTTGATTTTTGTGTTCGACCTTTTGGGCAAAAAAACACCTTTAATGTGTAATTCAATTAAAGATAGATGTAACGTGTTAACAAATAAAATATCACTCTGCCAGTTTCTTATTGATAAACCATCCTTTCTCTATGAAATTCAAATCAAACTGGTAACTACAGTTTATCAGATAAAAAAAAATACAGTTTTATTCTAATTGCATGGGTGAACAAAATACAGTTGAGACTTTTACAACAGGGAAGTTAAACTGACTGTTGAATGCATGAGCATATGCATGCTGAGTCTGAGAATTAATTTATTAGATTAAAATGGGAAGATCTAATGTTTTCAGATGATATGTAGATGGGATGTAACACACTAACAACTGTAATCAGTCTCATGAGCAAACATTTTTCTGGTAAAACTCCAGGAAGAAATCACAGAATAAGCAGAATCTAACTCGGTTTAATAGCACTGATTAAAGCTGGAGATGCACCACTAACAAAATTAAAAAAAAACAAACAAAACACAACAAAGAATTGACGCAGACAGCTGAGAAATAAAGATAACTGTGAGCTGAAATGAGCTAAATTCCACTCATGACACAAATATGAATGCGGCCAAGGGAAATAGTCAGATATTCTGAAAAACTATCAACCATCTCACTACAAAGGCAAAGGAATTAATGAAAATCTTAGGGCAAGGGGGAGAATAACTGAGGACATCTGTTGTACAGCCTCCATTTTCTGTCTGGACTCTGTGCAAGAAAGGACTGCAACAAATGATCTAAAAATAACATCAAATACTAATATCAGTCTGTTTTTTTTTTAACTGATGAAGAACTTGAGCACAAAATAATTTCCTCAGAAGCTCGAAACCATTTATGCTTGTTAACTTGACCAAAAAAAACCCCATTTTCATTCCTCCCATTAAACAGCTGGACATATCTCTTATTACATGGAAACTAGTTATTAAATGTGGAGATTGCGCTGGAGCCAGTAATAACTTTTTATTGTGTTGACAGAATTGTCATTGAACAACTGAAAAACATCTTAATGCTGGTAATTTTCCTCTATATAATATGCAATTTGGCTTCAGAACAAACCGCTGCTACAGCTCTATACAGGCATTTCTACATGAATGTAAATCAGTTATTTCATTTCATAAGAGTTTTCTGTTTTCACCGTTAGATTAAGAATCTCCTTAGTGTCGAATAATGTTAATCAGCATGATATGTATGGTTAACTATATGATACTATACATAGTACACAGAGATCAGTACTGGATGACGCCATATTTAGCTTGTACATAAACACAGCAGTGGACTGTGGTGTGAGTGAAATGTAGACTGATGACACTGTTGTATATTTGCTAACACTGCAGAGCTACTTCAAAGCCATGGCTAAGATTGCACAGTGGTTCAGTCAGCCGTGCTTTAACCTGATGATTGGGATGATTGTTCCCTGACAAAAACAGAAACACTTAATTCTTATTTTGAGTGGCCAGAAATTGACAAGATCTGATTACAAATATTATCTCACTCTCCAGTCTAGTTTTAAACCGAACAAGCAGACAGCTGAGTCTCCACAGGGGCAGATAATCGTTCATTCCATGATCCCTATCTTTTTGTCTCACTTTGGAACAATTCTGGACTGAGAAATAAATAGCCAAACGATCATTATACAGTTCCTGACTCACATGTAAATTAAAAAAAAAAAGTTAAAACACAAGGTTGGAAAATAAGACTCCCAAATGTCTGATTGACAGGGCTTTTAAAACATGGACTACTTTAGAAAATGACTAAATTGGAGTCAACAATCTTGTCTGATGATGTGAAAGATTTGTTTAGATCAGTAGTGTCAATAAAAAAACTGAACTTATTCCACCATTTTCCCTTCACCGTCTTTTGAAAAGCACACAGCACAAAATCCTCTTTGTGCTTCATCCAATGCTTCATCTGTCAGTCAAACTCTGAAATTACATATGTGACACACAGTTACCTGTGTGTGTAATACATCTTTTGGATAATAAGGCAACACAATATCATCACCACACTTCATACCAGTGGGTACTCACTTCCTCAGCTTTAGAGTTTCAGATGGGAAGGATAATCAAACATGCAATTAGAACTGACTACTGCTGGTTGTGTGTATGTTTTTTTGGGACTGTAATTTATATTTTTGCTCAGAGAGTGGTGCGGTGTATGTACTGTTGTTGTTTATTGTAAGGTGCCAAGGAAAGTGAAATCTGGTACCACCCAACAAATGACAAATCGTGCTTAGTCCCTAAAATCAAGAGTTGATGTAATTTCTCTGCAACACAAGTGTCTTTTACACCCTTTGGTTTCAACTTACACGTAGTCCACAGAATATTCTGTTTTTAATGAATCTTTGTAATATGGACAAAAAAGTAACTGCACCAGCATTAAATCAGCCTTCAAACCATCAAGCACCAACTGAAGGGCTTCTAGATAGAAATGAATCTCTTTACAAGTAATTTCTCTCAACTAATTTCCCCATAGAGTTCAATAAAAAAATTAATAAGGAGGAACAGCTGATAAAGGGACCCATGTATGAAGCTTCATTCCAGGAGTGTTATGGTTAGAGGATGATTTGGTACCGCAGACCCTTTTTTGATTTGCAGTAATTTAGCCAGCCATTTATTCCAAATCATAGCAATAATTAAGAGCAGGAAGAAGTTTAGAGCGGGAGTTTTGTTCCTATACTCTGATGGATATAAGTTGTGTAACTGACTGAAAAAGTGGGTTTATGATTCTTTATGTCATTCGTTAATTTATGCAACAGTCCTATGCAAAAAAAAAAAAAAGCTGAAGACTTTCTTAGTTATCAGGTGTTGTCAACAAAACTATAGTTGTGTGAAACCTGACTGGAATGAGGTGAGTTTATCATGAAGGATTCAACAGCAAAAGCCAGGAGGTTACAGGGCTGCCATATCAAAAATGTGTTGTTATACAAACATTTGATGCTCATGGTACAAAATATGTTATTTGGTGGATGCTTTTATTCAATGTCTGTCAAAAGACAAAGCATGGTTGTCCTCACAGGACTCCTTAGTCCCACTGCTGCAAAAAAAAAAAAAGAAAAACCACCAGACAACACTTTGACCTTCACAAGCAAAGGTTGTTTATAGGTCTCCTCTGCAGCCCACATGAGATGTCTGAAGCTGAGAAGCAGGCTTGGCGTTGGCCACCAGAGATACACAACAGCACTACTGAGCACATGCACCAATTTCTCTGTCTGGCACCTACATATTGATGATCGTTGTATCAAAACAATGGCTTCCCTCTGAGTGTAATAGCGCTGGCTGAGCCTCTTATTTGTCTGACAGGATCCTATTCCTGGAACATTGTGCACTGACCAAGGTTATCATTTGTAAGCTAAAAGGAACAGAATTCCCTTTCAATCACTGAGAGGTCGCATAGCAACTCATTTCGTTATATGAAGTAGAGGTGAATGTGTTCATATGCCTGTTTGTGTGTGTGTTGAATGGAGAACCCACCTGATTGCCCAAGTGCAAGAGACATTTATGGCAAGGTAAAACCTTGTGTAAACGTCATTTGTACCAGTTATTGTGGAGGGTGTGGTGGATAGCCGGGCCGCGGTTCAGCGGGGGGCTCTGCCAAGCTAACGATTGATCACGGTAAGGTTAGAAGGCGGAGTAGATGGGTTGTCAGAATCCTAAAGATATTCAGGTTCCTCATTACTGGGGGTCACAGCGTCCATGCCCTGCACGTTCAGTCGAGTCGCTTGAGTGCTCATGCACTAACAGCCAAGCTGCACTGTAAGCAGAGCCCTGTCTCTGTCCCTGTTACGTTGCTTCACTTGTGAATTTTTCAGTTCCTGAAATCTGTCCTTGATTGCGAGCGGGTTGCGATTCAGCTGGAAATGCCAAATGTGGAATTGAAGCATTCTTCATACCTTCTTCAAAAATCTAATTTACAGTGTAGCTGCAGTGACTGTGCAGCCTGGGGTCTATCTTACTGTCGTTCTCAGCATTTAAATGTGAACAAGTTGCAAAATCACTGCAGTATCCATTGTCAAAGGCAGCTTGTTAACATGTCTGTGTGTCAGTGAACAGTGGTGAATGTTTCCTGCAGCCTTCTCCCAAGACTGTCTTAAAAAACAATTTCAAGTACTGGTGAAAGAGCCCGAAAGTTGGCCTGCACCTATAAATTATAAATTACAGTCTTGTCCTGAGCCTTCACAAGGTGAGAGCAAGGATGAGGAGTGGGGCTGTGGATGCATTTTATTTGCTCTGGAAAATGGGGATAATAGGGCAGTATTTATAAATGTGCTGTTTTCAGTGATGATTCATGACGTTGCTTTTTGCAGAGGCTCCCAGACTGGGGCCTGGGGACCACCTGGATTGGCTGGAGGGGCTCCCCAGCACAAAAAAAAACAAGGAATAGTTTAGTAGTTTAATAGTTCCCAGTGTTACAGTGTTATAATGTGAGAGTGTATTAAGAAGTCTGTATTTACCCTGAATTGTGCTTCCTGCCCTACTTCCTGTCATATTTATATACATATATGTAATAATTTTGTGCTTCCTGTCCTACTTCCTGTCATATTTATATACATATATGTCATAATTTACCTACAAAATCACCTCAGGCAGTTTCCCCTTAAGCAAAATCGATGCAAATACGGGTCCAGTTCCCTTTTTGCCTTGTGCATTATTTTTTTTCTCAGAGGCTGCAGGACTTGAGGGGCAGGGAATGGAGTGGACACAGCAGCGAGTATAGCCGAGCGAATCCGAAAATCCTGCTGATCGACCTGTATTTGTTTTCTCCACAGAGGCTGAAAGAAGCGTGACTGCGAGGGGAGAGACGTAACAACTCCCTTACCTTCCCCGGCTCCTTCTGTGGGGGACTGTGGGCGCACTGTGTGCTCGCTGGATCAACTTGAAAGAAAAGAAATTTACTTGCAAGAAAAGAAGTAAGACCCCCCCCCCCCCCACCTCCACCTCCTCCTCCTCTTCCTCCCCGTCGCCCTCTCGCATGCATGCATGCATGCAGCGACACTGAACACTTGAGCGAAGCTGACGTTAACCCGTTAGCAGCGAGACACGGGAGCTGCCACGAATAGATCCAGTATCCACGACCCCCGGTCGGCCGACCAGGATAGGACCTCGTGTTCCCCTGGCAGTGGACTCGTAATCTCTTTCTGCTCTGCGCTTACTGTCCTCGGGGGCTGGTTCTGTAGTCTTTCTGTCTTGTGGCCGGTGATTACGCGAAGTGGATTTTTTTTTTGTGCTGGCTCCAAAACTGAAGACGGGACTAAACGTAGCGGTTCGGAGAAGGAAGGAGAGAAATGCCAACGGCGGTGACAAAGAGGAGATTCAGTAAGTGCACCGTTATCTTGTTTGAATGCCCCCCATTGAACTTGAGACGCAGCTTTTTTTTCCCTCTCTCTTGTCTTTTTGCGTTGCCTTTAGCTAACTTTCTGAAATTGCTGCAACTGCGTTCAATTTATTTGCTTGTTTGTCGTGTTTCACGAACTGGAAATACTTTGAAAATAGCCTTTAAAGATGTAACGGGGTAGATATTGTAAGTCTGCTCCGTCTGGCAAAATCGGGCTCCGGCTAACGTCAGACAGCCACGCACACAGTTTGTTGCTGTTTTTTTTTTTTTTTCCTTTTTAATTTATGCTAACTCTGAATGTTTAGCTTACAACTTTTTTTTATTATCCGTGCTAAATGAGAGAAGATACTAGTAGGTCTGCGTGAGGGAGTCTCACAGATATATTCAGTCTTTGTTTTAACAAAAAAAAAATATATATATATATATATTATTATTATATCCAGAGTAATTAAGGTGAGTGGGGGGAAGAAATGTGTTCGTCTCAATCACTTATTTCACGAGTGATTTTCGGCGCTCAGACCTGCGCAGAGTTGGCGTTGAACCGAGCGCAGGCACTTTCCAGTGAGCAAATGGACGTGGCTGTAGTCTTTGCAGGGATGAAAGCTTCAAATCAGGCAGAAAATCTGTCGAGGATCTCTAATGAAATAATAAATAGGAGCAGTGATGGTCTGCGGGGCGTGAGCCTGTCGCCACACTTTCTCTCTCTCTCTTTAAACGTGATCGCAATTTGATAATTTGCTCCCGTTTCTGACCTTCTGTGGAAAACGATTTGCCATGAGGTGTCACACAGCTTCCTCCAAACCTGGCTTTTCACTTCATGTGTGCCTGTGCAGGAGCCCCGGGCATGTGAAATCTTTGCCGTTTTCTTTATTTATCAATACCACAGGGACAGGTATTTGAGTTCTTGTGTGCCCCATCAGCTGCTAAGGCTCTTGTCATGTATGTGTCATTCATCTGCCCTTAAAAAAAAAAATCACTACTGCTGCAGCACAGGCTGCAGAGACACGTTTGATGTCATGTATTTGCACCTTGCAGCTCAGACTAAACATAAATTTCAATACTCATCCATTAGGGAATTCAATTGTAAAACAGTTTGTGTGTGACAGCTTTCACAGGTGTCACTGCATTAGCAATAGCCTGAAACTCTCATTGGGTATTGAACAGATCTGTGTTTAAAAAAAATAAATAAAGAAAGAAAAGAGGTGGGTGGGGGGTTATAGAAAGATTCTCAGCGTTGCATCAAGCCTGCAGCCCCGTGGGGTATATTTAAAGAAAGGATTGGAAGCAATTTTGCAGGGTGACTGACATGCTGAAGTAGCCTCATGGCCATCCTTTATCAATACACAAGTCCGATTATAGCTGTCACAGACACAATGAAGAGACCTCACCATGAGCCAAACTGTAACAGGATGATACAGGGTGGGTTAGTTTCTTGGAATTGCATCAGAGGCTTTCTGCAACTGAATCCCAGGCCCTGCCGCATGTTTGGGTTTCTAACCTTCGGCTCCTGCCAGTTGAAAAGAAAGTGACATGGTGTATTTCTATTCTAGATTTAGAGTAATTTGATATTAAACTGTCCTTGTAGAGGCTGTAGCCCACACAGTACTACTGTCTGAGGCCTCAGAGGGTCAGCCTACTGTATTGCTGTTGTTGCTTTTAAGTGTAGATTATTTCATAGACACTGATAGACACATGCATGCTGATTAATGGAAACACACTAATTTCTTGTGCAAAGCAGGTGACTTTCTCTGGTGCTGTTTGAGTTGCCTGCTGTTATCTGTTAAATGGATATTTTATCACTAAAACCTATGTTGACAGGCCTGTGCGGTGCCATGCTGCTGAAGCATTAAGGTTTTCTTCAATCATAGTGGCTAGATACTGTAGGAAAGCTGCAGGGTTTCCTCACTGTGTTTATTCTGGTTTATCTGCTTGTTTATTCTCTCTTTTTTTTGTGGGCTGCAAAAGCCATTATACAACGAATCTTTGACTTTTTGACTTTTTCTGTAAAATACATTAATATTTCTCAACATGTTTTAAGCATTAGTTACCGCGAGTGTTTATTTGCTGAATATTGGTGCGTTACCTCAAGCTATTAGGCCTGCTTATGCTCAGACCACTTCAAAACAAAAATGATTCACAAGAAGACATTTGATTTACTCGACCTAATCCCCATGACTCCTGAGGGATTATAGTGTGGCCCACAATGGATCACTACATCTTTCTTCTTTTGTTTCTTGCCAGACGAGTCGACAGTTCAGTTGGTGTTTCTGTTGGAGGTTTTTGAAAGAGTGCCCGGGCCCTTAGCGGGTGACGTCATCTGCTCGGCATTCACACCGGCAAAAGCTAGGTTATACAGAAACAATTGCCAAACAGCTAACTGACAGTGTTGTGGTTTTACTTAGGGCAAACATAGGATTTTTCACCATGAAAATCATAGTTTGTTGACATATGTAACTGAAAAGAATGACCTAGATGAGAATCAACATTTATTTTGTGTCTCACTTGATTTATTCAAAATTTAGGCTTGTTTACTATATTTAGTTTACAACCAGTACTGATCAGTAAATCTCATGGTTTCAGTTATTGTTGGTTATTATTCCTTTTATGGAAAGACCTGTTGATTAAGTAACACCATTAACCAACCAAGTACATTTACTCCCCTCTTTTATGCTGTATGTGTTCTCTTGACCTGGCTTACACCCCTGACCTGTGTGAGCATTTGTACATAGTTGTGTCGGGTATTTCCTTGCAGGCCTGGTCTAGGGCTAGTAGCCAGAGCATCTGCCTCAGCTTCCTCATTTGCCGGTGCTCCCTGGCAGGGGCCAAGCTGAATGGCACTGTTAAAGAACTCCAGCTCCTCTGTGGCCACATGCTGAAAAACCACTCGGCACAACCCTCTCCCAGCTGACGCTTTCTCATGCTTTCCATATGGGTAAAATCTTGGTAATTTCAGGGCCCTGGAGTTCTAATGAGAGGTTTTGCCCATAGTGTGTTGGTCTGTGGTGGGCGGGATCAGCGTTTCTCGGGTTTATAGGGGATTATAACTGCTCTGAGATGCCTCACTGGCCCACTGTCAGGGCGTTGGCACAGGGAAACCAGAACTCTTTTTAACCAGGCAAACTGGTTCAAACTGGTTGTGATGGGGCTTCTTTGGCATGGGGGTTACATGAGCGAGGCGATAGGCAACAGTTTACATACAAGGCTGCAAATCGGGTCAGTTACTGCAGGATCAAGATTCAGATTCCGCTACAGATACAAAACGTGCTGAATTTCTGCTTAGACATCAGGATGTTTTGCTCTCTCTTCTATACAGCCTTGAGCAACTGCTATTGTCCTGTTTAGCATCCCATCCCCACATACAGACAGGGTGCTCTTAGTAGCACGCTTGGCGGATTTTTAACAATGCTTGTTCCTTAACGTCAGCAGCGTAGAGGCAAAGAGTGATTTACTACTCTGTCTGCGAGGGTAATGTAGGAGCAATTTGACTGCTGATTGAAACCAGGTCTCCCATTTCAGAGTCCACTGGTGGCATTATAAACCATTTACACCGATGTTTTACAGGACACCCCTGCAATGGGGAAAGTGGAAACAGACGCATGGCCTAAAAATGGCCTACGTTACCACGAGAGGCCTATTTTTATCCATTCCTTGTGTGATTTGTTGTTTTTACTTCAAAGTATGTGAAAGCTGCTGAGTGAAGTAGTGAATATGGATGAAACTGAAAGGTCAAATGTTAGGTTAATCAGTTCTGTCTGTTTTTCATTTAGGCAGAAGGACCTCCTAGATATAGGGGGCCTTCTGCTTTGAATTATACAGCCTTTTCTGTAAGCGGTGGAGCTTTTTTCCCCCCTCCAGTCATTACGTGCGAATGAGAACTGCGGTCCAAATTCTGTGAAAATTAGCTCATTTTTGCGCTTGTTCTGTATCAACATGTGTTAGAAGGTAGCCATTACATAAATGGACCAAGCAGCCTTAATTATATTTTTACTGCATAAGCCTTGAAAAGCTCACAACACATTACAGAGTCAAAAGTGCTGCTGAAGAGCAAGATTAGCAGACTTCTGGAGAAGAAAAGGCATAAAAGCTAACGAGTTAAGGATGTTGGAATTTGATGGCTGAACCTTTAGGATGTCAGTATTGTGTTAATGGCTAAAACTCAACATTAGCTGCAGCTGCTTCATAGTAAAAGCCTCTGCAAAGGTAATTGACTATAGCTTTAGGGGAAGCAACTAAAGAACGTATAGAGTTACGGTCATTAGTGGTGCCAAACCTCAATTTTATTAGGTTTTTAAAAGGGTTGGTTTGGTAAAGATGGTGTTGGTCTGCATTTGGATATTTTCACTTTTTGTTTTTGGGCATCCGATTACCATTTTGTAAGTGTTAAAGTGGAGATACCAGTGTCAACATAACCACAGCCAGGGAGTTCGTGTTTGCTTAATTAAATTGGATTTTTCAGGCACATTCACTGTGTAGAAATCAGAGATAAGAAGTAGGTCAAGGTTTCAAGTTATCAGTTTGTTACTTGCTGACAGCTCAAACATATCACTGCTCTTTTTGCTCTCGAGAGATTTTCTGATGCGAGAAATGGAACTTTCAGACAACTGTGGAATATCATACACACAATGTGCAATTAGCTGCCTATTGGTATTCATAACAAAGTCTGTAGTGAGATGTAGAAACTGTTGCTATTCATCTGCCGTCCCTGTGATCTCAGATGGTCCTAGATGGCTTTGCATTCTCACTACACAGGCCATCTAGTTAAAATTTCTAGCCACCAAACACAGAAAAGAGGGTTGTTTTTAAGTGTTGTTTTTTTTTTCCATATTTATGTTTCCCATACTAGGCTACCAGCTTATCTAGCTGCTTATTTTACTTCTCTCCACTGACATTTAAGAGGTTATGTAAATCGTTTCATTTTGTGTAGAATGCAGCTGTAAATGCTTGAAAGGTCCTCAAGTTTTCCTGACTGTTTTTATTCCATTACTGTCAGGGATTACTCTTTGTTAAATAGGTAAATATCAATAACATTGTGTTTAGCAAACCGCTATTAACATCAGTGACATTGTTAGCTCAACCATGTGAAAATAAATTATTGTTTTTGTCCAGCCATAGTAATTACAGGTTTGTGTGTGCTTGATGAGTTAGGTGCTTACTCATGACATGCCTGCTGGCAGCGTAGGAAAAAAGTTTTCCTTCAAGGTAATATAACATCGTACGTGTCTGCTATCTGCATTTAAAATTAAATAAACTCGAGAACTGAAATAACTGGTTAATACATTGACTTAAAGTTGAATATTTTGATAATTGATTAGTCATTAAGTAAAAATACCAAATATTTGCTGGTTGCTAAATTTTCAAATGTGAGGATTTGCTGCATTTCTGAGTTATATATTGTTGTATAACCAGTGGCCAACCATTAGCCTCATATATTGGCAATGTGATTAAATTGGTTTGGCTTTAAGTTACATGATAGCAATATTGGTAGTCTGTTTAGACTGATGATAACATGCATTGTCGGGGTACAACAATTTAGTATCATTGTGCTTGATCTGGCATATCTGGTGAATCAAACAATTGACCATGCAATTTACTCAATATCTGTTAAACAATACAGTGGTGTGATTGTTCTGCTGAAGTGATGTCTCCTGTTTTGACACCACATGTGATTGCTTTTGTTGTATTGTGAAGCGCTGCTTTTGTTTTTTTGTCATCCCGCTGAGAAACCACTTGAAATGGGACAAAACTCCATTGTTTCATTTTCTGCTCTCAAATGATATACTTTTATACTTTCATAAAGTTGAGTGTTATAGTAGATTGAAAAAGGAAATGTGAGACTCATTTCAGGCAGGCCTTATTTTTGCAGGGCTGAAAATATATAAAATTGTAATGCCTCTGTAATGCATCAAATCCAACTGTGAATTTTATGAATCATTAGAGCCCAAATAGCTTCACGTCCTCTACAGTTGTCTCTGGTGGGTTATTAAATCTTTGGTTGGGGATCCTATCATAGATTCTGCGTGGATGCTCATCCTGGGTTATGGCACAGCGGAAGGTTTTATCACATCTTGTGTATTGGTAAATGTACCAAGGAGTTGACAGGACAATGTGACACGCGTGTTAGACCTCAGTGCCTTTGCTGTGCGTTTGCCCAGTCAGCAGAAGTGCAGAGATGACGCACTCTTTCATTTCAGGCAAACACTGGATGGGGACAAATGGAGCAACGGCTCGCCGGCTGGTGTCATTCATTTTGCTTGTCATTGTCAACCTATTCTTTTCAGGTTCTCATCTAATTAGAACACACACACACACACACACACACACACACACACACACACACACACACACAGAGACACAGACACAAACACATAGACACAGACAGACACAAACACACAGGCTGTACTAGAATTGATACAGACCATTACATGAAGGTCAAACAGTCAGCTGTCTTATCAGGCTAGACTTAAATGTCACACACTCCATGCTTCAAAATGGAAGAAAAATTACAAATTCACATAGGCTATGCAGATTAAACACTGACTGCAGTGAACAGTGAGCCAGTTTTCACACTGAGCTTGGCTGGATTCTCAAAGTTATCAACAGTAATTTATTATAGCAGCACATGCTAGCAAAAATATCCTTTGAGAGAAAGAAAACATCCTTCTAGTCATGCATTTACTTTATTATTCACTATTTATAGTGAATTTGCTTTATCACAGTTGCATAACGGATGATGGGATTTGCAGTGTTACAGTTATAAAGCTATTCTTTATTCATGTTTTTGGAAAGGGAATCATGACTTTGCATGTTTCAGCTCGCATGCTTTCTTTCATTGGAAGGATGTCAGCACATCATAGCTTTTCCCTGTGTTTTTTCTTTTCCTCTAAAAAGCTTCTTTCCTCAAGGGAGTCTCTGTCCAGGCCATTACCAGTTTTGGCGAGAATACGGTTATACAAGCACACGGACATTTTGTGTGCACTTTCAGGTGCAAAAGTCATGCTGACTGACAAGGATTACAAATCAGCATCAAGACACTCTGTCAGGACACTCCACCAGGTGGCTTTTAGCTTGGGGAAGTAGTATGAAGGTAGTTCACGGCTGGCAGTTGGAACTTTTTTATTAGGCTGAATTTATGGCAGCTGTGTCAAGACGACCTACAAGCGATTTTATGCAAAGAGAAATAACAAAGAAACCCCAAAACATCAGTAACTGACCATGTGTTGATTGTGGCAATCGAAGCCTCGGACACAGGAGCCCTCATTGCTACTAGCTGGGTGTGCTAAAGCACAACAGTGAATGGCAGAAAAGTGCATTGCTTGCACTCCGTCTGCCCCGCTGGTACAGCAGATGGATAGGATTTTAGGGAGTGGGGGCGGGGCTCTTTGGCAGTGAGGGACAGAGATGACAGCTCTTCGTCCGTGGAGGACTACCAAGGGCCTTGGCTCTGAGCACCTACTGTGTCCTCCTGACAGAGCCTTGATGCCATCAGAGACCATTAGCGTTGACAGCATGTCATCATGTCACAGTGGAGCTCATGGACAAGCAATGAATAAGTAAGAACAGTAAATAAAGATGGCGCACTTGGAAATAAACAGGATTTTACTAATTCTAGTCCGAAGATTTCTGTGCTCTTGTCTCCAGCACTTTTACATATACTGTAAGCTTGCAGTATTTCTCCTGCTGTCCAAATGCTGTCTTAGCCTGTGGCCTTTGCTTCGAGACACAGACAGTCTAGAAAGCCTTCAGAGTTAGTGTTGGAGATGTTTTTCGAGATGCCGTGATTTGATTAAACCCAAATATATGACACAAGTGAAGATGAGTGATTCTAATAAAACCAAGTAATGCAATACTTCAGTGATTGAATTAAGGGCTGAGCAAGGCTTAAAAGAGTGTTGTTCTCACAGCTAGGCTGAAATTCCACAAAAACAACAGAGGACTTAAGTGTGAGTCTACTTACTGTAAATTATTTACTCTCTGGGCTCCGGCTTGTGCTTGTCAATTGCTGAAAGAATGCTTCTTATGGTCAGACTCTAAGGAAGTCTGTCAATTGTGTTTAAGGTCTGTGCTGTTACCAAGTGACAGATTTAAACTGAAAATTTGAGATAGTTAACGCAGACGTCTGTTCTCTTCTACCTGTTCACATATACAGTAGGTGCAGTACATTTTATTAACATGAAATAGTAAAAAAGAAGGTGCATATAAACATTTTGTCTTCAGAAAATCAATACTCTATTTGGCACTGAATTTTAAATCTCATTGCAATCATTATTACATATCATTTTGTCCATCTAGCCCATCAGTATCAGTGCTGTATAGCCCTTTGGATGCTTAGATTTAATAGTATACCTTTCTCAAAAAAAAAAAAAAGACACTTTAGCCATACTCTAGTTCTTGTTATATAAGTCACCCCAGAGTGATATTACTTACTTAAATTAATCACATACTATTTAAAGTTAGAAAACTGCCAACAGATAAGGCTGAAATTCATAATACTTTCCATCAGCGGCATGGTTTTACTGCTCCACTCTCATATCTCTGGGCAAGTAAATGAAGCAACAGGGAATGAAGAAGCACTGGATCTTTTGAACTCGCTTTAATAGAATGTCCGTTCAGTGACTGAAATGATAAGTTGTGTCCTGTATCCTGTTTATATATAAATATAGGCTGTGATAATATAAATGACCCAATACATAGTTGCACATTACCAGCATTCATCAGACTCACAATAAGTACGTTTCAAGGTTACACACTGTAGTGCAGAGCTGAAATCATGTCGAATTTTCCTGACTGTAGTCAGAAAGTAATGGAATATCATAGCGTGAGGTTATAGGGTGGCTTTGGTGGTGGAGGGAGGGAAACTAATTTGGCTCTAACTGTAATAAATGGAATTTATTGTATATTTAATGTTTATGGACACTGGATGAAAGGCTGTTTTCCATTTCAACAAGGTCCTACAGGTTATTTTCCATTGCACCACATACATGAACGTGGTAGATTCTCCATATAAATAAATTATCTTTTTGTCATTTTTATGTTTATTTTTATTGGGACAGATGAGCAATCAAAAAGCATTGACTACATCGGCTGCTGCTACATATCATAGCGTTTACAGCCTGAGCTAATTTGCAATATTTATTGCTGATGGAGTTTTATTAAATAAAAATACATATATGGCGCCTGACAAAATACATATGCCACTGTAGCCACAAACATGAATATAAAAAACACATTAAAATAAACGTGCTATAAAAGCACATAAAATTCTGAGGGATGACGCCAGATCAACCATAACTACACGCCTGATCAGATTCAGAAAGATCCCAGTTTTTTTTTGATCCACTGCAAGTTGTGCAGATAAGGAGTTCCACATTTTGAACCCCTGAAGTGAAAAAAGCCGTCTGTCCAAAGGAGGTTTTATGAAAGGACATTTTGCGAATTCCCTGTAGATCAACACAGAATAAGTGAGCCAGAAACGCTGAGATGTTTAACCGTGTGGCTGAGCAGCTCAGGAAATCCTGGTCATGTGGATGTTTATAGTCTGCAAGACTGAATGTGTAAATTTAATGATAGTATTAAAACCTAACATACATACTTTCTTAAGACCATGGCAATAGTGAGATATTACCAACTCCCAACCGAAAAGTGTTATTGTGTGGTTATAATAGCGTCTGAATACATTACTGCTTCTAAATGACCTCAGACTTATCTTTGGCACCTCTGCTTTTTTTTTTTTTATGGTCATTAGTTATTGAAAAGGAAATATTCTTAGACACCGATAAGCAGATATTGGCTGATATATCGGCTAGGGAAAAAATTCTATTCAGTATTCACTGGAAAATATTCAGTTCAGTGGCGGATGGCAAACAGCTTTTAGGTAAATCACCACCACCTTCAGGTGGTTGGTTACTTACCACATGTTACTTACCACAAGGTGCTGATTACAACCTGGTCAATTTATGTCCCCTTCAACATAGTCAAGTTTAACTATTGTGGGAAAGGCCTCATCAGTTAACTTACATAACATATACATTTGTGATAAACAGTCATATTGGTGTAATAACAAGGAAGCACTACAGCAAACTTTTGATTTATACTACTTCTGAACCCGAGTCCTGTCTGTATACAACACAAGTGAGTTATATTTGTTGTTGTGAAACATATGATGTGGTAGTGCCATTCATCCGTCATCTCAAGGGATGATATCTCATTGTACTCACCCAAATTGCCTCATTCTCTGGCACTAAAACACAGAGCTACGCGATTCAGATTTGTCACGTAGTGAGCTGATCTTTACTTACTATGGAGGCACTTCCTCTGAGCTTTGAAGTGAAGCACTTACCCTTTAGGTATTTGGCAATATTGTATTCCTACCCATCCAACTATCAGTAGTTTACTGTGGAGGTGGCACCACCAGAACCTGGATATTATCAGGACTTCATAACTTGACTTTTGGAACTCCTTGGTCATAGGTCAGACATTTCCTGCACTGCCACCCTTGTTTCTGCCTACCAGGAAAGAGTCAAGAGGACCCTATGGACACAGCAAGGTGAGATCCATGCTGCAGCTCCTCTAAAAGGGCAATGATTCATGAGGCTGGCTCTCCTGTCCCTGGGGCTGAGAGGAATAGCTGGCATTATCTTCTGCAAATGGGTCTGAAAATGCTCTTGGCCAGGTTGACCAAGGCACTGATTTATAGCTCAAGAAGCGCTGAACGGTTAGGCTCTCTTTCCCAGCATAGGTATGAGCCCCCACCATTGCTGCAAGCCTGAACACGCACTGAAACTCACATGTACACTCACACCTCCCCTCTTCCCTGCTCGCAATCTGTGCATCATCAGTTTAAGTTTTCTTCGGCCATGTATTTAGAAGAAAAAGAAGGAGAGAAATAAATTTATGACACCAAAGTTGCGGAGTGAAAGAAGTGGCCTATTGTTCTTAATATGTCAAGCGCAAGGATAAGCAGTTTTTCCACCTTTATCTTTCTTTGTCAAGGCCTATATATAGATATGAACCTTATCCTTGACTTGAAGTAGGAACCACTGTCAAAAAAATAGGAATTGCCTCCTAAAAATGGTTCCTTTAAATCTTGAATCTGAAGAGAAAACTCTTCTCTTTGAAATAGTGTGAAATAGTGTGGTTAAGCCCTTCTGGATACTTAAGTCTTAAGAAAGGCTGCTTGATTGCTTTGTGTGTCTTCCTCCCTAATAAGCTTTATATCCATCTCTGAGCTTTGGAGCCTCCCAGCAGTTCTGAATTTCTGCTTTCAACCAGGTACTATGGCCTACAATGTTGGAGATAATTAATTGACAGAGTAAACCGAAAATGTTTGAAAAAGCTTGAGTCACTTGAAATGGAGCAGATTTATTTAAAGCCTTCAATTGTCACTTAGCAATTAACATGGCAAACAATTTCAGTGAGCCCCTCAAAAGGGCTAAGGATTTTCTCGTCCTTTTTAAGTTGGACAAACTCTTGTCTGATTCCCACACTGACTCCTGTGCATTACACAGAGATGGTTTTATGCTTCACACGCAAGCAGGCATCAGTGTCATTACTAAGTCAACAAGGATTACTAATGGACTGAGTGTAAGTGATAGTCATGACGAAATTATCAGTATGTTTTCACATCAAGCATGTTCTTTCCTGTGATTGTGTTTAGTTTGTTCTCAGCAGAATTGCCAGGCCTGGAAGGACCAGGGGGCGGGATAGTTAGACTGCAAACAAGGGTTACATAAACCGGTTTTGACTTACTTTGTGAAGCGTTTAAAATGCAAACTGACAGGGAATGTTTTAGCCAACATCACCTGCTTCTAGTGTTGCAGTCCACCCCATTAGAAAATTCCCAGTTCTGTCTCACCATTGTTACGTAAGATCTGCATAAAGGCAAAGAGGGGACTCAAGTCTTGTCTCTCCAAGGAGCCGCTGGAAAACTCCGGGAGATCAGCAGCAGTTGCTTTGGGCTTTAATGAGTGACATCTAAAGTCTGTATGTCTCATAGGTCTCCACATGGTGTCTGTCCACGCTATCATCCATCTTCTAAACCTCCTGCGCCCTCGTCAGAAAATCACCTTTTCCAGGCTGGATGTTAATGTTTCTAAACGGTGTACTTAAAAGTGGATTATTTAAAGGCTACGTGTCAGACAGATCTTTATCTGGTGGCTTGGCAGCTTGACTTGGACTCACTTGGTTTCCTGTCTGTGCATGTTGATTAGCTTGTTTTTCTCTTCTTTCCTTGCTTTGCTGTGTAGTCTTCTGTGCTAACTCACCTCATGTGATTTGGGCCAAATTACAGATCTCCCAGGGAATGGTTAATCCTTCTCAGTCGTGTGTGGAGTAATGACTAGCCATGTTTTGTGCACAAAATAGAGAATAGGATTATCTTTTTCATTGTGTATCAACAGTGTGATCGCCCATATTTTGACTCTTTGTGTATATGTCTCTACAGAGGAGTCCTTAAACCTTGAAAACTTGGGCATGTTGGGCAGCTATTTTCTCCTGTGGTTAATGCTTGGTATGATTTTTCATGAAGACTATTGATAACGGTTGGTAAAGTGTTGGTGGGGCTTGACTTGATAAAATCTTGCTGAATGCAAACCAGACAGAATTAGAGTAATTTTTCTTTCCTATTTAAAAATTATTTGATATCACATTTTTGGTTAAGTGCTCAGACTATCTTTGAACACTTTTAACATTTTCATCAGCTTACTGTGCAGGGCGAAAACATTGTTGGCATCTTCAGCTTTGAGCTTGGTGCTTTCGTCATGTAAAGCAAGGTAATATTTGGCAGAAAAGTGCATTTATTCACTGATATTCAAGTCTAAAAAATTTTGCAAGAATATCACATCAAGGTTACGGAGCTTCAAATGAATCCCTGTGCTACATGTTGTTTTCAGTGAACATTTTTAAGGTAGATGGAAAAGTACATTGATGGCAGTATTCGTGATTGCTTCTCTTATATAAAACTCTGAAGTGACAGAGGGAAATGTCAAGACTTGCCCACCCATACAAAGCTTATAAGATGGGGTTTGAAGTGAAAAGCAAGAGTCCTGCTGAGAGGCTGACCCAAGGCAAACGAAGAAAACTGTTTAAGCTTTTGTTATCTTTTCATCTTTGAAAAAGATCATCAGTCTTTGATTTAAGAAAAGCCCAATGTAATATTTCAACAGCCATTACAACTCTTTTCTAGCATTTTATATTCGTCTCAGTCTGTGTCTCAGTCTTTCGGTGTGTAATGACTCATAACGCCGTGCTTTGTTTTATAATCAGCTCTTTGTTCTAAAAACGGATAAAAATGAGGCAAAGGAAAGTACAATCACTTAATAACAAGACATACACTAATGTGCAGCAGCATGGCCAGAAAAAGGTACTTCTCACTTTTGCTTGCTGCAAGCCTTATCTATGCTTTTATACCTGCACAAAGCCGAGGTACTTTGATCTGATCTGAAAGTAATGTGCAGGCATATTTTATCTGCCAAAGGAAGCACCACAACCAAACAAACAAACATCAAAGTAAAGTCCAGCTAGTTGGGAAATGACTAAGATTATTTTAATTGAAAAATTAATTGGAGTTCTCTTTTTGAGGTAAACCTTTGGATGATATCTGATAGAAAGCACAGAACATGGTAAGATACTAAACAGTCACACAAAAAGTTAAAAGGCTAACGGTTTTAAAAATGTTAATTACGAAACTACTTAGGGTTTATGTTTTGTACAGTGTCAAATTCTGCCATCTTAGGTCACTAACTTTCTTGTCTTAGTCCCTGGTTACAAGTTGGTTGGTTTTGGACAGGTTTTGGACAGCCTCTCTTCTCTGCTAGCATAAACAAAGTATGTAAATAAGTTTTTTTTTTTTTAAATGTAAAAAGTAAAAGACCAAAATAGAGGAAAGCAAACCTCCCCCCTCAGAAAACAGCTCTACTGGCTTTTCTCACCAGTGAATGCTAATAATCATTAGTAATTGTAACAATGGGCCTTTAGCTTTTATCTCTGTGCATTGGGTAATGGTTACTGTGTTTTAATGGAGACCAATTGGACATTCTTGAGAGCTAGTGTACTAAACAAACAAAGGGTTGGAAATGGGTGTTTTATATAGCCGATATTGATCCATTAAAAAATGGCTGGAATGGCCCTGTTCCCCTCTCAGGACATTCATCTGACCACAGAGGAAACTCCAACTGCATCAGAAAATCAGCAGGAGTGGTCTGAACCTGAACCCGCTTGTGATTGCATCACCTAAGGAAAATTTACATCACAAATGGTAACAACTTTTCCGTACCTCGGGGGTTTAGTGAACTGAGGTGGATTTTTTTTAGAATCAACAATCTGGAGTCCTCCAAAATGCAAACAAACAGAAAACCATTTATATGCTGGGCAAAAATAATTTGTAGTCGTCTGCATATTCATTGCTGACTTGTCCCATTATTCAGAGGCTCATTTACATTTTAAGCAGCATATCATGGTCAAGGACTGTGTATACCTCCATACCCATGAGGCTCTGCAGCATTCCAATGAGTTTACTCTTTGAGGGAAGAGATGAGCCTATTGATTAGAGACAGCCTGACCTGTGGTGGTAGCAGATGAGCAGTCACTTAGTTCTAAAGCTTCAAAGAGAACCGATTGACCTTGTTCAAACTAAATTAAGACAACAAAAAACGTTAGAGCTTATTTTGTAATCATCACTTAATATGCATTAATAACTTAATTGAGTTTGTCAGATCAATGGATTTCTTTTACTGTGAAGTTTTAAGGAAAGGCAGGCCTTTCAACTTCCGATTCGTGTCTTGCCAATTATCTGGCTCCCTCAGGCTTTCATCTGCAAGAATTTTTGTCACAGATGTTAAGTGCAAGTAAATGTTTGTCAATAATATGTCAGTCCGTCTGGGCTGGTAAATATACGACATGTGTTGCTTTGGATGTGTGACAACCTAAATATCAGCCACAAGTGAGGCTGTCATAAATTGTGAAATGTCTAAATAATTGGGTGATGAGATGAGATCACCCCAGCCTTGGTTTTTAACCCAGGAAAAAACAAATGTGTGGATTTCTTTAAAATAGAATGGGGTCCGGTACTCTGAGACCAGTTTCTCACCTTCAGACATTTGGACCCCACTTTATACTGTAGTATCTCGCTAAATCCTTGTATCTCCAGAGAAGAACTGATATTTTAGAGATAGGTTAGACAGCCATATGTTTTTGCAGTTGGGGGCACAAGACCAATAAATTATCCACCAATAAACCGGAAAATGTAATTACCAGCCTGTTATATTTTCCAATAATGGAATTTCAGCAGGTAATTACAACCAGTATTAGATGATGTTCGACTGTTCAGTATGATACTGTGTTTTTTTCCTAGATGTTGAGCAATTTCCGCGACTGGAGATACAATTAATTGTATTTTTCATAGGGATGTGCAGAAGTGAATATAGTATTTAACATTTTGGGTGAGAGCATCCCTCTATGGTGCTGCTTAACACCCAAGGCTACAGAATGATGAATTCATTGTTGCTTCTTCTGCACTGTTGTATCTTTTAAACTGATGTTCAAAGATCACACTGGTGTTTTTGCATGTTTTAACCCATTCTAATATGTGCTCACGCTGTGCGTTTCTCCACTTTGATTCAGCAGTCTGCATGGGGGCTGACACTCGGTGTGGCGTGTGGTGCATTCATGGTGCTCTTGGGAAACTCTGACTCCTGACACTTTCAGAGAACTTTTGATGCTGTTGAAAGCAGCCAAATTCACATCATCAAGCGAAGCGGTTGATGCTGGTTAGCCTACTGCGTGTTTTTGTGCTTTCTGTTAAATGCACTTAGTGGATGAAAGACGAAAAAGTCACAAAGACCATTTTGTCTTAATGGTAATTTTTTTTTTGATGATGTTATGTAACTATCCACCTTATAAACTTTTACGGACTCATTTCTCATGAACTGAGGATTATAGTTTCAGCTGGTGTCAAAATGCAAAAGTGTATAAATAGATTTAAATCAGCAAGGTTCACCACACTGAGCATAGCTCTCTGTTATAGTGTGTTTTCTGTGCAGTAAACTCGGATACAATTTTTCAGCAGTTAACCACTTATCATGATGTATATTCCTACAATCATAAAATATAGTAGTAACAATAAGCTATTTACTATGAGACCATACAGAACAGTGGTTACGTCAGCGTGAGGTATAATTCATAAATGGAAATACCCAGCATTTTGCCTAGTGTAGGCTGCAATTCATCTGAATATATCCAAATATGAACTGAATACAAATCCCGTAAAGCCTGTTGAGTAGCAGACAAATTGCCCATATCCAAATTAGAGAGGAAAAGCCGTGAAATTAAACAGTTTCTTGTCTGTGTGATACATTTCAAGGTTATCTCCGTCATTAAACGACAGGAGAGACTGACACTTCAGGGTTCATGGTGGATATTAAAGAGCGCTGCGGCAGCCACAGGACCAGAGCTCAGTAGGTGTCTGTCCTGAGGCTCTTCTCCCCTCTGGTGCGCTGCTCTAATGTGAGCATGTGCTTCTTCGTATTAGCAAAAGCAACACCGCAGCTGCCATTTGACTGAGCTGTGTAACGGGCCAACGCAGTGTTTGTGTGTGATGCCGACACAGGAGGAGCAGCTCACACAAGACTGGATCCTCTAGCATGTGTCAATAAACAGCCAGGAAAGATGAGGATTATATTGCTTCTGTCAGTCTAGAGAGTTAAGTAAAGTAAATAGCAGTTTTGCCTGCGGATGACTCCAAATAATGCAGTACACTTTGGCTGCTGTATATGTTATTAATCTTCATAATGCGGATTAGACCCACCAGCAGAGTGTGACAATAAGAATTGTCCTGTCGCTCGGGGCCAGTTGCTCTGAGTTTTTGGTCTCAATATTTGCTTAGTGATCTAAGACTGTTATGTTTTCCTCTTTGCTTTGCCATGATCCCACTCACTTGTCTTCTCTTCTAGCTACAAACATAAATTCAAATAGGCAAGTATCTAGTGCTTCAGGTACTCACAGATGGAGTTACTCAAAGGTTGTATCAGACGCTGTATCGATTACTATTTGTAGAGTTTAGTCAAGCAGTAATAAGATAGCATCCACTTGTAGACAAAGATATGCACAGATGTGTAGAGCTATATCATAGAGGCTCTATATTGAAATTAATCTAAAATCTATAAAAAAAAAAAAAAATTAGATATGTTCATAAAGGGCTGCTGTGGGTGCAGATGTCAGTTCTAACCCTGTGCCAATTTGAAAATGAGGTAATGCTAGCTGTAGTTGATCTTATCTGTCCTTGGTCGTCCTCCATAATGATAATAATAATAATACTTTTCGTATTCCTTTTGGTTTCCATTATGCATATTCATTATTGGCTACATTTTAATTATAGTTCTGTTGTGAGTTTTGCAATCAAAGCTTTCCCACACCGACCTACTTTTAAAGTAAAAAAAAAAAAAAACACTGAAGCTTAATTATTCCTTAAGTTTAATAAATAATTACTCTTATAAATATATAAACTTTATTACAGGCTCAAGGCCCACAACTTGATCACAATACAAACATCAATCAAATGATAGGATATGCAATTCCATGTACTGTGTGAGCGCTGCTGATTTGTTGCATGATCAAAACGCTTTGCAGGGTTACAGGCTTATTTTGTCACTGAAATAAGCAAGGCAGAAACTCAGTATCTTGCATGAAATTAAATTTGTAATGTTTTTCATTTTGTGGATGAAACTCACGCAAGCTGCTTTGGACTTTGTTCCCCCGTTCTAGTGATGCATTAAAACAAGACACAGTGAATGTTTAACATGTTATAAATAGAGCTGATTCTGTACACCTGGTCTTTCAGAGTTCATATTATGTTTAACTTTATCCTTTAAAACTGAGGAATTGAAGCATCTTATTTATTACTTGTAGGAACAGTCTGTGTGAGCTGGGTGTGCATGAAAGAAACAAAAGACTTCCAATGAACTTGGGAGCTGGTGTAATTTGGGATGTTTTCACTTTAGACTGAAATTTAAATATTGAAATTTGTTCTGACAGCCTCGCTGGGTGCCACCTCAGAGTGAGTCAGATCGGCACTTGGAGCAGATATGACATTATGTCATTAGGCAACTTTGACGCACAAAGAAAAAGTGTGTGTTGTTTTTAAGGTTGGAAATGATCAATACCATACCAAGTGTAGGCGATTACTGTGTACGGCAGATGTATCTGGCTGGCTTTTTAGGAAAATTACTACAAACACAGACTAAATGGCCAGACTGTAATGAGAGCCAGCAGCACCTTGTCTGTATGTTGGCATTGGAGCTTTGTTCCACCCCCACATCAGGTCCCATTAATAAACTGGCAAAACGGATGTGCAGACTAACTAGCCTCACGCTATACTCTGTGATTTCGCATGTTAGTGCTGATTACATTTACAGCTTCTTTCTATTAGGTAAAGGGGGCTGACTCATGAATACGAAATGTGCAGCGAGGGCCAATTAATATTATGGAGTTGTTAAAAATAATACATTTTAAATTATTCAGAGTCAGTTAAAGGAACACTAAGGGATTTTCCCAAGGATTTTCCCTAAGGGCTCTGCCTTGCCCTGTAAAATAGCCAATGTAACACAGAATATTAATTAATGAAAAGATTAATCTGGTTAGTCAAAAATGATTAATTCATTTTGTTGCCTGTTCAACCCAAAACAAAAAACTAAAGCTTAAATTAAAGGTCCTTTTTCCATCCTAGGGGCTTCCCATTTTAAAAATGCCACACATATTTTTTCCCTAGTTTTATGTTTTTGCAAGTATCAAAGTTATTTTCTTTTGTTTCTTGTTCTCCTTTAAGGCCGAACATTCTCACACTCATCTCTTCTGTCAACCTGTAAGATATAATTATCTTTCAGAGCTGACCTGATAGCCAGCTAACACACTGAAAACACATAATTTAATCCCCCACTTGACATTCAGAAAAGTTTGGGTTTTTTTTTAACTTTGAGTCTTTGTAAAACTTCTTTTCTTGTCCACTGTTGCTGAAGTTGTTCCTTCATCGCTATGAGAAAATGAGAATGATCTGCCGCATTAAACACAAGAAAATTAATGTTATCCACTGGGAACAAATGACACTAAAAGCCATGACACATCCTAATGGGCTTCCTATGGTTGAATGGTAAAAAATACCTTAAGAAAACACACATTTTAGCAACAGAAATCCTGAGCAACAGACTAACACTCGACACACAGGCCTGTTTTCAAGTGCCGTATGACATCAGAGATTTTTTTTATGGTATGTTCGTCTCGATATGGGATGCCTCATGAACCGCCCCAAGATTTGTCCCATCAATCTGCTACGAGAGAGTGGGCTTCTTCACAGGCTGTCTGCCATTCTTTCATTCTGGCCCTGTTGGGAATGGTGATTGGATCCCAGTCAACCAGCAATAGATGGATTGGCCCTCGACCAGGATGATTGAGTGGCGCTGCTGTCTATGCACATGTATATGGCTTTGTGTGTGGTGGTGTGTGTGCTTGTGCGTGCTTACCCTGTATGCATGCTGCTCTCGCCGAACAACAGCACATCTGTTTCACTCCATCTCCTCGCTCTCATTTGAATTTTGAGTTCTCTCAATCATTGCCAGTGCTCTGCTGTGCTCTGTTCCTGGCTTCTGGGCTGCAGAGTGGGACGGTATTCCTGTGAACAAGTATTCTTCACTTAGCCATCAACTTATTATCAAGACACAGCTGAACGTAATCCCAGTGGAAATGAGCGTTTTAAGATGACACTATAGCTGTATTGTAAGATAAGGTAGCATATGAGACGAGGAATAGAAGGAAAACTTGTGAAACAGTGATTTCAGTGTGTTTGTATGCAGAATCTGTCTGAACTAAATCCGAGATTGCACAAAAATGTAATCCCAAGAGTTTGACAGGACACACAGTTTGTACACAGAAGTATCACTCTCATTGAAGACAAGCCTCCTCACAGGCTGATCTCGAGGCATGTCACTCATACTTGTGTGCACCATGTTGTATTAGTCTATTTCTTTTTTTAATGACTTGGTAATTGCTTTGTCCCTGGTTATTGAGATGACTGCCATGCACTATTACACCAGTTTAATGGTGTGTAACTATTCCTCTTAACAAAGCCATCAATCACAGGTGTTACTATGGTAACTGCATTAGCCATTATGTAGACGTAATCAAATGCATGTCACACCTAGGTAGCGCAAGTACTGCATACGGCTTCCTTCACCTGAGGAAGTCATCAGGCTTTATGAGTTTTTATGAAGAAAAAAATGTGACTGAATTCTGTTTATAAATTGTCTGCCTGTTTTTGTTTTGGGCTTTTTTTTTTTTTCCACGCTTGAGCTTCGCTTTATGAAAATCTGCATGGCCTGCAGAGCAATCAGCAGAAATTCAATCATCTGTTTTGTGTAGAAGGGCCAAGTTATTACAATCAGAGCTGCTTAAACTCTTGACTCATTCCTTTTTTGCTCCGCTCAAGTTGTTCGGTAGATACTATACAATTTTTCCACCTAAACCCATGTTGCATGTTTCGGCCTTGAGGATGTTGAACATAAAATGGAACATGCTAATACCAAAGACATCACGTGTCTGTCCTTTGAGCAGGCTAATTGTGATGCAGATGAGTTGAATCTGTAGCCGTGGATGGCCATGGTTTAAGTACTGTGTGGTATTGGCCCCTCTGGTAATAACAGAGAGACAAAGGTGTGTTTGAGTGTTTCTACTTTAAAAGAGGAGGTTGTTCAAGATGTTTTCTTGAACAACCTTGGAGTTGTAGCCTCCAGCTTGAGGAGGTAAGAGTCCTAGTCCAACAGGCTGTTTACAGCTACTCCTTCGCTTCTCCACCTTCAAAAGAGGTTGGGTACATGTCTGGAAACGCTAACAAGCAATATGCTTAAACATTTGTGACAGCAATAGACTGTCTGTACCAGGGTCTGAGCAATGCTATAATGTTCCTCCACATTGTGCCTTTGTTCCTGCACCGTACAGTGTAAACCAGTACAAGCTGCTCTTGTCCAGAAAGAACTTTGCTGGAATTGGTTCTCTCCGCTGATGGATGCACCCGCAGGGCTACTTAACTGTGTGAAGTATGACATTAAATTGAGTCTTGCCTGAGTATGAGAATAAACAGTTGAAGTGAATGTGAAAAGCTTAAATTGCACCACTGGCTATAATTTAATTTACCTATTAATATGCTACGGTTGTCATAATTTTTGGCTAATTTTATGGCCAGTGAGCCGTCACTTAATGTATATGCTTTTCAGAACAAATGAGAAAAGAATATTTTAGATTCTACGCTTCTTTTATTTTCACTGCAGTGTTAAAACCGCTTTGAAGCGTGACCCCAAAACTGATGTATGAATGGTGAAATTTGCGTGGCGTTCCACCCCTACAACAAAGGCATTCAGTTTACATTGTTAAATTTAGAAAAGCAACAAGTCCTTCGATTAAACAAACAGTAGCCTCATGTAATTTTAGTTGATAAAATTGTGATTACTTGATTTATTTTTTGTCAGTTAACAAAGTGTTAATCTACTTATCTTTGCAGCTCTAGATGAAGGGTTGTTTGCCTAAGTGACTGTCTGGGGAGGGAGTTTATTTGCTTGGTGTCACATAGTTTTCCTTTCCTGTATAAACGTCAGACTAAATACATGTATATTTATTATACTTTCACATTACCGTGCCATGCTATGGATAATCTGTCTCCCTCGAAATGAGTTCTTTGGCTATGGCATTGTGATAGTCTTGGCTGTGCCCCACTTACCTCCCCCCCCACCCCCACCCCCACCCCTTGACCTCTTCATTAGATAAATAGGGCAGCCTATTCTCTGGCTTTCACTTGTGATGGACAGCATCTGGCTGTTTCCGATACCCGCCGTGAGAAATGTGGAGACAAAAGCCTCCCTCTCCTTCCCTTTCTCACAGTTTCCTCCCGTTTCTTGCTCCCTTGCTTATGTGTCTCAAAAACTGCGCATTGTATGATATCGTATGTCTTTGAATGCACCGCAGATATAAGAGAGGGCGGGACACAGCAGATGCCAATTTTCCCCACTTGCCGTGTTGTTTTTCAGGAGGAAGTTAAATTGATTGGTCATGCTTTGCACAAGGACGGTGGTAATGCGTTCTCCTATGGCAGCAATGCAGTGCTGGATGCCATTTTTCTCAGACATATCTTCATGCATTCCTACATGGATTTAGACACATTAACAGATTTATTTGGCGTGTTAAGTCAGTGCAGCAGTAACAGCTCCTCAGCTGATGTTCTCACCGCATCCTGAACACTTCTTTGCTGCATACTTCCTCTTCGATTTTGTTTTAAGCATTACTGAAAGTGTAACTGCTAATTGAGAATGCGTCTAATTCTAAGGCGACATTTTATCCTATAAAATATGTTGAGTATATATTGTACTTGTGTGAACCTGCATTAGAAACAAAAAATACTACGTTGATAACGCTGGGTTTCTGAAATGTCGTGGAATGTCTTGACAGCCCGGGCCTGTAGGTTATGATGTGCCTGAGAGCTAAGCAAAAGACATTTTATCAGCACTTTGTCTCCTTACTCTATGTGCACTAGTACAGGCAGACAGACAATCCATCATCAAGCAAATATAGTATGTGTCACTGCAAAAAGAACTCCGACAGCAGAGTGAGTGCCACACACATCCATATTTTTAATGTCCACATGTTATGTGAGGTCTCCCTTGCTTGAAACCTTCGAAACCTTGGCTCTCCTCCCAAGCATAACATGTAATTTGCTGAAGGCTTTTAAAGCTACCATTATTTTTGCCGTTATTGCTTGGATTTTTCTTTCATTTATTTATTTATTTGTTCTTAAATTTTAGAAATGTTTTATAAAGCCATAATTGCTAATTGCTTCTTTTTTTTTTCCCTCGGAAATGTGTCACATTTTTCACAGTTGGATGACAATTTACAGGGGGTGGTATCTAAAAAAACAGAATTTAATTTCTTTTCTTTTTTTTCCACATTCAACCAACTTCACTAAGATGGCAGATTACCAAATGAGGCTTATGCTTATTGTTAGATTAGAAGTGCTTTCTGAAAGAATGTTTGCGTGCTCCTCCTTTGCAGCTCATTTGGTGCAGGGCAGGCTGACAGTTCTGAAAGAACAAGCCTAAGGGAATGCAGTGCACACGTCTGATGTCGTATCTCCTTGGTCCAGCACTTGTTCTTTTGGAGCTCTGCTGAACCAATCCTGCTCCCCGTACTTACCAGACCCTCAGGCCCCACTTTGATCTCCCTTAACAACCAGGACAGCAGTTCAAGCATCTTGTTATATTTGACTGTTTAATCCATCAAATGTGTTTGTCTCAGCAATAGGGTAATGAACATCTCTATCTAGGCCTTGCTGCTGTTGAATAACTCCTGTGATAACAAGTTTATGTAGGATGCACTTGTGTGAAATTTTAAAAGGATAACGGCTTGTTTCTGCAAATTGCTTGTGTCCTATTGTCAAGTTTGACGCTCATTTTCCACACCTTGACTAAAATAACATGACTTTGAATGAAGAACAGCAAATTATTCCTGTCACATTTAGCATGGAATTCTAATACAGTGTTCTCTGCTCTTGGTTGTATGGCACTGTTTTACACAGTTTTAGTGGAGCACAGGATTTAGACTCCTGAATCAGCCTTTTAGGTTGTGTCCTTCTGCTAGCATGTCCAATACAATCCCCCCTGTGGCTAAAATGCCAAGCCACTAAGCAAAATGTCTCAACTAATTAGGAGCTTTAGAGCAAAGCTGTAGAAATGCATCATATGACTAACTTTTTCTTTCTTCTTTTCCTTTTGTCCAGACCTGCTGTATTGGTCTTGTATTTAGACTTTACATCAGTGACTTTTTCACTTAAAAACCAAAGCAATTAGAGGGCAGAGTGACTGACAGCTGATCTATGTTAAGCCCTCAGTTCTCAAATTCTTGCATCCCAATTTAACTACAATTCTAAAGCTTTGCATGGGATATTAAAGTGATATGGGAAACGTCTTTAATTGGAGTCCCATAGCCAAAATGTATTTTCACCCTTTGAGAATTCTGAAATCCTCAAAAACGGCTCTGAACTTTATGTCTGAAAAATACAAAACTTAATTTAACGGGAGTGCAGCTGTTTACAGCCATGTTTCTGGAATGATCTACTGCTGTGTAGAATAGACTACAATAGCAAAGACTTTCATCTAAAATGCTGCTGGGAAAAATGTTGGAATATCAGCAGGAGAAGACAAATCTTGAATTAATGTGTTTGAACTCCAGGGAACCAATATCCCAAATGTGTTTGCCCAGATTCACAATTTGCCCAGATTTCTGCTATTATTTGATTTTTGTATACTTAAAATTATATGCTCTTTTAACTGCACAAATTTACATTTTTAATGCATTCAACCTTGGCACCTCCATCAGAAGAACTTCTTACTAATCAAAATGACAGAATCTTTTTACAGTCAGTCTTGTGTTTCTGGGCAGGATTCTTAAGTTTACTTAATAAGCAGCTGGATTTAATGATGACAACAATGTCTTCCCGTTGTAGCGATTTGCGTATATGTCAGGATCAGTGTTAATTTCGTTAATGAAAACTGGCGCGGAAAATATTTGCAGACGAACTATTTTTCACAATGAAAACAAAAACCAAAATTAAATCAAAAAATTACCTTTGAAAAAAGAACTATGACAAAAAATGTACAATATTTTTCGTCAGTTAAGAAAAACGAATAATGAATATTGCACTACTAATAAGAAACAACTTTCTTTAGGATTTTTCACTGTATTTTGCAACACTTTGTTGGGAAAAGTCTCGTACAAATTAGATTATTTGTACAGTTAGATGCGTTTGTAGCACATTCTTGTTCTTCCCCACGCTTCTGTTACGAAATCCCACTGGGAGCCATACGTTTTTGCAACTAATACAATTTCTACGCTCTTCAAGGTCTGTTTCAACTCCTGACAGACATTTTACTGGTTCACGTTCTCAGTGCTGCTGCTCCCAGATGCTCAGCACATCTGATCTGTGTTTCATAGCCGTTCACACAGTACACTCCCTGTCACTTTACGTTCTTTTTTTTTTTTTCAGATTTTGTAAAGAACCTTCAATTAACTCCATCTATTTTTATATCTTTGGGGTGGTGCTCCTTTTGTCTCGGTAATGTCTTTTGTTGCCGAAAACAAAGCCACCTGGATCCTGTGTAAAATCCATAGGGGGTGGACAGGGTAGACGAGGATGTATCCTGTTCACGAGGATGTATGGACTATCACAGGGATTGTCAGTTCTCATTTGTTTATTTCATGGCAAGCACTCTGGCGACGCAGACTGACTGGCTCTCCTTGAGAGTATCTTGTGCATGTCAGTCTGTATTATTGATGCAGAGAACCATGTAGAAAGGATAGGCCTCAAGGATGTCTGTCTCCGTGAGAAGGAAAACCTCTGTTGCCCCTATTTTCTAACCTTTCTGAAGCGGCAGACTTACCAGGGTTGCGTGCACTTTTTCAGCAATTTCCTGCTTGTACCAAGTGTTACAGACATTTACACCTGGAAGTAGGGATCCTAATGCTAATTATGACACCTAAAATCAGATTCCATTTAACACCGGTGTTCTTCTTTCTCCTTCTCTTTCAGAAATGTTTATCTCACATTTTGAAATTGGTTTGGATCGTTAACATGACACCCTAACTACTCACTCACTAATTAGCTATAAGTATTATAAGGTGATCATACATCAAAATTATTTTCTGGCTTATGCAAATTTTAGGGATAAATCTGTCAGCTGTTTTTTGATTAATTGCTTGGCTGTTTAGCTCAGAATAATGTCTTGTCTTGTCCGACTCCCAAACCCAAAGTGATTCAGTTAACAATGATATAACACAGAGGAGGGTCACAGTGTTCACATCTGAGAAGCTTGAATCAGCAAACTGTTGATAATGTTATAATTTTATAGCTTCACTGACTAGGAAACAGTATTTAAAGGAGGTCGGTCTTGTATGACTGCAACCCGATCACCTTAATTAGATTGGTGCCTGAGCTGACCCGTCATGTTAGAATGATGCATCAGTACCTGAAATTGTAGTTTTTCACTGTTGGCCACTGATCGGTTCAAATGAAATGAAGGAGGTTAAAGACTTTCTCCTTGGTGCAGACTTCCCCAGCTGGCATTCAAACCAGACTTGGCTGATGCTGCCCTCTAGTATACAGCATACATTACCTCTGTTTGCAGCTTTCAGTGTGTGTTTCACTGCCTATTAAATTTAGGGCTGACACTAAGCTTGCTGAGACTTGTTTGCCTGCATATAATGCTGCTACTCATAATTTTAATGTGGAGGGTTGTGTCTTAGGCTTCACGGTGTCCTAAAATTACGTTACAATATTCGGTATTTAAAAACGCAAGACCTGAGCCAGGTGAGCTCACATACTTTGATACACTGGATTTCCTGCACCTTAAGTGAAGACATTGCTATCGTCTGTGGACTCCTAGCATGACTCCCGCTTTCCACCTTTGCAGTTTGCATAGAGGTTTGATAAACCTGACACCAGGAGATGGATTTCCCAGCCAACCTAGCTCTGAAGTAATGGGAATCCAGAGCGTAACAAATGGTGGTGCCAGTACAGAGCTGGCTCCACTGGGTGTGCAGGTGGTCCTCCATTCCCCTTGTCAAACCCCCCCCACTACTCCCCCAAAGTGGCCATGGAGACTTGGGCAAGATTATTTTAGAGTTCAGGTTACAGACCAGCTCTTTCACTACCTATTAGTCACACTCCAATTTCTGTGATGGGGATTTTTTTTACTGTCCCCTCACATTTTGTAAATGTATACACAGCCTTTCCCCCTCAGACTTGAAAGGTCACAGCATGTTTTTGTAATTTCTTGTCTGCTCTGATTACTTTCATCTTAACTGGGGTGCTGTGCCCCTGGAAAGCTGATGTCGTTTAGCTTTTACATTTGGAGATTGTTGTGTGGTCTCCATTTCACACAAATGATGAATAAAAGGTTTGCAGTACAGTTACTAGGAAATGTTCATTTCACATTTCAAGTTAAAGAGTTCAAAGGATTTCCCCTTAGACTGGATCCTTACAAATCCTGGCCCTCACTGAGCCAATAATGTGTATTGATTGGATTTTACTGGCCTGTGTGCACTTGCAAATGGAAGCCTGTTCGTTGTTTTATCCAGGAAACGCTACAGGATTTTGTGTCTGTTAGCATATCAAGGCAGGAGAATGTGGATTATTTTGAAGTCACTAAACTATGAGAGTTAAAGAAAAAAATGTACACAGAAGAAAACCCATAAATCATAAACCCTGACTCTTATCTGATGAGCAATTCATGATAGGCAATCAAACAGCAGGCTGACTGGCATAAGCTAGTAGTTTACTCTTTAAATATAAGTATTAAGCTAACGTGACACCCTTGTCGGGTTTAATTGTTAAGAGTTGATGTGGCTGACCAACTTGGTGTTTAAAATTTGAGTCGTATTTTGCCCCAGAGACTGTTCTCATTCCCTCACTTGTATTATGTAGTTACAGTTTAACTACTTGATTTAAATTGCCAATTTAGTTCAGGGTTTTTGACATGTAGACTAATTTACATAGTCAATTTAGGGACACAGGGTTAGTTTAATTCAGCAGTGAACATATTTTTCTGCCATGGTGGCTGTCCGCCCACAAGTGTTGGCCATCTGGTGACACAATTTCAAAACCTCTCCCCAGGAAAATTAGGCGTAGGGTTTCCAGAAGAGTTATTTTCCCCAAGAATACGTTTTTATCACCAGGGTATTGTACAGGGGGTGGACACAATAACATAAACACCTGTACAGTGTAATTGAATCTGACACAATGGCCGTGATATAAATACTGTCTGTTATAATGTTCCTATTTAGCTGCGGTTTTCAAGGCTGTATGTCAGTGGTGTGAAGGATATTCATGTTATTTTATCCCTCTGCATAAATAATGCTGTCTCACAAATTAGACCAAAATAAGAATAATTTATTTCATTTTACAGTCTTTGAATAGTTGTAACCTTGTTAGCCAGTTGCCCTTTTGTTCTAAAATCTTTTTTTTTTTTTTTTAAAGGTTCTTAAATAGAAAATACATACTAACTATACAGATGTTAAAATTAGAACTCATTTGTTGCAGTTACACTTTTATTTTCAATATAAACTATCATCCAAATTTACATAAACTGTCACTTGGATGCACCTAAAATGTGAGATCCAGGTTAAAAGTCAACATTAGCCAGTGGCCTGGCTTGCATTCCTAGCAGGTCTCATTAATGTGTGGACATAATTTTGGCCACCACCTTGGTGTGGCAAGTATTTGTATTTAGAAGATAAATCCATATACGGAGGTCACATTTAAGTGTCAAAGCATCAGTGTGTTTTCAGCTTTGCCACATCCAGACACAAAGGTCACACTGAAAAGACAAATGTAACCCCAGCCATTGACGCCCAGTGACAGAGAAGTGGCATTTGTCCACTGCAGTTGCTGTCCTTAATATTGCCAGAGAAATAACCGGAGTGGCAAAACTCATTACAGAGATCAGACTTGATCTGAACATTTTCCTAGCGGGAAGCCTCTTCATAGCGGAACACCAGGCGAAACGCATCAGGAGATGCTGAAGGAAATTACATCACGGTTCACCTACCATTTTAGTTTGGGGCTGTCCGATGGGATCAGCTGCATGGCTCAGAGCAGAGGGATCGACTTGTGGAACAAGTAAGGGCCGTACCTTTTCGACAGTCTAACCTTAAACCATGCAGCAGCTCTTAAAGGCTGACCTGTGATCATGATGGCATGCTGTGTTTACTGGGTAGCGACACCCCCATCGTGACCTGCAGTATGGATTTGACCTCAGCCCGAAATATTTGATTATTGTGGGAAGGGGTGGGGGTGTTCGGGGGTGCTTCAGTGTTACCAGCGCGGTGGCCCCATTAATGCCACTCTGGTGGGTCAGACAGTAGGGAGCCTTAATGGAATTTAGTAACGCTAAGAATGCTGATCCCTTTGCCGCGCCCAGTGCGAACACTCAGTGATACTACACCCTTGATACGAACAAACCAATTTCATTTTAGGATAGGGTTTAGTTTTATAACTGAATAACTATAATAACTTCATATCTGAAAATAATTAAACGTTGAATTTGTTTGGCAGTTTAATGACATTTCACTCCTCAAGGTTCAATATTAATTGAGATCTTGACTCTAAGTGGATTCAAATGGTGTTGCATCTACTTTCATCTGCTCTTTTTCTGATATTAGCCTCATTATACTCAAGGTTAGGGATTTTGGAAGGGAAACAAAAGGGTTAAATATAAGTAAATCAGTAATTAGAAGTAGAACACATGGTTTTGTTCACATCCCTAAAGTCGCTGCTTGGTTTTTCCTTCACATGATCCACTGGTGTTTTAGAGTGAGCTGACAACTTTGGCCTGACTTGACTGTCAAAGTCCCAGAGGTCTTAGCAAGCTCAGACGTTGAGCTGAAAGCAAGAGAAGGCAAACATATGGAGGAAGACATTCTGGGGGAATGTTTTTGATACCCTTATACATTTTCCACTGAAATGATCTAATGATCTAAAACCATCTACTAACACCTAAGGATTAGTAGATAGATAGAAATAGAGGTCCTTAAGAGCATGGAGCTTGGTGGTTAGAATTTTTATTGCTGCGTAAATTAAGGTTGGGATGTGCAGGTATTTTTCCCAGACTAGGTTTCCACAGGCAGAATTGTCTCTGAGGTTCAGTGAGGTTTTTTTTTTCTTTCTTTTTTCTTCTTTCGCGCCTCAGAGAGCAGTGCACTTTAGCACTTTACATTTAGCAAAACTTCCCCATCAAGAGGTAAAAACGGCACAGACAGACACACACGGCGCTCTGGACTATTTGAAAAAAAATGTACCTTCCCTCTGGAGCACCTAAGCTCAGATCCTGGTCATTATTAGCTTGCTTCTTTAGCCACAGAGTCTTCCTTTATAACGAAAGAGACCAATGCTCTGAACCGAGTTTGCCTGATCTTCTGTGCACCAGAAATCCCGGAGATAAGTAATAGAAGGTCTAACACTTAAAAGGCTAAATGAAGTTGAATGGGAGGAAAGGGAAATGACTGGCTTTCTTCTCCATTAGCGCTCAAATTAATCCACTCATTCCTTCTCTATAAATTTATGAGGCACCGATTCTATAATAAGACGTTTTATGTTGAATATTTAATTTTCTTAATTATTTTGGGATACCTTTCTAGTCCTTTGTTGAAGTCCATTTGTTTCTCCTCGTTATGGATGGCTAATGGGGAGAACAGCTCTGAGGTTTTCTGTAAAGCTGGGCTAGGCTCAGATTAATGTTTAGCTTTGGTCAGTTATTTAGTAACATATTGAATGTATTTTAAAACACTGGGCATTTAATTTTCAGGACAGTCATTCTATTTAAAGTTTAGACTTCAGATTTAGGCATTAAATATGACAGTAAGACCACCATTCATTTTTTTAATCAGTTTTTTCTACTTGTAGTTTTTATAACCTTGGATGCTAAATATTAATTTCCATACAAAACGTCATGTAATTTTAGTTTCTTTTTATGTTGTAGAATGGTGACTTTGCCATTGTTTCTCCATGTGTTCACTGTTTTGGTCAACAGAGGGCCCTTATCTTTCTCTGTCAGTCAAGCCATTGTTGAAGAAAGGGACCCTGCAAATGCAAAATGGCACGAGTGATGGATTACTCTTTTATTTGGCAGGCTTTTCATCTGTTGAAAAGCAGTGTGTGTGTGTGTGTGTGCGTGTGTGCGTGTGTGCGCGTGTGTGCGTGTGTGCGTGTGTGTGTGTGTGTGTGTGTGTGTGTGTGTGTGTGTGTGCGTGTGTGCGTGCTCACACATGCATTTTTTTGGTGCAGTGTATTTTTAGATTTTTCTCGCTCGTTTGGAAGAACATGAGCTGATGTTGCAAAAGATACCTGACTTGTGAATGTGGAGCGTTTAAAGACAATTTACCTGCAGTTTTACTCAGAATTCCAAAATCTCAGATTCTGTTTTAGGTTTTTATACAATTAGGTACTGCACACGGGAAGAAGAAGATGTGAAACAGACTACACATTTAAGTTAGTCTTAATCTCGTTGTTGAATAGCAGTCTGGCCTACACCAAATTTTATTTTTACTATTTTTGATGTACAATATGAGTGTAATAATGTAACTATTTAGATATATGTTCAGACTTTTAAACTATTTATTTACATAGTCTAAGCCAAGAGCAAGCAGCCCATTATCAGTTATTCATGCACGAGGCTCTCTAATATAATTTGTGGTTTATTTCCTTTTAGCAGTGGGAGCAGCCTTCTCCAACAGAGGGAATAATTTCAAGTCCCCCTCCTTTTGATTCCAGCAAAGTGATGCACTCTGGTGCAAAGCTTGGGGAGATTTCCTAATGAGAGCCATTAACAATGCTGAAGTTGATTTGTGTTTTTGAATGCATCTCTTTGTGTCCAAGTTGTTTTTCCTGCATGCCAATGGGAAATTATTAGAATTATAAAATGCTTTATTAGAACACTACGGGTTTGCTCTGTGGAAAAAGTAATTTCTTTGAATCGCGAGAAGCACTTCACAGAGTCATACTTTGTTTTTGCCTAATACTGGTATTAACATTGAATATCCACAAAGCTTCAGGTGTTTTTGAAAAACAGTTGACACTTTTCTCTGTAGCCAGTGAGACTACTTGTCTTCATGAGTGCTAGCACCTTATCCTCTGTGTGAGGCAGAAATTTATTGAGGGAAGGCATCTGGAAGGCTGTCTTGTCAGAGACAAAGTGTAGCCTCCTCAGGTTGGAAGAGACTGTTCTGTGGGGCTTCTATTAGGAAACTTTTTCAGATTTATCAAAGTCCACCCAGTGCACAGCATTCTTACTCCATCTGAGGCACCGTAGAAAAGTAGTGGCCCCTGTTTGGATTGTGTTCTTGCCCTGTTCTTTTGTACATTGTGTTTTTGTGTACAGGTTTCATACTTGCTTTGCTGCCATATCGCCCCTAATTTTTCCTCTCAATGCGGATGTCTGCTTTAGAGTAAAATCCACACTCAGACACTTTAAAAGACTACATTTGGCATTGTGTAGTCAATTATCCTTATTCTCTCAAGATTTCTGGCCAAATGTAAATGATAGAGTTTATATCACAAACTGCTCTGTAGAAATAACAGTAGTTTGTAGCAGATAATTTCAAACGTGAGATGAAGACAAGGTTTACAAACACTCAGGAAGAAATACATTCTAGAAGAAGCAGAGATATCAATTTCTTCACTCGAAACGGCCCCACAAAACAGGGTGCATTGTGGAAACAGCTTGCATCTTTGCAGGTCTGTTGACAGTAGTCTGTGAAATGTAACACTGCTAAACAGCTGGTCACAGCACACCACAGCATTGTTCTCTCTCCACAGCGACTTCTCCTTGATTGGAGAGCTAACTAGGCTGCTTTTGCACTCGCTCTCCTCTTTTTCTCAGAAGGCGAGACGTCTTACGTTACCGTGGTCTCGTAACATTTCAGTAAACTTCAAGGAGGCAGATGAATGAGATTTGTTGAGATTTTTGTTGTGTGTCAGTGCTGAGGCGGCTGCCTGTTCCAGAAATGCTCCTGACAGCAGCCTCTGTGGAATGATCATTGATCAAGAAAAACAAATAGAGACCTGAAAAGTAGACCAGAGGGAGACATATTCAGGTGAGAAAAGAAGTGAATTGAACCATGCAGGCTGGAGAGTAGGGAGTTGATGACATTGAAGGTCACCTGCTAAGACATGTTTGGATAAATGAAGCCAACATCCATATCATTGATTGCCAACTTACCCTTTGAAGTTGCACAGAATTGCATCGAGTCCCTTGTCTTGCACGCTGTTCTTGACCCTGCTGTGTGCCTTGCCGCTCAGTGGGGATCTCCGTACTGCTGGAGCAGCAACTATTACTCCCCAGTAGGACTGTGCAGAAAAATTAGGCATGCAAGATGAAACAATAAAAATGATGCTACATCACTAGTGCTCGCCTGTTACAGACATTACCACCTCCCGTATTGCAAATTTCAGCCCAGAGCGACTTCTCTGAGCCACCCGCTTCTTTGCTTTCATTGCCACCCCCGTACTCCTCTCTGAGTGCAGTATGCAAGGAAGTCAGTCTCTGGAGAGGTTCAGGGAGCACAGGGAGCCAGAGGGTAGAGAGGGGGCACAATGCTGTAAAGTGCCTCAATGTCGCTTCATTTCCCCATTTTAATTGGGCTATCTAAATGCATCCCTGGTTTGTCAATACCCGCCGGGGTCCCAGATAAAAATGATTTGTCTCATGCATTCTGCGGCATACTCTGCTGTTCCCCTTAGAGAGCATGCCCTGCCAGTTGTCAGCAGCAGAGTGTAATGGAGAGCACTCGTTGTTTTTGATTTTCAATAGCAGGAAAATAGGTGCCTTCCTCTATCAGTTCTACCGCTCTTGTCTTAGTCGTTTTTCTTTTTTCTGTACTCTCATTCTGTCTGTAACTAACAAGTCAATATAGGCACGTAGGCACACCCGTCTGTATGGACACATATAGGGAGACAGGGGCACAGGACACATGTACAGATTCACATGCTCTACACACACCGACACATATATATATATATAGAGGCGCGCACACATGCCGGCACTCACTGAAGGTCAGCACGGTGAAGCCAGTCTTATCTGTGTTTTTATGTGCTCTGTTTCCCCACTGTCCTTGTCTTTTTCACACCTCCTGTTGCCATGTGCCATCACCTTGCCTCTCAGCGCAGGAGCCAGTGTTATCTGCAGACAGTCCTGAGAAAAATCCAGGGCCAAAAGTGTGCCCTTAGTGTTTGGAATGTGGAGCACCATTTTGTGCTAAACTAGATACTCTGTGCAAATGCTGCTCTTTTTATTCTCATAAGCGATGGATGATAATTTGGTAGTCTGTGTCAAGGGGATGACATACAGGAATGTACAATTAGACGTATGCTTCCTCATGCTTCCTGCACAGTTTCAGCCAAACCCTATAACTTATGCTGTCGCAGATCACAGGCTGAGGTTAAATGTTACGTTGATGGTTTGCGAGAACCCTTAACCCGTGTTTGTAAATTATGACATGATCCATGCATGTGAAATAAGTAACAGCACGATTACAATCTGGAGGTAAATTACTCAACAAACACGCAACAGCAGTAGCCAGGCCTCGGTAAATTGTGAATTGGGCTGGGAATTCTAAGCTAACAGGTGTTGCCCAGCTGTGCTTTTGGACATGATGACATAGTGCAAGTCTTAAGAGCCCATCAGCAGCAGCACACTGACTTTCACAGCTCAGTGTTTACGACACAGGTCAGCATTTTTTCACTGGCATGCAGCCAGAATTGTGCTTATCTGTGACCCTTCTGAATGGGGAGATAAAGCAGCTCTATTTGGATGCCATTTTAAGCATGCTTTTTCTAATTTAATTATTTTAGAAAATAGATAATAGTTCGCTTAGATGTGGTTTTAGACGACCTGACACTGCATATATATAAATACATAAGATTCATTCAGTGAGCGTATGCTTTTCTGATGCTACACCAAGAAATTTTTTTCCCTTTTTTTTTTTTTTACCTTGAAGTTGAACTTTGCTAAAAATGTTTTGGCAGACTTGTTAGATGGTGCAGACAGTTATATTGATAAAGCCCTGGGCCAATGTGATTCATCTACAGCAACCAGCACAAGTTCCCATCAGATGATGACTGTAGCTGCCACAGAGGAGCTGAGGTGTCTGGCTTGATCCAGGTGTTCTTCACCTGCAGATAACTGGGGCTGATTTTGTACATTCAGTAACTCAGAAAATAAAGCCTGAAACTCCAGAAAAACATTGATCTCACAAAATTAAGCTTTCACTGGAATCTATTAACTGGGTATTGTTAGCAGACTGGCTTAAGTCTGGGGGAGGCTGGCTCCTTCAGATTGAAGAGGTTGTCAACCTTTTTCAAGTCTAATGAAATGAGCGGGGGATGGGCGGTTGTCACAGTGTTATAAATTCTCAGACTTGGTAGGGGGTGTTTCCAACTCTTTTCAAGCTTGTGGGGGGTGGGGCAAAAGATAAGCCCTAAAACTGCGTGAGCTACAAGAACTCACTTGAGGCAACAGTTTTAATCTTGCATGGGGGGGTTATTGCTCAGTTCCATTTGTGTTTTAAGTCTTACTTTGCACTAAAACGAGAATACACCACATATGAAACGGCCCGTGTTGTGCAGCTCACACACTACACTATATCACTGTACCTTACAATTAATTTTTCTCTCCCACTCTTCTGTTAAGACGAGCAGTCTTTACTTCTTCTGCTCCTTTTACTTCTGTAGGATTTGTGCAGCAATTTGATTTCAGATGAATGTGACATTTGAGCTGGAACAGACTGTTCACACCCACAAAAATACTTTTTATCCTCTCCTCAGGGGTGTGTAGGTGTAATAATTAGTTTGCAAAAAGGGTGACAGGTTTCCAGAATGTCCAGATTGTTCTCCTTTTTGCAGATGGCTGTGATGTAAATTTTAGGAAGCTTTTGTCCACAGTGCGTGCTTGAAATCTTTTTTTTTTTTTAGTTAGTAACATTAGTAAGATTATTGCAGCACATACATCTGGAATATATTTATATTTTCGGCTGTTCAAATTGAATTACATTTTAATCAGATGACCCAAATCCCATTTGTTCTGAACTAGAATGAAAGTTAAAGATAAAACAATTCTTTCTCTTGCTGAAAAGTCTGTTGTGTGCACAGATACGCAGCCTCCAGTAAAATCAGACTGTCTCCCATTGTTAACAACAAAGAGAAATGTAGAACACGTTGCAATTCGCCGTTTCCTTCAGCAGAGTTTAAGCCTAGAAGACATTCAACTTTGCTGCTCTTAGAGGAAACATTCATAAGTGCTTTTTAGAACCTCTGAATCTCTTTTATTACGTTGGTTTCTTTTAGGTACTGTACCGTATCAGCAGCACTGCCCTGTTTAGATTAATAGGAATTCCACGAACAAACAGTATGGCAATGCTTAAAGATTAATTTCCCTTTCTGAAAGTATCATTATATAATGATATAGCTGTTATGTATAATTTAATTATTAATGCAACACAGTACTATAAATGGCCTCATCTAAAAACATTGGTCCCGGTCTAGGTCATGGTTTGCAGCGTCAGCAATGTCACTGATACACTGAAAAAAACAGTGTTACGTTGAGGGTGAAACACTGTTGAGGAGTTGCTGGATGAGTAAAGTTACAGTCCACACAGTATTATTGGGATAAATGAGCAAACCTCTCCCCAAGGTCCCGAGGCTCTGTGATCTATTAAGGCGCTGTCGTCTCGGATGGTGAATCTCAGAGAGTGAGGGAATTTTTGGGGGGGAAGAGAATGGTTGTGCTGACATCCTCTCTCAGTGCAATCCCTTGTCCTTGTAGAACGGAAGAGAAAAACAGCACCAGAGGCTGACTTGGCTGTTCCTCTGAGCTCCGTCATAAATCCGACTGAACATTTCTGAACATCTGTTGTGGATGATTAGCTCCATGGCTAGCAGAGTTTGACCGAAGGGAGTGAGAAGCAGTGTGTTTGGGGGCTCTCTCTCTCTCTCTGTGTGTGTGTGTGTGTGTGTGTACACTCTACGCCTTGCTGATTTAAGAATGAGGATTTTGCATATTTATCCTCACCCTTCTTTTCTTTTTTATTTTTTGTGAAAGATAGAGAAGGCCAAATTATTTTTGAAACACTTTCATTATCCACAGAACATGTTACTGGACATGTGTTAAATTGGCACAGTCCCCTGGCGATGCTTATATGTTTCAAGGTCACTAGTGTGTTAACCCCTTTGTTTCATTGATAATGACTTGCAAATTGATTTTGAAATACATGCAGGAGTTCCATTTAAAAGTAAAAAATGTAGATGCTGGACTCGTCAGATAGCCTGCCCTCAGTTCGTGATAAACCAGCATATGAGCTTACGTTAGCTCACATTCTTTCCGTGGGAGGGCCATAATGGAGTCTACTAAGCTACGGGAACACAAAACATCACGTGTGCTCGTACCTCAAAGCTTCTTTTTTTTTTTTTTTTCCCCCCTACATGCAGGTGCACCACAAAATTGTCTTTCATTGGTCAAGGTTCAAAAGGTAAGGCCCTGCAGCCTCCTCCCTCTTCCCCACTGAAATTTGACACCAGTGACATCACTTGGTGGGTTTGGCTTCTCCCAGGCAGCCCCTGAACACCCGCTCAGTGTGTGAACAAGCTCTGCCTCTGAAGGATCTCTCCCCAAGCCACATTGCTCTATAGCCACAGCTGGAAACGTATTGCCGGGGAGCCAAAAGACAGTTCCCGTGGTGTAATGAAACGCTGTGAACGGAATAACTGAGCAGGAACTGGAGACTATCTCTCACACACGTTTTTTTTTCCATAAGACATCTTTCAAGGATAATCTTTTGCGGATACTGCTGGGTTTTCTTTTCTAGGATTTTGGATGCTATCTTCCTCTGGAATAAGTGCCTCACAATAAAAAGGAATAGAAGGGATTTATTTGTAAGAGGACCTAATTGACATGCATAGGTAAGTGTAACTTCTGCACCTCAGAAATGTTGAGTATCAGTGAAGAAACAAAAGTTATTACTTCTTACAAGAAGAAATGAGGCACAGGTGCATTTTTTTGAAACTGACTGAGCTGTCCCAGACTCTGAACTTAATCTGTCTGTATCTCCCGGTAGCAGTGTGAGCTATTTTTCATCTCGGGATATACCTTTTACAACTTGCCTCTTACAATAAAAGTAACAAAGTAAGTTGATGTGTTACACTTCAATGGTCAGGTATTTTCTTACTATTCTTTTGTCCCCTTTTCTTTTGTCCTTGCTCACTCTTGCTTGTTAAGCCAAAACAATAGTTTAACCTCGTCTTGGCTTAGCTCTATTGGCTGGCTCTCTGGCAAATTGCCCTGTCTGGAGCGAGCCCTCCCCTACGTATTCAGAGGACTTTGAATAGAAGGGCCATAGAACGTCCCCTAGCTACCGCTGCTAAGGTGAGGCACCCTGCCGTTACTGCATTAGGCCTACACTGAGGCCAAACAACCTGTTTTTCCAGTTGTCTTTATCTCCTTGGGCAATCTGGAGGGTAAAGTTTCAGCGACAAAAATTCCAGTTCGAAGGAGACACTGAAAGGCTTTGAAATCCCAGATAATTGTAGAGGGGAACTTCTGGAAGTCACAAATTATGATTTTCAGAAAATGTTCAGGCCTCGGTTTCAACAAAGTATAACTTGTATGACATGTTTCTTGGCATGATTTAAAGGTTTACAGTTTGTTTCTCTTTATCCTTGATTATCAGCTATATCATAGTTGAAAGAATTTTTTTGTCTTTCAATTTTTGTCTTTCTTTTTGACTGAAGACACCTGAAAACCTTTTGCACCTTAATTTCAACAAAGATTAACCGGCTCTTAATGATCCCTTCAGCTGTAATTATGTCTTAAATCTATATCTGTCTATCTATCTATCTATCTAGCTGTTTTTTCCCAACATAAAACTTTTATACTCTATGAGAAACTTTTGGTCTGAGTTCATCTTGCTCTTGGACACAATAAATGTGAGAGTTGTTGCACAACAATATTTTTGTTGCTTAATACAAGGAGCTGGCATCAGTGGAAAAAATATCCTTTTTGCAACTTGCTCTTTTCCATCAAAGCTGTCTCAAGATTTCAAAGAACGTAGTGTAGACAGCACGTCTGTCTCGTTTTGTTTGGCTGTTGAAATGACTCGACTTCCCCACGGGTCTGTCTTACTGCAGTGGGAACTTTATGTTTTCTCTCTTAGTTGTACCAGATCTGAGCTCGCCTTTTCAGTTTTTATTTTAGATTTTTTTTTCTTTTTAGTTAATGATTCAGGAGTACAACCCTCGCAGTGCAACTCACCCCCCGTTAGTCTTGTCTTGGAGTGGTAACCCAGACTTGATTAAAAAACTGACCTTGAGTCAAAACTCAGTATGTCCACAACTGTTAAAATGTCTGCTCAGCTGCTCAGTAGCATAAAAAAAGAGACAAAAAACTGTCAGCCATGGTCATTTGTACAAACAAAGCCAACTCCTGTCCACACTGGGTGACCCGTAGGTCGTCTTCCTTCACCTCCACCATGCAGGGCACTGACCCTTCATTCCTCTTTTACGACTGTGCCTCAGTCAGTTCGTCACCGGCAGTGTTCCAGAGAAACATCAAGTGATGTCTCGGATATGACCTGAGGAAATTGCCACGGTCATTTGTGTACCGTTTCTCTTTATTAGATTCCCTGACCAAACATACAAAATATCCCTCACTTAAATGACTGTCCTGGCTGGAGCCTTTCCTTCTGAATAAATTACCCTGTGTGGAACAGTCAATCACTCAATCGCTCTCCCCATCGGATTCCTCAAAAGTAATTATGGGCTAGGCATATGGATTTTTCCGTAGAACTTGATTTCTCATCATCGGTGAATTGGGTGATGTGTAATGGCCTTTTAACGCATGATGGATCTGCTTAATCACTCTCGTCCCAGTTGGGACATGAAAGAGGTTGCTTACAATCACAGATCAATGTCTGTGAAGGCGATTGTGTCAGTGGAGCCAGACATGTGTCTATGACACATACCGTAAGAAGACAGGAAAATCGTCTAGCTTTTGTTAAGTTATTAAAGTTCAAAGCTTTGTTGTAGAGGCTGCATAGAGTTGTTTGTTACAGGGTTTCAGACTTTAAAATTACAGCCGAGGCGGGATATTTTTCATTTGTTCTTGCATCAGGAATTGTTCCCTGATGGCGACAAGGTCATCAGTAGTTGTTTTATGATGACAAGGCCCAATTGTCAATCCTCTGTTCTGTGCTAAATAACATGTTTATGCAGCGAGGGGTGAGTGAGCCAGATCCGTACTGCATAATGTGCGATGTCAGTCAGCGGCCACCGCCTGTGTGATGTGTTAGCTGTGCTGATAGTCACTTTCTGGTCTCAGTTGTGACACTTCTTTCTTGCAGACAGTCGCTCATTCATTGTGACAGGTGCTGAGGAGAAGGTTTAGAAAAAAGGGCTTCTTTACCACTAAAATCACCAGTGTTTTGACAAGAACGCTTTTCCTCAGCTGCCCCAAGCAGAGAGCTCATTTGATTGAACTACGTCTATGCCTGTGCTTTGACATCTACACGGGCTTGCTAAACACATGCTAAGGTTTTGACATGAGATCATATCCAAATAAGCAGGCAGGTTTATTTTAAGTAAGGTGATGCTATTTTTGTTGCCAATTAGGGATGAATAGAAATTGTTTTGGAAGAAAAAAACCCACTACATCTGTGGCAGTGCAGCTTTAGCTCGCTGTCTTTTAAAAGTGATTTGAAAACAAGTGGATCACAGTGCTTAGGCTTAGATCATATTCTGCTCTTTTCTTTCCTGCTGCCCTTATCTGTACTTTTTTCCTTTGCATTATATATTCTATTCCGCATTTTAAATGTATCTACCCATATTTTATGCCCAGTTATAGCTCAGCCATCAGAGGTCTGTTTTGTGCTCATAGCCTTGCACCTTTCATTTAAACCTTAGCTCTATGCATTAGAGCCATGGGTTTCTCAATGGGAACACAAATCCGCTTTGCCAGAGAGGACATTTCCCTCCTTGCACAAAACTCATTTCAATTCCACATCATCCCATTACGCCTCCACATTGATTGAAACAGCCTCCATTTTCAGGGGCAGCTGCATTTTTTTGTACTCTGTATGTATGACAAGGCCACAGCTTATACTTGTGCATGTGAAATATGCAGCAGTGCAAGTTGCAGACATATAGTGGCCATGTCAGATATAAATTCTGCTGTGCTTTTAACTATTTTCTGGAAATAGGAGAAGACTAGGGGCAACTGCTTTTGCTCTGTTTCGTGATCCTGTTCATTTCCTTCTATATCATTGAGTTACTGTATGATACTAGGCTAATATCTTACACTTTATTTTTTTTTTCTTTTTCTTCAGAAAGACAAGGTCAGATTGGTCGCCTGTGGGCTGCCATTAAATGGAATTAAAGGTCACAGCTTTACCTTGCTCTTTAGTATGAGGGAATAACTGTGATGCTAAACTGCAGGAAAGCAAGTAAAATTGATTCTAGGCTTGATTTATTTGGTGCTTAGTTCTGGGAGTACAGTCATGTGGTTGATTTATCCCTCTGCCTTGACCAGCACCCTTGTTTGCTCAGCCTCCCAATTTCTCCAAATGCCTCGCTTAAACTCCACATTCCATTCGATTACTTTATCAGCTGTCCTGTCACTTCCTCCTGAGTTTTGACGTCTTTTTCAACAATTCACTGCTGCTGATAGCAGTAAGTAGGACTAGCCTCTCACCATCCATGAGGTGTCATAAAATGGGATAAGAAGTCTTCACATTCTTGGCTGCTCATACACAGACTTGGATGTAGTCATACTAGCCTCTGAGAGTGCAGCACATGTGTTGCATGTTTTACAGTGAGACGTATCCAGCATCAGCATTTTGCGTCTGCTCATCTTGCTGTTCATCCTCAAACGCAGGCAATGGCTCTTCCTCCTGCAGAACTCTCGGGTCCCTGGCTTGTTTTGGGAAGATGGATGGAGATTCATTTGGTTTCATTACAATACCTGACTTATTTATAGCCTCCCTGTGCAGCGCCTTTTGGCCCACTGTGGCCCTGTAAGGATGCTGGGGGCTGAGGCGTTGATGAAACATTCCTGTGTCCAGGGGGTATTCTCTGAGGAGAGCAGTGCTTGTTTAAGGGAGGGCAGCAGGGTGACAATGGAAGAACCATGGGCAAGGTCACTGAAATCTAATTCCACCAGCCCTGCCTAGCTACAGCATTCCTGCTTTCCACTACCAAAAGTCTTGCACTGTGGGGGTGTTGGGATGTGTAATGATACCCCATAGCCCAACAACATGGGAGAAACTATATAATGTGATCTGGTCCCATAAATGTAGTTAACCCCCCAAAAAAGCAGGGAGGGCGAACTTGATTAGAAAAAAATAGTTCCCCTCAAACACACTTTGGAGTTTGGAGTTCCACAGCACCAATCCCAAACCTTTATCTGGATCTCCCCCTTCAGCCGCAGAGATTACTGCCTCACAACCCTGGAGCAGGGATGCTGTCTGCCTGGTAATTTGATGGCTAATCCCCAGCCTCTTCCCTACAAATCTCTTCCCTGATAAAGGGGTTGCTTCTACATTAGTAAACATGGGAGACTCGGCTGCCTTGGCTGACAGGCAGACAAGAGGACTGGTTGAGGAAAGGGGAAGTAGAGGGATAACCAGTCCCCCCCCTTTATAGTCAGTAGGAAAGCCCCTTTACATCTTTTGCTGTAAACTCAACAAGCCTGCTCGTAAGGCGATCTAATTTTATGTATGAGGTAAATAATGTATAGGACATTTTTGCATGTTGGTTAAAGCATGAGGACAGTCCCTCGTGCTCAGTGTCTCATGAGGCTAGTGGTTTTAATGGTTTGCTGTGAATGTCTCAAAGTGTTGTGCTTTACAGAGAGTTTCTATACAGTCCACTGTTAATGCACATTCATTAGCTTTTTGACCTGAATATGTTATCCTGATGATCGCTGTGTTACTGCCACGGCTAGACATGATGGCTCACTTAAAAGGAACTCACTTCCTCAGATCTTTCTACACAGGCTTACGCTCAGCTGTATGGACTTGACTACAAAACCAAGCACCACTAGACTGCAGGCTGTTGTAGTCCTCATAGAGTTTTATTAGGAAATGTCGGCCTATGCCCCTTAAATGATTTCTGTTTCCTGGGTGATTGTTCACCTCCTGTGATGGTGCACCAACAGATCAACAGAATGCTAAGCCTGGGAACCAAAGCTGACGCCTTGAGCCAAAACATGCTTAACCAAGTTTAACAGCTCCTGGCAAGATAGCATTTAACCACTCTATGAGGCAACTTCAGCTTGATGACTGCACCAACGGCAGTGATGGCTTCTCATTTGTTGACCTGACAGAGGCACTTTAGGCGTCAGGGTGGATCTGGTCGGGTGAGTGACAGGTCCTGTCCCTGCATGTCTTTCTGTATGTGTAACGGCCTGGTGTTCAGTCAAATCATTGTCAGAGAGTGAGATATGTCAGGAGGAATTTGGTGAGATCTCTGTTTTCACTACATTGCAGACCAGTCAGACATCACGACTAGATAAATGAAGTGCAGTGAGGGCTCCAAGTTTTGCATGTTTGTGCTTTTCTTTGACTTTGTAATCATGTTTGCAAATGCAAGCACAACACTTTTGCCTCTACCCACATGTCCTTGAACAACATATTTGTATATTGGTGAGTCAAAAAAATGTAGTCATAGCACTAGTTCTGCTCTTATTTCATGTTTTTCGTTCATTTTTCAAAATGTCATTGTAACGCTTGAAGTGACCTAGTTTTTACATTTTACTGATTTTTCCTTTAATGGCACTAGTTTATTTTTTGAAGATTACATCTCTGGCATCTTCACTTATAATTTCTGCTTTTTTTTCATTGACCACTTGATCTAAATACCACTTGATTGGATGTATTTGCACTGGCACAAAATCACTAGAGAAGCTCTTGCCTAGATTTTTTTTATGAAGTGGATTTTTATCTAACTATTTGATTAGTCAGTAAAATGACTCACGGTCAACTCTGAATTTCTTTAACTGGATGTGTCCAAGAGATTGTGTGTGTGTGTGCACTCTGAGTGTATGTGCTGTGTGTGTATGTCTTGTTAGTCAAGCTACAGAACAGTGACTCGACACTGGTGGTAATTGATAGTCTGGAGGCTGTCTCAGCTGCAGGTAAATCCTATCTGTAGCTGCACTGTGAGGCAGAGGGGTGGGGTAGGGGAGAGGGTATAAATAAGTCTACCAAGGACTAGGGATTTCAGAATAACTAGATGGATGGATGGATGGTGGTGGTGGTGGTGGAAGAAGACGGCAGGGTGATAGCAGGAGAAATGTTTAATATGGCTGCGGTTTTCCCTTGAGGACAGTTAAAATTTCTTCAAGATAGCACCGGCTTAAATGTACATTTAGGCTCCATTTTTCTCAGGAACAATTGCTCTGAGGAACAGCCGATCACCCCATGTCGTCTTTGTTCTGTATCCATTGCTTGCCTAGCGCACAACGCTAAGTGCAGAGGCTTAGATGTGGCTTTTGCCTCTTTTGAAACACTTCCATCAGATTGACAGAGGGAAATTCAGTCCTGTGCTTTGCCGGGGAGTTGTACTGTAGAGAGAGCGAGCAAGAAAGGATAGAGAACAGTGGAGAGAGAATGGCCCCGGTGAGAGATTCATAGGTAGTAATGAGGGCGTTGGTGGAGTGCAGGTCGTCCTGTTGTGGCTCCGGCCTGTCAGTATAATGGACCTTGCTAGTCAGCTGGCAATCGATTGCACTGCTCACAACCTCGCCCGCCTGTTGTTCTTCACTCTTGCTGTCTGTCAAGCTGCCACCCAGAGATGGAGGACGAAGCAGAATCTTCTCCCAGACGACAGATACAGTGTCCAGATACTTTCTCATTACCTGAAAGGTGGCCTGAGGTGAGGTGTGGAGAAAAGGCAGGTCTGACTCCACATCTCCAGCCAATGTAACTTAAAGAGATAGCCTCAGGAGTAGCATCCTAATTAATTCCTGTTTATTTTTTTTTGCCTTTGGCTTGTAACTCTCAGCATTCAGTTGCTTTATTCAGTAGTGAACTACACGTATGGTTTTTTTTAGGCCTGTAACTAATTATTTTATTAGTTATTGGTGAATTGGAACCAGTAAATATTTGTAGTTTTCACTTGATAAACACTTACAAAGATTATCGGGTGTTCAATTTTTGTTGGTTGGTGAGTAAGAAGATTTGGGGGCATCTGCCTCTGTTACCAATAGAAATACAGTTTCCTGCTCTACTCACATCATGCAGGACAAAATGTTGGATTAGGCACTCAGTGAGGACAGACGTGCCAGGTTAGTGGCAAGTTTAGAGTCTACATCTTTGTGGTTTATTGCTCTGTAGTACAGTCATAGTTTTTAGGGAGCACTGTACATGTCTGATGGACATGGTCTAAGCTTAGAGCCCCTGCTTCTCTTGCCCTTTATCCACCGGCCCCTGCCTATTCCACACTCATCTCTTTTACATTTTAAATCCTCAGGCCTCCGGAGAGAGATGGGGATATATGGTTCCATCTGCTCCGGCAGACTGGCTCATGGCTCATAGAGAGAGAAAGAGACAGAGAAGGAGACATGGCCAGAGAGAGAGAGAGAGAGAGAGAGAGAGAGAGAGAGAGAGAGAGAGAGAAAGGAGGAAATAGGGGGATGGAGAGAAACAGAGACTGACAGAAAGACAGAACGGCTTATTAGAATCTCGCCTTTTCTCACAAGACAAGGACTGAGAGGATAGCTGCCTGGAATAGAAGGCAGAAAGGCAGTTGGATTAGGACCTTGGGGATCTTCTTTTTCCACATTTGCAATGGCAACTAACCCTTGTTAAATCTGTTAGGACTTAACTGTTTCAGGTAGACCAGTCTTTGCTTTTCTTTGCGGAGCACATAGTTTTTTTTGTTTCAAGGTAGGCCTCAGCATAGCATGTGTTTGTGTGTGCCTTTTAATTCCTCCAAACACATTTAAATAGAGCCTTATGCTTTGCCTCAGACACCATCGGGCACAGTGTTTCTGTTTCCCACCACAAATGCATGATTATACTGGAGGTGCTTTTCCCAGCCCTCTCTGAGTTAGTCTAACCCTTCCCTGTGTCAACACTGGGTTTGTTCTTCTGTACCTTGGACCACAGAGGATTGTTTTCCCTGTATCTTTTATGTGCACTGCTGTAAGGTGAAATAATAAAACCACTGTGTCAATATACCATTTCATCCTCGTATTTCAGCTCTGACTGAAGACAAACAAGGCCAAAACCATCCAGTATGGTATGAAGAATTCATTCTCATAAAGTGACTGTAGACTACAGTCACATGTGCTTCTGTGTTTAGTGGTTGCATGTCCTAAGTGAATATCATTGCTGATAGAACAGTTCCTCAGAAGCACATTTTCATAAAAGAGAGATAATGAGCTGCTTTCCAGATTATAGTACAAGCAGGCCATCCACCCTTGTGCCCATAAACGGGTGACTGATCTTTTTTCTTTTTTTTTTGATTAATAGCCAGTGGTAGTGCTCTGGCTATTTTATTCACAGCCAATTTAAATTTTGAAGGTATGAATAGGCAAACCCCAATTTCTGTAGAAATACTTGTGTACAAAGTAGAGAGAATAAGGAAAATCTCACTTGTTGAGTTCTCAGAATGATGAAGAAATCCTGCACATCCAGTAATGCCTTGAAGCAGCCTGCTCACTGATTTGCATTATTTTCTGCAATGCCTAGACATATTAAAGTAATGGAAAGGGTATAGGGAATTGTCTACTAGCCGCACAATGTACACCCCGAAAGAGCCCAACCCTAGTGCAGAGTATTGTGGCAAACAATTACCAGAGTTGCTGCTCTGTCACTGCGCACTGAGGCCACAGCTTCTTTCACGTGACGGCCTCTGGAGGGTCCCTGCTGGCCAAAGCGCTTCACTCCCAGGCCGTTACAGTCACTAATCTGGCCTGACACCAAGCTGATTTACAATACCCCCCCACCCTAAGCACTGACTGACTAGAAGTAATTGATTTAGAACAGTGTAGACACCTGCTGAAGAGTATGAAGCCCTCTAAAGCCCCACCAACCCTCTTATACAAAGTAAGGCTGACTATTCTCACCTCTGTGCCACCTGTGGAACATGAATACACTTAAAGCTAAAGATAAAGGGACGGTTTCTGTCCAAGTTGGGCAACGCTATTGAGAGAACATGCTTATGCAGCGTGTTTTCAGTTTGTATTGTGTTCCATATCTTCCCATGCTCTATTGTAGATCTCCAATGCTTAACTTTTTTTTTTTTTAAATATTTCAGCTCTTTCTCCTTCTTGCTAAAAATCCACCTATGATAGAGCCATGGATTGAGCTGAGCCCAGACAACAGCCTGTGTTTGGCCAGCTATTGATCTATGGAGCTCTGTATTTGCCAGTCGTTCTGCTCACATGCCTTCACCCTGTTTGTCTTTTACTGGTGGAGACGGGGCTTTTTGCCGAGGAGGTGGTGAGGGTGTTGGGGGGGATTGAAGTCCTCTGCGTGGTGTGAGGGGGGGAGCCCGTGCCTTCTGTGCTGCCTGCCTAGTCATTTTATGGCACCATCTGTCCACAAGCAAACCGTCAAGTGGTGACGTCTTAGCTCATCTTTCTCGCTTGACAGTGTGAATTTCCTTTTGATATATATGCACATCTGCTGTTGAGAATGCGTCTCGGTTTATATTGCTAACTTAATGTTTGGCCATGGCACAGAATCATTCTTAATTATGCAGTAATTCATGTGTATAACTCTCTAAAACGCAAACAAACACAGATATTAAAACTTTTTTCTATCTTTGTACTCGGGAAAGGCAATTGGCTTTTAGAGACCCTGAACTGAATACAAAGCTTTGATATTTTATCGCTCTCTGTTAGTTTTATATAAGCCCCAGGAATTACAAATTGGCCCGAATAATAACAAAAAGGTTTTGTATTTTTGTACCACTTCCTAAAACAGTCAACACAGATAAACAACAAACGACAGAAAGAGATAAACTGTGAGGATTTAGAAGCTAAATAATAAAATAATGTTAATACCTACAATAAGAAGCGGAAGTGTCAAAGTAATTCTGTTGGTATGTCAGAAAACAGGATGAAATTTGTAAGAAATATGAGTTTTCCATACCCAAGCCATCTAATTAAAGTATGCTTAAGATGAACTGGTTTATATTCCATTGATATGGCTCCCAGGTTTGGTTCCACTTTACAGAGAGCTGTTTCATACAGTCGATTGGTCCAGGTATACACAGCATTGCTTTTATTTGATGAATGTCTGTTTTACATTGAGCCTGCTTTTTGATTTATTGCCGGCCCTTTGCCCAGCACTTTGTACTGCAAGCCATTTTCTCCTTGCTCCGCAGCTTGACAATGCCAATAATCACTCTCCAATAAATTCAAATGGAAGTGGCACTCTGGTATGTCTCTTCTACTCTGTGTAATACATATCAGTGTAATACATATCACCTTTCATTCCCAGATTGATTTGCAGCTGAAAAGATTGGTAGCCCCCCAGAGGTGATTGTAAATCCCCACTTCAGTGGCAATTTTATGGAGGTGCTCGAGTTTTGTTAAATGTTCACTCAACCAGACTAAATGCCAATCGACAGTGTATCATATGGGTGAAGCCAATATGCAGTGGTCTTTGCATTCTGTTGAGAGGCAAGTTAGTGCCTGTGTCAGGACATTATCAGGCGTGTGGTGCAATAAGTTCAACCCTCACGTGTCCCACATTGCGTCACAATGCGTCATCGTGGCTCTGTGTCATATGTTGTAAATGACTGCATATATTTCACATGGCTGTTGCATTATTATACTTTATATTATTGATGTGTCCTAAATTATCTGCCTGATGGATTCCTTTGAGTCATCCACACTGGCAGACACTTTACTCATCTGAGTTGTTACCTGAGTGCTTTTATTGTAGGTCACTGTAATCAGTGCTCCCTACGTTCTGTTGCTCAACTTAAGGAAGTGCACTCGACTGTTATGGGTGTTTTTCAGTCTCTCAGTCTTCTCCAAGGCAATAAAGCGTTAACAATTAACTCTGTGGAATCAGCTTGTAAACAGAAATACTGTAGAGCTCCATAGGTCACAGGACATTACCCTTTGTTAGGCGAATTTCAGTGTAGCCCTGTAAAAAAAGACATGCACCATCAAGTCTGTGGATACAGCAAGGCTTTCAGAGTTGGAGTGAAAACCTAATTTGGTTACTTTACACTTTCATTTTGCAATATGTGGCCCACCGGCTTGCAGTAATTCTCCTGGGGTCTTGTGGTGTGCGTTCACCGCTGAGGTATAAAAAAGGAACACAGACTTGTGAGGGTTAGCCTTCTAGGGCATGGAAAACTAATCAAGGGCCAAAACACTGCTGTCGAAATTCAGCTTGTAACTGTGTTTATGGAGCCGTTGCAGGCTGCGCCAACACAAACCGCTCCGTTCTGGGTTTATCACCTCCAGAGATGTCCATGATTAGCTTCCCACACTGCTAGCCATATATCTCAGCTGTCCCACCTCCCCACGCTCAGGATGACCCATTAAACAGAGACGGAGAAAGAGAGGGAACATGAGTAGGAGGGATGGAAACGATGGAGAGCAGAGATGCTACCTGTAGTTAGTGTAATAGTAGTGTTTACGCAGCCTCTGCGCACTCTCTGCGTAGCTATGTCTTGCATTGTCTGTTTGTACACTGCCACTTCTGTATGGGTGGCCACTCCCTTGCCACACACAAACACACACACACACACAGGGGATAATAAGTTGAATGACAGGCACCTGTGGGTGGCAAACAAGCAAACAGGGTAGGTGTGTATTTTTCCTTAAATTCCCCTCCCCGTTGAACTCACACAGAAACTCTTTTGTCCTCTACAGTTTACCGTTTGAGATGTTCACGTTCCATTGTTCCCTTCTTAATTACTCCACTAAACCTCTTAGTCTTCTGCCTATTATACAGTGTATATACTGTATATGTCACGCTCTGAAATACAGGGAACTCCCCCGACACTCATCTCTTTTCTAAAGGACTTAGAGAGTGGATGCCCTCATGAGTGGCTGGCCATTTAGGGTTATTTCTTCTTCTGTATCAATTCAGTAACCTTCTCTTCTCTTTCATGGTGTCTTTGTGTTTAGATAAAATGCTGCCACCACAGGATCCTCTCTGTGTACAGACGATATATGATCCTGACATCTTGACAAATTGGACAGAAAACCCAGTGCTGCACCATAAATTGTGTTTCGTCTGGTTGCAGACCTCTGAATCACCACCTTCATCTCAAATTTTGTGAAGTAATTCAAAGTAATGAATTCAGTGGTGCTGTTGTGAATGGCTGTTCCTTAACAGCAGCTAACCAGCCTAGGAAGCTTCAGGCTTGAATTTATTAAACCCAGCCTCCCATGTGTTTCTTCAATAACATGTTCATGTTGTAAGCGATAATGAGGTGGAAGGATCTAACAAATCTTTGACTTTGCCTTATTATTTTCCTATATTGGCACCCTGTCTGGGTTAGTCAGCTAACTGTGTTTGCATAAATAGAGTATATCAACAATTCTGTTCTTCATAAACTTGTTTAACCTGTACTAACTGTCATAATTCTGCCGTTCACAGTTTTGAAAATATGTGGATCTTTGCTATATATTGTGGCATACTGATTTATGAAATATTAGTTTAGTTTGTGCACTGCAATTTCAAACTGCATTAATTTAGATCATCCTCTGTGGTAGTAAAACAATTTAGCTCCTGAATTCATCCGGACTAATTAATTTGATTATTAATTAGAATCTCAGTTTCTGGTGAAATAATCTGAATGATCATTTCAGCCATAATTATGCAGTGCTAACTTTTTCTTTCTCTCGCACACTTTTCTCTCTCACTCACACATACACACACAAGGATTCACATACAATCTCACAAGGGCAGACATCCACCCCTACATGTTCTTACTGTTTTTCTCTTGCTCTCCCACATAGTGGCAAACAATGTCTTCCTGTGTTCTGAGCCACATGCTCAGATTTTGGATCGCACTGCACCATTTCCACGTTGATGCCCTGTCCTTTTCTCACCGGCACCGCCGTCGCAACACAAACGCACACGGTGGCAAGTGTTGTCCCACAGCATTTGTGTGCAGCTGGGAGGCACCAAGCTGCACTGGGATAAATAAGTAGCTAAATAAATAAAGAATAAACCTCGCTCTAGGAATTTGTCTCATTGAAGATGAAAAGCATCTGCCTCTCTCTGGCATCTGCTGTGAAAGATATCCCTCCACCGCCAAGGGTTTGGAGCACGGCGAGTAGCCAACTCTATCAGCCTCACTCGCTTTCTCTATCCACCGACATGAACCAACGCTACGCTGGCGTACATAGAAATGAGTGTCAAAACAAATTTGTCAGCCAACAAACTTGATATGAGTTACGCTCATTTTGCAAAGCTAACTTGGGGTATTAACTTGAAATAAAAATGGGGCCTAAATGTCTTTAATTCTGGTTGCAGAGTGGGGGTGTGATCCAGTTTCTTGGCACCCTGAGCAGTGCATTTGTGCATTCTTTTTCTTTTACAGACTGCTGCAGATTAACACACCAACAATGACCTGCATTCTCGTTACAAGTGAAGGTTAAGACACAGAGGGAAGCTTTTTTTTTCCCAGAGGTTTTAAATTATTTTAACTGCACTTGTGGGTAAATTTCAAAAACCTACATGCAGGGAAGACAATAATACAGACTGATACAATCACAGCTTGAACTTTCACTGACAACAGATGATGTTTGGCTGCAAATAAATTCCTTAGCTGCAAGGTGCATTGCATCGGAAATTGGTTTAGTAGACTTGCTATAGCCCAGAGGCACATTCTTGTAAGTGACAAACACTAATGAAGAGCTATCCGTCAATGATACCTGTCTGCAACTGTGCCCAGGTGAGGCATTCCACACATAATTTTACTCAGCCATGCCTGCCTGTTCCTTTGCCAAGTGACTTGTCAGCAGAGGTTAAAGCAGAGCTCAAATGAAGAAAAGGAAACTCTTAAAATTTTGCTTTGCTAAGAACTCTACCTTAGGAGTGTTTCCTTTGGTCTTGTTTCACAAAGAAGGTGGTTGAAGAGGTGCCCAGTGTGTGTGTTTTTTTCAGTGTTTCCACATGCATTGAAAAAGCCTCATGAGTAATGGGCTGCTCAACACCTCCACAGGCTTAAGACTGGAAAGTTTTTTTTTTTTCCCTACAAGATACTGGAGGCATTGTGTTCCTGACACTCTAACTTATTTAGCTGAACTGAATAGACTAAAGCTGACCGGCCACCCAGCAAGCCCCAAGATATTCCACATTGTGAGCGTCTCCCTTTCTCTTTTCACAAATATCAGCAATCAGCATTGTTCGGTCACCACTATAAACTGGGCACTGAACGGACGAGCCGAGAAAGTTTTCAATTGCATTCCAATAGGCCGCTTTTAAAAGCTTTGTACAGAATCATTGTCAGGGAGCCCTTGAAGACAAAAGTAGGCTTACTTTAAAACTTTTCAAACTTTTCTCATTTTAGTTCTTTTTTTTTTTTTTCTGAAGTCCTCTGGAGATACTGCTTTAATTCCATCAAAAAAGAGATATCTATCCTTACCATATTGTGGTCTGCTTTACAGTGTTATGATTACTCATCACAGATGGCCACGGGCGAAAGAGTAGGGATAAGAAATTTAGTTAGCTCAATTTATGGGGATACACAGTTACTTTGTTTATAATAGCATTAGACGTTGAAACTGCAGGCTATAACAAACTTAAGGTCATATATCTAATTCTTATCAGTTGGCTTAGTCATTTCCTAAACTTAATCTAATTCCTAAAAAGACAAAGAGTCAGTGCTTGTGCAGATTACTTTGAGGGACAGCCCTTGTTTTTGTGTCTCCACCTACTACTTAAAACGATAGAACAGTGCTTTCTGTTTAATAGCTTGGCCAATTATGGCTAATTTGTGCTACACCTGCTGCTTCTTTGTCGTCCAATCGCGTCCTCCCTGGGCTGTGTTGTATCTTAAATGTTTATGCATGCATACATGTTGTCATTAAATGAGATCATGGCACTTTGTTGATTTGAGCCCATCTGGAAGACACAGTTTCAATTTCTTAATGGGGACCTTTAAGTGGGCGGTGGTCCTTAGGGAGCAGTGTTTAGGAGGTCCTCTGGGTTTTGAACTGATCCTCATTGTGAGAGAACGGCTGAGGAGCTTAATCTTGCGTCCTGACTTCCCCTTTGTTCCTCTTACTTTGTCCCATCATTTCTCTTTGTAGCACTGTACTGCATTTGTTTCCTAACTCTTCCGCTGATGTAGTTTGCGTGTTACATTCGCTTCACTTGTATTTTCCTCTGCCCCGAGCAGGATTTTGTTGTGGTTAGTGGGTGCCTTGTTGATCGCGACCAAAGATCCCCAGTGTTGTGTGCTGTTGTTTTCTTACAAGTATACAAAATTTCAGTTTCCTTTGCTTCTGCTCTGCGACTTGCTTTTGATATTTTTGCTTTACTGTGTCATTACGCTCATTCAAATATATGCAAATGTATGGTGAGTTTGAATACTAATGTTTCTGTACTCCTGTTCTGCATGTGTTTGCTCTCCCAGGTGTTAGTCTTTGATCCTGTCAGAGTGGGACGCGTCTAGCAGGGGACTGAGGAGGGAGCAGTGCCAACTTGGAACATGGTGCCTAATATTCACCTGGCAGTGCCCCTCCTGCCCAGAGGGGCGTTGCTGTTCCTGCTTCTTCTCAGCTGCGTGGTGTTCTCCTCTGTGGCAGACAGTAAGTAACCTCTTTCTTCACGTGAAGCCTCAAAAGTATTTTGATAGTAAGAGCATTTCAGCCCCTCATTCACATTTAGAGAAAATTACAGACAGTGGGAGCTTAAAAGTCAAATTCTTTGAGAATAATTCCAGGTTTATTGCCTTATCTAGTGATCAGCTGAACAAATGCACACTACGCACTCGTTCCTCTTTTAAAGGGAATGACAAGTTGAATTTAATCCACAGAGAATTCACAGAGAACAAGCTTTCTTGCTACGCAGCACATAGCTTTATATAAAAGAGAATATAGATTCTATTTACGTAGGGTGCCTTTCGTGGATTCCAGCGAACAAAAATAGCACCTCATCTAATGCATGTCCCCAAGTATAGAAAGCTTTAGCATCTGCACTAAAAATACGCGTACAGTGCAAGCGGTGAAGCTCCATCAGCCTCTGTTCTTGGCTGTCAATCTGAATGACGCTTTTGGCTGGAAGAAGGCGCTCAGAAAGATGTGTCACCATCGCTGCGCCTTTGGGTCTCGGGGGCAGTCAAGAGGTACTGCCCTGCCAAAGACGGGGTCAAGGACAGAATTAATTCAACACATGACCTCACCTATAGTGCTGTCATAGGGTCACTGTAATTCAATTATACCCCAACCCCTCCCATTCCCCCGCCCTACCACGCCAACTGCCCTGTCCTTTCATACATGGCTCCAATAGGATTTGTTTTTCTATACCCTTTGCCTTCTCTCACTCAGCCCTGTGTTATCATCTTTGTCTCTTGCGGAGTGTCTAGAGTTTTGCACAGTATAAGTGTGAACTTGACCTTACGGAAATGTTTTGCACTCCTGTCTTTTTTCGTGTGGTTTGGCAAGACTGCTCTTGCTGTGCTTGTAATGTGATCAGACCAAATCAGACCTTGACTGGAGCAGCAGTGGTCAAGTAAGACTAAAAAATGTTCCCCACGTTGCACTGAATTCATCCCTAGACTTCAAACACGGTGACATGTATTTGATTCGAGTCCACTGGTGATGCTTTTCATGTACACCCAAAAACTATTGTAGTGTATTACAATATGTCAGATCCCTCCAATGTTTTAAAGCAAACTCAGAATACTAACAATCACTGAAGAATTCAATAAAATATCATTAATTATCTTAAACAAAATAAATTAAATAACCGTAAGACAGTTTTTGGTCTGTAAATAATTGGCATAATACTTTTCTTGATGAAGTATTGTCAGTAATTCATTGAGTTGTTGTGCTCTATGTTTATTGTCATGATATGTTGTGTACCCATTCTCTTCTATGCCCTCATTTTAATTGCCACCAAGGGGATGAACAAAATTGATTCAACTGCATTTGCTTTTTAAAGATCGTCAAAAAAATAAATAAAAATGGTAATGTCAGGTGCGTTGAAGGTGCCAAGATATTATTTAAATGTGCTGAGTCTGTCAGATGCCCAGTGCAGAGTTTGGATGGGACCTTGCTTATTAAGCTGTGCTGCTATTGTGCCGTTTTTAATCTATATTGTGCAGATGCCCATATGCAAAGGCAGATATTAAGCAAATATGCAGGATTGCTGAAGTTATTTAAAGTTTTATAAGAACATATTGTTGCCATGTCATGGCTGTATTTACAGCATTTTATGGGCATGTTGCATATACACTCCATTTGTCAGATTTAAAGATGCACACACAGCTAGACACAGGCTGCTGGACAAAAAATGAATTGTGTTTTACCTTGTTAATTCTATAAACAATGGATTCATGTGGACAGTGTTCTACAGTATCTTTATTGTTGTAAATCTAGTCTTTTTGCGCTCTCCCCCTCTTTCTCTGAGAGCAAGACTGGCCTGGTCACTAATTTCAGTAATCATATCATTTACACATGAAAACACAGAACCAAGCGTTTTAATTAACAGACAAAGATACTGTGCTGTGACAAGCTAGCACAGGCAATTTTATTTTAATGTTATCATTAAACCAAAACACTGATACATGAATAAGGGACAGAAAAAAAATAATTTCAGCTAAAAAAGAACATAAAACAAATAATAACATACAGAAAAGCCTGGCTTTGGTCCAAGGTTAGCCTATAGTTGTAGCTTAATGAAAGCACACATGGGAAAAGTCCCAGACCTGCTATTACCAAAAGCAGTCTATGTCTGTAAAGCAAACAGACATAGAATTAAAATAAGACAGTTGGGGGGCAAAAATAACACCTACCACTAATGGCAGGGTTGTGTGCATGTGGTGCCTGTAATTTGTATGCAACTTACTTATGTGGACTTGATAGTCCTGGTTTGGATTTCCTGTATTACAGGGCAGACACCAGACAGATATTATAGGCGGGGTGCCATTCAATTTTCTGATTACATGGGTTCAGTCTGGTGTCCTTGTCTCCCCGTTGAAAAAGTTAAGCAAGCAAAGCAAGCACAGATGGCACACGCGTGAGACAGTGACAGCCGTGGAGCTTGGCCATCTCCTTACATTAAAAAACCTATAGTTTATTCCGCTCACAGTGCATTGTTTTGCTGATTTAGGATGGCTACATTTCAGAGGTTGTTGTCCTGTGGTTGGTTTGGCATAACACTCACGATGGCACAATTCATCATGATTTAGGAGCACAAATACAGTAAGCACACCACCAGCACTATCAGTGTTATAGCTCGGTGACATCATTCATCTTATAACGTCATTGAGTAGGCACACAATACAGTGTCCAAGTGCTGATCGCAGACGTCCCATCGATCCCCAGGGAGCTCAGCCTAATCAACCAGCTCTCCATACAGCCTCCTTGTACACAATAGGCCACCGGCTCACAAGGTCAGCCTCAAAGTCACACATGCCCAGCACTTAAATGTAATGGTTATCTTTTTGTAGTGCTGTCATTGTGAGTTATTTCAATGGCTTTAATAAGCTTTTGATGTATGTGTCTCCTCTGTGCCTCTCATGTTATAATCTTGGGTGGCTTTTCATGCGAGGTGTGGTAACACCACTGACGCCTCTTTAAGTTTAAAGTGACTTTTTATATCAAACCACTGTCTCATGCGACAGGCTTTTAGTGTCTTATTAGTATTCCCTTATGTACCAGCAATAGGTTAATTGCAGTTTCTTAGTTCTATTGGCAGTTTCTTAGCCATTGTGTTCTTTTATTGTCCAATTGTTAGACCACCAAGAGGTATCCCATGGGGCTGCTATGCAAAATATACATGGCTTTAGTCAGAATTATCCCCCAATAGCTGGTAATCTAACATATCTAAAGAGAATTTTGAGAACAAAAAAGTGCTTGAAACACCTCTGAAATGCACCTAAACCGTCATGTACTACTACTACATGAACCAAGGTCCTTAGATTGATTTGGCAATTTCTAAACCTACTTCTCTGGACTGATGTGATGGAAGTGCTAAACTGGTTTGGAAAGGGGTGGCCAGACGGGGGCGGGGGGGGGGGGGGGGCTGGAAATTGGATTGTACTTTTAAGTGTCCATATGGTCACCCAGTTCAAAAACTGACAGGGATAGAAATTGATTCTTTTTTAATTAAAAGTAACCATATCCGCCTTGGAGAGCCACTTGGAGAGTAATGCAGTTAACACACAGCTGTGGTCCACACACATCATACAGACAGACAGGGAGAGGCTGAGGTGCAGAGAAAGCTAAACAATAGAAAATGTGCTCTGTGAAAGAGGTGGGAGAAAGCAATATATGTGAGAAAAACATCTGCAAGATAAAGCGTCGGAGGAATGCAGTTTAGAGGCTGGAGAGATTCGATGGGAAGTTGTGTTCATAAGGCAGTGCAGCAATGTCAGAATGGAGGGAGGAGAGGGTCATCAGAGGTTAATGATGTGAGATTAATAGTTTAATTAGGGAGCTCAGTAGCAGGGCCAGAGGCAGTCACCCAAACCCTCTGCTGTGTCCCGGATTCGGCGATGCCACAGGATGACAAGAACCGCCAGTGTCCTTCCAGAAAAGGGCAGATCGAGAAAGACATTTTAAGTCTGTGTTCATAGTGACGGCTTTATTGACAAAAGACATTTCAATTTCTTACTGTCCTTTATAACTTATTTCTTAATACATTCTCACCTAATCTTAGGTTATATGAATTGGAATAATCTGGTATTAACATAGATTTGGAAAAATCGATGTGACAGATATTATGTGGGAAGTATTAGAAGCATTAAAGGATGCCCATACAGGTGTTTCGTCACATCCTGATCATTGATTGGACTGTGCTGAGACTGGAGAAATTCAAGATCACTGCCATTAAACAGGACATAATTGAATAGCTCATAGCCACATCACCACACACCCATGTATTGTTTACTTTTGGAGTATCCTCTAAGGTACATTTACAGGCATTTAACTCAGCCCAAACAGCCTGTGGACATGGAGCAGAATAAAACAGAGTCAGATCTCGAGTGGGATCTATTTCATGGGTAAATGGTCACCTTAACTTTCCAAAGATGCTAAATCATAAGGGAAGCAACAAAGAGCCTGCTGGTGCCCGTAAAGCCAGAATTTCTTTGTTGTTCCATGTCCCTACAGTAACATAATTTAATTTCCCCCTCAATTCTGGCTAGCAGAGAGTTGAATTACTTAAGACCTCTGGGCCATGTGGTTGAGAAGATGAGAACAATGGTAGGGGTTCTTTGTGGTCTCTGAGGAAGGGCTAATCTAGGGGAGGCAAATTAATGAGGTTAGTGGGGTCACAAGGGGGTGTGTGGTGATGGATGATGAGCTAACCCTAAATTGGGATCTCCGAAGAAGCTGGGTGCCATCTCAGCAGCTGAGCCCCTAACCCACCCCCTCCCGGGATCACTTAACATTTTCCCTTCATGGGTCTATTGATGAGAAGGTCTGAGCCAAGGTGACCATTGGACTTTACCCAGCACCATTAACAAAGCCACCCATCAGTTGCTTAGATCTTCTCTCTTACTCCCACAGCAACTTTACAGAGTGGTTTGGATTTCCATTACAAAGGTCTCACACTATTTGCTTTATTAAATATTCAAGCTGCATTCAAAATGTACTTTTTCCCTCTCCGTGTTTTGTTTTTGCGTGCGAGTGTCCCCAGGTTGACACTCTGCTACCCGCCCACACATGCCTTCAAATGCAGCAGTCAGTCGTCCTTCACGATTTCAAAATGGAAAAACACTTAGTTTCATGACAGTGTAAATGAGAACATTTCATCAAGTGAACTAAATGAACATTGGAGGTGATGTAGCCCGGGGTTATGCAGATGAGCTGTGCAGTTCGGCCGACACATTAGCTGGCTTGTCTTGTAGGTTAGGGCCACATGCCTCATAAAGAGCTTGTTCACTGGAGACCGGGAATGGTTTTGCATTTTACATTTGCATTGTCCGCATTGTGTTTCAGACTATACATCAGTTGCTTTCAGTTAATGATATGGTAAGTCTCCAACCTGCAAGCAATTATGGGTGTTAGCATTGAGAAAACGAAACTGTCAAACACATACTATGGTTTGCCCTCATTTTCTAACCATAGTTTTAAAACAGCATGGAGTTGTATATTTTTCCCTACACAATTGTACAACAAAAGTAGTTTCACTTAAGAAGGTATAACAAAGAAAACATAGTGCAGTGTCTGCCTTTATCTAATGTCTGTTAGCACTTTCCCTTAAGGAATGAGGTGAGTTTAAAGAAGCCACAGTTAGTGAGTCATCTTTGTCTAGATCTAGTTTGGGCGCCAGTTTAAATACCACAGGTAATATAAAACCTCAGACTCCCAATCGTGTGATACCAGGAACACCCACATCCTCACCATCTAAAAGCACACAATGAAGTGTTTATTCTCCTATGTTTTTTAAACAGTTGCTGTAAATGCCCACTTCCAGGCACTGGTCACCAAGGCACATTGTGGTTTTCTTTTCTTCTGTTTCACCCAAATGTCATGTACTGACTGACAGACGAGAAGAGAGAGAGAGAGAGAGAGAGAGAGAGAGAGAGAGAGAGAGAGCAGACTTGAGAGATTCCTCCCTCTTTCATAATCGGCTTGAGAAGATGAAAGCCATTACATTAATGTTGCTCACACTGGGAAGAGAGGAGTGAAGGGTAATTGCACTTAGAGTTCTTGTTCTTCTCCACTGTCTTGAATAATTCACAGAAGGCTTGAAGGCCTGATAGAAAGCCCGTCTTCGTGGTCTACTGGTTATTGAAAGTTTGATGTTTTTCTTTTTCCCTTTTTCTTCTATAGGTTTAGACATTTTGTTTTAAGTACGGTATCTCAGTGATGATGAATCACATTTCTCTTGTGATTTCTCTGAACTTGTGATAAAGCTTATAAAGCTCCATCAATCTTCGGACACTACACTATCAGTTTCAAAAGCATTTCTTTGGTTTCTGTGTCATCATAAGTGAATGCAGTGTGAACTGACTGTTAATGAGTGGGAGAGGATAGTGCACAGAAACTAGACAATCCAGAAAAAACCTGTACAAACATGGGGAAGAATGAGCCAGCTCCACCCATACCGGTCTTGGTTGGATTTGAAACCAGGATGTTCGTGTTAGGAGGCGACAATATTAGACCCTGAAGCTTTGTGTCACACAAAATTTAGGCTGAAGATATGTTCGCCATAAAAACAACCATACTGTGTCTCACTCTCCATACAATATATATGTTTAGCTAGTTCACAGCAAGGGCAACGGTATGGTGTGATTGCTGCAGCAAGAGTAAGTGAAAGCTGATGGACGACTGTGCTGTGAATGGTGCAATGACAATCGCATCGCTCTTTATAATTCTGTATAATGTGATCTCAATTTGACAGATTTGGAAGATTAAAATTTAAAAACTGGATAATAAAAATAAATCATCTTGACCCTGAAACACATGGACCAAGGAGGGATAATTTTCATATTATTCAGTCCTAAGGTCCCTCCACATAAATTGTAATGTGCAGTGTACATGTGTCATTTGGAAAACAAATAACGCAATGCTCCTTGGTGTTCAGCTGTAAAACAGAAGTGCAGATAGCAAACATTATGTTTATTGGTTTAAACAAACAGCCTGAAGTGCAGTTGACTTCAGCAGGGTAAATAACTTGCAGGGGAGGCAGCTTTATATGGAATTAATTGCAAACAAGTTGCCTGCTAATGGCCAGAAAAGTCCTTAATGGAAGTGTTCCATTAAAACAACCAGTGCTGATGCCATCAGACAAATTCCCACTAAGTGTTGCCTCATGAAAATGATAACTTGCTAATCCATTATTAATAAGAATTAATGGTTTTCTCTCTGCCGCGTGCGTATCGATCCCTGATACTCTACACTACAGAGTAGCTCTCATTGGGCACTCTAGCAGGCTTGGGAATACACTAATTGTTAGCCACACAAGAGCCATTTGCATGAGTCTCCCTGCTGTCTCTGCATTTATTACGAGCCATGCTCTGAGGCCCCCGACAAGGAAAAAAGAAAAACTGTATAGCTACTTAGAAAAATATCATACAGCGCTTTGTGTGTCAGTGTGTGTGTGACCACTTGAATGGGAAAGTGGCCCCAGACTTTTGCACTCCATTGTATGTATGTTTTTGTAAATCCTTTTTCTATTTTATCCGGTCTATTAAAAGCTCGCCTCTGTTCTTGTCCTAAAATATGACCCATATTCATTAGTTTATTCTTCAGCCCATTTTCTTGTGTGTCCTTGACAAAGTCATTTACTGTTTACTGTGCATTGACAGTTGCTCCTGATCATCTGTCCCCTGAGGTCTGGCTACTAACTAATAAAACTTCTGTAGCAACACTGGAGTTTCATCTCTTTAATGACCCCAAACCCTACAGATACTGCTGAAGGCATTAGGTTAACTGAGAGAAGCTGTTTAATCCCCCACACACAGAGCAATCAGCAGCCTCCAGGCTCCCTCTGTGCTGTCTAAACCACAATCTATGCAGATTTGTCAATAGCCCGCTCTGTGGGTCAAATTTAAATTTCACGTCAAAAGGGCACCCATATATGCATATTTGTGATATGTGAGAATACACCTGTTTCACGCACACACTACAGCACAAATGCAGAATATTATGAATTACTTCTAACAAGTACTGCTAGATTAACCTAGCACTACTTTGTGTTAAGTTTTAAAACATTAGGCGTTAAATGGGTTTGCATTAATTTCCCTAATAACACTATGATTTGTTTGATAATCAGTTTCTGTCAGGGTGTGTGGCGTACAAGAAACACCTTGTTAGTCCCACAAAATAAGAGGAGAAAAATTTAAGGTTTTCACTGGTGTGTAATGTTTTTTGCTTTGATTAATTCTCTTATTCCATTCATTAGTTGTAACATGAAAGCCTTTTTTTGCGCTAGTAACAGAAAATGTGTGTTTTTTTTTTTCTCAAGGACCAGCCGTGCAGTTGTGTACAGAAACACTCTTTTGCATGTGGATCACTTTTTTTGATCTTTCTGGTGCATTAATTTGGCAATTAAATCCAGTAGTTTGAATGACTGACTTGTAATCCAGATATGTGTGTCTGCTTAGATTTTGACTAAGACAGCCAAGTTTAAATTTTGACATGTTAGTTGCTGTAATTAGAGTAAGGCCAAGAGTTGATAACCTCAACTCTGAAACCCCGGCAACTTGCAACCAATACTGGGCCTGATAGTTAGTGCAACTCGTTCTACGCATTTCCAGCGAGAAAGGAGCATGCGTTAAAGCTTTGTGTGTCAAGATAGGAGTTTTGAATGCGATGTATCAAAGCTTAGAGAGAGTGCAGCTCAAAGCTTGCAGTCACTGGCAGAGAGAAGGATTTGCATAGGTAGGCTTATGTGTTTTCCACCTCGTCCCTGCCATTGTTTTCATGTGACAACTGCCTGACAGCCAGGAAAATGGGACACAGGCAGAGAAAAAAGGGTCGAGTCTGGATTTTGTCTCTCTAAGAAAAGAACTGACAAACCGAACAGTTCAATATCCTCACCCGCCAGCGGTGGCACAGTGATGGAGGAGCGCTGCAGAGTCTCAGTCCAAAAATAAAAGCCTCTGCCCCTTCTTTGGTGTGTGTTAGGACCACTATTAACCCTGTCCATAAGTCAGGGGTTTGGAACCCTTTGGAGATTCTGTGACTGAATGCTTGGTGAGTCCTGGATTAACAATGGACTTCTCAGAATTTGCCAAAGTTTCGCCTTAGAGTCACAGGTCAACTATCGAAATTCAGGGGAAGCTTGTTTAAGAGGATTATTATGGGAAAATCTCAGCGAGGGCCAGTTTACCCTTTTCCTTCACTTATCCCTAAAAATCCTTATGATTTCTAACATCCAGTGGTTCCTCGCTTAAATGTTTGTGGCAGTGCACAAGCTTACATCTTTTAATTTGAAGCATGTGCTGAGAACTGTTTAATGCTGCGTGATCCTCCCTCTTAGCAACACAGTGAAAAGCCCTCACATCAACTTAAAGGCAACTGTTATGGACAGATGTTAGCAGGAACTCTTTGAAGTCAGAACGGTGATAATCAGGTCTCGAGGATTCCAACTCACCACCCATGCACGCACTGATGCATGCTCAGGCACACACTCTTAAGAGCTTATCAGGTTTGAATCATTAGCACCGCTGCTGCCGGCATGTGTGCCACAGCCACATTCACAAGCTGTAGAAAAGGATTTATTACTGTGCTTTTGGAGTCTAAATCTTGTCCCGTGGAGAACCAGGAGGAAAATATCATTCATATGTCAGGTGGGATTAGGTACTGTGAAGGGGTCACAGGTCACAGATGGATGGATGGATGTGTTTGATTACGGCGCATCACCAAGCACGCACATATGCCTAGTCACACACTACACTGCAGTGCAATACATTTGAACTTAGCACTGTTCCGTAAAATGCTGTGGAGTTTATGGTATTTTTAATTGTTATTGTTTGCGAATCATGACTGGCTTTAAAAGACCATATTAGCTTCCGTTTCGCTGATTTGACAATTATGTGACAGCGACTTCCTGTCATAAAACAGTTTACTTTAAGAATAAATTATATCAGATGGAAACTTGCGCTTTACTTTTTAAAGCTGTGATGAGATGGTATCTCTCAGTGCATCCCTGCTGTTATCTGTCTTGTCATTTGAGATCACATGTGACGCCCAACTGCAACTTGAGTGGTCAGTGGAGGCACACGCACGCGAGGTGCAAATTCCAGTTGTACACTGTTATGTTTCTTGAAGAAAGCTCGTCTGCAGAGGTGTCCTCGAGCAAGGACAGTCAGCACCGCAGCTCTTTCTGTAGCCAAGTGAGGGCAGAGGGTGATGATATAACAGGTAGACCCGAAGAATGTGCTCACTAAAGGTCTCATCCATATCAGAACCTGGTACAATGTTATGCTAACTAGATATTGACCCCCACACCCCACCTCCTCCCAGCAACGTTATAATAGAACACATAAAAAAGAAAAGAAGGGTGGCAGCCATTGCTGGATTTTCCCCAGCGTGTGCTCAGTGAGGGAAGGCTTGCGTCTCCTCTGTGTACACAGCATCATGATTCACCCGTTTGTGTGCGTCTCCACGGAGCGGTCTCTTCGCCATCACTGTGGTTTAGGTGTTCCCCACCTCCCTCTTTAATGACTCTGGAGATGAAACAGAAGCTGACAAAGCTGGTAATAGGGACAGCGAGTTATGTTGTTGAAGCCAGACTCGTGTTATGCACATCTGAGGCTGTAAATAAACATAATGCTTAAAGCATGGCTGCCATAGCATGGTGCAAAGGTGTGCTCGTTGTAGCATCCTGTCAGTTCAGACGGGCTGTCGCAGAAACAAGCTCTCCATTGTCCAACGAACAATGTTGATGGGTGTGGTGCTCGGTAAAAACACCCTGAAAGTAAACACGGGAACCACGGTTAGAGGTGTTCTGTAAGGTAGTCCGCTGTGTTGTTATGAACACACATTATTTAGGAATGTTCAAAGAGATTACAGAATCAAAACACAGTAGAAGACTTGTTTGGATTTTAGGACATGCTAGCTAGTTATCTATATGTATTGCCGTTACTATACACAAAGCCAACAATGAAAAAAATCCACACAGGTCTTGTTGTTTTGCACATCTTCAGCTCAGTCATGGGAGAAACATCCCTTCTTTGTGTGTCTGACTGGAACTGTCTCATGCTGAATGTCTTACTTTTGTTTTCACACCATTTGAAACAGGGCAAAGTTTGTCGCTAAGAAACAATGAAGTTGCAGTCATATGAATTGAACATGAGGGACTTTGTTAAACCCATTAGTTAATGGGAAATAATCAGATAAACTCACATTCTTCCCCAAAATGTCAGCAAGATGCTTGTAAATTAGAAACTTTGGGAGTTAATCAGGTTATTTAACAATCCAAAAGCAAATTTGTGGCTTAGAGGGCATTAAAACCAAATTTTCCATGCTGACGTGACTGGCACAGGCACTAACATCACCTTCACCTCTCCCCCTCCCTTCTGCTCCTTGCCTCTCTCCCTCTTTCCCTGTCACTGACTTCTTTCCCTCCTTCTCCATTTCCCTCTGCCCCCTTTGCTCCCTCCTCCTCAGGCTTGCCAAGTTTCGTCAAATCCCCAGAGGACCAAACGGGTATCTCAGGGGGAGTCGCATCGTTTGTGTGCCAGGCCACCGGGGAGCCCAAACCCAGAATCACCTGGATGAAGAAAGGCAAGAAAGTCAGCTCCCAGCGCTTTGAGGTGAGCACACGTGTGACTTTCAAATCTCTGAACATTTCCATACACAGCCACGTGTACACACATAAATCCACACATGCATGCACGCTTGCAACATTTACACAAAGTATACTCTCTCACAGCACATACAATCGGTTGCCCTGTTGCTGAGCATCACACCATCTCTTCCCTTCTCCAAGCAAGACCAGACAGGCTTCCCTTCTCTTTAATCTCCTTCCATCTTGATTTATGCAGTCCGCTTCATCTCTAAGTCTTCTCACACCCTCGTCCTTCCCCTTCAGTTCCTCAGCTCCACCATCTCTGGCCACACATCCCCTTGATGTATTACTTGCTGTATTGTAACTTGCCCTGTTTCTGACCAGCGTTGCCTCTGTAACATAATGTAGCCATGGTAGCTGAGGGGACTATTGGTTTATGCTCCCTTGATATAATCCTTGTTGTGGTTCTGCTGTGCATCAGTGTTTTTGGATTTGATTTCACGTTATCGTTCACTCTTAACATCACGACTGAACGACAGATTTATATTCTACTTCTGAAAAATTACATTTTGCCGAAGGACATGAAAATAAGCTTTTCAGAAACTGATAAAGCTGCAAAACCAACAAATGTTCAGTATTTTCTCAGGAAAACTGTAATCGGACAGTAAAATTTGATGTTATTTATAAATTGCATTAAAGTGATATCCATGGAAAAGAGGCCCCTAAAAATAACATTCCTGCCCTTTTGCTTTGCTCTGGTTCTCCCAGGTGATTGAGTTTGATGACGGCTCGGGCTCCGTACTGCGGATCCAGCCACTGCGCACACACAGAGATGAAGCCATTTACGAGTGCACAGCCACCAACAGTGCTGGCGAGATCAACACCAGTGCCAAGCTTACAGTGCTTGAAGGTAAGATAAGTCTATTTTTTTCGCTCAGTTTCCCTCTCCATCTTGCCTTCTCTCTCACACATTTCCTTAACCCCTTCTTGCTTTACTGCTTATGCTGGTTTTAAAGCTTTAAAATTTTCATTCCGATATTTTGTGTTTTGTGTTTCCCATCATAATACACACATAAACATTTGATAATTCTAAGGATTCCTGGCATTGGTAGTGCCTTGGATCAGCAGATATACCTAAATGTAAAACTAAGCTAAAAGATTCAGCAACAGTTCAGCAATTCGGCAAATGTATGACGTGCAGTCTAGTTATATTGTGAGAAATATTTGCCATTTATTGGCTATAATCCTACTTCCTCTCTCAGTGAGTCCCTTAATGGCTGATGGCTAAAATGTGACTTAAATAAAAGTTTATAAGTCAGCGATGAACTGCCTATCCTGAGAACTTTAAGAAAAATCCTCCACATGAACCTTTAAACAGTTTTTAGAGTGTTTTCCACATACAGGGCTATCCTCCATGCCTGCAGGCTAGTTTTGACATCCTTGGACCTCCATCATCCTCTCACCCATAGAGTTAGTGTATGTGATTTATGTGGACAGAAGTTCTGCACCTCTCCCTGCTCAGCCTTACATATCACTGAGCTGCAAGTGTGAATGTTTTCTTTAATTGATTGTAATTTTGTCATGTGGGTGCTAGTCTCTGCAGGAGTTGATTTCATTAGAAACTTTCAAGAAAGAAGCTCCAGAGCTAGCCAGCGGGAGGATTAAGGCTGTCCATAGCCATTACACTGGCATTAAAGCAGATCCCCTCTCATTCAAATACAGCAGTTCCATCCCCTGTTTGAATCCCATCTTTCTTACACCCACCCTTCCTTTTTTCTCTGTCCTCGCTGATTTGATGATATCATAGGCTGGGCTTGCGTAATCTTCCCGAAGGGACTTTTCTCCTGCGCAAAGAAAGCTTTTCTTTCTAACCCTCCTTTGCACCGTGTCGTGAGGAATGCTGTTGCCTGCGCAAACAAACAACGCTAACGTGACACGCAGCGCACATGAATGAGATGAGATTAATCACGGTGTTAGTGTTGGGGGGCAAAATAGGATGCGAAGTTCGGATTCCGTCAGTAAGTGGAATAAAAAGACAGACAACAGTCTTACTCAACAGTGAGCAGCTGCTTTCACCAGCAGACGTGCTTTGCATGAAGTCGCCTTCCCTCTGTTATCCTGTGCTCAGTGGTCTAGCTGCTAACCTCTGAGTCAAGTACCACACAGACACATGCTGTAGGATGCACGCTTTTATTTACAGGGCTTTACTACTACACATTCACTGCAGGCACCTTCAGCATGGGGTGGGAACCAGACCTTTAACTACCGCCAGACCTTAAACCGGTCAGTGTTTTTGGCTTGAACCACATGTGCAGGTGCAGGTTTTATACAATATTTAAATTTACTATGAAATGAAAGGTTACATTTTCACAATGGTTGCTATTTCCTTTTCATACTACAAACCTATTTAAAGCCGCATTAAGCAGTGTTCTCTATGATAATCATCACCTGAGCCTGCACCTCTACACAGAGATGAGCCACTTTAAGCTCATTGTTTTGGCCTGACAAACCAAAACAATGAAGATTCATAAAAAACTGTGGGCAGCTGCTCTCAGCCTACAAGCTCAAGCAAGCCAGTTCTACGCTACCTGCTCAGAGTGAAATGGCAGACAGCCAAAGTAAACGAGTGGCTGGTGAAGCTGAAGTCTTTGTGGAACCTTTGGCAAGACAAAGAGAGACAGATATTTATTTCTGAAACCAGGACTCCAATACAATGATGCCAGGTTATTTTGTATGTGTTGGGAGTAAGCAACCTGCCAGAACTGATAATGATAACCTTATAAGCTGATAGCAATTTGTTGCCGTAATATGATTTTTTAAATAATAATAGAAGTTAGGCATACAGTTTACAGTACATTTGATGCAGTCTAGTTGACAGTCATAGTGTTTAATTAAGTGTTCATTAGCATACATTGAGATAAGATAAGATACACCTTTATTAGTCCTACAAAGGGGAAACTGCAACCCTCACAGCAGGAAAGAGACAGATTCAGACACCCAGAATACACTAAAAAATATAATGACTTAAGATTTACCAGAGCAAAAAAAAATTTAAAAGACTAACAAAGCCAAGAAATATATTTTTTGTAAATTTTTTGATAACCTTCCAGTGTGTTAATGCAGCTCCAGTGGCTGGTAAAGAACAAAACCACACATCATATTTAATCAAAATAACTCCTTGAATCTGCTCATTCCGAACCCTGAGGATGTGCTGGACAACTTAGAGTGTGTACATACATGCACATACACACATTCATGCATATTCACCGACAGAAACACACTCAGTACAAACACACACACACAATCACACACCCTCGCGGAGCATTGTCGTCAGTTGGGCTCTATTTTTAGACTATTGTTTGTAGCCTAGTGATACATCAAGTTCATATCAGCAGCACAACACAAGAAAACACTGGGGCAGCACCAAACAGACGGAGACTAATGATCCTCCTCCTTAATGGGCCGTTGGTAGCCTGAAGGTTTGAGTAGTCGGTGTCACGTCAGAATGTTGCTGTTTCGAATCTTGGACCAGATGATAAAATCTGGAGAAAGCAACCAGGAAAAGGTAGCTCTCCAGATGTGTGTGTGTGTGTAAAGAAAAATAAAGCTGAGGAAAAACATGCAACAACTTCATGAGCAAAAACATCCTATTTTTCATTCCAAAAGAAAAGCCCCCCCCCCACCCGATGATTTAAAGTACATGTGACTTTGCATCCACACAAAGTTGTCATAATACATTGAACACCCCCATCCAAAGAGGCAGTAAGAATGGTGAAGTCATTATACCACTAAGTCGATCTGGATTATAGGTTTTAGCCGAGCAAAGGAAGGTCGAGAATTAATTATGATTATTTCATATACTGGCTCTTTATTTTGTTATGCCAATCCTGCAAAATATGGATTATGACAGTCATACTGCCGCAGCTTTACACGTGTTTTCATTATGCTTAGAGAAAGGCTGTAGTGTATAAAGGGACATACCAAGTTTCAGAAGTGCGCTATAGTGTCTGCATCAATTGCTTGTGGTTTTTAATCTAATTCAGTACATCTGTGTTAATTTTGTGTCACTATTGCCAACTGCTTATGTAACACCACTTCAAGAAATCCCTTCATGGGATTTCTTTTTGCATAGAAACACTTGTGAAGTGTCAAAATTAACTTCTCTGGCAGTTAATGCTCTTTCTGAGTCTTTGTGGTTGTCAAACCCAACTTTGTATTGAAAAGTCAGGTTGTATATAAATTGACTGCTTGTCATACTGGACCTGTTCTCAGATTTGGTGACAAACGGTCCCTCTCTCTTTTACTTGACCTGAGCAGATGTTTGGAGTTGGGGCTGTCACTGTATGGTATGGCCTGTCGCTCACCTGCGTGGAGCTGCTAAGGCATGTTTTCACACCAGCCGAGTCGGACTTTAGCACTTTTGCAGTCATGAGTCTCGAGTCACTCTGTAATTCTGTCACGCTGTAACAGCCCTGCTCTTTGTTTGTGGCAGTTCTCACGCCCCCGCTCCAGAGGTCTCCCCACTGAGACTTACATATAGGCCCAAAGTCAGCTCAACCATTCCTCAATGAGTGTGTGAGAGAGAGAGACACACACACACACATACAAGAGTGGTAGAATGAAAAGTATAGTTGTGGTCCTTATTGTTTCACACTGCTATAATCATCTTATTCTCACTGTTATGTCTTGAATAATTGCATAGACTTTGTGTGTGTGTGTGTGTGTGTGTGTGTGTGTGTGTGTGTGTGTGTGTGTGTGTGTGTGTGTGTGTGTGTGTGTGTGTGTGTGTGTGTGTGTAAGAGAGAGACAGAGTTAGTCAGCTGTGTGCAGGTCTGACCTGTATGGATAAATAATGATGCAGACGATGCTGAGGCCAGAGGGAGAGGTGTGACGGAGAAATATTGTTGCCGTCAGTCTTTAATGTCTCTTCCCCCTTCTGTTACTTCTGTTTCTGCCCTCTTGTCTCTATAATTTTTATTTCTATGTATCTGCTCCTCACTCTGTTCCATCCCTGTGTTAAACATAGTGGACAGTGTGGTGTTGGTGGTGGTTTAATGTTGCAAGGTAGTATAGAGAGATGACCAGAGGGAACAATGACTCATTACTTGGGTAACGATGCCCATGTTCTGACCTTGAGCGCCCCTCTTGAATTGAACTGCCTCAGTAAATGTCCAGGTAAATGGTGCTTGTCTCGGTGATGTATGAAATAAACTACTGCTGGCCAGAAAAGACATCTCAGCTCACAACATCAGTCTTAAAAGCAGTGGGCTGCCACTTCTCCATGTCAAGGCAATAGTTCATATTTTCATCGCTGTTAACATTTTATGAGCATGAAAAATGTAAAATGCAGTGACTCAGATCAAGAAATGACTAAGGTGGTGTCAAAAGCATGTCACGACACTAATGGTGATGATAAAACTGACGAGGCTCTGTGGTGCAATGGATAGAGTGATTGTTTTCACAAATGGAAGCTGACAGGTTTTCTGCGTCACATTCTAACAGAACTGATTGAAGCATAATCCTTTAAGGTATGTGGTTTTAATTGGCCTCTATCTGCAACCAGGGGCTTTCAACATTGACAAGCTCTGGGAAAGGTCCATAGAGCCTTCATATTTTCCAAGTAAAAGCAAATCAGCAAGATTCTTAGTGAGGGGATTCAACATAAACATTTATTTTGAAATCACATCACAAAGAAAAAACACTGAACAAACACAAATGTTGCTTTTAGTTCCTTTCATAGCCCGAGAATCTGGATTCTCAAATCAAGAGCACAAGTGTTGAAAGCCAGAAATTTAAACTCCAGCCAAAGTGTTCATAGTCATTTGTAATAATCAAATATCCTATCAAGTCCCAGGAAAGTGTAAATCTTAACCCATATCTGCTTATTCTCACCCAGTGTACCGAAGCTTCTCTGGCAATAGTTTCAGCAAAAGTCCTCCAAAATAAAAAGCTAAAACGAGCATTAAAATGTCAAACTGATAGCTGCAGAGCTTCCTGTGACTCGAGAAGTTTCCTCAAATACAAGCAGAAACTAGGTGTACTCTGTGACTTTTCTGCTGTGCTGGAGTACATTCTCTTGTCCTTTGGGAGACAGCAGACCTGTCTCTAGAAAGGAGGAATGTAATCTAATGGTACCAGATCAAAAGCCCCATCATTACGGGAATCCTTCGCTGTCAGAGTGTGAATTAGAAAGGTTCTCCTTCAGACCAGTTACACGCCGTTTTTTGAAGTTCCCTGGCAACTCCTTTCTGAACATGTAATGTGGAGGAAAAAATTGAATTTTTCGGAAAGGTCAAGCAAGAAATATGCAAAAATTCTAAGATCCTAGAGGTGAAAAAAAAAAGTTCTTTGCTTGGTGAAAACATGTCAAACATCAAACTTTGGTGATACATCTACTTGTAATATAAATAGAGATCTGCCATGAGTCCACTATATGCCTCTCTAATCTTAAAATGGGGATGGAGACCATAATTTTATATCAGTGTTGAAAATACATCAGTTTTTCAACACAGTTTGAAAAAAATTTCAAGACGGAATTCAATACAGTGTCTCAGCTTTTCTGTGTTGACTGTATTTACAGTAGTGGTCCTGTGGCAGTAAACAAATTACAGCCCCACTGGTTAGAAAAGGCCTTTATTTGCTTGCCATGCGTTATGGTCCCTGGTGCAGAGGCAGAAAATGACTGCGACACAATGCCAGTAATAAATATCTCAGGAGCCAGGCAAGTGCGGACAACAAACCTGACTGGATAAACAGCATAGAAATCTCATTGCTCCTCCTCCCAGGCAAGATAAATACATACAGAAGCTATATCGGAATGATTTAATACCGAGCCCTGCTCCTCCGACAACTTAATCCTCTCCTTTCCTTTGCACTATTCAAATCATCCACAATGACCGAAATAAGGTCTGTTGTGTAACTGCTTTTCCCCCACCTTACTTTCTCACTCTCTCTCATTTTCTCTTTGAATGCTGGTAGGTTTCAGTAATGTTCAAGCTGCCGTTTTAATAGCTCTTCCCTCATGCTGTTGAAGAAGGTGAGTGGCCAGTTCATGCTGAGCATTAAATAGTGTTGGTTGTTGATGAAAAATGGTGCAGGGTGTGAAGGTTAGGGTTTAGTGTTGGTAGAACAGGTTTGGCTTAGGCAGGGCTGTTGTTTGTCAAAACATGCAAAAGGAATACAGAGGAACCAACCTGGACACACACACAGAACAATTCAGGGACATGCTTCCTCACACACACACACACACACACACACACACACACACACACACACACACACACTCACTCACTCACTCACGCACCAATCTACAGGTGTACCTCCACCCCACCCCCCCCGCCCCTACTGTATTTCTGAGCTCCATTGTGACGGTCTGTGTCACAGATTTAATTTCTCCCACCATCTGCTGGCTGGAGGCCCAGCATCGTAGATCATATCCAGGCTGACAGATACAAACTGCATCTGTCTTTGCATGCTTCTCTCAAGGACTCACACAATATGGCAGGGTGAAATCACTGTGCTGGCCACCCAATCTGCATCCCCACATCCTTACTTCCAAGGACTTGGGCATTATACGGAGGACAAACATCTTTTTAGGTTTGGTCAGGGTTACAGCATGTTCATTCCGCATCCCTTTTTGACAGAATGCACAGGAAATTAAGAAGAGACACAAACAGAATCCTGTTTTCCTGGAAGATCACCCTGAAAAACATCATGAAAGTGAGCCAGAAAATAGGTTTAACATAAACAGTATTCACAATAATAATAGATTTATAAAGATTAAAAAAAAAAGATTAATATAAATTCCCTTCTTTGTATTTTAACCAAACCGTTGGCATAGGACATTCTCTTCTCTCAGCCAATCATTTGTTCAGTGCACAATAATACAGAACAACGGTTAGTCTGGATTTTAAGGGATGTGCAAGTCAAAACCTATACAAGCATCTGCAGGCTATGGTGACCCAGAAACCAAGTCTTTGCATCCTTGCACAAACATTTTCACCGTTGGAGTTAGATGTTTTCTTGTGGCTTTAACCAGCAACAGCCAGCCTCCCTGCTAGAGTGTCCTTTAGCAAGACATTAAGCTTCGAGAGTCCCTGTCAGCATGTTTTGAGTTTGACCTTTTGCTCTAGTCTCTCTGTGCTCTAATTGATAACTAACATCAGTTACCAGCCACACTGACCCTGTTTGCTTGATCTGTCCCGTGAGATTTGACACTGGACTAAATTTTCCATATTATTTGTAAGACATCTGGATGGAGTCATTCCTCCTTTGAGGCAACATTTTATCATCTGTACTTGTCCATCAATTGCTCCATGCTTTTGGCAAGCTGTGTCTGTAAAGACGGCGATGTCTGGTATGTCTGCGCCGTCATTGCTGATCATGTCTATGCCCTCAGGGGATAGAGAGAGAGAGAGAGAGAGAGAGAGAGAGAGAGAGAGAGAGAGAGAGAGAGAGAGAGAAAGAGGGAGAGAGGTCAATGAATAAAAACGGCAAAAGAAAAGGAGAACAAAGAGAGTCCGATTGTATGTTCATTGTATGGGGATTATGGCAAAATGTATTTAGTCTTATTTTTTGTTTTTCTTAGCACAGGTGGTGAATTGGACCGGTTCTTTTAAAGTAACATTACAACTTTTTGCTGCTTCCCACCACCTTCTACATTCTTGAAAATTGTTGATTGCATGTAATTTGTATTAAAAGCTCAAACACATCTGCAAAACTTGCCCAATGACTCAACAGTGGATTTACATTTCTCTAATTTATCCCATAACTTTAGCTAGGATTTTTTGAAAAGATTTCAGCATCCTGATGTGTTAAGTAAAGGAACATATTTTTCCTGTATTAAGTGGGCTGGTGATTTTCAAAGAGTGCTTTAACTCATCAAAGCTTTCCACTTTCTTTTCTAAAGAACACATTTGCTCAGACTCCCAAGCACACAAAGCTGGAGCAAGAAAATGGCAAAATGAATGCAGATGAATTTCTTCCTTCATCTGATTCATTGACGATGCCGATACCAACCCCTGTTTTTTGGGGGGAAGGCGTCAACGCGATTCCTCTTGGTAGACTGAAAACTAATCATGACTAATTAAAGTTATCTTTGTTGTCTCTTGTGTGGAACCTCCTACCTCATAACACCTGTAGAGTAACAGCCTTGCAATGAATACTGCCTTTGTTCGGAGATCACAGTGGGGAAAGACAGGAGCGTTTCATAGTGTGTCATGTGGATGTATCCAAAATAGCACCACAAACAATACCCATTATAATTATCATGTCTTCTTTAGCATTATTAGTTTCCCACTGGTAGCACTTATTGCAGAGCTATTGTACTGGATTGCACAGTATTGCATTGGTGTTCCTGTTAATATGTCCACACTCTGTACTACATAGCTTGTACAGTAGAACATTGTTTTTTCTGGCTGCTGTCATACATTTATTTGGAGCAGAACTGTTGCCTGTCACGGTTTTAAACTCGAAGTTATGGCCTCTGTTGATTGTCAGAACATATTGAACTCCTCGTCTGGATGCTGTCTCTGGGTTTCAGGAGATATTGGAGATGTGACAAGCCATGCGCATCTGTTAATATCTGCGCATTGTCAGGAACAGAAAGGGATATCCGTGAATTGACATCTGCTATTAAGTATCTGCCACAAACAGCTGCAACAGGCTTTCATTATTCAATTACAGATTTTACTGAAGACTTGTTTGTGAGAGCATGTCCGATGTGATTATCAATAGCGTTTCACCATGCGTGCATTCAGACTTACACACTGCTTTCTCCCCTTGAGTGGTAAGTGAAGTAACAGATAATTTTTTCTTTTTGTCTTTTTCCTGGAATTGATTAAGTTTTTGTATTCCCTGCATTTACACACCCTGGCTCCGGATGATCTGAACTGAGAATGCTTTTATAGTTTTTATTGGAGTGTCATGTTTCTCTCTAAACCAGACAAGAGGCCATCAGGGAGAAAGAGTCACGCATCTGAATGTGAAGATCCAATAACCTTTTTCCAGAAATATAAGCAGTCTCAGTGAATATAAACAGGCATAGTGATGGAAACTGTCACTCACAAATGTGCTCCTGAATCAAATGGATATTTTTAAAGGGTCAAATGCAAGTCAATCGCTCACTTAACACCTGAACACTCTGAACCCTGCAGACAACTGAAGTGTAATTTTTCCATCAAATCAATTTGTTCAATGCTTCATTCTGTTCTTCTTACTTTATTTGTGTTTAGTGTTTTATGCTCAGCTAAGGTTCAACCTGTCCCCCAGTCTTGGTTCCCCTCTGTGTTTTTCACATTCAGCGGTTGCTAATAAAAGAAGTTCATTACATATAATTTCCGCTCCATGGCACAGGAAAACTACAACTGTATAAATTGTATATTTGAATTGCACTGCAATGACTATTAGAATCATAAAAGAAGAAGTTATACTTGAAAATGCACAGAACTCAGTACAAGAAATTACTTTTTTTCCCAAAGAAACCATATTAAATCTGATGTTGCTTTAGAGGCAGCACTTTTGACTTCAAGCTACATGTTGATTACAGACATTGTGTAGACGTTAAGAGTAAAATTACTTTTGATAGATATCTAACAATTCCTTTATATTAGTCGTGGTTTATAATTGCACACTGCATTGTATGGTTTCATAATGATGATTTCATGCAAATGCTTTGATGTTGGTAACAGCAAAAGCTGCCTGCGTCTGTCTCTGTTCATCTGAGTCATATGTAACCAAAGATTAGGCAGTACTCAAAAAAATAGAAATCCCTGTACAATGGTAGATAATATAATATAGCAATATAATAGAAAAGCTTTGCAAATTGACTTACCCTCTCTGTTAATTTTTAATGGTGTTACTAATCTTTTGCCCATCCTTATTTATTTAGTACAACACACCACCTCAAAAATGACCAGTGACCGTATTGCTAGACTTTACTTATTTCAGATTTAACTAGTATTATTTTGCATTCGCATCACATTGTCCAGAAGTTTCTATGTCTGTATAAGAATAATATAGAGTATAGATGTATAGATGACACACAGGCAAAAAAAAAAAAAAATCCTGACATGTTTCTTTCCTTTAATTTGTTAATAATGACGCCCTGGGCCAGTAACCCTGCAGGTAAAGAGCAGGGTCCACCTTATAGCTCTTCAGGCCAATGAGTCAAAGGCTCCCCAGGCCCTGACTGGCTATGGATGGATGGGCCCGCTGCATGTCAGGGGGGTTCTAATACCTACACTCAATGAACTGGCTAATGGGAGTCCTTTCACCCTGACCCCTTTTCCTCACACATTTACACACCAAGCCCTCTTGGCTTACCCACTGGGCCATAGACGGTAGGGGAGAACGGCTTGACTCACTATCAGCTTTATAGCTTGGCCTTAAGCTTGACATTTTTCTCATGTTTAAGAGGCATAGTCCCATTTTGTCTAAGCTGCTAAGCAGTGTTTTTCAAGGTTGTAGATGATCGGTCTGCTTACACCTGTCAAAGGCACTGTTGATTTTGCATGCATTACATCTGCTGCATCAATATTTTTAACCTGTTTTGCAGGGGAACATTGACTGAGCATGCCTGCTCAGGTCTGCCCTGCTTAACACTCACAGTGTCAGAGCATGTTTGGTATTTAGGAGCACTTGTTCTTTTATTATTTGCAAGGTAAACCGGTACTCATCTCACTGAAACCACAGAATTGTACGAACTACCAAACAATTTTTAGTCAAAGGTCACGTTTTTCTCATCTCTTTGCTTCTTTTGACCAGCATTAACAAAATTATTGCATCTTGCCTTTTTTGGGGTTGAGTGTTTAGCAGGTCGTGCCACCGTGCGATAATTTTGCACAGCCGTCACTTCTGCAAACCCCTGCATAATCAAAGTTGAGGCTGTCGACATTGACTCACAGACTCTGTGTATTATTCATTATCTCTGACTGAGAGAATAAGTAAAGGCTGTCACAGGAGCCCCGTCAGTGAGGATTTAATTAACAGAACCTGCCACATTCCACTACATCCACTGCCTTTCTCAGAACTCATAAAAGCCATCCCTATCTGCCGTAATTACACTAAACATGTCACAATAAAGCTCTGCCAATGATTAATTTGAGCTGTGGAGAGGATCAATTAATTCATTTATTTGCAAACCGCCACTCTGTTTCCTTTTGTAGACCCATTTCATTAATCGTCACGCTTCCTGATTTTTGGTCCTGTCCTTGTTCTCTTTTCCAAGACACCTGGAGGAATAACCTGTCTTATTAGCCACATCGCATTACCACAGAAATTTACCATGAGCCCTGAGGTTTTTCCATCTTAGAGGCAGTTACATTAAAATGAGTAGTAAACCACAAACCGTGTACTCCGTAATACCATAATCTCAAGGGTCTTCAATCAAATTCCTGTTAGTAGGACCACAAGGCAAGGAGCAGAGCTGTAATCTCAAAATGAAACCCTACAGCTGTGCTACTCATATAGCGTAGTTAATGGAGGATGTGATTCTGTGCAGCAGTGCTTGTCCCACAAGGTGACTCGGTCAGCATAACCATGTGAATTCAGAAGACCACCCTTGGGTTGCAGTAATGGGTCGGAGGCCACGGTTATGTACTAACTGGTGCGCCGCAGCATAAATAACAGGCGCGGGGGCATCTGGCAGGGCTGTAGATCATACTGACGACAGTGGAAGTATGATATCAGATAGGAGAAAGAGGGAGAAGTAGAGATAAATAGGAAAGTGGAGAGAGGGAGATGATAAAAAGAGAGGGAAGGAAGGAAGGAAAGGATGGAATTGGGGAGGGGGGGGGTAAGATGACTGTTATTGATTATCTGCCTGAAGGCGAGGAAGTAAGGCCAAATGTTCTGCTCAGCCAGACAAAAAAGTGTATTATTTCAAAGGTCATGGCATGCATTACAGTCTTTTACTCCAAGTATACTTGGATAAACAGCAGAATAACAGCGCACCGATACGACCACTTGTGTGTAGGACTCAGTGTATTAACAGCCACATTAGCTGTGTTTTTGTTATGACTGTGCTTTTGTGATGGTCCGTTGCATGCAGGTGTGTCTGTGCGTGCAGTTCATATGTCCTGAGGACTGTTTGTTTGATGCACGACTATCTCCATAGCAACTGCCATAGCACCTGGTCTAGGAGATAGCGTGCCAGAGACAACAGGCTTGACAAGATGTGCAGACGTATTTCAATGCACTTTTCAAAACGCATTGTACATTTGCATTCATTTCCCTGCTGCCTAATCCAAACTGTCGTAAACAGACTTATCTGCCTGATAAAAAGCTGTTGTGTAATCATCAACTACGTCACGGTTCACACCGACTCAGGTCTGTGTTAAGGCTTCCTTTTTTTTTTTTGGAGGTGGGGGGGATTTTGCATCTTGTTGTCTTTGTTTTTCATTCTCCCCATCCTTTTCCATAGAGATTTTCACCATTTTCATGTCATTACAACAATATTACATCAATGGCCTTCTTGCCGGGTCTTTGATGTTGGGCTGTGCCGTGTCATCCCTGCTGAGGAGACCTCTGCAGTGGGAGTTCTGCCAACTAGTATTTCTCTGAAGAGCAGGAGGGTCCTGCTCACATGCCCTTCATGGCAGAACATGTGAGAAAACTCCTTGCCCTCCGATGTTTTGCAAGTCAAAAGCGCCGAGGCACTTACATGAATACCAGCCAGGTCTGTCTGCCTTTCTGTGGGGCCCATTAGTTGCTGCCTGAATGTCACAGGATTTCAGATAGAAACACCTGCAAGTACTACCATACTTATCAAACAAACACATACGCCTACTGAACCACAGGAAATGTTAATAAGCAACAGTTATAACAGCATGCTGTTACTGTAAATGGGAACACTGTTACATCCAGGTTTATTTCTGGATAACCATTACCGCTCTCCAACAGACTGTAACAAAAGCACTACCTTTGCGCTTCTCATAAATTCTTTGCCGTGAAACATTTTCCAAGTGAACTTGCTGAATGTTTTACACACCATCAGCAATCCAACTATTCATAGAGCCCTTTCAGTTGAACTCATGTTAGCTTTGGCTTTCTGTTTGCACCTCCTGCTGCCGCCGACACTTCTCACACACTTCCGTGTCTCAGGCAGATGCAAATGTCTGGCTCGACGATGTTCTTGGCTGGAAACTGCCACAGGCCATGTGCTTTGTTTCTGCAGACAGCTCGTCTGCTTTTCAGTGCCAGATTGACTCAAGACCAGTTGAGACATAGACAACGCGTATTGCTCTATATTTAGTTTCTCTCACAGGTTGGATGAGCAGAAAGGTGAATAATTAAAAGGAGTTATCAGTTAAGCATAGGAAACGCTGTAAAGACTGTAATCTTTGTAGTTCTCACGCCTAACAAATTTAACAAAAAAAGATTCCTCCTTCAAACATGTAGCCATCAGTTAAGAGCTAAATGCTAGACATCCTCACATAGAGGCAAAAAAAAAAAAAAGGCCTACATATTCTCCAGAACTGCATAAACCTTTTCTTTTTACCTATAAAGACAGTGCACTGATGTATGTTTAAAAGGGTAGATTTTAGAGCAGTAATATTTCATGAGGCAAGTGGCTGTGTTGCTGCCACTGTGGTCCTTTGGTTCGCAGTATCAAAGGAGACATCACCTTTAATTGTTGTCATCCATCACTTGGCAACAGGCACACGTGGAGATCATAAGGCCTTTTATTTCTTGCTTGCAATGCGATCTGCTCAGATGTATAAGCTAAATAACTTAAGAGAGGCCCACTGAATCACCTTAATTTTTTATGGCAAACGGTGATCCTGAATTAGATTAACTATTGATACAGAATGAAGCAAGTTGCTGTGGGCATTTTACAAGCGTACACACAGCTGATGTTGTAAGAATGCTTTCTCATGAATATTCCTAGACATATGGTTCCCCTGTATGTTTTATGACTCTGTGTTCTCTCCGAGGAGGACCTTTCTCTGGTGAAAGCCTCACTTGAAGCATTCGTGGAGGAACATGTCACTCAACACTTTGTGCACTTGGGACTATAAGAAGGAAGGAGATACCAGCGCACACTGAAATGGAAATGAGGAGAGCATTTTTTATGCGGAAGTGTTGTGTCTTGTGGCACTATGTCAGGGCTCCCCTCTTATGAAGGGGATGGGGTGTCTGGAGTGTTTTCCCCCATTGAGATGAGTATGTTTGGGTTGAGGGAAAAACGCTGGATGATGTTAGTGTGGGATTGAGCTCCAGCAGCCTCCCAGTGGGACAGAAGGACAGGGACGGGTCTCTTTCAGCAGGGCTCTGATTAGACCCATCGCCCTAGCTGCCACGCTCCACTCACACTGGTAATTGGAGCTGGCAGGAGGTTGGCATGCACCCCTCCCCAGCCCCCTCCTCTTCTCCTCCCTTCCTCTCTCCTTTTTTTTTAACTTTTTTCCTCTCTCTTCTCTCATCTAAATCTTACCTCACCTGCCTGTGGCTGTTAGAGCAGAGGCACACCTCCTTGACACAATAGTTTATGATTACTGTATCATGTTTTGCTTAATTTCACTAATTACCATATTACTAGTGCCTCTTCTCTTTACAAATGATGTTGCCGGTGTTTTCCCATGCCTTTTGTGTATAGGTAAGGCCCCCACAGCTATCCTAATTGAGTAGTACAATCATAAAACCACATTAAGCCTTCCCCTTCTGCCCTCTCCCTTCTACCGTACTGCTGTAACCTCCGTAAACAAGTTCATCTGCTCATATTACAGTATGACTCTGTGCGTGATAAACGGCTGTTGAGAGAACAATGGTCCTATTTACTTTTCAAATCATGGAGGAACCAGTTCATGCGTACCTGTCTTTACCTCTGACGCGTTTCTAGCACTGCCTCTGACCTTACTCGGTTGCAAGTCCAGGGCGTTTCTGCTGCTTTTTGTTGTAACAAGTATATCACAGGAGCACTTTACAAACAAAACAAAGTTAAATACAGATTGGACCTCTCAGTATGAGACATGTACTATGCTACATTAGATCAGTAGCGGTAAAATGGTTTGTGTGTAGCATGCATAATTTCAGATTGTTTAGTCCGCATACATGCAAAATAAATCACCAGTTTGATAGTTAGATTGAGAAGAAGAACACAATAATCTCCTTACATGTCACACATGACACTGGTTTATTTTATTTGTTTTTTTCCCTTGTAGGACTGTTCATCTTAGTAATGGAGCGCCTATGTGACATTATCGCAGGATTTTCGCCTTATTCGTTTTTTCCTGCCCAGACTAGACAGAGGAGTGGACTTTTTTTTTTTTTTTTGATGAATTACACTCCAGCACAAGAGGGCCTTTTTATTAAAAATGCCCTCTATCTTGACAAACATCAACCTGCATTGCCTGCACTATTTCATTTGATTCTCACCAAATTTCCACATCCTTTTTCTTTTCCCTTCAAATTAAAGAGGACTGAACAAAGGCATGTCTTTGTCTTCCTTGGATGACAAGTTGGCAGACAAGGCCAGCCGCAGGAGTTGGAGTAGCAGGAATAGACAGACAGGGCTCAAATCTTACACAATAGCGCGGCGAGATCTTTGATAAGTGCATAGAAAGAACTTTAAATTATTCTTTTTTTTCCCAAAAGCCAAGGACAACTTTAGATGTTAGATGAGGGACGAATGGTTTTTCAACCATGAGAGAAATTTCACCTTTTTATGCTTAGCATTATCTTAACAATCTTACCAAATTATAATCATTATTAAATAATGATTATAATTAAAACATTTTAAATAATTATAATTATCTCTATTCTTCCTGGTTACGCTACCCTGAGGGTAACCAGTGACCTTGCATATTTCCTACTCCTCTAACTGTCCAAACTGTGAAAATAACTGAAGACAAACACTCTATGTCTCCTATATATGTATAACATTTACTGTACATGCAGCCTGGCCAGCCTTCTATTCAGCAATTTCCCGTGTTAGAACTGACACACCAAATGAAGCCACGGTGCACTTCCCACTAATCAGATGTAGTGTGAAAGAAATGTCTGCCAGTTGTAATAACAGTTACACCTGGAATGCAAACATTAAGCAGAAGTAAGGGATAGATTCATGTAAAAGCTGTGCAGCAGCTGTTTGCCTTTTAAATTATTCCCTGTTTGTGCTTCCTGATATGACAGAGCCGCTGACTCGTGTAATAACTCCTTTGGGTTCTTTCACCCTGTTTTACCAATGGCTTGCATTTTTCACAGCCCAGGAACATTTGCCAATAATCTAAATCATAAATATTCCATAGGCACCAACACAAGAGGGTTTGGTGGGAAATATGCTTTGCTGATATTTCAGTTTCTTCAGTGAAAGGCATAGTTCCACAAAACACTACTGCATAAATAGCATTTCCCCCCCAGTAAAGCAATGCACTCTTTTCCGTGGCTAACTGTTTGTTACAAAGCTTAAAGTTGCTGCAGGCATATTGTGGAGGAAACAGATCAAATCTTCAGAAATTCACCTTAAAATATAGTATGACAGACTTCTCAGTCCTCGTCTGTACAATCCCTGAGATAACGGGCTAGGTGTGGATGACAGGACAGTGTCATGCCTCATTCAATCGATTGGTTTCCACCATATAGTTACTATATGCTAGGCCTAGGGGGGAAACTGTAGCATTTTCTCTCTGAGAGATGGAGTGATTTTGAAGCCCCAATCATGTGTTACATGTTCAAACAGCATACATGACATGATGCAAGAACACTGGGAATCAGCAGCGAGACAGACTCAAATGTACAGAATTTTTTCACATCCACTCTTGAAAGAAGATCAGACTCAAGGCTCCAGCGCTTCGAATGTATAGAAATGCTAATCTGTGTTCATCAATGGATTCATTTTTAATCAGAGGATTTACATCTGCGTACGCGTCTTTCTTCAAAAATTTATTTTTTGTCCTTGTTAATCAGTTTCATCATTTGACTGACATGGACTGACACATGTGCAAAGATAAGGCTGTTAATCATTCTAATTTTGTATCAAGATTACTCCTGGGCAATAAAACTGACAATTGTACTGTTCATTGATTAAGTATGCTGTATGAATACAAAAAAAATCTATGAAAGGCATTTTTTAGCATCTTTACTTTTGCCAAAATCCAGATAATAACTCAGTATAGCATGGTGTTGCTGCATCACTGCACACACAAGCATAGCACCTAATTTAGCTCTGCAGCAAGGTCCCCAAACACAACCTACTGTCTCTGAACACAACCACGTGAACCCACACACACTATGCCTCCCACCCCTGTGAGTGCATACATGAGAAAATTGGGTTCATGTCAACAGCCACAAAGGGACCTCCTGTCAGATGATCTGTGGCCGTTATGAACATATTCTAAGTGAATTATAAATAGGTGAGACTGGAGTTCAGCTCCCTCAAGGTTTAGTGTAATCAGATTCAGAAAAAAAACTTCATTGGACAACACGCAGTTAGGGAAGAGGTGGTAAAAAAGCAATAAGTACTATAAAATAGCGATAATAGTAAATACATAGGAAGTGAATAGAAAATTACAAAAACATACCAGCCCTGCGGCGAACAGTTCAGTGTCTGGGCTGCAGAAACGTTACATCCTGTCTGCCCGAACTGTGTGAAAGCGGTCGACGGGATTGTTGTGATGCGATTCCCGAGTAACTTCCTGTAGCCATGTCTCTGTTAAACACATATCACTACACTCACAGAACGTTCCTTACTAAGGCTGCTAGCTTGTCCATCTTGTTGTCCAGTGAGCTCACGTTAAACATGATTAAAGAAGGGACATTTGTTCAATTCACTCTAAAGTGGCAATTGAGAAGTTTTTTTTTTTTGTCTTAAATGTTGACTGCACACTGTAATGACTATAGAATGGCACCATCTGCGTTTAGATTGGTTCCCCATGAGCCTTGCTTTCACTAGACAATTTTGTCTGCCACTGGGTTCAGAGTTGTCTGTTGCCACTTTAAAAGGATAATAGCCTGGGAATCTATTATTTTGCTCATCTTTGGCCTCCAAACTTTCCATTTTTAAAACCTGTCTTCTAAATAAGCCCTCATTTAGAAAATTACTGCAGGTTCAACATTATGTAGGGCGTGTAATCACCGGGCATTTTTCTCCCCATCTCTGTCTCTATCTCTGCCTTTTCCCTTTTCTTTCCCTGTGAAGGTTAGAGCAAGCAAACCACAGAGGAACACAGGGTGCTACTGTTACTGTTATTCATACAATGACAAATTGTACAGCATTATTTCATTGTGCTGTAGTTGTCTCTTTTGTAGAGGTATCCTGATTTCGGTTGGGATGTCTGAAAAACGAATCCTAATCATTAGACAGGAAGTAAGCCTCCACACAAAGATAAGAAGCCATCCAGAGATCTGTCAGCTACATTTGAATATGAGACGATCCGGGCTGCAGGCCAAACACAAGGGTGAGAGGAGGAACAACTGCTCTGCTGGAGATCAGAGCAAAAACAACACCGATACTTGTATTCATGCCCCAGCCATATATGTTTACATATGGATTTTTTGACTCAGACAAGCAGAGTGATCCCTCAGACTCTGTCTTGAGTTACACAGCCTCATTGCTGATGGAATCTTACAGCCAATCAGAGTGAAATCAAAACATAGGTCCATGATATAGATGTCCGCTTAAGGAAGTAGATAATATAACAGGTGGAGCAAATGTGGTCAGTCATGAATGAGTTAGTAGTAGAGTATCATTAGTATCATTTGGTGTTTTTTGTTTTTTAATAAAAAAAAACATTTGGTGAAAGTTTCTTTCTTATTGTTCTCATCCCCTATCTTGACATAGATTCCCTTGAATATGTTTTAATTTTTAAGTAATTGCCAGTTAATTTTTAGTGCACCATTCTGTTACTTCCATTCAGTTTTAATTTTGTGACGTTGTAATCCCATTCTAGACAAAATTTTCTCAGCTTTCCTAAAGAACAGTCTCCATCTTGTGTTAATGTTGTTCATGCTTGCAGACAAAACTATCCTTTTCTCATTGTTAAGCTGCAGTTAGATATTTTCTAGATACCGAACCAAAGGCAGGAGTTACAATCATTAGTGCTTTCATTAGCACACCAAGGACACATCCACATATGAGGCAAAAGATAAAAGAGATTGCATGTTTGAGAGCAAGCTGATAATTAGACCTTGCAAGGACCATCGTGTTTCCTCTTTATTAAGGTTGTTCAGAGGTTAAATTAGGATTTATTATGAGGCTGAGGTCGGGGGCTCTGATTTTGGTTTTGCGGCACAGTTAGGCCATGTCATTGACAGATTTTCTGACAAATGCACCTTTATATTTCACTTAAGAGACTAAATGTGGACTGCAAAACCATTATAAGGTACATAAATAATTCATGTCATTTACTTTAAACATGATAATTAATGATGTGTTATGTCCTCAAAATTCAGCACACTGAGATATTGCTTTGTTGAATCTATCAGAGAGAGGGAAGAATAAAACAGTTGCCTAAGTGTCTGCAGTTTGCTCACCTTTGTTGAAAACATCTGACCGATGGTAAACAATGACACAACTTGTCATTACAGTGTGAGACAGGTGTTGAATGGTGACAGCTAAGTAGCTGTTCACATTCGTGACTAGACTGCAGGTTTTCCACAATAGAAACACATATTGTAAGTGTTTAGTGTCACTGGTAGATACTGTATGCTCGCATGATAGGTAGATAGATAAATAGATAAATAGATAGATAGATACTTTATTAATCCCCAAGGGAAGTTCACAGTTCCAGCAGTGTCCACAACTTGAGATGTACCTGTACCTCATCCTGAAAGGACTTTTGAAATCCCATATGCCAAGACTGAGCCTGAGATAGTCTAGGACTATCTATTGTCTATATTTTGTTAATCTTATCATATGATATCAGTATATATTGACGAGAACAACAACCTTTCACCTTAGTGTCCCAAATTCCGCTTTAAGGATTATACTTTATGTGTTGTCATGGGTATGCCGTAATACTGATTATGATGAGTCGGATTATTCAAATAGGTTTGTTTAGCTTGCTAAGCCTAAGGCTGTTCATTTATGCATGGGTGCCCAAAGGAAGATTGCAGCTATCCTTCCTCTGTTGAAACTTGAGACTCCCCGTGCTGAGTAATAAGCCTGCTATGATAATCAATCAGAGACAAGATGTTTTTAAACCAAATTTGAAATCCAAATCAGCATCAGATCTACTATTCCCCTGTAGTATCTTGTGCTTTTACACTAACATTTTTTTTGTGTGTGTGTGTGCTTTGTGATTACTGTTTGGCCTGTAGCATCTGAAATGTATTTGCTCTTTTTCATCCTCTTCTCTGTCCTTGCCAGCTCAACAGCTTTGGTGCACTCAACACCTCTCACAGCAATTGAGTGCCTATCCTGTCAGAATCTTTTTGTAAATACATTGTTCCTCTTCTTATTTATTTTTTCTCACTCTGTGTCTGTGGGCAATCTAAAAATCTACCTTTGCAAACTTTCAGAGAACCAGATCCCCCATGGCTTCCCCACCATCGATATGGGTCCCCAACTGAAGGTGGTCGAAAGGACCAGAACTGCCACCATGCTGTGTGCTGCCAGCGGAAACCCAGACCCAGAGATCTCCTGGTTCAAGGACATGCTTCCTGTGGACATCAGCAGCAGCAACGGGCGCATCAAGCAGCTTCGCTCAGGTACAGTTTGATTTGATCTGATTGAATTTCTCTAAGATGTTATTCTGCATGACATATGGACCATGTAAATTATAGCAGAGGCAAGCTGTAGGGTAAAAGATGACATTAAATGCCAACAGACATGAGTCATGTTAGACATGAGGATGATGCGAAAACACAAAAGGCCTTTGTTGTCATTTATGACTTCTTGTATTCTCTTTCATCACAAAGGACATGAAAGTTTCATTCAGCTTGTCATTGTCACCTTGATTAGTTGGTTTGGTTCCTACAGGACTTTATTCCTCACAACAGCTGCAGAAAGACAGAAGTTGGAATGAAGTTGTGCCTGCGTTCCTACGATCTTTGCCAGTGATACATGAGCTTGTAACCTTCCAAAGTACAGAAAGTGAATTTTTCACCATATTAAATTATCCTTAATCCCCTTTTAAACATGCAGCTGGGTCACAATGATTCCAGCCGATGATGCATTAGCTCGGATTCAACCTTGGAAAAAAAAAAAAAAAAAAAATCAATGGGGCTCTCTTTGTTCACAGTAGCAGCCTACTTGATAAATAAACAGCTCTTGCCTGACCTGGATCAGATGGAAAAGGTGCAAGGAGGAAAGATTAGTGGCTTTTGACCAGGTTCAGTCTTGTCGCTCCTTACTAAATCTACCTCACTTAGAGAATGTCAGGCCAGGCTGCAGGTCTGAGGCCCCAAAGATTAAAGATGAGAGCCACTCCAGAAAAAGCCTGCCACTAAAGCTGCCCAGTGGAAGCCGAATACAGGTCACTGGAGCATGTTCACTTGGACTGTCCACGTTCTTGCAGTGTTAAATTGTGACTCCACTACAAGCACAACCCAAACTAGATACAGATTCATCACAAATTAGATACTAACACGAGTACTTAATTATTTGATAATGTTTTTATAGCAAGGATAAAACTGTGCATTAAACTGTGATTTTTTTTTTTCTCTTTTACTCCTAGCAACAAACTTTTAATTAGTTTTCTTTCTTGCATATAGTGAGAGTGCCTGAAAATGTGCTGATATGTATTGCCCTCAAACTAACAATTCTTTTTATCCACCATCCTTCTCTTGACATCTGCTGCCATATCAGGATTTACATTACTGCATGTGACCTGAAATTAGGCCAATTTTGTGATGGCAGGAAAAAAGCGCATTAATTTGCTGTCACAGTTAAACAGAAAAGCCAGACCTAGTTCCTCTTATTGGATCACACACTTGCTGGATTTTTAGTGAGCACACAAACACATTTGGTCTGTCTTTTAACACCATCCAGATCATTCACTCGGTAGAGATACTAACTTCTTTTCTATTTAATACCTCTGACCTGAATACTTTTTACTGTGCATCACGCTATTTACTGTGTATGACTTCCATTCATTTCTCTTCGCCATTTCACTAACTGCTATCTGCATAAATGCAGTCTGTACAAAGAGTGGGGGTCATCTTAAATTAGAAAGCTTCATAATTTAAAAAAAAAACAAAAAAAACAAACTTTAAATTCCATACTATTCTAATACTGCTGTGAAGTAAGGACGGATGTGGCTGTAGCTGTTGTCTGCAAACACAAAAGTAGCAGTATTATATTTCAAAATATTTCACCCACAGAAGGCTGTGTTGTTTTTGGTCATTTACAGAGAGCATGTATAGTGCAGAATTTGTACTTGCTTCATAGCATTGATTAAGCCACTGAAATTTGTCACATTGCATTTAAGTAGTTTCTACACTGTATCCGTACTTTTTTTTTTTTTTTTTTTTTTTTTTTTTAAATCTGTGGCCTGTCAGAAGCCATGTTTTTCTCTCCCACTGTTGTAAGTGGATTACTAACTAATCTCTCAACCCTGTTTGCATCGAAATTACTCCCACCTAGGTGGTACACCAATTAGAGGTAAGGATGATGAATAAAGTGTGTTGGAAAATATCACGTCCACACCCTTCCCTCACATCCACATCAGATCCCTGCATTCTCCCCAGCGCCACATCACCAGGCTCATTCACGCTGTTAACGCCAACTCACCCTCTTCCACTTCCCTCTTTGTCTCTCCCCAATATGTTCTGTCTGATCATGTTCTGTCTGCTGTCTGCTCCTTAACAAACAAATGATCACCAACCCCCGATGTCAGGAAAATGAAAACGCAAAAGCAAGTCCAAGGTGTTATCTTGTAAATGAGCTTTTTCAAGGCTCCTCCTATACTGGTAGAAATCGGGCTTATGAGCAAACATACGCACGCGGGCGCGCACACACACACACACATTCTCATGGAAACAAACATCTTTCAGCTACAGCCTCTCCTCTGGCTTTTCAGCAAAAAGGGGCAAGGAGTTGCATTTTAAACTAAAGGCCACCATCGCCACAAGAGGATCTACCTGCCTCCTCTGTGCAGCCTCAATGTAAATCAAAATGGCTGCATTTGCATACAGCCTATGCAGCATTGCCCCCCAGCATGGGAACAAGATGCCTGGTCGTGAAAGGAGTCTTCAACCCCTTTTTATGGAAATCATATGCTTTTCCCCTGAGTAAAAGCATGATTTCCGTTCAACAACAGTGAGGTACATAGTGGACGTCTGGGGCAAGCTGAATATATTTGGAACCACCAGCTGTCTGTCTAAATGTTTGTGCGTCCATGGTGCCTAATATAGCCCATATTCAATTAGCCGTTTAACTCTTTAGGAGTTAAGGTAGCCTCACGTGTCCCTTCTGCTCTGTAAAGCAGTGAAATGACCTTGTAGAAGATCCACCAGTGTTTGAGTAGTTGGAAGTAATTGAAGGAGTTCGAGTGTTGCAGCTCTGACAACTGTCATACCAGTAACCTTCTACATTCCTGTAGTACTCACACTGTTTTCTCCCATGGGAGAGCGGGCAGATTGACAGATTGGTGACACAGACATTAGTATGCAGGTGCATGTCAGTGCTGAATCAGACAGCGATGAGCTCAGCAAGCAGAGCAAACACCTTGGAGGGATGTGTTGTCATGAGATCTGAGGTTGTATTATCACATGTCACTGCCCCGCCCCGTTCCTCACTCCTCTTTTTTGGTCTCGTCTTGATTCGAGTCCCCTATGGTTGGTGGTGAACCTGTTTGTTGCATTCATCTCATACTGCATGATGTGGAAAAAAAAAATGTATCCTGACATCATCTTATGCTGAGTATTTTTGTCATTTTCAAACTGCATGGTGGCTGGCTGCCTTTCGTGCTAGTACCATGCTGTTTTGGAGACATGATAACTGTTATCACTCACTTATGACACGTATATTCATCGCTAAGAAAAGTAGTTTTGTTTTTAAACATGTATTTTTTTAAACCATGGCATGCACGTAAGTTTGCTGTTGTTGGTCTCTTTCCAATTTGTCAAATTATGACTTGCCTCATCTGTTGGGCATTTGCAATTCAGTAGCAATGATTAGGTGATGGTTATGGACATAGAGTGTCAAAATGACCACACCGAGACAGGTCTCCCGGGCTTTCATGCTTTGTTAGAAACAACATGTTAACCTTCTGTCTGATGACTACAGCTACTTGGGATTGTGAATACTAATCTAAGCCATCTGGCAGAGGAGCATCTCCCTTGAGGGCTTTGGTGAGACATGGTCAAATAGTTGGTAATGAAAGAACACAACAATGGCTTCACTTCTAAATGTGCACTCGACAAAGACTGGAGAAAACATACCTGCTCTGCCAGTGATTTGGAGCAATATCTGAGGCCATCAAGCGAGTAATGACTGAGAAGAACTGCTCAGTCATAACTTATATTCACATTTTCTTTATACTTAAATATGGTCACATTTTTGTTTCATGTCATCACTAAGTATCTTTGAAAACATTATTCTCAGCTCGAAACTCAGCGTACTTCACCAGAGTAGCATTCCTCCTGAGGGTCTCAGTAATGTCCCTTGATAAAACCGTGTAAAACACAGTTTTCACAGTTGTTGATATTAAGCCGCAGCAGTTTGATTGCTTCTTTAGATATTGCATCAGTTCATCTGCTTTTGCTGTGCAGTATAGCTGCAGTACAGTTTAGCTGGGTCCTAACATCTGGCTGAGCTAGATAACCCTCCATGGCATAAAGTATTTGGTTTGTCAGTTATTTCCATAAGCAGAAGGCCTAATCAGGCTGTGATGGTTGTGACATGTTATTCAGATGATTAATTGACCCTCAGTCATGGTCTTTTTTCTCCTTAACACAACTAGGCAAATATTCTGTTAGCAGTTTCCTTAAACTTGCCAAATCAGCTAAATGCTCGTGTTGCCGTAAGCATTTTCTTGACAAAACTGCGTCCTTGTATGAGACACTTAACTATGCATGAACTGAGTTAGACTAGTTGACTACAGGCTCTCTAGCGAGTCACTGCACAGATATCTGCTGTGGTTTCATGCCAACTTACATCTCAGATTGCACAACTGTCAAGACAGCTAAATTTGTTAATCCTCTACACAGGAGCTCTACAAATTGAGAACAGCGAGGAGTCTGACCAGGGGAAGTATGAATGTGTTGCCATGAACAGTGCTGGGACCCGTTACTCCGCTCCTGCCAATCTCTACGTACGAGGTAAAGTCAAACATCTCTCTCAGCTCTTGAATTAATCTGCTGTTGTGTCAAGCATTTGCAAACCACAAACAACCAACCTTTTTCAACATCTTGTATGTTTGATTCTAAATGTTCACTCACCATGCATCTCTCCATGTCCTCTTCCTTTAAAGACCCTGTACCCCCAATTGTACACCCACTCAAGTGATTTTTTTTTTCAGTTCTTTTGGGTGATTAAAGCTCTTCTCAGGAATGTGTGGGAGTGGGCAGACTGTGTACGATTGACATCTTCCTCACTCTCTGTTAGCTTTGTTGCACCTGCATGGAGTAATTCCCAGCATAACTCTGCCCAGCTTCAACCTGAGAAAAGTTCCCATCATCCAGGATTAGTGAAAACACTTGCAGGGCCTTTAACTGTTGTGCATTTTCCACATTTAACGACCACATTTGTATCACAGTTTCTCTCTTTGTCTCTCCTTCAACCAGTTCTCTCACCATTATGCTTACTATGCCATTTCTCCCTTACCAACTAACCTCAACCTCCTGTTTGGCCGCGAACTCTACCAGGTGCGGCCTCTGTGAAAACAGCTGCATTGAAACCATTTCCTCTGCTGGCATTGAAAGCCATGCCAGGCCTCCTTTCTTTTTTATTTTGACTGTATCGAAAGGCTCCATTATTCCCCCCGCACAACCCAGAGCTCCTGAAGGCATGGAGGGGCCTAGAGTTTCAGGGTTTGTTTTTGTTGTGGTGTCTCCACGAGCAGACTAATGCTGGGCAAAGGCAGCATTGTACCCATACTGGAAAAAGCTGGTATAGGGAAGAGAGTAGTCTAGGTCAGCCCCTGTGGATAACACCACCATCTCTGATGTACATGAAACAGAATCGCTGCTCCAGTTGTTAGTGTGGGCAGAGGGGGGAGGAGGGAGTGAAAGTGTCAGGGTAAGAAAGAGACATGTTGGCTATTACTTCATAATTTTGTTAAAGCCTATACACTATTGCATCGTGCAGGCTATTTTACGGATCTGTGATTCCGTTGTCTCTTTTTCCATCCATCAAGATAAATTTGAATCAAAAATACTATTTTATACAAATTTCCCACTCAGCATCAGTTTTTTCCTTATAGGGAAGTATCCAAGAAAAATGTTTTTGAAACAGAGCAAGCCTCTTCCTGGATCAGAGAAACCAGAGGTAAAATCATCTTCAAGGGCCACAGAAGCATCAAATTTACAGATTAAACAGCGTGTGCTCCAGAAGGTTTAGATCTTAAATCTTGACAGGGGGAGGTAGTCAGCCAAACAGCAAAGGCGAGGAAGGGATGTAAGTCTTGTCTATTAATCAGGGCATGTCTGTCACAGGTGCAGACGTGGCCTTTTTTCCCCCCTCAGAGGTAATTACAGTAGTTGTGTGGCGTGGCGCCAGCAGGGCCCCCAGGCCCAGCTAGTCTGTAACACCACCCAGGTAGCTGTCAACCCACTGGCCACAACACCAACTTTTCCGCCAGCCTCACCACACCAGTGGAGAGATAGAAATCAAACCAACCGTAACCTTTTAAAAGTGTACTTGTCTGGAATGGAGAACAAAGGCTCAAGCCATGTTTTCTCTCTGTCTTTGTTACCGCTGTAAGAATGAGGAGTTGAGGCCCGGGGCTGTGCTATCACTGGGCTGCTTGATTGGGTTTAAAACATGAGGAACTCAAGACAAGTGGCCTTTGACGTGCCTCTCTTCCTTTATTGTTGTTATGTGATTTTCTTTTGTTCTGAGACACTAGAGGGAAGATTTAGGGTCTCACGTCTGCTCAAACCTGTAAACATAACAAGCTTTGGAAGCAAACAGGTCATTGGACAACTGTTAAACTTTACAGTGTTGATGTGTAGCAGCAGTCTGTAAAACGTTGGTTGATCCAAACTTTTAGTACAATATTAAAATACTTTGGCTATGAACAAATAAACGTAAAAATGATAGAATTCTTAATACCTTGTAATGTACAAGACATTGCTATTTATTTCCGAGATTCGCTGTGTTTCAATATTCTGATAAGAATCTATCACTTGATTAAATGTAGAGCCTTCTAAAAACTTTTCATCCTCCTGGGCAGAGCAATAATTTATTGCCACTACTTGAAGGTGAGATATCAAAAGATTACCATGGGAGAAAATAATTGTGGTATTATTCTCTATCAACTCCCGTGTAACACCAGCTACACACATGCACATACACCCCTGTCAGACTTGCATTAAATGTGCCTGTTGCGGGAGGGTGTTCTGTGTCTGCGAATGTATTTCTGTTTTTTTCCACTCACCGTCGCTACCTGATCCAGTTCCTGTCTGCAGGTAGACAAACATGCTGCCAGCACCACCATCACCATCCTTGTCTTGACATTTTAGAGCCACCAGAGAGTGATGTCCTCATATTTCTGTGTGGGAGGGGAGGGTGAGACTGAGAGAGAGGGGGGGGGGGAGGGGGGCATCTGCCCATGGATTGTTTTCCCTTTCCTGTCTACGTATCTATTTATGTCCTTCCACTTCTCATCCATTAAGAGTGTGTGCGTGTTTCTAGGTGTGCAGGTGAGTGCGTGCCTTGTTTGCTGTGGGTTGCTTTTGGTGACCCTCCTCTAAAGGAGGACTCCATCAACGTGGGCAGAATCACAAGCGTCCTGTGATTGTGCATGAGCGCTCATTTGTCAAGTGCTTATCCCACAACGGAGGAGGGATGTCAGCCTCTGTCTGCTGGCACTCCCTCATATATCCATGTGACATGTCAATATGTCACAGAGGATAAAGTGCTGCAGCTGAGCTTTTCTTTTACCAAAATATCTTCATGCTGTTTTTACGTGTGTGTGTGTCTGGGTGTCAGGGAGGGAAACAAAATGATCAATTTAGGTCAGTTTCATGAAGAAAAAGATTAGGTACAAGGGCACATCGACTGTCCCCTACATCAACAAGTGCTCAAGGAACAAGAAACAAGGAAAAAGAAAGTCCTCATGCACCTCATGAGGTAAAAAAAAAAAAAAAAGCTCAATACCTGAAACTTAAAGGTGCTATATGTAAGTTTTTGCATTCTCTACATAGCCAATTTTACATTAACAGCTTTTCACTTACCAATCTAGAAGAAATGTTGCGAGTTTATCATCAAACTTCATTTGTTTACTTGCTAAGAACTGTCTTCAGTGGCGGAAAGCAGCACCAGTGTTAACTTCTGTTTTGTTTCTGTCACTTATTTTATTTTGCTGAAGTTAGCATGCTAACCAGCTAGCCCCAGCCCATCTTGTGTCGTAATACTGCTTTAGGGTAGAGTCACTGTAGCATCCAGTCTGCCCTCAGTTCAGCATGAGAGGATTAAGAAGTGGTGCTGCTCGGAGGATCTAGTCTAACCTCTTGTCTTATAAAAGCAATGATGCAGCTCTTGGCAAGCCACCATTATCGCCACCACCCCCACCATCTCCACCCACTCCCGCCAAGAAACTACATTCGGCAGCATATAGCACCTTTAAGTGGTTGGTAAATTTGACTTATCATTTGATCACTCAATAATACATATAAAGATAAAGATAAGCCCCCAGATTGTTTTTAAAGTTGATATATATTATGCAATATTTATTGGTTGAAACAAAAAACAAATAAATATTCAAATGAAAAAGCTGAAGAATAATAATGATTCACTGTTAACCGTGAGATTCCCTCCTTGGAACTGTATGTATGCATAACTTCGCTTATCTGTACCATGTCACTAACTTCCATTGGCTCTGTGGAAACACTGTTCTGTTTCACTGTGTTGTCTTCCTCTCCACTTTGTATCTTTTCATTCCATCGCTCACCTCCATCAAATCCCTTCATCCACAAACAGATCAGCGTGAAGGTTGGTCATTTTCACTTTTAATCCCTTCCCTTCAATTTGATGCAGATTTTAGGTGAGATCAGCCATCCCTCCCAGCCCTTCTGACGAAGCCACTGATATCCCTACCTTGAAAAACAAAAATATTAATAATAGCTCTCCCTAATCCCCTGTAGTGTAAATGTGTCGTTTTGTCTACTTGTTTGCATGAATCCCTGAATAGTTTGTGCATGCTTTACAGTGCCACTCCCCCAAAACCGTGTTTCGATTAGCCTTGCCAAAACACACAAGGAGTCCTTGTGCAGCTTGCTTAAGTCATTGTAAGATCTCTGTTGTGTTACGTTGCTGTGTATTTCTCCCAACCACACCCATAGTGTTACTGTTAACGACATCCACCAAAAACTACAGCTTCTTTCACCCTCAGACTTTCCATCCACCTCTGTAGACCCATCAAGGTGTGTTATGGATTACTCTGGTATTCAGGTGGCAACCGGATTTGTCAGGCATTTAGGCAGCTACACCCCTGCTCTCCGACTGAGGGACATGGGTATCAGAACTGACAAAGCCGTTCTCAGGGGATTATGTCTGTTTTACTGCCATGGACATCCTCCACCCAGAGACTGAAGGATGTGATAGGCGCATGTTAGCCTAATATAAAGACATTCCCTCATTTCCCTATGATATTCCTGCAAGAAAAAAAGTTTATGTTGTTTTGCTGAAAGACAAATTTTATTGAAGTTACTGAACATCAACTTCATTATTAACGAATTTCTACAAAGTAATTGATTTGTTCTTGACTTTGTGTCCTTGAGCCACATATTTACAGACTGGGTTTCTGCTTTAGAGTTAATGAATAATGACATTGACATTGTCCATGCGAGGTAATGTTTTGGAAATTATTTCTTCACTTGTACCATCTGCAAAACACTGCCACGCAAAGAGCTGACCTATAGAATATTTAAGAATAAGCTGGCAGTGTGCTGACAGGGGGGATGATCAGCCATCATGGTCGCCCAGTGCTGCTGCCAGGAAACCTGGGAGCCTGCTGACTCTGTGCCAGTTTGCTCAGATATTGATTCACTGAACAGGTTCTGCTATCCTTGGGCACTTTGTCAAGGCAGTTAAATTTATAGGTATCCAGCAAGAAGGCAGGCAGAGTGGAGACGGGGCTTATTTTGTGGTTTTGATAGAGTCCTGGAGCCCGTCTCTCCAAGCCGCTCTCAACAGGAGAGAGGCTTCGGGGGAATCGATAACAATTACCTGCCCTCTAGTCATTTTGTTCCACAGCACCTCTCCAAACTTAACCGCACGCCATGAATTATTCACAACATTAGGTGTTCAATATACACAGGCCCCATTGACTGACTGCTCTTAGCACTGTTTAGTCTATGGAATCATGAAAGAATAACAGATAATTTGAGCCTAATGGTCTTGCATTAGGCCCGCTTCTCTCAGGTTTCACTTTTTTCATAAGCACATGTTGTGGAAAATAGCTGCACTTAGAGATGTTGTAGTTGTGTGAGAAGACACATGTGGCTACGAACGTAAGTGGAATACTAACGCGTTATTACTAACTCATCTGTCATGCATTAGTCACACTGGAAATCAGATGTTCTCTCATTTATATAAGAAAATTAGACTAAGTTCCTCCTTTATCTTCTTCCGCCAGTGTACTCAGGCTTATGATCCCATCCCATATCTTTCCTCAGCTCCGGTGCATGCTTTCCCTGAGAATGTCGTCCCCGTCCTGTTCCCAGGCTGGTAACACAAGTCGGCCTGTCCAGTGTTTGCATGTTAAAAATCAGCCAAATGCTGGTGAACTTCAGAAAGCAGATGTCATGGCTGATAATCTGTCAGTGTGTGTTACTTTTTTCCTGCATGAAACCCTCATTGTAATGTAGTAACTTCTTAAAGTTGTGCCCCAAGTTGTGTTCACTGGGTCATTTTATAAACTTTACATTACTATTAGTGTTAATATTAGATGATCATCAATACTCTTTTGCTGACCTGCTTACTGTTTCCAGTGTTTAAAAGATTTTTTTGTTTGCCACTAACCCTCTGAAAAGGTTGGTCCTTTTAAAAACACCGGAAAGTTTTGATTTATCTTGCACTTTGTGTTAAACAAACTCAAAGACTTCTTTCCAAAACATGTATCATTCAGTCTGTTTTGTGGCTCAGACCAGGGATATTAATATTTTTATGAGATATTGAGCCAAGTAGTTTAAGCCCACATGATTGTATCGATTAAAAACCAGCAGCAGGTCCGTATAGAGCTGCTCAATTATTTTGGGAAAATTCAGATGAGTGTGAACCAGGTTCCCCTTATTATAGTGCGGTCCAGAGAACCAGCGTTTTCCTGACTGGAATCTCAAAAGGTGCTTTTGTGTTTTTCCATTTCACCACATAATGAGGGGAATAACAAGCATGGCTGTAATGACGTTCCGGTTCAAATTAGATCGGGGAGGGAGGGGTGAAGGGTGGGGGGAAAGGGAAGGTGGAGGGAGACTCACATTTGAAAATCCATTTTCATGGAGACCGGTGCAAAAGAGCAATTACAGTCAAGGGCTTTTTTTTTTCCAGAGAGACACAGAGATGTTGTAGTGCATTAGGGGAAACAAGCAGCATAAATTCTGCAGGGATACTTTTGTGCTGTAATGTTTTGAATACATACAACCAGCATTAGTGGGATAGCAATAATGGGTATTCACATGGGAGCTTAATGTTTGGCTTGGCTTCACTTTTCTCCATAATCAAGGTTAAAGAAGTCAGAGCTCCTCCTTCTCACATTTGACACATACTCTTGGTAATGTTCAGCATGTCATAAATTTAACAGCCCTGACATTGATGGATGTTCACGTTGCAGTGTCAAGTAAGGTTTTCTTTACCACATCAAGCAGATAAGTTTGTTGTGGTTGCCAAAAGTTACCAGAAAAAGATCTAAAGTGTGTATATATGGCAAGTATTTCTTGTGTATCTTTATTTAGATAGAAAACAAGTCATATGTAAATGCTGGCTGCCTGTTTATTCTGGGCCAGCTTTTCAGTATTGCATGGAGCCTCTGCATCGGTGTTTGCCTTGTCCCTGGCGACGTCAACGGGCCCTTCTTGTCTCCATGGGAACCCCTTTTTAATGTCAGCCTATCTGCATATCAGAACTGCACAAAGAGAGGGAGAGAGAGAGAGAGAGAGAGTGAGAAAGACAGGCTGAGCAGAAGGAGCCAGAGAGAGGGAGCAGGAGGAGAAATCAAACAATGGCATCTCCACAGGGTCCCTCAATGATGCAACTCTCGCCACCATTTGACACTCTGACAAAAGAGGGCCAGACATAGTCTCCAGCAAAACTGGGCTATTTTTTGATTATATTCCCTTTTGTAGGCAAGAGGATAAAACACCCCCTCAAAGTTTTCTTGTGAGTTTCCAGAGCCATTTTGTGACAGTCCTATTATTCCCATTGTGCTCGCCTGCACATTCGGACAAAAGCAATCAGCCCTCCATTCTGTCAGCTTTTCTTAGTTAGTTTTCAGGCTTGTGGTGTCGTATGGGGCAAGACCAGTCACGAAATCACAAAAAATAACATATTCACCTTACATATCCTACCTTTTCACTCCTTTCTTTTCATCTTTATTTGCTTAGTGCGAAGAGTCCCACCCAGATTTTCCATTCCACCCACCAACCAAGAGGTGATGCCAGGCGGCAGCATCAACCTGACATGCGTGGCAGTGGGCTCTCCGATGCCCTACGTCAAGTGGACGATGGGCCTGGTGGATCTGACCAAGGAGGAAGAGATGCCAATGGGACGCAATGTGCTGGAGGTCACCAACATCCGTGAGTCGGCCAACTACACCTGCGTGGCCATCTCTTCTCTGGGCATGATCGAAGCCACAGCTCAGGTTACTGTGAAAGGTGAGAGCTGCTGTACAGACCAATTGTTTGTCTGTCAGCCTTTGTGTGAATATATGGTTGTTGATTTGAGTCATGCACAGATTCAGATCCAAATAATGAAAACCATTTTTAAATGGACTCTTAAACTGTCTTGGGCATAATGGTGTCTGCTCTTGTCCTTTAGCCTGTGGTTTTTGTTGATACTGAGAGGTAAAAAAATGAAAGGCTGTTGCTGTTCGCAGTCTCTTTGTCAGTGAGTTTGTACATCTCTCTGTCTGCATGTCTGTTGAGTCCTTTTTTTGTTTTGTCTATATCCAAGTGGTTGTGTGAATGTGGCTCTGCCCACCTATGTGTATGTGACTACGCGACTGTGTTGCCTACCCATTGCAGCCTCTCTTATCAGTTGTCGTATGTATTGATCCCACTTTCCACTCAACTGATCAATACACAGAATGTCACAGTCATTTAGAGGGACCACAGCAATACAGACCCCCTTCTTCAAGGAAGCCATAATGAAGACTCTCTGTTTTGTTTGTATTTGTCATTCAGTCACAATGGGAACCACTCTTGCAATTTTCTCCTATTGTCAGTAATGGCTGGGCCGGTTATAAAACACAAAATTGGGATTTCAGTCTAGCTTTTCCATTCATTTTGGGATAATGGCTGCTGACAGTAGTATAAGGATTAGCTTATGAAACAATCATTTCAGTGCTATGAGTTACAGGATGGAGAATTATGGAGTCATGTTTTTTCACCACAAGAGCGGAGTTTAGCTGTAACGTGTCTACATTTTGAGAATTACGGTGTCAAATGTGTCAGACGTCCAATTTTTTTCAAATTACCCACAAATCTTAAAGGTCCATTCCTGATATTAAAGCTAATACCCTGCTTCTTAATTCTCAGCCTTGCCAAAGCCCCCCACCTCCCTCACTGTGACTGAGACCACAGCCACCAGTGTGACTCTCACCTGGGACTCTGGGAACCCAGAACCAGTGTCCTACTACATGATCCAATACAGAGCCAAGACCTCAGACAATGGCTTCCAGGAAGTGGAAGGTGTGGCAACCACCCGTTACAGCATCGGTGGACTCAGCCCCTACTCTGAGTACGAGTTTCGTGTCATGGCTGTCAACAACATTGGCCGCGGGCCGCCCAGCGACCCCGTGGAGACGCGCACCGGTGAACAGGCCCCCTCCTCACCACCTCTCCACGTCCAGGCGCGCATGCTGAGCGCCAGCACTATGCTGGTCCAGTGGGAACCGCCCGAGGAACCCAACGGGCAAATCAGGGGCTACAGGGTCTACTACAGCTCGGACATGACGGCTCCGCTCAGCGCCTGGCAGAAACACAACACAGATGACAGCAGTCTAACTACCATCTCAGGCCTGACGCCTGATATCACCTACAGCCTCAGGGTGCTGGGCTTCACCTCTGTAGGTGACGGGCCACCTTCTGACATCCTGCAAGTGAAAACCCAGCAGGGAGGTGAGCAGCCAACCACTATGTGTGGCTCTATGTGTTTATTAATGTGTGTTAACATATAGACGTAAAATCTACTCACATTCTGGAGACCATTTAGCTTTTGTAATACACTGTTTGTGTCCTTGTTGCTCTTCAACCTCTGTCCTCTCGCACCTCTGTTACTCAGTCCCTGCCCAGCCATCCAGCTTTGAGGCAGAAGCCGAGCTGGACACCCGCATCATGCTAACATGGCTGTGGCCGGTTCAGGGCCCCATCACAAAGTATGAGCTGCAGTACTGGGAGGCCGGTTCAGACCACAAGGTTAGAATAACAACATGAACTTATAACTATTTCATGACCTGGTTTCCTCTTCTCTATCTCTATATACTCTCTATCTATCTGTCTATCTATCTATCTATCTATCTTATATTCTACAGTGGGATTGCAGACGAATGAATCTTGCTCTTTATGATGCAATTTCTGTGAATGGGAAGCCTCAGCTGAAGCAATGTTAGTGTAGTACTGCAGTCAGCTCCCCAGCTGATGAGAACATTTTACTGTAGTAACAGACAGCACAGTTGCTCAGTTCTGTCTCTCAGTGTTGTTGCCCTTCATTCAACTCTGCTGGATGGACCACTGCACCAGCTGTAAACCAGACGACAAATTGGTTTTGGAACAAGATGCTCTCAAATTTGGCTGTATTCTCTACCCTGTATGCATGTAGGAAGGATAAACAGCAGTTTAGTCTGTAGGATTTCTGCTGAACATTATTTCCTCTGTGTTAAAGTGATACAACAAAATCTATCCTTAGAAGAAGTGAAGAGACTTGACACATCTGTCTTTGATTCTAATTTAGTGGCATTTTGTCCCCTCTAGATACATGTGACCTTCAACCCGGCAGGCTCCTATGCTGTGGACGGTTTAAAGCCTGACACCTTGTACCGTTTCTCCTTGGCAGCCCGTTCTGACATGGGTTTAGGTGTTTACACACAGCCCATCGAGGCCCGTACTGCCCAGTCCAGTAAGTCAAAAAAAATCTTCTCTTGCATTGTCTCTCTCATGTGTCTTATCTCTTCGTTGTCCACTAACCAGTGATTTCGGAGGGTAAGAGTCACTCACAGCCAGCTGACGCAGGTTTAGGTCATTATTTTCAGAGCAGGACAAAGTTGACTTTCATAGAGCTTAAAACGTGAGAGCGTGGGCAACTTGAATGTCAAGTCAATTTCAGCACAATATAAAATGCTGACAGCGCAGCCATCCCTGCCAGCTTCACGCTTCCACCACCTCCCCTCTGTCACCAACACTAACCCTCCTGTCCATCTATCTGAGGGCAGGCCCTGTGTTCAGTGTCAAAGGTACGTTTAATGTGTCTTGTTCCCACATTTGTGAGCTGTGCTGTGTTATTTTGCCTCATATCATTATGTGCTTTTACAGTGCCAGCACTCAAAATGTCACTCTGCCAGCGGACTGCTGATTTTTTTTTTTTTTTTGCTGCGGTGGCACCACGCTTGTGCCACCTCACCGTGTGGGCGTATGTGCAGGGTATTTTTGCCTTGCACACATTTGGTTCAGAATTACATTTTTGTTAAAATTAAGAATTTCCAAGTAAATGGAATAATTGTACCGTTTGTAACATATGGTTCTTTAAACCCTGTGATACTGTTGTTGTGGGTGTAGAAAGAAGTACCTCACAGTGCACTTACTAGTGTCTGTACACATTATGTTTTACTTAGCAATGGACACTTTAAACTCAAAGCCAGTAAGTCTTCAAAAGTGTTTTTAAAACACTAAAATGATATCAATACATTTTCCTGTAAATGGACAACTATTCAGATGTGTCAGAGAAATTCCAAAATAAGATCAGATGGACAGTAACGATCCACATTAAAATTTATGTCCAGTCAGTAACACGATCGCTGTGCCTGCACTATTAGAACAGAAACGACTGGACAGACGGTATGGATATCTCTAAGTTTTCCCCATTGGGACACACAAAATCATTGAAGAGCTAACACTTCTGACAACCCCAGAGTTATATAACTGTCAATTGAGATCACGAGTGGTGATGAGTGTGTGTGCCCTTGTGCGTCCTGTCCCCAGCAGACGTAAGGACACAGAATTTGGAGAGCAGAATTTGGATTTCATGCAGCGGTAGGATGCTGTGCGTGAAATAAGCAGCAGCCTCTGGAAGGTTCTGAGGCAAGCAGACGGTGGGAAAGAGTGACATTTTCAAGTGCTGCATTTCAATATTTAGTTTAATTTTTTTTAAGATTCAGAGCAATGGACATAACTGAGCTGCGTTCATATTCATTTTTTGAATATATATGGTCAAACACTACAACTCTACTACTCAGTTAAGGACTTGACAATTAAAGTAACAAAAGTGTAAAGGTTTCATGCTACTTTACCTAAAACTGGACGGGGAATGATGTAAGTAACATCATGGTGACACTTCATAATGAGAGGACACAGGATGGAAGCCTATCACTTATCACAAATTGATTGGCAGACCTGTTACAGTGATACATGATGAAATACTGGACAATTACTCTACATAAGTATTTGTATATTGATGCTGGTAGTGTTTTGTGTACACCATTAGTGTTAAAGACAGCAGTAAATCTGGCCTATCTTTGAGCTATGATCGGTTAATGCCAATTCTTCCATCTATAACTCAGAGGCATTTTATCTTCTTCATTGATAATTTTATTTATTTTAAGCCCAGTGTTTGTCTCGCTCATTTTTGCCTCCTGGGTGTTTGTATTTCCTGCAGTGTTGTCCTCCCCTCGTCCGATTTGACTTTGATCTAGCAGATTTTTCATCAGAACCTCAATTTCACAATCTATTCTGCAAATCACCAGCACCATTTTGATTCAGTCTGTCAGCTTTTTTTTTTTTTTAATACATGTAGTGTTGTCAGGTCTTTGTAGTTTTCTGTCCACTCTCTTGTGGATCAGGGACCACCTGAGGAGACTGAGAAGAGTTTCATGTTCTGGCATTATTTTATTGGATTCACATTTGAGCTCACTGTTCACTGCTCTGCTTATTAAAAAAGAAATTTCAGGGGCATGCTTTGTAAGAACACCTTGCCTTGAATTTTTTCCCTTGGTTTCTCATTTTATTATCTTTTGAAGAGCCCTTTTTTTGTAGAGTTGAATAAGTTTGTGATTGAGTTAGATGCATGGAATTTGCTGTTGAGTTTGTTTTCTGTGTTTTCCATGTTCTCCATTTTGAAATAGTTTATTGGTTTTCTGTTTTTACCTCTGGACCTGAGAGTTGACATATATTTTATGCTGCAGCTGTTGTAAATGATTTAATCTTATTTATTGCAGTAATCTTATTATCTCAGACAGGAGGTGTACCTAGAGATTATCATCTCTATTATACATTATACTTCATGTTTCTGTGTTTCTACACATAGTTTGTGATTATGAAACATAACGGAATGGGATGGACAGACTCTAACTGAGTCTGGTGAGCAGTTGTCGATAGTATGCCTAGAAATGAAATAAAATCCCCTCTGACAACATGTTGGGTCACTGGTTTTAAGGCCAAAACCATGTGGCTGCAGCTTTGCTGGTTCAGTTCTGGCCATTCAAGTTAATGGTGGAGAAGCATGTTGTGTAGTAAATCTGGAACATTTACTGGGGGAATTCGTCCCATCTGATAATAATAATAATAATAATAATAATAATAATAATAATAATGTTGATGTTGATAGTGGCTAGTATTCTTAACTGTTATTGATTATGAAATGATAGCTTTATGTTTAACTTTGGTGATAGCTCAGTGTATCTCAGCTACAGCTCTGACCAGGGTCTGACAGCCATGATGCTACGAAGCATAGAGCTTCTGCATCAATGTGTGAACACCAGTTAACACTGTCAAGCGCTTGTTCACACGCTGGCACATCTATGGTCAGTTTATTGCTCCTTCTGCATACTGTGAGAGGAAGCGGAGAGGGTAATTAGGGACAAATTACGTCTTTATAAAAAGCATTACCTTGTAAAATTTTGGCACATTTTATATTTCATTCACCTCATTGTGTAGTTTCACGGCCTCTCGCATAAATGTAGTGCCAAATGCAACTTCAATAGTCGCCTTATAATGTGTTTTTGCAGCCATTCTCTCAGTCCGGAGGCAGCATCCTGTTAAGTATGGAAGCTTTTTGTGTTCAGCATAAAAAACGAAATGCCATATTCAAACTTGCAATCTAATATTATTAAGTGTATCACCTACAGTATGTGTGCAAAGGATTTGTGAATCTCATCAGCTCACAAGGTGACTCAAAAACAGACATTCAGCGTAAGGTAGAGGACATATCTAAAACATGGAATAGATTGGCTGGACGCTGTTGTAATGTACGTCAGATAGAATCAGTATCTAGTTAAATCTAGTTAAGTAAGGCTTTGTCCAGTACATGTATATTAAATCCAGTTTTCTTTACTTGTAGGGATAATATAGATTGAATTAGGATAAAACATTTCACTGTTACTGAAAAGACTGATGCAGTTTTTCAGTTTTTATTTTCCATGCTTAATTTTGTCTGTCCCTGTGATTTCATTAAAGTGCAATGGAAAATACGACATACAACATACACTCTTATCTGGTGCCTAATTTTGCACACATACTTTAGGTGGTAAACTCAAAAACATTGCATTGACATGTTGAATATTACATTTTTGATTTTTATTCGACTGTTGTACAAAAAGCTTCCACAGTTTTGCCTTATGTTTGCTTGTGTTTTAGTTTGTTTTCTGTTTGCTTGATCCATGCCCCTCCTTCGTGTGGTTTTGCTCCCCCCCCTCCCACAGCCCCGTCCGCTCCCCCCCAAGAGGTACACCTGGTCAGCTTGAGCTCCACCAGCCTCAAGGTGAGTTGGGTGGCACCGCCCGCCGCTAGCCGCCACGGTGCCATTGTGCGCTACACAGTCAGCTACCAGGCCCTGGCTGGAGAGGACACGGAGCGGCACGAGGTGACGGGCATCGGCGCAGATGCCACCAGCTATGTGCTGGAGGGCCTGGAGAAGTGGACTGAGTATCAGGTGTGGGTGAGGGCACACACTGACGTGGGCCCAGGCCCTGAGAGTGCCCCAGTGAGGATGAGAACCAAAGAGGATGGTAGGTAGACACTCCCCCCACCTGAAGCAGAGTACTCATCTCCGGTGCTTGGGGCTGCTTGTCATTATTTTTCTTCGCTTTCTTCAGCTTCTACTGCACATTTCTCTTTGTCCGGTTGATCAGTTATGAATTAATGGGGCAGTAGGAGAAGGGGTCACCTTCTCTTTTTTCCTCTTTCATGCTTGTTCTTCATAGTTTTAACACTTTGCATTTATGGCAGGTTAAGTCTCATCACCCGCGGGCCTCGGCCCTGCACCACTTTGCTGTGCTTTGACTGTTTAAATGTCTTCTTGTTGTCTTTCTTCTGTTCTGAGGAATAGAAGTGGAGCAGAACTCTCCCTCTCCTTTCTACCATTTTCCCCTCTTTCTCTCACTCGTTCCTCGTTTTGTTTGCAGAGTGATAGAGAGCGGCTGCTCCTCAGAGAGAGTCGTCTATAATTAATGTGTTTGAAGTTTGCTGCAACACAGCTAATTTCATACTGGAATTAAGGGCATTACAGACATCACAAGACCACATGCTGTCCCGCATAGGGTATTTTGGGGACACCGTCGTTACAGAAGGTCTGAATTGAATAGAGATGATTTTGATTCATGGCCAATTCTAGTATCACTTCCTTCTACAGAGCAACCAAGTCTATAAAAAACTCAGGAGTCATTATTTTGATAGTTTCTGGCTCCTTATCACAAAACACAGTGAACTGAGGAAAAAACACTAGCTTAGCATATTTTTACTCTTCCCCCCCTCCCTCCCTTTCTCACTGTCTGTCTTACTCTTGCATTCTGCTTTCCCTCCCTCTCTCCCCCTTTTTTTCCCGATTTCCAGTGCCAGGAGCACCCCCCAGGAAGCTGGAGGTTGAGGCCATAAACTCCACAGCCATCCGGGTCACCTGGAAGCCGCCCCTGCAGGGGAAGCAGCACGGCCAGATCCGTGGATACCAAGTCATCTTCTCCCGGCTTGAAAACGGTGAACCTCGAGGGCAGCCTAATATCATGGACGTTGCTTTGCCAGAGGCACAGGTACTGGATGATGTCTCACTTGTCCAGTCTTTCTCTGTCTCACTTTCACTCCCTATAGGTGTCTTATAATCATTTCCCTTTATTTTCATTCTTCACTGCTCCCTTATTCCCTTCCATTCTCTGAGTTCACACCTCATTTCCCCCATAAAGGGTGACACACATGAAATTTTCTTTCTGTCGACTGCAGTGCCCCTCCCCACCTCCCCCTTTTTTCATCTTTCTCCACACGTGACATTCGACTCTAAATTGGTACCCTGCTCCCACTGCTTTGGATTAGCTGTCGTAACAAGATCCATTCTAATTCTACAGTAATAGCTATTAAATATTTTATATGTGTTACATCAGGATGGGGCTTAGTGGAATCAGTGCACCTCTCGTTGCGGTTTTAGCAGTAATACATATGCACTGCCTTGTTACCATGTTTATAAATAAGAGTTATGTTCTTGACGCCGCCCTTTACACATTAATGCAGGCTGCTCCGATTCGCCCAAAGCTGTGCGACACCGTGAGATTGAGGAGAGATTGTAATCCTTAAGAGGGATTCAGAGAATCATGAATATCTTAAAACCAGAAACCCCACTCTCACTTTTTCCCGCTCTTTGGGAAAGGTGAGACCAGCTTAAGAGCCTCCTTTTGATTGTTTGCCAGGAGTAACATTTGCGCGAACACGCATTCACTCGCACCCTTGATGGCCTCCAAGAAAAACATGTCATTTCAACAAGTAAGCGCTCCCTGACCGCAGGAACGCCACCAAGCATCTGGGCAGCCTTGCATGTGTATCTCAGCAGTGTATGCTGATAAATGCCTAGCGGCAGAATTTAGGGAGACCAGCAGGTTGCTGGTTCAGTTCCCAGGCAGTGCATGCTGCTGTGTCCTTGAGGGGAGCTATTAACCCTCATTTGCTTTGGCAAACACCCCGCTGTCTTAAGTCTTATCATGACAGAAGAGAAAACACTTTCAGAGTTACCTTGATATGATTTGTCAAATGTGGTACATCCCAAGTACATCCCTAAGTAGGAGTGTGCGGATGTTCCCGGTTGTGTAACAGGGCATTCAGTGATAAATACATAATGAATTTTTTTTTTATGGTTGTCAAACTACCCAAATGGCCCATCTCGCATGAGACTCTGAAGCAATTTCTTGTTATAAATTTAACATTAAGTTAATTTTGTCCTCACAGCCCTTAATAACTGTATTACAGAGGTTGTGGCTGACATAGTATAACTTGGCGCGGCTCTACACCTGGCCATAGAGTCGGGCTTCAATGCTGAAACACAGTCCAACACCTTTGTTTTACAGCAGTAGTTTCTGGCAGCTGTTTGACAGTTCATTGTTATCTCACTGTGTACTAGAGTGCTTGACAACCAGGGCAGCATCGTTTGGTCTGAACGAGCAGAAAAACATGGTGGCTGCTTGTCTTCCTGGGAGTGTTTTCTTCATGTCGACATGTACAGCGTGACTTTGTTTTGCGCCATGAAAACTGAACTGAACATGACCCCACTTGTTGTGCAAACAATACTCCCCGCCATGCCTCATTTGTGCCAGGTTCACACAATAAACACAAAGACCCACTGCAATTTGGCACTCAGGATAGCTCTCATGTTCCAGTTTGGTGTCCAGGACACCTCTCAAACTCGCTGTCCCCTCCCTGGCAGAAACCTCAATTTCTCCTCCCTCCTGTTATGTTTTTCCTTGTCTCCTTCCTTCCAACTCCCTTCCCTTTCTCTCATGGCCTCCTTTCGCACTCTTCCTGCCTGAGAAGCCAGTTGAGCAATTTCCAGTGGCTCGCGTGCAGGTTTGTTACCCCTGATAGAGTCATCTCAACCAATTGTTTTCTGTGAGACAGCACTTAGTAGCCAACCTGCGCAGACCTGCCCAGATGTCGTTAAAGACCACACAGTCAGCCGACGCTCCCTCATCCTCTTTTGGCCAAACTGGTTTTAGAACAATCCCGACTTTTCTCACACATTTTTCCATTCACGTACACGAACAACAAGTGGAAAAAACAACGCAGATAACATGAGCAAACATGCTCAGTGTTTAGATCAACCTTGTAGTAGGCGTTCCAGCTGGCTGAGCAGAGTTCATGACTCATCCTAGACTCATGCAAATCCCTCAAACGCACACCTGTAATTGATGATGAATAAAAGAAAAAAATAAACAATTTTCTTCCCTCTTGGCACATCCCATAGTGTTTCTCTCAAGAATTTCCCTAATGCGTTGTGAAATCAGTTCCATATCCACCCTTTCACCTGCATTGGATGCACAGTAAGCCTGCCAGGAGGAAAAGAAAAATTCCAGTTTTTCAGCACTCACAAGATACCACAACCTCACCTTAGACTTTAGTCACAAATCTAAGCTGATTGCAAATTCTGTCAAATCACGATCACCTCTCCCCTTCTCTTTGTCTATCTGTTTCTGGTTCCTTCTCTCCTCTTCACCCTCTTTCAGGGTTAGCTGAAACACCGGGAGGAGAGCTAGGAGAGCTTGCCTGTGTGTGGGCGGTTTAAGCGCCTCTTTTCTTTTCAAGCAGAAGCCCACACAGCGCCCTCATTTCCCTGCTAAATTTAAACCAGAGGCCATGTTAACAGTGTGATGTTATCGACCCCTTTCCAGCCTGTTTCTGTTGGGAAAGTGGCCTGAACCTGAGTGGGCAACTCCACACCACATAGCTTGCTCCATCACTGTGCACTCACAGGAACCTTCAGACTCATGTTTTTCATATGAGCATCTGTACGATCAGGTGGTAAATGGCATGATTGAGTTTGAAGTCATTAGCCACTGTCTGTGCTTTCTATGCATTTACTGCACACGTTTGCCTTCCTGCACAAGTTTGCCTGTATTCAGCACTACTTTTCCAAGTTCATTTTGTTTGACCACTCATGCGTTTTTGTGGTCTGTGTGTGTGTGTGTATGCGCGCGAGTGAGAGGCAAGAGAGGCAATGCTTCACTGCCTCTGTGGCCTTCACTGCCTCAGATTGGAGTTGAATGGGAATCGAAAAAAAAAGAGAAAAGAAGCACCTCAGCCCGCTTCACTCCATCAATCATGACAGCTCCTTCTCTTCCACATCACTCGTTCCCCCCTCGTTCCCATTTTTATAGCCGCACATCTCAGCCCATGTCATCACATTTGCATTCACCCGCCTGCAAATTATACCGCTCCGTTTCCACAAACGACGCTTATCAGCAATGATGTGTTTTCAGCTTGCGTTGGCATTCGAAATATAAATGGGGGATAATTTATAATTCTCCCATGGATTTAAGCAGAAACCAAAAGAAGTTGTGATAGAAAGGGATTAAGCCTAAGATGAGATAGGAACTCTTGTGAACCTTAATGTGTTCGCTGCTCTGTTGACATACTGAGTGGAGTCGACGGTAAACAAATTAAGCAATTAGGCACGTCGCAAACTGTTATTCATGGAGTTAAGTAGCAGCTGTTCTTAAATGGTACTCTTTAGTGCCCCGCTACATCAGGGGAGCATGAGGCAGCAGTTTTGATGCACCATGTGTCTCGACCCGTCGCAACTGGGACCATTCAGAGGCCTAGCTCATGCTTCAGTTAAGGCGGTTGGTGATAAAGACCCATCCACAGGGAGTAGGGCGGAGAAGTTGGGTCTTTTGTCTTTTCATATGCCAGCAGTCAATGGAGGATGATGAACACTGTCTCTCCAGTGCACAATGGATCAACAGTGTGTGAGGCTCATTCCCTGTGTTTGTGAAAGTCTGGAGACGAAGACAAAAAAGGAAAGATGGATGAGCAAGAAAGCAGGAAACGCTGGCATAATGTTTTGTATTAAAGGGCATGTGCCTGCGTTACATATTTCATGTTCTTATGATTCTCATTCACCCAAATTACTACAAAATATATTTTCTTGCTACTGTAGCTTTGGTTTTAAAGCATTTTAAAGAATTCTTACAGTAGCAGTGCACCCTAATGTCTGAATGTTCAAACAAAAATGTTTTCCATAAATTTTTTTTCCATCATCATCCTGATCCGCCGTTCTTCTTTAGCCCTCTCAACACCGTCCATCCCTTCTCTGCTCTCCTCCTTGTCCCTCATCAGTGTCACCAGTGTCATCTCTCCTACCCCTTGTCAGCCAGGCCACCCATCAGCGAACTCCTCTGCAGTAGCTGAACTGTGGAACGAGTTGCTGGTAAATGCCAGCAGTTGCGTTCTGCATCGATGGGGTTTGATGTCACAGGGCTAGCATAGCGGCACTGGTAATAGGATTTCATGCTCGGCACCAACGGAGCCCTGCGGCACAAAATGGGCTTTCACTTCCCCCAGGAATCACTTGGCCAAGCACAGCGAGCAAGGAGAACATTTTGAAAACATATTGAAATATAATGAATAAAAGACCCTCCCTCCACGAGGAAAGAGGGAGATACTTCAGAGATTCTGCATTTGGTTTATGTCCACAGTGAGACAGTTTTCCTACTGAGCAGAGGTGTTCTGTGACTGAGGACGAGAGAGAGGTTTTTATTGGATTCATAAGCAAATGAGAAACGAGGCAGTGCATCATAAACAATAATGAATTTCACAACCATTGCTCAACTCGGTTTCACAATTTGTTTTATGCCACTCAACTTGTCTTCATTTCTTTTTTTTTACTCCCTCTCTTCCATCACACTCTCTCCCTCTGTTTTTTTTTTTTTTTTTACTGCATGACTCTGTTGACACCTACATTCATCTGTCTTTGAGCGAAAAAAAGACAAGCGCTTTTTTTCCTTGCCTGTTGTGTTGTCTCTGACTCATTTCTCTCCCCGCCCTGTGTCCCGTGTCTTCTCTCCCATCAGTGGAATATTGAGGAGTCCACCGAGCATGTGAGTAAACCTCATGTGTGCTGCTGGGTTGTCTTGCAGGGCAGACCTTCTCCCCTCTGCAATTTAGGGGTGCTGTGTGTGCTTGCGTGTTTGGATTATGAGATTTGTGTGTGTGTATTTTTTTCTGTGTAATCCACTCGGTGTGAATCCTCATGACAGATCATAACCCCATCATAACCACAGCAAGAGATGTTTCCTAATGATTCCTGGTATTTATATTTATGTGTGTGTGTGTGTGTGTGTGTGTGTGTGTGTGTGTGTGTGTGTGTGTGTGTGTGTGTGAGAGAGAGAGAGCTACTATAACCACAGAGCATGAGGATTTTTTTCCACTGATGATTGCGTACAAGTCTAATATTTCAACATTTTACCACAAGACAAACTGGTAGTAACATCTGGGCATTCACTCGGATCGGAGGCACTTACTGCAGCGAATATGCAGTGCTTTCCCCCCATCACTGAGCGTACAGTGCAGTCAAAGGCTCTGTGTCACTATCCCAGTATGGCGCTGACATTAATCAGGCTCGCCTAACCTGCTGTCTCCCCTACTGTTCCAGATGACATGTCTATCTGAGGGGAGGAGCTGTGTGTTTTATCAGCTCCACACATCTCCAAGATTGCCACTAGCCTTTCATGTTCTTTTCATTTGCCTGGATGGCAGCTCACTGTTCCACGGCTGTCACATAACCCTTTGTTATGGCTTATTACCTCTTAGACGTCATATTGCACTAGCATAAATGCAGAGTCACTTACTGTTCCTAGTCAGAAATTCAATAAAAATCTGCCAGAATAACAAACAGTGTTTTCAGCATTCAAACAAGGGCAAAGAAATTGTTTAAAAAGGGTTTATAACGTTTAAGCAGTTTTGGGCACCTGTTTCCTTTCTGACAGCAAACATAGAAAACTGGTTAATCAAACCGGTGACCCCTGGTAAAGGTTGACGGTTTTTTTGTTTGTCTGTTTATGTGTTAATACCAGGTGGTTTTTTTTTTGGTCTTTGTGAGTGAGCCAGCAGGATGCGCACAGATCATTTTATTTATTTGTTAGCACTCATTTGAAAAGAAATCTGGTTGCACGGCACACATGGCCAGACTCCTCTAGCTACACCCACATGGCATGAGTCAGGCTTGCCTCCTCTCCCTCTCCTCTTAATGTGTTGATTAACACCTGACAGATACAGAGCTAGACGCTGTCAGAGGAAGACATCTGTTCACACGTCTTTATTATTTCTTTAGCAGCCATGTTTAGGCGATAGCAGCCTGTGTGCCAGGTAACTAACGCAGTGTGACTCGCTCCAGACAGATGTCAACAGAAAACACATTAGCATGTGTTGGTGACCCCATGGCTTTTTCACAGAGAGCAGAATTTTGAAGCAGTTTTTTTTTTTAATATTTCAGATAATTGTGACATTTTTAATGCAGACAACAAGCAGAGAACATCAGATGAAATTATCTGACACGAATACATTTGTTTTAACAAGGTTGCCCATTTCTCCCCTGGCATTGTCTACCCAAGTGAGGATTGTGGTGTAGGGAGGCTTGTAGAGAAGAATCCTTTTCTATAACTAGTCGACTTGATAATCTCTGTAATGCCCTTTGGTGCTGCTCTAAGCATTTGCTCTGAAGGAAACTTTGAAGCCTTGCTTTTTCTATTTTCTGCTGAGTTTCAAAAGTGTTGCTAGACCCGATTCGACCTTGCCAGAATAAGGGGAAAAAAGATCTCTGCGGCTGCCACTGCTGAGACTGTTAAAACCATTTTGTATGATTAAAGTAATGAGACTTCCTCCATAAAGTTAAAATGGTTTTATGATACAGTAATTTAGCATTTTCCTCCCTGTCTCTCTTAAAGGCTAGTATGGGAGCACCACACGTCCCTTAAAGAGAGGGGCAGTAAAAAGCATTGTCAGAAAGAGCTGGCTTATATAGACAGTTAAATGTTCTCCTATTGTTAGGAAATTAAAACTTCATTAGTTAGAGCAACAGCATTAGGGTAAAGCCATATAATGTTCCAAGAGTATGAGAAGTTTGCAGGGAGTTCCTACAGGAAGGCTCGTAGGCATCGGCGTAGTCGTCCTCTCAGTGGCCCCAGTCAGAAACAGACAGCTTCACAATGTGTGCTCAAGCCGCAGGCATTAATTTGTTCTTCGTATCGAGTGTGTGCTCATGTCTGCGTGCATCACTGTGTGTGTGTGCGCACATCTGTACGTTAATGGTGTGTCTATACATGCATGCAAGCTTTAGTGCGTGTTTACATACAGTATATATATATACATCGGTGAGTATATGCGTTCGTGTGTGTGTGTGTGTGTGTGTGTGTGTCTGTTTACATATGTGCTTTGTTCAAGCTCAGAGAGTGTTTAATTCCACTGTGTGTGGGTGTGTTTTGATTCAGACTGGTGCAGTCTGGTGAAGTGAGTGCCAGCACTGCAGCAGGTTACCATTAACCGTGTGTTACTTCAGATGTTTGCCAGTTTTCTGTCTGTTTGTTCCTGACTTTTGAGTTACGGATTTGTTCGACCACCTTAGTGTGTCTGTGTTTTTGTGCAAAAACAGTAGAGGACAAACCAGAGGACAATAAATACCAAATATCTAAAAAAATTCTTTCTTTTTAAAAAAAAAGAAAGAAATGTGTGAAATGCCTGATGTTTATTTATCGTTTAAGATATTTTAAAAAGTTTTAACGTGTCCCCTGCTGCAGGAAGAGCAGTGTAGTGATGATCCTAAAATCCTCTGGGTATGATCTCATGCTTATCCATGCAACAGGCAAGAACATGGACACACTGGTGATGTTCTGGTTCATTTGGTTTGGTTTGTTGGTTAATGGGTTCAGCGTGTTCCTTACGATGGGGCGCAGGAGTTTTTCTTGACTAAGAAAAGTTCCTGGTCCTGTTTGTGTGCCTTCAAATCTTTTATCTGTTAAATGCTTAAAATGTTTTGTTTCCTGTTATAGGCAAATTGATCAAGAAACTACAAGTGACTGGAGGAGGGGGTTTAATCTTGATATGGTTTCTTTTGGTGCTGTGTGTTTTTTCAGGGGCTAGGAGCTTGTGTGAGAGGGGTTTGTGTTTCTGTTTTTGCCTTTTTGGGGTGGAGTTTTGCTGCTGAGGCAGTCTCACTCTGCTCACTGAGTCCTTTTAACCTCTCACCTCGTGATTCTTCCATTTTGCAGGAGGCCATCATTGGCGGACTGCAGTCTGAAACCACGTACTCCGTCACTGTAGCAGCATACACCACCAAGGGAGATGGAGCTCGCAGCAAAGCTAAAGTCATCACCACAACAGGAGCAGGTCAGAGCCGGTTTTTATCAGGGTTATCATGGAAAACATAGGATATACGCTATCTGTTTACAGTGAATACTGTGATATTATCCTTAAAGCTCGAAAGTGATAACCTCTGTCTTCCTCATTCAAAGGAGTGTTATGATCAGAAGACTGTCTGCATGACTTGAATGTCATGTTAGTTTCAGTGGTTTCCTACATTTATGTTAGCTTCAGAGGAGTTATCACTAGCTGCTGTTAAAGTGGTGTGAGCGAGACGTGCTCCATTTAAGCTGCCTGTTGGCTGATAGTTGTCATACTAGGCAGTTTTTAGAGTATCTCCATAAATCTGAGGGCTGTTTAAAATAGATCCGTGTTTAAAATTCCCTGTTTAAAATAGAATTACAGCACAGCTTATTCTTTTTCTCTCCACTCTGACCTTATTTCCAGTGCCAGGCAAGCCCACTATGATGATCAGCACCACCATGGGCAACACAGCTCTGATCCAGTGGCAGCCGCCTAAGGATATGGTGGGTGAGCTGATGGGCTACCAGCTGCAGTACAAGCGCACTGATGAGGAAACCTATGCCTCACGTGAGCTGAAGAAGACTGATGACCACTTCACTGTCACCGGACTGCATAAAGGCGCAACCTATGTCTTCCGCCTCAGCGCTCGTAACCGCGCAGGCATTGGCGAGGCCTACATAAAGGAGATCAGCACCACGGAAGATGTGCCCTCAGGCTTCCCGTTAAATCTGCAAGTGACAGGACTGACCCAGTCCAGCACCCAGCTGACCTGGGATCCCCCGCTGCTGGCAGAAAGGAACGGCAAAATCATAAACTACATGGTGGTGTACAGGGACATCAACAGTCATCAGAACAGCACCAACCGCACGGCCGATACTCACATGACTATTCAGGGCCTTAATCCTGACACTACCTACGACATCCGAGTGCAGGCGTATACCAGCAAGGGCGGGGGACCTCTCAGCCCCAGCATTCAGAGCAGGACCATGTCAAATGGTAAGACAACTGCGAGAACACATGGCTGACATTTATATATAAACAAACCAGAGGTATTTGATTTGAAAACATAAAATCAGGGTCACACCTTTAGGCTTACACAACCTCGCATACGTGAGCATATACATGAACAACTGTATCAGCTGCTTATGTTTTGAACATTATCTCTGGCTCTTTTTTTTTTTGCCTTTATCAGTGCCACGTCTTTCTCGTCTACCACTCAGTACTGTACACCACTGTGTTTATTGATTTATAGAGTGCTAATCTCATTACACGCTACAGTCACATTACCATGCCTCCTCATCCTCCCTCCCATTTCACACAAGTCTAAAGCATATCCAGCGCGTATCTCCTTATGCGTTTTATAATCTTATAAATGTAAGATTTATTTATTTATAACCAGTTGTGCGTGTTGCCTTTTTTTAAGACACATGTTGCCTCTCCCACTGCCATCTACATTTCTTGGTAATCACAGTGATCTCGGCCTGTTGCAAATGTCTGCTTGTGAACATGGTGTAATAAATGGAACAGGCTTAGGGAGATGAAGGCGCACCCCCCCCCCCCCCCCCCGTGGCTTGTCAAGTTTGGTCATAAGGTATCACCGCGGAGTATGTTCACATTGTTTACTGAGGGAGTTGCTTGCTGTACCGTAGTGTGAAATTCAATTACACACTGAGATTACATTTTGTGGTGTACAAGATGTCTTACTTGAGATATTAATCGAAGGATTTGCCCACCCTAGATTTCCCCACGCTAAACTTTGGGGTCAAAGCTGTCATGAAAACATCTGTCCTCCTCACCTGGGATTTACCACCGAACTACAAATCCCAAGTGCCTTTTAAGGTGAGTGCCAGCCAGGGACAAAGTCCCCATCCACTTACTCAGTTACAGATCCAAAACATTTGATCAGGAACACAATTTGCATACACATAAACCACACCTTAATGATCACTTTCAGCGGTTTTTAGAAACTACTAGTGATTATTACACCTGAATAATACAGATTACAATAAAGCATTGTAAAATAAAATTAAAAAATAAATACGGTACAGTATTTTTTTTCATCAGAAAGCTATTTCTGTCAATGTTACTTCAGCATGATGTTTAAAATGTATCGTACATGTCTTTGAACATAACGCAACATAATTGTATCATGACACAACACTATTAGCTGTTAACACTTTCACCAGGGTGTGATGCTGTGACTTTGCTTATTTCCACTGAAAAATATGAAAAACCAGATTCATGCTCACTTATGAGGTGTAATAATCTGTCAAAATGATATTATATCAATTCCCACCCTGTAGTAATGGAGCAAGACAATTTGAGGTGCAAAAAAAAAACTATTGGAGATGCACAAATGGGCGAGCGTGACACTGAAGCAGCATGAGATGAGGTGTCAGATTAGATGGGCAACTCCCGTAGGAATATACTGCTTTTGTCTGTGTGTCTGTGTGTGCTTGAGTGAGTAAGAAGAGATAGAGAGAGTCTCATTTCTGTGAATGATATGCTGTACGTGCTATGTATGCATGCTACCCTAAACCATAACTCCAAGTTTTCCCTCGTGTGCTCGCAGATCTTGTACAACCAGCAGAGTGTGGAAGTGCAGGGGAACCTGAAGAGGAAGCTGATCACGCAGCTGCAGCCAGACACAGACTACTCTTTTGTGCTGACAAGCAGGGGCAACATTGCTGGGGGTCTGCAGCAGCAGGTGTCCATCCGCACTGCCCCTGACCTGATTAACACTAAGCCCAGCACACATCAGGCTCAGGGGGGAAAGATGACCATCAACTTGCCCAAGGTCCAGACGACCACACGTGTCAGGTCAGTACTAAGACACACTGGACCGAGCACTCAGGCTAGCTCTGATTCTGGGCATAGAGCCACCAACAGATCATGGCCGCCGTTAACCAGTAGACTTTTTTTTTTTTTTTTTAATGAGCATAAAGGATAATGTAGTTTCATTTGTATTTAATTCTTGGCTGCTGTGAGGACCAAGGTTTCCTTCAGGGATCAGTGAAGTGTCTTGGTAATGTCTTTGCATTGAAAGTGCTGTCTCTCAAAACCTACACTGTGTCACTAAGACTGTGGGGACATTTAAGTTAGGCAGCACTCTTTGTACTGTAATATGCAGAACAACAATCTGGCAGCTGTTAATCATGAATGAATCATTTAGTCACTGACAGTTCAGAAAAATTACATTTACAGTTTCACATTGTGGAAAGTTCAAAGGTATAATTGCTACAAAAACGTCAAATTAAATTAATACTGTAAATGAATGAAGACAAGAAATTAACTTACAAATTAAATGTGTGCATTTCAGGCCTTGTTTGTGGCCCTGGACCCCTGAACAATCACGTTGTTGTTATCACTCCACAGAAACAACAGCACAAGTGGCACACTTGTATCTGGTCAATACTAAACCTATTTTCAAACTTAAAGCTGCAACTTTTAACCTTTGCCAACTTTATGACACGGCAGCTGATGATAATCGAGACTTTGAACATCAGGTCGAGCTGTATTATCTTTTGACTCAAATTGTTAAGAGCAGAATTGTGCCTGATCCTGACGAGTAAAGCTTTTCCTGCAGACACACACACACACACACGTACAGACAAATCTGAGTAGGGGGAGTGCACAGGGTTGATTGGTAAAAAGATTACAGGGCTGTCAGGGCTGGCCAAGCTCCAGCACAGATTGACAGGCAAAGAGCGCAGGTGATTGGGGATGGGAGAGCAGAGTTGTGTGTGTGTGTGGGGGGGGTGAGGAGTCTTGTTATACATGTCTTCTCCCACTCCCAGACTTGACTGACTGTTGAATCACAGAGTGGAGGCCTGGAGAGAAGGGGAGAGAAGCAGCTGCTTTCCCTGTCAGCAGCAGCTGATTTTACAAGTGGCTGAATGCCGCAGTGGGGGAAAAACTTTGAGCTGAGAGGAGATAGACTGGGGGAGAACACAAGAGAGACAGCAAGGGAGAGCCAGCACATAAATAAACACAGACACTGATGCTTGTACATTGTGTACGCACGAGCATGCTTCCCCCATTCATTACCTAACTCTGTAGTTTGACCCTAAACTCCTAAATGTCTTTCTAATGTCTTTCTTTTCCGTCTATTTTTGGTCTTTATAATGATAGCAGTAAAACAACACACACACACCAGTAGTAACATAGCTGGTCCTATTAACCTAAGGAATCCTATGGGGATCTCTATTAACTGAAGGCTCCCCTCACGGGGATGGTGTTTGTTCCACTCTGCATGGCAGATGTTCTTAGTGATTAGCCATTAATTGGAGAATGCACTGCCAGTCTGCTGGTGTTCGACCTTGGTCGGACCCGGTTGCGTAGCACTTTAAGTTGTGAATTCTGCCCAGCAAGCCTCACAGTTAAAGTATGTCTTTCTGAATGTTTTGACTGTGTTATTAATGTGCTTGGCCCACTTTGATCTCAGCGTGTATGTGCTACAGTCATTCTGTCTTAACACAGGCTTTATTTTTCTTGGCAGGTGGTACTACATTGTGGTGGTGCCCGTATCCCAGTCACGGCGGTGGAAGAATCCAGACGAGATGGACCTGGATGAGGTGAGTGCCAGCCGGTGGCTGATTGGCTAATGTGTCAGGTCAGGGGTTACCGATAGCATCTCCCGTTCCAACTGGGTAGGAAGTCACTGGTTGCAGCTAATTAGCTCTGCCCTCCTGGGCTCAGGGAGGGGGGGGTGGCAGGCCAGAGAGATTTTAAACAATGACTCACTCGGGCTGGTGGGGAGTGTCCTGATTGGACGCCAGGTCTGCAGACAGTACCCATCTGCTGAATCCAACAGTCTTATAGCGCAGAGAATAATCTTAATCTTGTATAACTATTGATGAAGATGTTATGCAAGTAAACTTAATTTATATAGCACTTTTCAAAACAGTAGTTGCAAATTACTGCTTTACCTCCATATTTTTCTCTGTGGCCTTTATAGTCAGGGTTTGCCATCTCCACACAAAGTTTTACATTAGGTATTCAAATGAGGATAAAGATTTATGACTGCTTTATTGTTCTATTGAATAAAGGTCTTCCTTGTCCATGAGGGAATTTAAGCTAAATGACATGCCTAAACATTAATAGCATAATTTTTAAGTAAACCGCGAGGCTCGCTGGTTTGGATCGCTATTGTTCAAGCTCTGTGTAGACATAACAGAAGAGACCAAGAGAGGGAGAGAGATGGGACTCCCTGAGTCATTAAACACTGAGCAGGCCATTGTCTCCTCCCTCAGACATAATGATTTAATAAAGCTACATCTGGAGCAGCACATGAGACATCAGTGACAGAAAACAAAATGCTGCTGAAAACAAAATGCCGCAGTGCTGTATGCTCCTGCTCATTTATTAACCAGGCTGGCAGTCATGCTGAGACTGTGTGCTGGAGCAAGTGCTAATTGCTCACTCCGTAGCTTGGCTGCATTGTTTGCAAAGTTATATCACTGAGCAAAGGGCATTTTAGCTGTGTGTAGTCATTATCTTTTATTTGGAGGCATGGTAAGAACCAGACTTGGACATACAGTATAATGTGAATGGGTTTGTTTTTTTTGAGTTTTTTACGAGTTGAAGGAAGGCATTCAGTTGCATTTTTGCACATAAATTATTGAGGATGTTTTTTTTTTTTCACACACAACTCACAAAGCTTCTTTTTTTTTTTTAGCCAATAAGTAATTATTTGCAAATTATTTATTTAGCCACTGATCTCTATGTCACAATATGATGCAGTAAATTTGGTCTTTTTACTTATGAGATATCACTTTGACTGTTTGTTACCAAACTTGACCTTAACCTTTGCCCTCTTGGCTTTCCACAGCTGCTTAAGTCAAGTGAAGGCCCTGCCCTGAGGCGCCGGCGTCACCTGGATTCCTCCAAGCCTTACATTGCCGCCAAGTTGGCCTCACTGCCGACCACCTTTACCCTGGGCGATGAGAAGATGTACAACGGTTTTTACAACAAGCCCCTCACCAGTCCGCAGGAGTACCTCTGCTTTGTCCTGGCCGTACTCCGATCTGAAGGGATAGACAGTGCTGCTAATTACGTAAGACACATGCACAAACACACATATACACACACACTAAATAAAACGGCAGTTTACTGATTAACGACAGACAAAAATTTCTTGAACAGTGTAACTCATATTAGTTTTTTTCTATTTCTGAATAAAGAAATAACCTGACAAAGTTTATCACCCATCCTCAGACTAACCACGCTACCCCTCAAGTGTTTGCAAAATGGCAGTCGCAGCCAAATTGTTGTTGTTTTTACTGCCATTTACCCTTTAAAACGGCCCCCTATAAAAGTCATTGCAGCTTATCCTGATAACTCCCTTATCTGTCAACAATGACATCAGAGATCCAGCTTTGCCATTTCAGCAGCCAGCAGGGCCCAGTGCAGATCTCTTTATAATGCTTATACAAGACTCTTGGCTTTCTAAGTGGAGACCCTATACACTCGTCAAACAGCACTAACACGGAGGCCCAGCTCTCCATTGGATGGTCAGGAGTAAACTTCACTGCAGGAAGAATGAGAGTCTGCAATTGCTCTGGGCTCCTCCGCTACCCGGGACATGCATATTCAGTAGCTGGGCCTTGGGTGACCACAGAGGGAGAGAGAGCGAGTGCTCCATGTCCGAAATCAAATCCCAGACTTTTCACCTATTTCTTTCCCTTCTCTCTCTCTCTCTCCTCTCTGCTTTTTTCTTTCCCTCACTCTCTGCTTTTCTGTATCTCTCCCCCTCTCCCCGTCTTTCTCTACCGTGAAGAGAGCAGAGGAGATTGATTAGTGCGGCTGGAGTTAAGAGGGAGACGAGGGCCTGGTCACAGGGCCTAGGGAGTCTGTAAAGCAGGCCTGATTCCCTTGAAATGCTGCTTTAAATGTCCCTAAAGCCCCCCCCCCCCCTCCAGTAATCCCCCACTCCTTCGCTCTGAGAACGGGAGGGAGGTGTGAAGGAGGCTATAGTGGGCAGCCATGATACACTTGACTTCAAAGGAGATGCTTAAACCCTATCCCTGCACAACACTCTCACTGCACCTGCCAGACACAACATGTTGGATCAGTGGCACTCAAGATTTGTCTCTTTCTGTGTACTCCTCCTCCTTAAACTGTGTTGCACCCTCCCACCTTTAAACTTAATCACTTGGATTAATCAGGCTTCACTCACAGGGTGAGTCAATCAGTGTGTTTACCTTCTCTCCAGTAGCCTGATTATTGACGTAACCCGATTTCATAAACTTCATGCAAACGAGACACCTAGTTTCCTTAACTGGGATAAGGGATTAGGACAAACTGAGTGTAGATAGAGAAGTTGGCGCTGTAACAAGGATTGAAAGAAAGATCTTTACATGTAGCAGTGCATCCCTGTACCCAAAACCATTGTATCCAAGTCTGTCTAAAACTGGAACTGTAAAAATAGTGTAAATACGTTGACTTTTACAGCTAAACCGTAGACTTTTGATAAAAAAAAATTTTAAAAATCAGACATGCACACGGAAAGGAAAACCTATCCATTTGTTACTACAGTCTCTGTCCTCTCACTGAACCACCAGTCCGAATGTTCACGAAGAAAAAAAAAACTCTTCAGGCTACAGTGTCGTACTGTGTCACAAATTCACTTAAAATATGCCATCCTTGGTTCAACAATACAGTATGGGATAGGAAAGAAATCCAATAACTGACCTGCTGCATATAATAACCACAGCTTTTACAGTAACAAGATTATTGCAGTGCATGTAAACAAGTTGACTTTCTCATTTCTCCCAATAACCTGGTTCCTTGTGTACATGTAAACATACTGAATTCTGAGGTGGCGACTACAGGTAGGCTGTCATTGATTGCTGCGCAAATCCCCCAACCGCACTCTTTGGGAAACACAGATACCACAGCGGTGTTTGTTTTTGTCACCCCCAGCGCTGCACTTGCAAACGTTTATTACCAAACACAAACGGGTACAGAAGGTAAAGCATGCAGGGAGATCGAGCAGTTGCTGCCAGCAGCAGGATCTTCACCAGGCCCAGGAGAATAAGACAACAAGTGCTGGAGTAAATGACTTGTGTCTTTACTACACCTCCTCGCCACCACCCAAACTCCCCCAGCGTAGATCAAACAAGACCGCCAGGGTTTAATAAGCCCTCGTATATCAATGGCCACAAACAGCCAGCAGTGGTTGGAGGGAAGTAGAGAAGGAAGGAAGGCAAAGGGGGATGAGAGGGAGAAAGAGGGAGGGAGTGTGCCTTCATGTCTCCCCAGCACCCAAGGCAGATAAACAAGCTGGGGGAAGTGTGAAATGGGATGATAGATGCTGGGTGTGTATAAACAGTATCATTTAATGCAAGAAGAGAGTGAGGGAGGGAGGTAGCATGAAATATTGTGTGATGTGAGACACAGAGAAGGGGTGGCGTTGGAGAGAGGAAAAGAGGAAAGCAATTTTTTTTTCTTGTGTTCTGTCCAGCCTGTGAAGCTTGGATGAGAGAAAGTGAATTGGTGGAAGAGGAGTAGATTGTGCTAATGTGTGCTTTTCTTTTGATAAGGGAGAGGTGAGCTTGTGGTGCAGAGAGAAACCAAAACAGGGAGCGTTCAAATGTGTTTACCACAGTTTTCTGTTTGCAGGCATTTATATTCTACTCACTCTCAACAAGAATTGGCTTTGTAGCGCTAATTCTGTTGGTGCTCTGGGCTCAGAACATCCTTAACATGGAAGACTGACTTCGTTCAAAATTTAAAAGGCTTTGACAAACAATATCAAGAGAGAATTATGAGAAAAAGATGTTTTGTTTTTCTCTAGTGGAGATTATAAGCATATTCAAGCCCAACCTTTCACCAAAGTTCGTAGAAATATAGGCAACATCGATGGTATTCTCTGTTCTGCTGTGCTATGTCACTTCCTCCCAAAGGCTTCTCCCTCTGGTGATGCCTCCAGTAATCTGGATTTCACACAGCCAGAGAGGGAAAAAGTGCAGTTTCTGGTGCAAAGTTTGTGGGAAAGACGGCATGTGAAGGTAAAATGGAGTGGAGAAAAAAAAAAAGTATGAAGGGAGCAGTGCAGTATGAAAGAGAAGGGTCGTCATACAGGGTGGGCCAGACCCTGCAGCTGTTTCTGTTCGTCATAGATAAAGACATACTCACACATACTACCATCTTTCCCTTCCTGTTTTTGTGCTGTAATTTTTTTGTTTTTTTGTTTGTTTGTTTCCATATATCTGTCTCTTGCCTTCTTCCTCCCTGCCTCTTGCTGTCTTTCCCTGTGTCATGAAACGATGAGGAGAACGTGGGCTCCTCAGCCTCTCTGGGGAGGCAGAGACAGCGGCAGATACATAATGGGCGTCTTTGTATGTTTGTTTGTTTGTCTGGCATGCACCCCTGCGGCTTATTTAAGCCACTTTTGGAGAGGCGTGGAGCTAGAGGTCAACGGCGAGTTGAAACAAATGTGCCTGTGCTGCGCGTAGCGGATTCTGTGCTCAGGGGATGGCGGAGCAGCGGCTGACTGGGGAAGCTGTGTAGCCCACGGGCCAGATAGCAGACTTGATATACTGTTCCTACCATAACACCTCTGCCTCGGTCTCTCTCTGTGTCTCCTCACTCTTTGCCATCTCTCATCACCTACTCTCTCTCTCGTTCTCTTATTCTGTCTCAGACAAACACTTACAATCATACACACACACACACACTCTCAGCGGCTGCGACCTAGACAAACACACACGTTTGTGGAGGCTCAGAGGAGCTTGAGAAAAGGCTCAGAAAAACTGATGCTTCACGTATGCTCACACACACGCTCTTACACACATTTGTTTACAGTCCTTACACGCAGTCACACGCTTTCTCTTTCTCTCACTGTCAGATGTACACATGTACCGACACAAGCAAATATATATTTTTATTTTATATTCATTCACTCATAGGGCTTGTATGTACAGTATCTATGTTACAGTAATAGTACTCAACTGTAGTTTCTCTCTTCTGTTCTCACTATGTGGGATGTTCAAATTTCATTTCAATATCTAATCCACTTTCTGAATTCAGTCCCCTTATGAAATCAAATTAGATTTAGTACACAACATTTTTAAGCAACTAAAATTATAAATAACTGAAAACCAAAGCTTTGGTTGAGATCTGTAATCACTTTTTGTTGACGGAGAAGGCACTTCAGTTTTGAGTGGCTCGCCAGCGCAACTTGAAAATGAGCTCTAATCAACATACAATATAAAGTGATTAAAAAGTGATTAAATATACATCTGAAAAGCAGGTAGTCGACTTACTTTACACTCACACGTTATTTCACACATTAATCTCCAAATACTGGAGTTCTGATAAGTTTAACTGGGAGATGCAGACCTATCATATTTATGTGATGCGAATGAAGATTAGATTAGATTACCAGAGAAGGCACCACTCTGCTGGCCTTGTTGAACTGCACAAACACACCATACACCACGGATCATAGCGTTGTGTTAGAGAGCGGCTTTTCGCTCTCTACCAGTCTTCACCTGAGTACAGACATAAGCTTATCCACAGAAAAACCAAAAAACTTTTTTTTTTTCCGGTTAAAAATAAGAAGCCAGCTAACTTCAGTCTGTTATATATCTCTCTTTGCTCCTTCAAAAGATTCAGGAATTTTAAAAGATTTAATATTTTTGGCCTCTGAGTTTAGTGGATCCAGGTATTTTATCAGTGTGGAGCCAACCCTACTCCTTACACACACACAAGCCAACCATGTGCTTACTGTATGCATAAATACACACTGATTCAGAGTGGTAAGAGATACGTATACACATACAGTTACTTTTATGTCTCTCACTGTCTCTGACTCACTCACTCTCAGGCTCACACATTCCTTCACTGCACCATCGCTCCATTGTGATCCCGCTCTGCGAGGGCAGTAGCATTAGGAGCTGCGTGACTGAGCTTTTATCAGATGTTAGGGCCGTTCAAATGGATGATCCCAGTACTTCGCCGTGACCAACAGACAAAAAGCCCTCTCTTTTTGTTGGGCCCTCTCCTCTCCTCTCACTCTTCCTCCCTTATCCTGCTCTGAAAGCACAGCTGCAGTCATTTGTTACACCAGGAAAAAAAAAACTTTTTTCCCAGGATTCCCTGCAGGGCCACATCCTACAGCCTTTTTTGGGCCCTCCCGAAGGAACAGGAAGCCTTGTGGTGCCATCACATCAGCAACGTCCCACCGCTGTGTTGTTTCACTTTGTTCATAGATAACAGGTTCCTCCTGAAGGCACACAGATCAGGAGAGAACTGGTCTCATGTGCCTGGTTTGTGTGTCTGAGTGTTTAAAAGACAGCGACAAATGGAAAATGTTGCTGCTGCTAACTACTGCTTTAATATACAAATGTGAATCTTTTTACTTTCCCACTTGACGTATCTTGAGTCTCTATCCGTGCATGCTGGTTTGCATGTACACGATTGAGACATGCTGTAACACGCCCATACAGTATATTTTTCCGGCAGTTGCCCAAGAGTACGAGAGATAACGGAACTATATGACAGAGCGCAGGACTCTTTGAGCTCATCTCAGCTTATCTTTCCAATTAATATCTGCCTGTGTGCCGAAGAGCAGGCTGCTGTGCGGCTAATGATCCGGATTACTGCTGCCTGCCGCCCCGCCACTCCCGCTGCATGCTGTGAGCCCAATTCCCTTCGAGGGCTGCGATCTGTCACCCATGCCCCTCCGCACCCCCCTCCGCCTCTCCCCGACCTGCATCTCCTATCTTCGTTCAATAGGAGGCACGCTGAGCTCTAATGGCAGATGCCTTGCACCTCCCTCTCTCTTTTTCTCATCTGTCACCTTGCTCTCCCGCAGTTGGACTCCCTCTTCCTCAGACGCTTTTTTAAACACCACACTGCTTCGCCTTGTGCACTGACTCCTCAGTAACAAACTCACACGCCCCTTCCTCCTGCCTCCTCCTTCCCCTCCATCATTTGAAGACGAAGGAGCGGGAGAGATGTCTCATTTACAGCCAAGGTGGAAACGCACCCTCGCAGTCACCTCCTCCTCCTTCTCTTCCGTCACGGTGTGAACACTAATGAAGAAGAGATGAGTCCTCTCCTGTGCCCCCATTTATCTCAGTGGCCAAGGGACATGCACGCTAATCCCTGCCTCTCAGGCTCTACCTCTCTCACTCACCTGTCTCACACTCGCTCTCATCAGGAGTCTCAGTTTCCTCTAATGTGATGCAATGCTGTAATAGAAACATAATAATAACTAGCCAAGATGGTTGTTGGTTGTTTTTGGTGTCTTTTGAGTTTGGTCGATAGTTTTATGGCTTATTCTGCTGCATCCTTGAACTGTGGCCTATTATTAGCATGAAATAACTCAGTTCTCAAGGTGCCAGAAAAAAATCTGCAGATATTTTGATTCCTTTTCCTTATTAAGTTTGGCTTAGCTAACACTCTGTATATTTTTAGTATTTCATTATTTCCAACATTGTTACATTAGGTTTAAAAAATGCTGTATAATAAACATCTGTTTCTTTTTTGGATGATGCCGTCAAATCAGAGGCTGTCTGTTAGCTTATCTGTCATTGTCTCCCATTGTTTGCCACTTTTGAACACAGTTCTGACAGCGAATGTTTGACCCATATGCCTTTGTAAAGTTACCATAATCAAAAGACAGGCATTTCCTATCTTGAGTTTGTTTATCTTATCTTGAGGTTCTGTTGTATTAGCTCTTTTTCCCTGTGATGTGTGGGCTGTTTTTAATTTGGCTTTTTAGGAGGTCTAAGAACTCCATAAGGAAGTTCACTATACATTGAGAAGAGAAATCGTTGCTTGCATCTTATAGCTCTGAAGTGAATTGACTCTCATGCCCCTGTACTTTTCTTCTTTTTTTCCCCTAACAGATGACATTTTCAGCCAGTCCCTACTCAGACCCAATCCAGGTCACAGCAAGTCTGGCTCAGGGGATGGAGCAACCTGAAATGTTGTGGGTCATGGGCCCAGTATTGGCCGTGATCCTCATCATCATCATCGTCATCGCCATCCTGCTCTTTAAGAAGTAAGAGGCTGTGCTTTTGTGTCATTCTTCATTTAGTCTTAACTGTGTGTGTTTGAGGTTGAACTTCAATGACAGTTGTGATTGTAAATTTCTTTTGGTTGCATCAGGAATGGTAATGAGACATGCTCCCCTCTGCCACTTGCACCAGGCTGCTCACACACCAAACTGTAACATCGAATTTCCTTACCATAACATACAGTGTAACTGGAAGGCAACCAAAGGCAGATTGATTTGTCTTTCAGAAAATCCTCATTTCTCCCCAAAAGATTTTGGCCCAGTTTCCCGTTTTTAACAGTACTGTGTGAAGTGTCAGTTGGAATGACAGCTGACATTGCCTCCCTAATGAAAAGCTTTGTTTGGCTGTCAGAAACTCTTAGTTAGAAGTGAGAAAATGCGTTTTGGCCAACACCATTGGTCATTGCAAATAACAAACAGAAGGCTGCAACAGAGGGCTTAACTAAAAGCTCAGTCAATATCTCTTAAAAGCACTTCAGCTGTCCCTGTGCAGCACGCTGTGGATACACACAGGCCAACAAGATGCAGGGGTGGTACGGATAAATGATAAAATTACAAATAATGCAGAAGTAATTAGTTCATCAAAAAATTTCTTTGTTATTTTGATAAATTTTTCTTTTCTTTTGATAGTTAAGGTCATTTATTAAGCAAAAATATGAAACATTTAGTGGTTCCATCTTCTAAAAGGAGAATTTTGCTTTGTTTCTCTGTTTTATATCTCAGTAAATCGAGTACCAAAATATAATTGTAGACCAAAAGATTAATTGATTTATCAAACAAATAACTGACAGAGTAATTGTCTTTGAAAATAATCATTGGTTGCAGCCCTGTATAGAGCCATAGGTTCTTTAGGCTTGTTAGTATTCAAGGATTATTTCTGTGTTGACAACAGAGTCAGTAATGATAACAATAATGTGGTTTGGACCCTATAAAAATACCATTTTACAATGGGAATCTATTACCTATGACCCATTATTTACCTCTCTTGGCTTCTCCCTGATTAAGTGCCACCTCCCTATCTTCTCTTGATGGCTCTATTACAAATTTTCCATTTCCCATCATACCTATTCTCCAACCTGCCATCCGCAGACTGCTGTGTTGCTTCCGTCTCCAGCAGACTTAGAAAGGGACTGGTTAATAATAGGCCTTGAGACAGCTCACTGCTGAGTAGCACATCCCCTGTTTGGAAGCCCTTTCTCCACGTAGACACAGATTGACAGGAGGGACTGTAGGGAGGTGGCTGTGTGCCCTTCTCACTGCGTACTGGCTGTAAATGTGCAAAGGAATAATCACACTGTAGCTCGGGTTGTTATTGCTACGTGCATATTTGCCAGCAAGTATCAGGATATATGCTGTGCTTTCAAAATTTAAATTGTGGTTTAAATTTCTGGAAGAACTAAATTTATCTTTCTGAAAATAGTGGAGTCAGAATGATATTGAGTAAATAAGTTATAGGTTCATATGGGTAACAATTACCTATTAACACCTACACCTTCTTTTTGCCTTCTGTGAAAGCAGCAAACAGGAAAGGTGGGTACTGTCACTGTTATATCCATCACAACTTCATCTCCCACAACCCATGTCCTCTTCATTTGTGTTGTTAAATTGGTGGTGTTCATCAGTTCTGTAGGGTTGCAGACTCAGCTGCCTCTCAGTCAGTTTTACAAAAAAAAAACACTCAAATCATCTTGAGTCATCAATCATCTTTTAATTCATCTTTAAACTGATGTCTTATCTGATTTGCTCATTTTTACAAGACTTACAAGACATGAGAAGCAGCAGACTCTGCGGCCCTTGATGACCGGGGTTAAAGGAGCCCCCAGGTCATATCCGTGTACCAATGCATGTTCCACATCTAGTGCCAGTGTTCCTCTTCAGATCGTCCTGTCTGCCATGGTCTGTCTCCGTGCTGTGTTTCATTATCCAGCCAGTGTCAGCGCACCCCTTCAAGATTGGCCCCATCTGAATATGCCAAGACATCACCTGCTGCTGAATGGGCCATTGTGGAGTAAATGCCAGACGGGGAAACTGCTGAAAAAGAAATGTTCCCATCTTTTAAGCTGACATTTTCCACCGAGACCCATTCCTCCACTTTTAGCCTTTTTTCCCCCCTCACCCTACTTCCTCGTCGCAGGAGTCTCAACAAAGGGCCCTGTTCTACCCTCATTAAGTGCTCCCTGTACTGCACACACACTCATACTCACACTGTGTGTGTGTGTGTGTGTGTGTGTGTGTGTGTGTGTGTGTGTGTGTGTGTGTATAAGTCTGTGTGTACTTACATTCTCACACGTCTTAACCCTCACTTTGAGCGTGGAATGAATAACGCCATTGAGATTACTGCCATGTTTACTTTAGCCCAGCGCTAAAGTGTCATGTAGATTGGCATCTGATTGGGTCATAGAGGGAGAGATGAGGGGTGTGGAGAAAAGATCACAGATGCCCAATTCTTTCAGCCCCCCCCCCCTCCCTCAGCCCAGCCCAACACTAGCAGTGATCCCTGGGAAAACCGGATACGGTCTGGTTCAGCTCTCGGCTGGAGAGGAAGAGATGCTTGTCATAGATTAGCCGTCACGCTGCTAGCATTAGCTTAAGCCTCTGCAGCGTAAGATAACAGGTGGCGGTGAGGCCCAAGCCCCAACGGCTGAGGTGGACCAGGTTAAGGCTGGTGTGCACCACCAGCTTTATGTATTCTCACCACGCTTGGCTTCAACAGAAGGCCCTGCTCCTGCCTAAAACCCACGCTCGCCACTTGCAAATGGAGTGCAATGAGATGTGAAATTTCCACAGGGCGCCCTGATGCTTCCTTCCACCCATTTCCATTTGCAGTCAGAAGGCTTGTGAGTCTGCAGCTGTATCTGTGTGAGTGTGTAGTTGTGAAAGTGAGAGAGCTGGGAAAGCGTGTATCTGTGTGTGCGTATGTCAACAGATGCTGGCTGTCTCCGAACATCAGAATACAGGCAGGATGCGTTTTCTATTCCTCACTCCACCTGATGGACAAATCTACGGTTGACTGAGCTGAGCCGGTCCGAGCTGTGCTCCTCTGTTCTGTGCTATGTTAGGCTCAGCTAGGCCAAGCCTGGCAGCGCAGGTGCTGCAGAACTGGTCTAATTACCCAGTGTTGTGCCACCCAGCTGATGAGCTAATTACAGCATCCGCCTGTTTTCCTCTCAATCTGGAAAGCCAGTAAACACAATGTGTTGTTAGCACACACACACAGCAGCGAAAATCACACATTTGAATCTTTGCTACACACAAACACACAGGCTCGTGTACACATACCCACACAGCAGCTGTCACCTATCCAGCAGCAAACAAACCCAACTTAGCCCACTCCAGGAAAATGATGGCATTTCTTCAAACACATTAAACTCCAGTTGGCAAACTAATGGGGGTAATGCCCTGGTACCTACTGTCTCTTGAATTGCTGGTCCTCAGAACTAGTTTTGAGAACGATTAAAAGTATTGAATGTAGGAATGTGATCTAATTTACATATACTCATTGCTTTTTTATTACCTTTGTGTGAACGGATTGTTACGCAAGTTGAAAGATTCGACCTTCCCTGACCTTCTCGGTTGCCTGTAACAGCACGCAGACTGATTTCTAAAGGAAAGAACTCGGGACGAATTTTCCAGGAAAAGTCAGAGGGTGTGATGTTTGTATTTGCTCCTGAGTTTCTTGCCTCAGTGCGTCTCTTCCACTCCCCTACAGCGCCAACAGTGTGCAACACTAGCTCTAAGAGTCCAGTACCATCAACAAATAATGGGCTCCCAGCACAAAACAAAATGTCTGTTCTTAAGAACCTGTTGTGTCGTACGTTTTATGTGCATTATCTCCAGTCTAATGTTACTCATCCCACTCCTGTCATCTGTTAATATTTGACATTAAACAAGGGTTTTGTGAATGTTACTTATAGTGACTTTAACTATGCCATTACCCTCATTCAGTGTGCAGCACGGTAAAGATGTTTGCTTTTTCTCAGTGTCTTGTTTTCTAACCATTAAGAGGAAACATTAATGTCATTCTTTGTCATCCTGTCGCTGTCAGTTGGAGTTAGCTTGAGGAATTGATGGCTGAGTTAGCGCTCCTGTATTAACCAGTTAGGTGGTGTCAGTATGATGTGATTAACACCTCACCGTCTGTTTCTGCCATCACAGGAAACGGGCGTCACCCCTACCCAAAGATGAGCACTCAGGTGGGGTGAAAGACTCCCTGCTGGCCAACTCCTCCGACCCTGTGGAGATGAGAAGGCTCAACTACCAGACCCCAGGTAACAATCAATAGTCTAACAATCCCACGTGTAGCTACATATGATAAGGGTTGCTCTGTTTGCTTTCCCTCAGCAGCTGCCCCTGAGAAATGAACTTATGCTGCGTTCATGTCAGTGGGATGGATGGTAGAGAATGGAAAGATTCCTACGTTCATGACTGCATTCATGATTATAGAGTTGGTCGTGTGATTGATTGTACATTGACAATGTAACACCATATCCATTAAATCTGGGTTTAACTACCCTGAACATCAGACTTTGACTGATGTAAGGCATCCATATTTGTTTGGTTTTCAGGCATTCCTGTGTTAGTAAGTCGCCAAGATGGATGTATCGGAGCTTTTAGAAAGTTTCCAGGTCATAATTACGACTTGGATGTTGACGTTAAGGACATTTATTATGATTGATTATGAGTTTCCGAGCTGGAAACACGTAATCACAATAACTCAGGTATGACATGAATGCCAACTCAACCTCCACTTGCTCTCGCTGACCTGTATAGTGGTAAACTGAGGAAAGTTTGTTGTACTGGGCAAGTTTGTTGAATTGCGTGACTTTCTATACTAAGTGTGTGAATTTTAATCAGAGCATTGCAGTTTCAGTCAATGTTTCTTTCATAGAAAATGAATAAAAAGTATATTCTGCCTTTGTGACTGAGGATTTGAAAATGAAAATCCTCTGTGAAATTCATCAGTCGGTAATTTAAAAAGACAGATGATACTATCTTCAGCGCTGTGAGAAAATATCTAAAGGTGACTCATACCTATAATAGTGTTCCTTAATATATTTTATTTTCAAGCTTTCCTTTTTTTTTAAATGGTGGATATTGCATCTTTGGAATGTTTTGTTTTTCATCTAAGCTCTAAACAGCCTTTCCAGAAGCAATCTACTTCTGCAATGAACACCTGCCCTCCTCTTCCTTTTGATGGATCTCTCGTTTGTTAGTGCTTTGTAACAGATCTTGCTATGTGAAATTCAAGTGTCCTGCTTATTTTGTCATTTATCCTCGGGCTAAAATTCTGACCAGTTCTTTAAAAACCAGAAAAAAAAAAAAAAAGGTCGATAGGAGAAAATAAACAAATCGTGTTCACCATCACACTCAGCTCTGGCCAGTACCAGTGGAGTCAGGCTGAGTGAATTCAGATTCCATCCACGTGCAGTAGTGAAGTGGGGTGGGTTTTGGCGGTGGGGAGGTGGGGGCTGTGTCAGGGTGCCCGCCTCAGCATCAGCCTTCTTCCTTTTTCCTCCTGATCTCCTCCCTCCTCCCCCTGGTCTGCGCTCCTCCTCCCTCCATGAGCTCCTTTCATTCCACCCAGCTGGTAATGAGTCCTGCTGCCTCTGATGTCAAGGTGAGCCAGGCGGAGGGAACAATGGAGCTGAGAGAAAATGTCAACCCCGGTGCACGCGCGTTTGTGCGTTTCTGTGTGTTTTCTGTCTCTCTCTCTCTGTGTGTGTGTGTGTGTGTGTGTGTGTGTGTGTGTGTGTGTGTGTGTGTGTGTGTGTGTTTATATCCCTTCTCACGGGTTATTAAAGATCCCATTCGCCGTACACACACATACACACACACAGCCCCTTTGAACCCCTGCAGAGGAATTAAGCAGTGCTGCTGCTCTAAAAGAAGCCTGTTCTTCCATCCTCCCACTCCACCTCTTTCCTCTTTTGTCTTCCATTTCCCCCTGTAGGGTAATCTCTCTCTTTCTCTCACTCTATGCACCCCTCTCTCTCTTCATACGTCAACATTTATCTCTTTCTTTCTCTCCCTTTCCACCTCGCTGTTTTGCTTCAAGAGCGGTGATTATCAAAAATCACGTTTGAGACTCCAAGGCTGAGCTGAGTGAATATTGAACAGCACATTCCTCTGTCTCTGGGTCCTTCTCTCTTTGATTCACCCACAGCAGGTGAACATTCCTGCTCTGATTCTGATTTTTGTTAAGTGGTCCAGCAGATTGTAGCTCATGTCTCCAGCATGTTGGTTTGTTAAACAGACCTCGACTGTACCTTTTGGCACTTGAGCAGCAGGCATGTGGTCCTATGAGTAGATGACCTGGTTTATCGCTGCCAGGCCTGGTTCGTTTTGTAGTATTTGCACATACTTAACTGAGATCACGTGCGTTTAACAGTTCAGATAAAGCATGTCGTGCCATTTACAGCTCGGCGCAGTTTGCGGGACGAAGTAACAGGGGAGCATTTTAAAGGGAAATTCAGGTCTCATATAACCTGGGTTGTAGTTTTGGGCATCATTAATCTCTGTGATAATAAGATTGTACTCACCAGGTCCAGTGGAGCAAAGAATAAAGGCAGTCAGACAGTTAAACAGGTTTGAAACAAACTTATTTGAAAGAGGAAACAAAATCAGGTGGTAAAATTATCACCCAAACTGCCAGTTGTAAACATCCATCAAAGTTTATAGACTGACCATGCTAACTGATGGTGTTACGCACGTACACAGTTTCCATGTGCAGTGAGTGGATGTTACCAAAATCTTGGGTGCACTCCCTTTTATTTTCCGTCCATATTAAGGGGTGTAGAGCACCGGGCAGAAATTGTTGACTGTTGTAAGAGAATTCAAATTTCCTTTTACACTTCAGGTAAAACATGTCTTGCCCTTTACGCAGTAGTTCAGTTTACACTGAGCAGTCACAGGAGTGTTTTAAAGTCAGGCTTTGTATGCTCTTCTGTTTTACAGCCTAAAGTACACTGCTTGAATTGTCCTGAGAGGGCAAACACCAACAGCTGTGCACTGCAACTAGCTTGAAAGGTTATTTGCAGATACTGTTTGGCCCTGGTCTGATCCTGAGCCATCTCCATTGATTGAGTGTTCTTCCTCCCTCCTTCACTCTCCTCTCTCCACAGGTCCCAGCTCTCATCGCTGCCCCAACACTCCAAGTTAGTCTGCTCTCTCACCTACTGTGTATTTCCCACACATGCAGTCTCTCCTCCTCTCTCACTCGCTCCTGATCCCATTCCCCTGTTGCAATCCTGACAGACATCACAAGCCCACAAGCTTGAAGCCTCTGGCGTTCGAAGGATGCAGCAGTGTCCTCTCTAGACTGTGAACTTCCCACAACACCTTTTTTGGTGCGGAAGCGGAGGACTAGGTGGTTTCATGGATAGTTGAGCAGTGTGGACAGTTACACTTGCTGTACATTAGCCTTGTTATCTATGACTTCACTCTCCATTTAACCAACAACATGGCTATAAAAGACCTGGCTGAACACGCACAAACACATACACACTGATGTTAATGTGCTTATAGGTCCCCCTGTGTGATAGCATTAAATTAGTATAATTGGTCAGGTCTCATTTTGTGCAGTGGCCATAGTTACTAGGCATTAGCCATTAGCATTGCAGCAATAATGAGCTTGCAGCAGTCGCTCATCTGAAAGCATGATCCCATGACCTTACAGATGTGCTCAGCCAAGGGCACTAATGTTAATCTCTATACCAGTGTCTTTCTGATCTGTGTGTGACTTCAAGGCTATATGTTAGGTTAATGATGCTCCGTGTATAACTTTAGAGCGTCTTCATGCGTGGCATACAGTTAACTTTAAACACATAAGGCAAGTTCCCAGCAATCCGTTTAAGCACAGAGCCTTGCCAAGTTCAGAGGCACAGGGGGAATTTGTGTCGGTAGATTAGCAATAAATCATCCAATAACCCGGCGATGAGAAATCTAGAGAGCGGCAGGGGGGTTGTTTGAAATTAATCCAGCCCAAGCGCTTCAGGCTGGGCCGAAAGATAGTCTATTGTAGGGAAAGAGATTTTCAAAGAAATGAGTTTTGGCTGGTGACCAGTCAGTTTTTTTCCTCTCTGGGAAGTGACAGTGTGACTGATTTGTAGAGACTTGTGGGTTCTTGCTCTGATCCCACCTCTGCCACCAAATGAGCGTTGTGGAGTCAGAGAGATGTCTGCCTCCTGCTTCCTTCCAGGAGCATGCTCACCCAGTCACTCATGTGCATCGCCCAGCCAGCCCCACCTCTGTCCTCCTCACTTAGCATGACGATATCACCAAATGTCACCAGCCTGTTTCAACTTGTGCGCTCTCTCTTCTCTCTTTTCTCCCTCTCTTCATGCATTGTTGAACAAAGTGCACTCTCCTCACCGTTAGCCACAGCCACCTCATGGTCCCACTGGCAGCCTTCACTCACCCTGTGGTCCAACCAGTGTTTGTGTAAGTCGATGTGAATGTCTGATGTAGGAACAGCCAGGTCTCACTCTTTTCTTTGTCTTTTCCCCTCTTCTGCTTCCTCCTCCTCTTCCTCACCCAGGAATGAGGGAGCACCCGCCCATTCCTGTCATTGACCTGGCTGACCACATAGAGCGACTGAAGGCCAACGACGGCCTCCGCTTTTCCCAGGAGTATGAGGTAAGAGCCATGCACTAATAGTATATCAGTATCTCTGTCTTTCGAGCATATAAATGTGTCTCTTTATTGTGTCTGGGAGGAAGTTTAGTGTTTGTGTGTCTTTGATCCCATATCCATGTGTTCTAATGGATTATGGAAGACTTCTTTCATAGACATTCTTCAGTCATTTTTACAGCTCTATTACCAATCCCACCAGGAAACCAGCACTTACATTAAATGCTGCGAGATGCTTTTTCACAAAACTAGCAGGTGGCAAGTTGCTTAAGCAATCTGTGTGCGTCTTGATGTTTCCCCGAAGAATGTTATTTTGCAGGCGGTATCTCCGTCGCAACTCTGTGAGGGATTATCTCTTGTCAGTGTTCTTCCTCAAAAAAAAAAAAAAAAAAAGGGAGCAAATTTGCATTTAAAGTGGCACATAGTTGGACTGGGGACTAAGCAAGGCCAGATGAAGAGAAGAAGTATCCTTGAATGCAGAAAAACAAGAGCTGTCTTTTAGTTATTTGTTCTGATTGTTCGATCTGTTTTGTCTAATCAGCTCTGTTCCTCACATTGATGGATCCAACAAAGCTGTTGGAGTGATTTTAGATCTTTTTTTGCATTCGCCATGACCTAAAAGGTTATGTGATTGCCTCTGTCTGTCTGTGAGCAGCATATGTTGCTACAGCATGAAATTTGCAGTGCAATTTCACACTCCCCAGAGAACCAAGCAAATTAGCAAAACTAAATGATAATATAAAAGACAGACGAATGGACAATGCTTTACTCTTATTCAACAACCTGCAGCTGTGGAATCACACACTATAGCTCCTACTTAGTAAAACAATTTCCTCTGGTGTTCAAAGGATGATTTAGTCGCTTGACCAGTTGCACTGCTATTGAGAAGAAACCTTGCAAATGTATGAGTCTGTCAGTAATGTAATCTGACGTTACCTGAACCAGATTTATGGACTAAATTCACGCACAGTCCATTGAGAATTAGGCAACGAGCTGCAACAAAACAGCTGAGAAAAACTATGAGAGCATGCAGGCAGCACGCTGACATTTATATAAAGGTAAGATAATGTAACTATCAAGTTCTGTGAATGTGGAGGTTACATTATTGCCGCTTTCAGTCGGCTATCTTTAGTGTTGAGTAGGAGTGAGTAAGTTCAGCGGTCCATCTAAATCATCCTTTAGGTGATAAACAAAGATCACGGTATTGATGTTATGCTGCGATAGATCGTCTCCTCTCAGACTAAACCCAGAAAATGAACAGTCTTTCAATGAGCAAGCCAGTGAATCCAGCTTGTGAATAACTCATTGCACAGGTAGCTGCTGTAATGTTAGGTTAGCATGAACAACTGTACTAGATTAGATCAGAGAGAGCAGTTTGGAAATGTTAACTGGATTTTCTGAGGTGAGTCTGTCCATAACACTGCAGACCAGAGTGACATGAACACCTCGTGACAGACACCTGTAGCTATGGTAACTGTACAAAAAGACAGGGAAAGCTGAAAGACATAAAATGTCTAATGCAATCTAATACAACAGCCGTGGGCCATTATAATGCGTGAAGGGGGGCCATTACAACGCATGACAAAATATGCATTATATGTTTGTATGCAGAGTTGCACATCATATAATGTAGTATATAATTCTAATAGATTTTTGATGTGGTTCACTGTGAAATTAACAGCTAACTGGGGAGATAATTAGACCTCGGTAAAAATCTGCACTCAATTAAGTGCTTTCTTGTGTTGCTCAGTGCCTCTCCAGCACATCGCCCTCCCGGCCTGTTGAGTTAGTGTAAACGAATCAAGCCGGAGAAGTGGCTTGTATGACTGCAGGCAACCAGCCCGGCCCCCATTCCCTCCCTGCGCCAGTCATTCCAAGCCAGGGAAGACCCCCTCCATGCCCGGCAGATGGCCGCCCGTCTCTGTGCCAGCCGAGGCGCTGTGGCAGAGCTCATGGCGCTTTGTCACAGTCACGTTCGCCGGCTGCTCCCGTTGTGCCTTACCCCAAGGCACAGAATTTGTAGAGGCTTCGCCACTTCCTCTCCCTGATGTTTTAGGCGGCCTGACACTTCCTTTACCACCAACGCCAGTCCGCATCACACTGAGCAATGAGCACACTGGGTAATGAGCAGAATTTGTCAATCAGACATGCTGCAGCTCCCCCTGACAGTCTTTTTATCGCAGGAAGCAATATCACGCTACAGTCGTCATAGCACTATTATTATGTTCATTTGAAAGCATTTCCAGTGTGTCAGCGACAATACCTGCGGCGTTTGCTTCTCACCTCTTTCTACTATCTCTACCTTACTTGTTTGCTAGTTGTCATCAGTCTTGTGGGCCCACTGTGTTCACTGAGCTCTCAAATGGATATGACATGTTTTGACTGCAGATGAAATCTTTCTCTTCATACTGGCAGGCATGGACAGAGAAATTGACAGAGCTGAGCTCATCAGCAGCAACATGCCTATGCCCACATGACTCTTACCACTGAACGATTTGGAGCCACAGTAGAAGTTTCTTGCATATGAGCACTCCACATTTTTCGTGTCTTGTTCAAAATTACATAGTTTGTACACGGCTGTCTCTGGAAACTGAAATAGTCTGATCTAAAATAGCCTGTTCATGACTTTTATGCCATATTTTACTTATGTGGGTGTCACTTTACTCCACAGGACAAAATAGGGAGAGCTAGAAAGTTGCTTGTGTTGTAGAGCAGTATTGAAAGTCAATTTGCTGTACCTGTGACACGCAAATGAAGTGACAGTTATAGTGGGACAAGCCACACTTGCCTCATGTAGCTTACTACAACATCAGGTTAACACTTAGAACACTTTTACTCGTCATTTTATGGCCCAGGAATCTCTGTAGGCCTCACTTTGCACCCTTTATTTTATCTTTTATCGAATAATAATTGTTATTATGTTTGACCTGTCAAGTTTTGACATGAAATAACCTCTAATAATTAAATTAGTGCTGCAGCCACATTAAGTAAGTGAAGGAATTTCGAAGGTGTCATTCCGAGTCCTGCTGGATTTGTGAGGCGAAAGGTCTGGGGAATTAGTGGACATGGTTCCGGTGAGAGCTGAGGGGGATCGATACAGAATAACAAGAGACTCTGTGACATTATTGAGCCAAGGGATAGGAGGCCGTCACATATCTCCCCAGATCAATATGTATGCAGTCTACTGTCGTCTTTGCCTGAGAGACAAATGACGTAAGATGGAAAGGTTTAGAAGCTGAAAGGGGGAGGGAGAGACAAAAATACAAGATAGGAAAAGGCAACAGAAATAGAAGATGAAAAAAGAAAGGAAGACCAAGAATGAGAGGAATCATGGTTACCGCAAGCAGTCATGCATATGACTTCTCAGAATTGGGTAATTCAATAGGAGCATCCTAAAGGGAAAGGATGGGTTTTTGTGGTTGCCTACAAGCTTCAGCAAAAACACTTCCTCAGCTCCCAGCTAAAAGCAATTCATTCACATCATGTTGGGTTTAGAGGAATATGTTGGCTCCATTGGCAAAATCGATAATGATGATTTGAGCAAAACAAGTGCCTTTATATTCCTGCTTCATTAGCATTCAAGACGTCAAATGCCATGCGAATAATTAACCTGTTAATGCACCAACAGAAGTTGCAATATGGCGCTTTGTGAACTGAAAGCCTCAGCCTGTATAGAGACTTCCACACAATACATAGCCACTTACCTGTAGCACTCCACTGTGGCTTTTCAAGTGACATGATGTCAGTATATGCTCCATTTAAAGGCTTTGTTGTCCATAGTGTACTGCTGTTGAATGGGTGACAGCAGACTGCAGTGTAATTTTGCCCTTTCTTTTTACCAATGTTATACTCAAGTTCCTCCCATTGTGCCTTTATTTTCTTTGCATTTCTTCGCTCGATGTCCCTCTGTCCACTCTCTTATAATCGTTCTCTCTCCATCTCCCTGTTGCTTGCTTTCTCTCTTTCCATTCCTGCCCTCTCCCACAGTCCATTGATCCAGGCCAGCAGTTTACCTGGGAGAACTCCAACATGGAAGTCAACAAGCCAAAGAATCGCTATGCAAACGTCATCGCCTATGACCACTCCAGAGTGGTGCTCACCTCTGTTGATGGTAAGAGGTCATGCAACCACTTAATTTTTAGATAGCCATTGACAGAGGCTGCCATTGTTTGAGGCCTCCTTCACCATTACCATTGACATTTTGTGTTCTGGCAGCTGCTCATTTAGAAATCTCAGTTTTTGTATCCACACACAGCCCATGCACCCATTTTCCTTCGATCCAGAGGGTTGATAATATGATCATTGGAAAGTACCATGCATCACAAGTGATTGACAGGGGCAGGCTGTCTTTGCACAATGTGTGTCAAAGTGTTCAATATCAGCAAGAAAAATATCCATAAGTGTGTCATTCATTTTGATTAAAACGGTTCTGATCTTAATCTAATCTCTGTCTGAGCAATATTATTAGATCAAATAACCACACTGTATAATATATGAGTTATTGAGTTATTTTCTTACCGCTCCTTGTTGCAGCTGTGCCAGGCAGTGACTACATCAATGCCAACTATATCGACGGCTATAGGAAGCAGAATGCTTACATCGCCACACAGGGGCCTCTGCCGGAGACACTGAGCGACTTCTGGAGGATGGTGTGGGAGCAAAGATCCAGCACCATTGTCATGATGACTAGACTGGAGGAGAAGTCAAGGGTAAGGAGAGACACTGTGTGATTTACTATAAAACACTGTCAACTAAGGCAGTCATTGACCTGAGAAATAAACAATTTATGAATTTATAATGGTTACTTCATAATATATTAATGATAAACTAGTGAAAAAAGCAAATAGAAATATATTTTCCTGTTGTGAAATGTCATCAAAACACTTTTGCTTGCAGCAGATTATTGTAGAATAGAGGGTATGAATACATGGTACAAGACCCTTTACCACTGCCTATTTACTAAGCCAACCATCAGGGGGCTCCTATGACAGGGGGGAGCTGCAATACTACTGTCTTGTAAAACCGAAATCAGCAGTACTGTGACGTATCAGACAGTTGGTGTCGTTGTGAAATGTGGTAAGTTGAAATATGGCCAGAAATGGAGTTTTCTTGACATATATATATATATGTGTGTGTATATATTTATGTAGCTCGAAAACAGGGAAGTAACATTACAGCCAACAAAGCCTGGAGGCATATAGACCCCCACTCCTACTTTAAAGCAGGATTTGTCAGCCTGATCAAAGTCACAAGGACTTCAAAGGGTATTTTGGTTGTCTGTGGACAGTATCGCTTCATGTTGCTTCTTTTCTCCTTGAGTCTTCTACAGTTTCTTAAAACTTCTGCATGAAAACCTTATAAATGTTTATGAAACAAAATTGCACAATAGCTTTTTAACCCCCCCCCCCCAATATTTGTTTGCCGATTATGGTGGAGTTACCATGGCGACTTTGCTTATGATGACAACACGTGCATAGCCTCTACTGAAAGTGAGAGGGTTTTTCAGGTAAATTATGAACATGTACAGTGTACTGATATTTAGAGATTCATAATAATGCAAAATCTCTTTTATTCATTATTTACAAATTGCTCAGAGTGTTCAATACTTGATTGCTGCAAATTTAATTTTGCAACACATGCCAAGGCTTTATAGACGTAGAGTGTCTCATTTGTGTGTGCACTTACTGAATTTGGCTCTCGAAAGCCGCAGCACTATAATGAAAACTCTGAAGTTGGAGTTAAGAGGATTGTCACCCAACAACACCCGTGTGCTCCTAAAAATACATCCAAGCTAATAAAAGCAAAAAAGGAGCACATGGGAAACTTGAGATTCAGAATTGGGATGGGTTTATTTAATTACCATCACAAAATCATGCTCATGAATTCCTTGGAGGAAATAAATCAGTGTGGAGCCCTGCCAGTACGTGGTACATTATTAGTGTGTGCATGCGGTGCCCTAATGAAAGAGTCCCCAGACTACGAACTGGAAGTAATAGGGATTGTAAATGAAAGAGTTCATTTCCAAAATCATAGACATTGATTTTTTTTTGTGATTACCTGAAGCTCAGTTCATCTATAGTGAATGTAAAAAAAGCAACCCTTTTTTAAAGACTTAAATTGGTTACATCTTTCAAAACACTATCATCTGTTTTAATTCTGATCTATCGACGATATCAATCATTTAAGCTAATTATGAGCACGCTGAGTCTTTTTGGAGCAGAGCTCATTTATTTGTAACTTGGAGCATGCCTGCAGTGCGGTTATGTTTGATAAGATTACTTTTATTACCATTCAGTCTGTCTCGGAGAGGTTATATGTATCCTGTCAAATACCTTTATGTATATTTAGCATGTCTGAGTGGCAGTTTCAGATCTCTGTGACAGATGACCATGCTCACTTGCTTCGATCCGAGAGTCACAGGCGTGTATATATGTGTATATATATACACACACACGCACACACACACACAGGGACAAAATAATGTAAACCTCACAACATAAGAAACGTGAAATGAAACAGCCTCTCAGCCTGTCCCCACCTCCTACACACATTTGAAAAAAAAAAAATCAATTGGCTTGCCAGCACTGTGGAGAGAGACACAAAGAACCGAACCCGCCCTGCACCAGCTGGGGGTGGAAACATTTTTGCCCACTTACATCAGACTACCTCAAAATCTTTAGTATGTCATAATTATAGGGGGTGTAGGGAGCTTTTGGGCAGTGGTTTGATTTCCAAACCAGGAGAGGGTGACTAACTCCTGTCTTAATCCCCATAAACAATTTTTGGCTGCATTGTTGGCATTTATACTTTTTTCATACAGTGCAAATGTGTTAGCAGCTACAAGAAATGTTTATCAATATAATATGCGTAGTGTATTACTGTTAAGACACAAGTATATATACATCATAGTTACAACCTTCACTACACAGAGTAGTAAATGTTTAGTTACTGCAGTTTGCATTATGCATGTGATCTAAATGTCTGTCACAATTTTTAAATTGCTCTTTCCAATGTGATATGAAGCAACAAACAGTGAATTGGATTGATTAAATTGCCTGTGCAACGAAAATGACATTATTTAATAAGTGGAGCAGTCCTGTAAAATCCTATCAGACTGCAAATTGCATCAAACAAACAATGCTTGCGAGTTGAAAATGAATAGACATTTAATAAGATAATTACAAAACGTCACAGAAAGCTGACTCCTGATTAGACATTTTGTACTGCGACATTTTCAGGGATTTCTGTTATTTTGTCCAGTCCCTTCACATACATACACATCCGCTGTTTGTGTCTTTCTCTCTCACGCACACAGATATACACATATGGTGAGTGAGTCAACCTCCCACCACCCAACCAGACTGATGTCTTATGCCAAACAGAGCAGGAGCTTGACAAATATGATGAAATCCGGCAGCAGGCAAATTTCAGCTTCCTCTAGCGCTATCATTACCAGTTAGTAAAACCCTAAAAGGTCAGAACTTGAAATGAGACCAGAAGTATTACTCACTTATGTGTGTGTTTTTGTGTGTGTGTGTGTGTCTAGATAAGAGGTCTGTGTCCTCTGCAAAAGGCCAGGTGACGACATGTGAGAAGCAGGGTTCAAAGCAGAAGCAGATGATAGTGAAACCTGCGGTCTGTGTGTGTGTGTGTGTATGTGTGTGTGTGTGTGTGTGTGTGTGTCTGTGCTCATTTATGTGTGTGTGTTTGCGAGGGAGAATATGCCACCCAACCTCAGACAGCACAGAGATATTCATTACAGTGGTGACTGCTAATCCATATGTTTGTACTGCAAGCGGTTCCCTATCACTCAATTGAGTTTCTCCTGCAAGGTCTACCTCCACCTCTGAATGGGAGCTGTCACCAGGGGAGGTGAAATGTGAGGGGGTGAATTTTAGCACATTTTGTTTGTCGATTTGTACCAGCTCACTGAGACAGCCAAGGTGCTTCCAAATGTCAGCTCAGTACTGCAGTATCAATATGATAAGCTTACCCGCACCACATCTCTTCCTCTCATGTTATCCAAATCAATAGCAGCAAGTCCTAGTCCCAGCAATACTGGCGTTAGAACAGGAAAATCTGAGTACAGCAGAGTTTTAGTGCTTCTCTGAGATTTTTTTTTTTTTTTTTTTTTTTAGCTCATGCTCTTATTCAGAGTGCCTTTGATTGAAGACACATGGGGTTTGGAAGACAATTGCTAAGGACTTAACCTGCCTCACTGCCTTCACCAAGAATTTTCTGAACACAGAAGCTTCTAGAAAGCTTGGCTGGCTACGCCGAGTGTTTAGATAACGATGTGACTCACCACCTCAAACTTGCAGACTCTGTGAACAACTATTAAATTAGGTGTGAAAATCCATTGAAGCGTGATTGTGTAACTGTATGGCCTATTTTTGACTCTAAATTATTCAGAAGTAGTTTTGGACAAATTTTAACAATGTTTCCAGAACAGACACTTTACTATTGCTGTTTGAAAAGCAGAGCCAAACACAAATGACAGCCACTAGTTCATTTCATAAATCGGGTAAAGAAGGGTTTGTGTAGGTATCTGAGTCAAGAAGAGGAATATCAGCAGTTTCAAAGTCCTTTTTTGTTCCAGTGTAGTGCCAGGTAAGGCTTGCAAACCACAAGGAGTGAAGTGAAAACTGTGGCAGAGGCCAGTCTGTCATTTTAATAGATACACTGAGTGCAGCAAAGCCACTCAGTGCCAGTGCTTGGAGGATCTTCAGCCTCATCCACAGTTAAGTTTGTTCTCTGCACATATGGAGCCAGGTGGCTGAACCTGCTGTCCCTTAATGGCAGGCCAGAACAGGCTTTTAGACACATCTTCCTCCACTATGCAGCACCCAATCATCACAAATGCGCCAAAAGCATACATGACAAAGGGTTGCGAACCACCTGACAATTAGCTAATTGAAAATGATCACAGGCTGGTAAGAGACAAAGTGGGCTTTTTAATGCCCTTTTGAAGCCGTTTCAAATGGAGACACACATGGATGCACATGCATATGCCTGATACACTGCTGCTCATTTTTTTTTTTTTAGGAGATACAGGAGCTGACTCTGAGTCAGGTTTTAATTAGACAGTGGACAAAGCCTTTGATCTGACCTCTCTAATGTTCCCTCCTTGTTAATCAGTGTGATCCTACAAGCCTCTCACCTGCCTCATGGCGGATGTGAGAGGCAGATCCACTCCTGACGGTGAACCCCCTCTCTCTCTTTTGCTCTGCCAGGTGAAGTGTGACCAGTACTGGCCGTCGCGAGGAACAGAGACCTATGGGATGATCCAGGTCACCATGCTGGACACTGTGGAGTTGGCCACATACAGCGTCCGTACCTTCGCCCTCTACAAGGTACGGTACTGCCTTTTCATTTGCAGTTAACTATGAAGCGAAGCATGCTCATGAAGGACATGTTCCGAGCAGGTAATTGCAGTTCATCATTAATGGGGTCATATTTTAAAATGTAATTTCTTATTTTTCTGAAGACCGATAAAGGCTATTACCACTGGAATCGTTTTTTCACCGCTGTAATTGGTTTTTAACATCCTAGATTTGTCTCTTGTTCTCTAAAAAGCAATGAAAGATGTCATTTTTTCACTTTGATTCATATACTTTAGTTCTGCAGTGATATGACTGATGCTTTGTCCTTTTATTTCTCCTCTTATATTAGTTACTCATAATTTCCAGCATTATTGTAATTCCAAATTAAATGCAAGTCTCCAGCTTGAGGAGTTCATTGATTTCAATCAGGAATGGTGACCATGCCAAGAAACTGTTTCCAAGAAACTGCTCAAAGGTTCATTTCCAGAATTATACACATTATCTACACCTACACTTGCAGAATGATCACAGCCATGAAAGTAGAGCACATTGTGTGTGCTGCTATCAAAGTGATGAGCCAAATCAAGACCCTTGCTTAAAATAGCTGCATTTGTGACAATTAAATCACTTGTTCTTTTCAGATTTTAACCGTAGAATTTCGGTTCCCTTTCATCAAATAGTGTGACCTTTACCTGTTCTAATCATTTGTTCCCAGTATGACAGGTTTCTCTTTAAAAAGCAGCCAGTTACATTTCACGATGTCAGAGTATCCCACTAAGCTCAAGCTTATGCCTCTCCTCTTTACTGACTCTTCTATTGTAGAATGGCTCCAGTGAGAAGAGAGAGGTGAGACAATTCCAGTTCATGGCCTGGCCGGATCATGGGGTGCCAGAGTACCCCACCCCCATCCTGGCCTTCCTACGGCGGGTAAAGTCCTGCAATCCTCCAGATGCAGGGCCTATGGTGGTCCACTGCAGGTGGGTGCCTACGCAAACTGACTGACTGAATTTTTGTGCATTTAGAATGTTCTAAATGCATCCCGCCATATTTCAGATGACCGTTCACACATAGAACAACATACAATGTCACATTTTCACACAGTGTGTACATCGCATCGTATACACAGCAAAAGGGACCAGTTATAAGTTAACATTGTTATGTAAAAAGTCACACCTTATAATACAGAACTCATTTGTAGCTCATAAATAAACATAAATCCTAGTGGTCAACATATTAATTCAGTACAGTTGTGATTAAATAGCTTATAAGGCACAGTCCAGCACTGTGCTTTGGTGCTGGTTTTGTCTGTATAAATGTTTAGCAATGTGTTTGTACTGTCTGTGGATGCTGTTATATCGTGTAAACACATATAAGATAATTATCTGTTATATGTAGTGAAATATAAAATCATTGACCCCTCCTCTCCCTCTCTCTCTCTGTCTCCATCAGCGCGGGCGTGGGCAGGACTGGCTGCTTCATCGTCATCGATGCCATGCTGGAGCGCATGAAGCACGAGAAGTCTGTAGACATCTACGGCCATGTGACGTGCATGCGTGCCCAAAGGAACTACATGGTCCAGACCGAGGACCAGTACATCTTCATCCACGAGGCCCTGCTCGAGGCTGCCACCTGCGGCAACACTGAGGTGCTGGCCCGCAACCTGTACGCCCACATCCAGAAACTCACCCAGCCCCCGCCCGGCGAGACGGTTACTGCCATGGAGCTGGAGTTCAAGGTGACTGATAAACAGACTCCTCAGACAAGTATTACCTAAGGCTCTATTTGATTACTTATTCATGGTAAAAAATCAACTATTAAGTTTTATTAGTGTTGTCCTTGACTCCTACGGGATGTAATGAAGCATATAACTTAACGAAAAAAAAAAAAATCGTTTTAGAACAGTTTTCTCTTGGGGGGTGACACTGTACAGAAAGAGATATGAGTTTTTTGATAATTAACAGAAATGGGAAAAACAATGCTTCTCAGTCCAAACTGATCTGCAAGCACCAGGCTGCACTTCCTTTTTCGTTCTATGGCCTTGTCAAAGTGCAACAGACTGCAGAAGCTGACCTTCTGTCGCTGTTGTTCCAGATTTATACATAGAGCTTTAAGCATCCCTGCATGCCAGTGTCGGAAATAATTAATTCACAGAATAAGCCAATGCACAGAAATGTGTATTGGTGACACTGGTGCTGAGGCGTCACAGCAGCTAGCGCGGTAGCATCGGCACAAACAGAAACACATGTTTCAGGGACAAGCAGACCAGAACAAACACTCATAAACACAGAGACACAAACACATCAACACACGTACACGTGGAGAGTTACAAACTGACTGACACTCACCCATACACACAGCTGGTGTTCAAGGTGACTCGCAATCACACGCACACCTTCTGTCAATAGCCATCAACTGTGATGTTATTACACACTTTCCTCCCAGCGCGGCTCTGCCATTAGCCCTCTTATGACCATGATCCATTCTGTTTGAAGTGATAATAGCATCTACACTTCTGCCAACGACAGAGAATGAAAGAGTGAGAGAATGATTGCTTTGTATGTGGGGGCCACAGCCTCAATGCCCACACAGTCTGGCCACAACACACGCACACAAATTCTCCCGAAATACCATGACTGTCCATACTCACTGTGATGTCCATCTGTGCTCTGTCCACTGCCAGTACTGAGCTTCTCACGCCTACAGTCCTCCAAGGAAGCTCTGGGACTCAATGGGACACAAGTCCACTACACTTAGTTATACGAATAGATATCTAAAATACCTGCCAGCCTTCTCTAATTGACTCTGATCCCTCTTATTTTGTTGAATTTCTTATTTATCTTGACAGAAAAACCTTACGTCTGAACAAAGACTTGTTAGAGAAGCATTTCAGACTTCTTTGTTTACTTCAGGTCACAGGTCACTAATTTTTTTCTCTCCATTGCTCTCTCACTGTCTGGTTTCTTCCCACCTTGCAATAAACAGAGACTGGCCAACTCCAAAGCCCACACATCACGCTTCATCAGCGCCAACTTACCCTGCAACAAGTTCAAGAACCGCCTGGTCAACATCATGCCTTTTGAGTCCACTCGTGTCTGCCTGCAGCCTATCCGTGGTGTCGAGGGCTCTGACTACATCAACGGCAGCTGCATCGATGGCTACAGGTCAGCAAAGGACTTAAACTTCAAGATTCGAGCTGAACACAATGACTCTGATGTTGAAGTGCTGACTTCAGGCTTTGAGGGACAAGGGTGGCATTTTTATAAACCTGTCTAATCCAACTGGACACGATGGACCAAACTAAAAGCAAAAAGCCCCCGAGATAAGCAAAATGTGAAGATAGCTGCCTTTCAGGCCTGGCAGAGCATCACCAGGGAAATAACAAGTGTCTGCAGATGTTAATGAGTCATACACTTTAGACAGACATTGACTGAACAGGCCTTACAGCCAAATGTGAAATATAATGAATATGTTTAGGTTTATACTAACTTTGGAATCACTCTGTCTCAATACATAGAAAACTATAATAATACATGGTTCCTCTAAAGTGGATGTAAACATCCTTAAATTAAATCTGAGAGTCAGCGCTTTAACATCAGTCATTATTTTATTTCATAACTAACATCCTGGAGCACAGAGCCAACACAAACAGAAATCACATAACTGTCCTAACACCTTATTGACTGCTCTGAATGTGACAGGTCTGCAGTTTTCTGGCATCACCGATTGTTATAGGTGTGAAAAACACAGTAGGTATTCACAGTGGACTAGATAAAAATGTATGGGAGGGGACTGAAGAGGGGGCCGCAGTGGACAGTATCCAGTTGCAAGAATTACTCCCTGCTCTGTTGATGTGGCTTTCATCCGCTGAGCCACTGCCACTTTCGTATCGAAGCTACTGCATGTCCTTGTGAGCTCTGTGAGTCCAAATTGCTTCCTAGAGGGAGGAAGATGAAAAGGCAGCTCTCTGTTTTATATCTATATAAGTACAGGCAGAGACAGACAGAGCTGACTCTTCTGAGGTTGAAGTGTACAGCGAGGGGATGGATTTAGCAGGCGTGAAATGTCATTCAGTCCATACGGGGTTCTGCTTCGTACTGGGCTGTGACAGACACAACACCTCCACCTCCACCTCCTCAGCCCCCCCCCCCCCCCCCCCCCCCCCCGTCCCTCTTTCTCCAGTCCTTGTTGTTAATGAGAAGGTGCTCCACAGAGGCCAGCCCTCCATTGTTGCTGTGTAAATAGCATAATTGCAGCAAGAGAGATTGTAATGAAGTGTGTTTTCCCAAACTCCTCCCTCCCCTTTTTCTTCCTGTCTCCATGTTCTCTGCTTTTCCCTTTTTCCTTCCTTTTTCCTTCCTTTTCCCTCTCTGTATTTGCCTCCCTAATCTGTCTCCTTCCCACCTCTTTGCTCATTTTCTCTCCCCCACCCTCTTCTCTCTCTCTTTCACCATCTTAATTTCCCAGCCAAACATCATGGCAAAGACAGACATATCCGGGTGGGGACCTGTTGTGTGCACCGACGGCACTGTGTAATTAAGCCGCTTTTAAAGCCCAGGCATAAATAAAAACTAAACAGGGGCCTCCAGTGCCCTTCACCCCAGCGCCTTCAAGAAAAGCCAATAATATGCTAAGCTAATGAGAGGCGAACCATTGATTCCAGCTATGCTATCAGGGGTGCGAGCCCTGGATATGCTCTGATGCAGGCTGGAGTTTTAGCATTGTAATGAGGTTGAAATGAAACACTATGTCCTCAAGCACTGCAGTCATGTGGGATGATGCAGAGAGTGCTTTGTGCTGTTTGGCACTGCGCTCATTGGGACACTGTGTGCAGAGAAGTCAGTTTTGTGTGATACGGTTAGAATTGTTTTTGTTTTGGCTAGGGGCCGTTTTATGGGGAGGTTAGAGGGGTCCACCCTATCAATTTGAAATTTAGCATTCATCCCCTGCTTAGCTTTGCTTTCCCTCCCTTCCCTACCCTCCTCATCTGCTCTTAAATTCCCCTTTTCTACATACTACGTTCTCTCTTCCTTTTCCTTGCTTCTCTTTTCTTCCTGTTCCTCTCTTCTCCCCTCCTCTCCTCTCTCCTCTCCCATCCCCTTCTCTCCTCTCCCTTCCTCTCCTCCTCAGCAGTCAGTCCTACTTACCACTCCGATGACCAGCTGGAGAGAGCAATGCTCACTCTTTTCGTCTCCTCACATTTTCCTCTCTCCGTCTTCTCTCTGTACATCTCCACTCTTTGCTTTGCATTTCTCTTTCCCCCGTTTTCATCTTTTTAATTTGATTCCTCACTCTGTTGCCTTCCCCTCCTCGTATGCCATCTCCTCTCCTCTCCTCTCCTCTCCTCTCCACCAATCTGTTGTTTCTTTATTTGTGTGAGCGAGGCCCTGAGCATATTCTAATCTCCGGATTCCACATTAGTGCCTTGCCTGCAGCACCTTCATTAGTTGTTCAGCCATGGCTCACTGTGTCACTGCGTGCGTGTGTGTAGTAGCGTGTCTGAATATACATGCGAACCTACTGCACGCGTAAATGCGTACACCTGGATCCAAGCTTACATGTGCTACAAACATGTGAGTGTGTACATGCACGATCATGCCTGTGTTTGTGCGTTGGATTACTCAGCTCCCTCTCTGTTGATCAGTACGCTGCTGCCACCTGCTGTTTGACAAAATAACTGCTCAGCTGGACCAAAGTCACGTAGGACACAAGCAGTGGATGAGCTCATCTCTAGTTTTGTGAGCTCTCTCTCGTTCTGTGTTGTGTTACAGAGGGGAAGGAGGAAGAAGGAGAAAGAAGCAGAGGATCTGAACAGGCTTAAATAGCTCAGTGATGGCGATAGCTGCCAAGGATTATTTGCTATGTTCATTAAATTGTGTAGGAAATTGTCGTCAGCATTATTGCAGAGACGTTTTGACAGACAGTACAAGGACAACAGAACCTTACATTATCTTCAGTTTGCAGCTGAGTGCCTTTCAACAACATGCCTTTATGGATTTTGAATCAGTTTCCCACAAGTCATGCTGCTGTAGGTGCCTCGTATTTAAGTGTCCACCAGATGGTTTGTGTTGCTTTCATAGACCAAAGTGGAATAACACAGAAAGCTCTCCAGCCATTGAAATTTATTTGAATAGATTTGCGTCTGAATGACTGATCGGTTTTGTTGCACGTTTCACATCCAGTGTTATTAAATCTTGGTTTGTGGGCTGGATTACCAGCCTTTGCCAACCAGTCTACGACAACAGCACTCTTTTATCACTGAATTGTTTTGTGAAATACTTTATAATACCAGTGTAAAAGCACCATAAACTTTATATTTATGTTGTGTAATGTTTAATCTCCTGCTTTCTCTGTGTGAATTTACGTCCTCAGACAGCAGAAGGCCTACTTGGCCACACAGGGCCCACTGGCCGAGACCACCGAGGACTTCTGGAGGATGCTGTGGGAGCACAATTCCACCATCGTCGTCATGCTCACCAAGCTACGAGAGATGGGACGGGTAATACATGGATATATGCTGTGCTTTATATGAATGCTTGCAGCACCTGTGAGGTCACTGGACCATTTCAGTGGATGATAACTGTCTTTATATGCTGAGCTGAGGTGTTTCAGCTAACTTACTGCATCACACTGGTCAAATATTAATTCATTCCAACCCAGAGCAGTAACTTCAGTTGAAAGGTAACTTCCTTATCACCATGGGAGGAATGTATTTGGGTTGAAACATGCTACTGTGTCAGACTGGTTGCAGTAAGAGCGTACTGATAATTCCAACTTTATTTAAAATGGGATCTGTTTTGGTAACAATGGAGCCAAACTGTGTTTTTTTTATGGTTTTTATACTCAGACCTTTCATGCTGTAGATAGTCTACTTATGATAGTTTGTCAAAGTTCAATTTTGGGACAATGACCTTGGAGAAAGTTTAGGCAGGGAGGTGTTATTGTGCACCATAACTAAATAAAGAAGGGAGTGAATCTTAAATACAGTAGTTTAACAGTTTGTGAAATACACTTTTGCACTTCTTGCTGAGAGGCAGATGAAAAAGTTAATACCACTCTCACATCCGTCTGTTAAATATTAAGCTGCAGTCAGTTAGCTTAGCTTAGCACAAATACTGGAGACAGGGAGAAGCAGCTAGCCTGGCTCTGTCAGGAGTGATTCCCTGGATCCTCTTCCAGTTTTGCCCGTGATTTCAGCTGGTGGGCTCTGCTGGATGTCATACACCTGTCTCTGGCTCTCCTGATGATACCTGTCTGCCTCTACACCGTCAGCTGTCCAAAAAAGGCAAAGATACAAAAAACAAAACAAAAAAAAAAAAAACAAAGGTGCTTGTTAACAGATGTTTTTACCTGTGGGCAAAGCCAGGATAGCTGTTTCCCTCTGTTTCATGGTTGTACCCTGCTGACTCCAGCTTCATATTTAAAGGACAGAGACATGAGAGTGGTATCAGCCATCTCATCTAACGCTCAGCAAGAAAGCAAATAAATCCATCTTCCAAAACTTCAAACTACTCCTTTAAGGACAAAAAGATCAGTGCGCTCATCTTGGTACCGGTTTGATTAAATCCATAATATCTTAGACTGAGCCGTTATTTGTGATTATGCAGGTGATTCTGACAGCACTCAACTGCATTTTACAGCTTTTATCACCCTCTCATCCTTAATCAGAGTCTAAGGGAAAAAAAAACGCTCATGTACATCATCGCTGTAGCTAAGAACACAAACAAATTATGTAAATATTTTGCCACAGAAGATGAATCAGATAGTATTTCAAAACCATAGATTAGACCATCTGGATTTTCATTTGTAAGCAGAGACCTTCTCAAGACTCCAAATGACTAATAACGTACAGTAACCTGTACTAATAATATCCTGCATTAGTATGCCAGGCTTTTATTATGTTGAAGTAATTTTTTTCCCTCTGAATATGTTTGGGAAAGTATTGTTCAAATGTAAGTGCTTAAATTTTTTTTTTTTTTTTTGCGTCTCTTTTCTTTTGTAGGAGAAGTGTCATCAGTACTGGCCAGCAGAGCGTTCAGCCAGGTACCAGTACTTTGTGGTGGATCCGATGGCTGAATACAACATGCCCCAGTACATCCTCAGAGAGTTTAAAGTCACAGATGCCAGGGTAGGTTGGATTCACTGTGTGTGAATATCTGTGGGTTTGCCCTTGTGTGCGTGTGTGTGTGTGTCTTGGTGGGAGGGGATGAGGATTGATTGGCATTTTACACAAATACAACCATCCTACCCAGATCCATCTTAATTTTAGGTTTTCATACAAATGCTGACAGTCAACGCTAAGTGTTAAGAATTATACCGACTGTGATTTCAAGGTAGAGATGATCAGAATGCATCCCGTGTTATTTCTCCTGACAGGTTGACATCAAGTGAATGCGCCATCAAACATGTTTACCCAGATTTAGTAACAGTATGCTTGCTCTATGGATTGTATGTGTGTGATTGCGTGGACGTGTGTATGTGCATGTGTGTTTCAAGATCACTGTGAAAAAAACATGAAAAGCATAGCCTCCAATCCCCGAGGGCCGGCACTGGAACTCCCTGTGATGCAGTAGTTTCAATGAGCTATAAATACACTTTACTGTCATCAGAAGGCCCACAGTACAGCAACACACTAATCCCACATATATTTCTTCTTTCACATATATATATATAGTCTATATGTGCACTGAGAGAGACAGAGATTTGGAAATAAAGTCCTGATATGTACAAAAAAGAAAAGAAAAGCCATTTAGGTCACACATGCTGAGACCACAGTGCTGTCAAATGTGCTGCAGTTCAGTGTTTGTCAGTCCTGGATCTTGGACGCCACATCCCTGCTGGTTTTCTCTACTTCCATGTTGTCAGCTTTATTCATATCACATCCCAGGTGTAAATTAGATGATTAGATGGCTGCCGTGAAAAGCAGCAGGGTTACGATACTCATGGACCTCAACCTGAGAGACTCCGCTGTGGTGTTTTGTTGTTTTTGTTGAGTGCACATAAGAGCGAAGGCCATAGAGGGATGTGCGAGGCACATCCTGCAACGCACTGCAGAGTGTATTTTGATCATAGAGATAAATTAAAATATTAGAGTAAGCTCAGCTGAATTAAACACACAGCATGCATCATACTAGTCTTTGTATTTTTCTCTTTAATGTACTTAAACTCCTCATTTGCTACTCCTCAGGATGGACAGTCCAGAACAATCCGCCAGTTCCAGTTCACTGACTGGCCTGAGCAAGGAGTGCCAAAAACTGGAGAAGGCTTCATTGATTTCATTGGACAAGTGCACAAAACCAAGGAACAGTTTGGACAGGATGGACCAATCACTGTACACTGCAGGTAAGGAGGAGAGACGGCACAGATTAATCATAAATTTAAAACAAACAACATACTAATATGCAAATGTTGTTTGACCCCAGAATGTAGAAAAATAAAATGTATGTATACGGTGCATTATAAGCAAAAAAGTAACAAAATAGATATTATAATGAATGTCACATGCTTATAGTCCAGGTAGACTCTCCTCCCAGTACTTTTTAAAAATAAAACTACATTCCTAGTCGGCCTTTATCAAAGCAACCTGAAGATAGTTTCACATGTAAAGTGCAGTGTGCTTTATTTTACTCATTTTTAACATTAAAGTCACAAAGAGTGACTAGCCTTAGACAACAAATGTGATAAATATCCCTGTGTGCTCCTCAGTGCCGGGGTGGGCAGGACCGGAGTCTTCATCACCCTCAGCATCGTGCTGGAGAGGATGAGGTACGAGGGCGTGGTCGACCTCTTCCAGACAGTGAAGACACTTCGCACCCAGCGGCCTGCCATGGTGCAGACGGAGGTAAGGACGACACACTGACAAGTAATATTTGAGACACAGTATGAAAATGCTGAGGAAAGGAGGATCTGTAATATTCCAGGCCATGCCTATAGACTTGCTCACCGTCGTCTTCTTCTCTTCAGGACCAGTACCAGTTGTGCTACAGGGCAGCATTGGAGTACTTGGGGAGCTTTGACCACTATGCAACGTAACCACTCCCTCCGAGCCGCCTCCCTGGTCAAACCTCTCAGGAGTGTGCCAAGTGTCCCATCTCAGCCACCATCCACTCACTTGACCCCCTAAAATCCAACCCCCTCGCAGCTACCAGAGGGGAGGAGAATGGGATGTGCTTGCAGACCCAGTGACGGGTTCAACCAATCACAGAGATCCACGCCGACTTAACCAACCACGTGAAATTTTGCTTTAAAAATAATAACGGAAACATTACAGTGACTATGACAAATAGAACAACTCTTGTACAGATGCGACAGGGCAGACTGGCATCTCGCCTCTCTGCTCTGTCGATGCCAAACCTCCCTGATTGTCAAAGGCTACTGGTAGCACTAAGAGAGCATTCTCTTTGTTTTTTGTTAGTTTAATTGTCAATATTATGATTCATTATGTCAAATGTTATTGTTAGTATACTTTTTTTGATGTTTTTAATTATCATTTTAACATCAGACATTTCTTCTGTCTTAAACTGCCCAGCCTTGGGCATGCATTATTTTCATAATCGGTACTTTTTTTTTATTTTTATCTTAGGGTACTTTAGCACAAGGGACATGTATTTTTAACACGTTCCTAGGTACTAATACGGGAGGACCACTGTTCTCTGAGCTGCTGTCAGATTTCTTTTATCACATGACATTATTGTTTTATTCATATTATGTGTCATATTATTTGTTTTTGGTCTTATTCAGTTCAATACATCAAAAAATTGCCTTTTCACATGCTGTTTCTGATAAAAAAAAAAAATCAGCTTTGAGAAAATTGATTTCAGAACACACTCTTGATAAAGTTGTCCTTCAGTAAACATGGTAGCTAGCTAAAAAAACAACAACAAGTGAATTAGCGATATAAGAGACTAAATAAGAGGTGTACAGAAATGGAAAGCACATGATTTCTATGGGTTTTTGTTTGTTTGTTTGTTTGTTTTTCATCAGAAGCCTATGGCATTGAGGCCTTCATACTCCACAGCGGAGAACTTACCTGAGGAAAACAGACTTTTATACCCAAAGGGTAGTTGACAGAAAATAACAGCTCCCTGATCTCTGAATATAAATGCTCTTCAAGTCCCTCCCATCTCCTCGCTGCCCATTAGCCTGGTCGGTTTGCTGGAGCTGAACCACACACACACACGCACGCTGAAAAGGAGCGGAAGTGGTTCATATGGGCTGAGGAGTAGAGCCATCAGCGCTGGCACCTGTACAGAATCAACCATTCCTACCAGAGGGAAAGAGACTCAGCCCTTTGGACTGAAACCTGATATTATTTTATACAGAAATAGAACTATAAATATATATATATAATTATGATTGATTATATATATGTACAATTACACATAGATATATACACAGCTTCAAAAGTATATTGTTAAAATGATTAATTCTGCTGATCTACCAACCCTAGAGACACTGCAGAGAGCCTGCTGTCCTAGAGTGTGTATAAATGGAAACACCGTTGTATCTACTGTAATACCATAGTAACTTTGACAGCTGGTTGTCCATCTGAATGAGCAAAAACAGCACAAACCCCCCCACCCCACCCATCAAAATGGACGACTCCTCACTCAGCACAGGCCATCGCACTACTCAAGCACACATCTTCTCCCACACGAGCCGCAGGAAGGAGCGTCTGAACCGAGAGGCCTAAACGTTATGGTGGTGGTGGTGGTGGTGGTGTTGGAGGCGGTGGTGGGAGGGAGAGGGGGGACTTGAAAACGCTGGCGACAAAACAAAAATGTTCATTTTTACCTTGTGAATGCTTAGTGCTGTAGGGGTTCGATCTGTTGTACACACAGTCTGTTTTCTATTTGTTGATAAAGAACTGGAATTTAAAAAGAAACTGTTGATGAAAAAGAAAAAACATTGATGTTAATAAAGTTAAATAATTGGGTTTTTGTACAAATCCTGGCTTGTGAAGTTTTGCTTTTGATTCTGTTAAATCTCTTGTAGTGCAGGTTTGTTCTTACGTCTTTCGCCCTTGCAGACATCGGCAAACTGTGTCTCGCTTTGTCTCCCGTTGCAGGGAATGTTGTCCATTACTCCGTCCAAAATGTTTCCCCATGAATTAACACTATGATAAGTTTAGTTCATTATCATGTCGCCTTTGTTTCAAGTCATTTCTCTCAAACTTCTTGTTCCATTGACACAGCTCAATGTTAATGTTCAGATACTTGGAAATGTGTGTGGTTGTGTGTGTGTATGTGTGTGTTTGCAGGAGTGCAGCGAGGAATTCGGAAAGATATCCACCCCCTCCTATTTTTGGAAAGGTCCCCCAAAACCAGTTTTTGTAATCCACTGCTGGTCACACTTGACTTTAATTCCCCCAATGTAACATGTACAAGCATATATAAACATTTAACAAGTGGTTTCTCACATACTAATGTAAGTTTTAGAACAGCTTTATTTTCCAGTTATTACTGAAATATACAAAATAATCTTAACTCAAAGTCTTCTTACTGTTTTTTTTTTTCCAAGGCTTTCAACCATCTCATCACACAGTCTTCAACAGCAGATGGATTTTGCTCAGTTGCCAGGGCGATGGCTTGGCTTTCATCTCTATTTACTCCATTAAGGTCATTTCACGTATGAGGGTTTTTGTGTTCGTGGCAAAGAACCGGATGACTGTGGTTGGTATGTTTGCTTTCTTTGTCGTGGAGATACCACTGTTTTTCAAATCTGATCAAACTACACCCACACAGTCCTGATGGACCAGATTAGCCGAGGCTGCGTCCAAAATAACTACCTCGAGTAACTGAGGGAAAAAGCAGTGTCCAAAATAATGATGATTCATAATTGTCTTAAATTTGTAATTTATTTTTGCTCACTATAGATTAAACTTCTCAGTGTATATTGTATAGGGAATAAGTCAACAAGGATTTCATTACAATTTCATACGCACAACCTAATGGCAGCTGTCTTGTTGTTTGTTTATGTTGCCATGGGGACGCTGCTGTTGATCAAATGAAGCACATTTGTTGAGTTTTTGAGTTTTAAACTTTGACTACAGAAAAACTAAAGATTCTTTTAGTCAACTTTAACTTTGTTGCTTATTTAGTCACAAATGATCAGTCTCATAGAATCAGGTTGTCATGTGATTTAAATGTTCAACTGTTTTGGCATCACCCCTCTAATGGCTGTTTGCTGTTTCTACAAAGGTGCGTGTTGTCAAAGTGAAGCTTCACCAGTCACAGGAGTAACTTGATCAGTCTACTTGTCACCAGTAGCCCACACAGCCTGTTAAATCACTGTAAAGGTTTAGGTTTTGTATATTTATCCTTTGTGTGCTGATTGAAACATTTGGAAAGGGCACTGATTAAAACGTAAGAACAAACAGGGTACACATTTACATGTAAATGATGGCTTTGTTGTTGCTTTGAACATGTTGGAATGTCATGCAGAAGCAGTATTTTTTTTTTTTAATATTTTATTTAAATGCAAATTTCTGTTGCTGTTTTATACTTTAGTGCTGCTATAAACTGTGTATTTGGGAGTCCAGCAACATCATAATTTTCTTTTAATTTGATTGTGCACTTAACTCTGAACTGCACTGCAGAAATTCACACCCATAATGATGTTGTTGTTCTTTCTAGTTATGATAATAATAGTGAAACACTGGAGTTATTTCTGTTGGGCAGAGTGGGCCTTCATTTTAGCAGTGATAATATTCTGTTTATGAAAGCTAATTGTTTGTTTGCATGACAGGTTTTCTCTTTTTTAACATGTACAGAAGAGTAACTTTGTTTGGAGTGCAAGTTATTATTAGTGGTAGAGGGAGCATTGTGCAATGTAGAATTTTGGTTGTAGCATCTTACAATTTTGTTTTGGATCCCAGAGAACTGACTGACATCATTGTGTTTGTATGAACTGTGTCCAGGTGCAGTTTGTCTTCAGCTCTTATCTAGTCTACTATGAAAAAGCCCAAACAACACTGCAGCTTAGTGACCTGTTATCACTAACCTCAGGAGATACCATGAGTAATCCAACTGGGTAAGGAAATTAGAAAACACATGGTTGACTAATCTACATTGCAGTGTATCATGACACTGAGTCATATGTTCTCTTGTAGAGATGATTCTTGCCAAGATGAAGAAGAGCGTGAAGGTGAGTTGCTCTGCTTCAGGATTAAAGCCCCTTTGGAGGATTTGTTCTCTGACAGTCACCTGGCAGAGGACGGCTTCCTGCTGAAACATGTGCAGAAGAACAAGGAGGGCTACGTGAGTCTCAAGCTCCTCACTTGTTTGAAAAAGGTAAAAGAAAAAACATTTCTTTGCTCTTAGCAAAATTTTGAGGCCTTTCACTGGTGTTTACATTCCAACCATTTGAATAAAAACAATACAGTAAAATGCAAACAAAGCTGAGGTCGCCACTGTTTGTCACAGATAAAGGCCCTGACCACAAACTGGCACATGACTCTAGCAGCTGCAGAGTCCTCAGACCTGCTGGAAGTGAATGCTGAGGGCACCAAAGTGAGGCGGATAAAGCCGCTTCCCAAATGGCTGCTGTGTTCCCCCACCAGCAGGCTCCTCCTCGCCTGGAACTTTTCTGAGGAGCAAAGCGGAGAAGACGGCGCAGCCCAAGACCAGAACCACCTTTCACTTTCAGAGAGGATCCTCCACAAGTTTAGCACTCATAGAGGTGTTACTTCAGTCTACATCCTGCATCCTGGCAAAGAGCTTCCTAAGGAGCTGCAGTGCTACGCCAAACGTCACAAAGAGCTTGGCCAACATTTGTGTGCAGTCGTAAAGTTTGTTAATTTCGAAACAATTCGTAAGGCCTACAATGTCCTGAAAGCAGAAGAGGAGAAGTCTAATGGGAGGGGCATGCGTGTGGTCCCTTTGGGATTCCACTCAATGCATCATATCACCAAGGACAAATCACCAGAAGAAAAAAGTGAGCACGACTCTGAGGACACACTGTCCCAGGAAAATCCACTTGAAAACTCAGGGGACTCAGTCCAGGAGGAGCAACACTCTTCTCCAGTTAAGTTTTCGGACAAGACTCCAGACACAAATCATCCCCAAAGCACTTTGAACAAGTCCGTTGGAAGAACGTTTGAGCTGATTTCTGCCAGCTGTAACAGCCGGTCCCTCTCTGGTTTGAATGAGAGGGTCAGTACAATGAGCTGGTGCTCTGGAGACTGTGATAAAGAGAGTGTTCAGAGTCCCTGGGTGATGAGGCGCAGATTTGCAGCCAGCGCATTAAAGCCCACGGCACCTGGACACCCAAACGCACCCAACTTGATGCAAAGAATTCTGCGTCAGCCTTTTGGCCCTGACGGCACCAAGGGTTTCCAGGGCAGATCAAAGAAAGAAGAGATCAAACTCTCACCTGGATGGAGAAGAACCACCTGTGCTGAGTTACCGTGGCAGATTTGTGGAGCAACAACATATTATACACAAAATTAAAAGCTGATGAAGATATCTCTTGCATTAAACAACAACAGCTATTCAAGTTTTGGAATCTGTTGGTGAGAAGCTGTTTATTCTGAGTGAGGTGTAGTTGTAAAGCACTGACAGTAGGGGGCAGCATTTAGCTTTGTTCACAAATGTGTTATTCGAAGCACTTAGTTTTACTTGTTGTCCTGTAGTTGTGTAGGAAATACATGCACTGCATTGCCTGTAAATAGACTACAATACATATTAGATGAAGGTACAAATTGTAACACAAACTGAGGTGTTAAAGTGCTGAAGTAAAAGTCTCTCTGAATCTGCACATGCGTCTCTTGAAACATGAGTGGCCTCTGCACCTCTGGGGCCTCAGCTCGTCTGGTCACAACGGCAAATTGCAGTGTATATTTGTTCTTCAGCCAGGATGGATTTACCTTGTTACCACTCTCTCCAAGAATGAGGTGTTGTCTTTCAACATGTAACGCTCAGAAAAAAAAAGCCCTCATTGTCCCACTGCATCTTTTTCACAAATGCCTGTTTAGATTTTGGTTCTCTAAAAAGTAGTTTTCCACTCGCTAAGATGACATTTGGCTGAAGGCTACTTGTCCAATCATCAAACCACATCTTGTGCAAGAAGAGCGTAGTAGCAACATTTGTGCCTTATTTCCAGCCTTTCTAATGACACCTCGCCTGGAATGGTGTGTTTATAGTGTTACTGATTGAGGGCTTCCTTAAAATCTTGCCCAAACCTAAACAAAATGTGTTTCTTCACTCTTCCACGCCCAGTGGAAAAGATTCAATCCGATGTGTATGGGATTCTATCATATTCAAATTGGAAACATGCTTTGTTGTTTTTTTTTCTCTTGTATATGCTGAATGTCAGGCTGTCTCCCTGACTAATGTAATCTTAGCTGTTGAGTGAGACTTTGCACTGTATACAGATCAAATGTTTCACTCTGTTGTCTCGTACTTGATTTAGCAATTAACAGCTGTTGGGATTGCATTAGCAGAGGTTGGTCTATGAAAACTTTACACATCTGTGAACAATATGTATGGTCGAGTAGAAACGTTCCTGCCCGATGTCAGGAAATGTTTCTGTGCTGATAGTTCCTTTTCAAGGCTAGGAAAGCACGATATGCCCTGCTAACTGGAAGTCATTATGTATTTACATAGCTTTCTCTGGCCAGTAATTGAGGTGTATGTCAAACAAGTTAGTTGTAATTATTCCTGTGTTTTCTTAGTTTTTTGGTGAGGTGATCTGTGTGATGGTGCACCTGTTGACCGTCACCAAAACATCCTCAGCTTGAAGAAGAATACAAATCTCTTTTTGGTTTGTTGCACAGTTTTTCTTCAGGTTAGCACTGTGAGTTTGTGTTGGCTTTACTTCAGACTTTACATGAAATGTACACTTCAGGTCACTGAGATAACAACCTTAGGATATCCATCAATACACATTTCTGGTATGAGACAAAGCTTGGGTAAAGATTCCTTTGCTTTTTCCATTTTTCTCTCGGTCAACACTGAAGGAATTTTAAGTCCTTGAGGTTAGCATTTAGCCACATCTCCACCTCACTACTGAAACTCGCGCAGTGTGATTTGTGTATAATTTGGCCAGAGGATATCAGAATGACTCACGGTGCTAGAATGAGATATTTGTTAGCAAATAATTTGTTTCCTGTTGTGTTGCTGACTTCATTACTTTAGCACAGAGGTTGCTGCTTTATTTCAACATGTTTGGCTCCAGACCCAGTTCTGAGCCATCGGTTCTGTTTGGATCAGCAGTGTACCTGTATGTTTATTTGTCTGATTCGTGCTCTCAAACAGCACCTGTAAAGCTTTGTGTATCTCCTTCATCTCTCCTCCCTCATGCATCGCTTCACTTGCCTCCAAACTGGTTGGCCTTTGTTTATATATGACTGACCCCACACACCTGACGCATTTCCTCCATAGATGGGATATTTATTTAGATTGCAGTCTGGAGTGCCTGATACCTTCCAAAAGCACAACCATCTGCTCCTCATTTGGCGCTCGAGGCTCAAGGGCTAAAATACCGGTTTGTATTGGAAGAGACGTGAACGTGAGATCCTCAACAACAACACCCCTGGTTTTATCTCCAGCCAACTGTAGATTGAATCATCGTGAAATACCTCTGCTGTGATAATTCTATTTAACTGGGGTTAATGTTGTCTTAGCACCATTTAAACCAATTGTGAACTTTCTTAATTCCCCCTAAAAGATTGAAAAACACTTGCTTCAGCAGACCGATCTGCCCAATTGAGGCTATTACCAATCTCCCGTTTAAGATGGCAGACTCTCTTGCGGCAGAAGGTAAATGTAAGCCCTTGCTCAGGCCAAAGCATCCTTTAGTGCTCCTGGAGCTAGAGCCAGGGAGATTATCATGTCAGGAGTAATCCGACTCGGCCCACAAGCACAACTATGGAGGAGGAGGAGCAACAGTTGAGGGGGGGGGGGGTCAGACGGAGGCATCAGAAAAGCTCTCTGCTCCACTTACGGTAACCACGCTCTCCCTCCTCACCCTAACCCATCTTCTCAACCCACAGAGTTCCCCTCTCTCTGGAGTTGAAGAGAAGACCTACCGCTGGAAGAAGGGTAAGGAGATGTGCATTATCTTTCCAACACCATTCATGCCGTTGTGTGAAGATAAAATGTTCTGCGTGTGAGTGAGTTTCATAACAGATGGATTAAAAGTTAAGGCATCTGTAAGATCTGTTCTTTACATGAAACTGTACCTCAGTTTTGCTCTGCTCCTCTGTTTCAGGATCAAGTCTGAGCAAAAAGGGGAACAAAAAAAATGAGTGATGAAGAATGATGACAGGAGTTTTATGAAGTGAACCAGATGCCAAGTCAGGAGCTTCTCTAAAGACCCATCACTCCTCTTTTTGAATGGAACATCCTGCCATAAAGCCATGAAGCCATGAAGTCCATGCTTACATTCGGAGGAATGTTGATATTTATCTTTGCAACCTAAAAGAGTTCCAAGGAAGTGCAAATATGATAAAAGAATAATACAGCCTGGACCTGATTCAAGTCAGGACACCTCCCCTACTTGCAGGCACAGGGAGTTGTGGTGCTTTTCATGGAAACAAGCAGGAATCCTGCCCAAGCGCCTTGCCTGTGATGATGATGATGGACTTACCTAGCCAGCACTTGACTGTGGAGGTCAGTTGAAGACGACGCCACGCAGCTAAGTCTGGATTAGCCGGCCGAACGGTAAGGACACCACATCTTCTTTTGTTAGTTTAAGCCAGCAGCTTATGGGGACGGCGTTAGGTGCCGCTGACAGGGATGCCTCTCCAAGTGCTTGAGTGGCAGAAAACACACGTTGGATTATCTGTATCAACAAGCGGCCCCTGCAGGAACCACATGTCAATAGCGCACAGCAGCCTGTCACGAAATGTTTGCAAAGTAGTTACCACTGATTACAAGAGGCATGCTACTATGTTGGAAAACAATAAGAAAAATAAATGATTATTTTAATTTTCTTGCAGAATATGAACAACCTTTCAATACACAGACAAGTTTATTCTGTGAGGGAGGAATATTTTCCTTTCCTGTCACTAATCCAAAATGGTGGTTTGCCTCATTAACATGCATAATTGCTCTCCAAATACTTTATGGCTTTCTCAAAGCACTACTTAGAGATCTAACGAAATAGTGATTTCAGCTAATTATTTTTCAGCGTATTTATCATTTCAGAGATTCAGTTTTTGTGCAGAGCTGCACCTTTAATAAATTAGGTAATTAAGAAGATTGGGATCAAATTGCTAAACTTGTTATCTAAAAATATAATGGAGGCACTCTGAGAGAAACTTGATGATACTCACTGTGGGCATTTTACTGAAGTGATGATCCCCTTCTCACTAAGCCCATATCATACGTAGAGATTATACTGTATCTAGCAGAGCCCCGAGAGGCCAGATAGAGGTTAAGCCTAAAGTCAATTGAGCCGTTCAACTTTCATAACATGCAAAAGCTGGTCATAACTGGAGGAAACTGAAGGGGAAGTCGAATTGATGTAACACTCCTCATTGTCTCATTAGGATTTTTTTTTTTTGCCAGATTATTGATAAAATATTCATTGTGCATACAAAAAATGAAAATTTCTTTTGACATGAAGAAAGTATAGGCTTTTAAAGATGTAAAATGCAGTCATATTTCAGGTGTTTGTACTTGCTTGTGCTTGCTCGCGTGGGTCATATTTGAAAGTGGTATTCAGTGTGTGCCAGATGGCCGTCAACCTTTTGTAACAGCAACATCAACATGTTTAACATGGGTTTAGAGGCAATGCTGTGTGTTAAAAGAGGATCTGGCATAGACAGATTAGCAGCCAGAATAGCAGCTCACAGACTCTTCTTTAGAAAGCAGCAGAGACAACATCAATCTTACTCCCAGCTTGCACAAAAATGATGAGATGAGGTGACATTTCCTTGCCAAGTCTCACATAACCTCTCTTTGTCTGTTCGAAAAACTATTTAAATGCATGTCACAACTATACCTTAACTGAACTCTTCCCATAATAGCAAAGGGCAGGCAAATTGGGACAGGTGTCAAATGTGCACCTCATTAACGCCACCTTAACAGCAACCGGTTTGAGCTGTCAGGTTTCGTGCTAGGCTGTTGGGTCACTGGATTAATCTGTATAAATCCGTGGGACACGATAGTAGGCCCTCCAAAATAAATTGAAACTTTTTAAGCCACTTACTTACGTGCATTAAAAGGATGCAGGAATCATGTTTAGAATTTGTAGAATGCGTGTAAAAATGATCACTATTTTTTTCTGGCATTGCCCACACATGTTTTTCCCGTTTTTTTCTACTCAATAATGAACAGCAGCTTTCTCACTAACAAGGAACAGGCTTGTTTTAATTATCCTATGGTTACTGAGTGACAGAGCCAGAGCCAACCAAAGTGGCTGCAAGGCAAAATTACAGCACAGTCTAACCTAAGCCTTTTTCAGTTGCATTAGAACCAGGGCTGGATTTAGAACTGCCAATCCTGGCTCAGAACATCCACTTTATTTTACAGCCTTTTGGCCCACCCTGGTGCCAACACAACAGATCTAACTCAAAGAGCTCGTCACTTTTCTTCTGAATCAGGACAGGTTTTAGACGGAGAAAAAGAAGTGCCTGCTGGTGCTCTCTCAGTGGACCCTGCATGGTGGCCTAACCCCTGAGTTAGAGGTGTCTGATGGATTAACACAGACACACACACACACATACGGCAAGGCCTGGGCTCTGCCACCAACACTGCAGCCAGGTGTTAACCCACGTGACTGCAGATAAAGCCGGCAGGCATTAGTGCTAATCCCGCCCTGATCTTTGGAATATGTCCCTATTACCTCCCCAAGCACTCTCTAGCTGTCCCCAGGCCTCCTGATGCTCACTTAAGAGGGAAAAGACAAGACAAGGCCTCTCTAGGACTCCCTAAAGCACGTTGTTTCCTTGCAACAACACAGTAGGTGCCTTTCCCACTGTTTGTTATGCTCCTGTTATCTTTTCAGTTCAGGTATTTATGGGGTGTGATCAGAGTAGCGCAGAGACAGCTGGTCACATGGGTGGAGCTGAGCTGACACACACAGCGTGGTAATAATGTTCTTTAGGCAGAGGCCTCAGGTTCTGCAGTGGCAAATCCACAATGGTTAGACCTGTGGACATTTCTAGATATCAAGACGCAGCTGTATTATGTAAGCTGGATTATCTAGTGTTATGTGATGGTGCTGCTGGGAGTGTGTGTGCGCCCTGGAAGTGAAGTGGGTGTCTGGACAACAATGGAAGGTTGGACTTTGTCTCGATTTCTACACAAGCCCATGACATTTGATTTGTGGAAAAGTGAAGCCACGCAAATGCTGTATGTGTGTGTTTATGGTATGTGTGAGTCACAGCGAGGCAGTGAGAGAGAGTGAGACAGAACAGGCTGTATTTAGGGAATGTACAGGAACAAATGCTGCAGAGTGGTGGCACATAAAAGTTGGTATCTGCTTTTTTCCAGCACAAAGAAGCTCTTCATTCATGCCTCTCTGTGATCATCTTCGCTCTGTGTAATCATGTCACACTGGTCAAGATCCAAGCAGGCTGACAAGAAGGCCCCCTCCCCGCCCGCCCCGTCTGCTGGCTTCATTCAAAAGTGTTAACCACAGACGCCCCTTATCCCCATTTTTACAGATCTCTAGTTCATCTTCCATGGGCTCTGGCATTCTGTTGAGTTTCTCCTTCTGGCATGGGAGGGACGGGAGGACACGAGTGCCATGCTACTGTAATTACATTACCACCAGCTTAGCAGTGCCGCGGCCACTGACCCAATTATTCCTTTGAAAACATCAATTTTATTGTGTCGTTTGAAATAATACGATCTTTGAGTCACAACAAGAGCTCGGTTGAGAGTTGAGGATCGGACTCCAACTATACGATGCATGCATTTGAGAATACATAATGTGTCAGGAATGGCTTTGACAGACTGAGGGATTCTTGGCTACGCAGTTCACTTTCATGGTTTGCCTCAAACACGTTAATGATCCTCTGAGATTGTTTTCACTCCGCTTGTAGCTCTTCAGGTGACATATGGCTGATAGCAAACATCAGCTGTACCATTTCTTACATACCTCATATTCACTCCTACTCTCACTACAAACACAAAGTCCGAATGAGGACTTTCATGCGTGAAACCTTGTCTTTTCTCCTTGTGAATGGATGATTTTCTCCGTTTGTTTTGGGCCTCAGACGTTTGACCAGCCTTATCGCCGCACACAGGAGCATGCATGGGCACATCAGCGCTGATGCTTTGCGAGGGCCAGACATGCTGCGGCTGTGTGGGAGCTGTTTTAGTTGTCTTTGCTACTCATCTGCACTTTTATGTCTCTGTTTGAGGATGGCTTTTCCTTCTGCTGGAGAGTCCTCTGGGGTTCCACTATATCCTCTGTGTTGTTGCTCTTCTCTGTTTGCTGGAAAACAGCAGCATTTGTCCGTGCAGGAAGTGGAGTCCTCATCCATGTTTTTCCGTTGCTCTCCTAAGAAAACACCAATGTTCCTTTCCCCTATCAATATCCGTATATTTATGTCCATGACAGCAGGGGCCAGTGGTAGATCTTAAATATCTGTGCTGATTAATCATCCATGACCATCTGAACAAGCTGCAGAATGCTCCTTGGCACTTTTATTGGCGCCAGTCGACTGCAGATGGAACTAATGTGTTTCTGAGTGGAGCAATTACGACAATCAAAGCGTCTTCAGGGACATGAGATCAGTGTTTGATGACCAGCCTTCGTCCAGTGTCAGCGACTTAGGCGTTGGAGAACTCATCTGTTTTTCACGAGCTAATTGTTTTATCAAGATGAGCCACTGAGCTAACAGGCTGAGGACATTGATGTATCGCGACCGTGTGAAACAACTAACTCTAGGGATGAGTAATTGTCCCAGACTGACCCTTTAATAGCACAGGAAAACAATGATCTCATCCTTTGCCATATATCATAACAAACCGGCTCTTTTTAAATTGAGAATTAATCATATTTAGAGCAGCAGCAACAGCAAGATTTCTGGTGTTAGGAGTTGGTGTTGAACCAACAGAAACAAAATGAAACTTTCCATTGAGGCTTCTATCTATCATGGCTGGCGATGAAATGCACCAGTGAGAAACAAACTTTAGACGTATAGACGGGCATTGAGTAACATTATGCAGGAGCCGCGGTTCCACATTTGATTTACACAGACTGTGTGGCAAATGTGATTGTTAGCTGAAATGTTTGACTTCCAAATGAATACCATTCTAACCCTTCATTGTGCAGAGGCTGCTTACCATGTCAAACCCATATAGAATTATGAGTGATGAGTCAAGCTTTGACTGATAGGACTGGTTATACCTGTTTATACGCTGTTTATACCACTGCAGCTCATGTGTGCAGCTCCTTTGTACTTTCTCTCTGCGGTGTGCAAAACACTGAGACACAGTGGAGCACTTTCTAAATTTGCCTATAGTTTTTCCTTTTTGTTTTACAAAAAGGAAGAAAAAGTTAAGTTCCACAAGAAAACCAAAATGTTCCTAGTTTTAAACAATTTTTCACAAACTTTCATGTTTAATGTGATCTGCAGAAGCTGCCCACATCCTGAAAGTGCAAATTTCCAGAAATTATTCATTTTAGATTTTTGTTTCCATAGTAAACCCGATAAAAATATGTGACATTTTGTCCCACTGTAAACAATCCAGCCGTCTGTATATCTAGACTACAGAAACCAGTCTGGCAAAACACTTTGTTACGCTGGTCTGGATTTGCTGTTAGTCGCTGCCAGTATACCATTTCCGGCTCTGGGGAAATGTTTTGCTCACTGGTGACATGATATGAAAAATACAAAGAAGTGAGCTTGTAAAACTTCTCAAATACCTGTGGAATGACACGAAGGAAAGAGAAAGCATAAGGAATAAGTCCTCCAACTTGAGTTTTGTGGCTGCTGTGTTGCAGCCCCTACTGAAAGGTAGGGGCTGTAGAAAATAAAGGGATGTACAAGCACACATGTTCACTGATGTTCACTGAGGCCTCATCATACATTGCATTGGAAATAGGTGTGGCTAAGATATTCCTGTAAAGGAAGAAATGAACTCCCCCCCTTTTAAAGGATAACGCAGGAACACTGTTTCTACAAAAGTAGAAGTAAAATCAAGACAAGAAGCTTCAGTTCTCTTTCACATCAGATGTTTCTGATGTAATGCAGGTTTCATGGGGAAAGGGCTTGCACAACTCATCCAGTGTGGCTTCAGTTTAAATAAAAAAACTGCAGCAATTTTATTTCACCCTCGGGCTGCCGCGATACAACTTTAAACAAACGCTGCATTCTCAGGTGTCAACAAGTGATGTCGAGCTCACAGATCATGAACCCACTCAGAGTGAAGATGAGCTGACAGAAGGATCAGAAAAAAGCAAACTGACGGTAAAATGAAAGCCCTGTTAGAGAAGCCTCAGTTGAGAGAAGTGGATTTATGGGAAGGTCACAGAAATGTAACGTCACAGAAGATAACAATTATGGTATTGTTCTCAGTGCTTTAATGTGACATGTTTGGGAGATGGCTCATGACTGAATGTGTGACTGTCTGACGTTTATGCACTTTGCCTCTCTCAACAGAGTTTCAATGCTCCTCCACGTTCTAAGATGAAGTTATGGAAAGGTGCTACTTTTGCCTTCATGCTCTGTGGTGCAGCCCTGTCCGTCCTCCTCATTAGAAACATGGCCACTATTGGACAGTTCAAACCTAAGACAAAATATCCATTCACATCTTCATCTTCATCAAGTCCGTCTTCATCATCAGACTCAACATCCAGAACCTCACCGCCATCACCCTCATCATCATCATCATCATTACCGCCATCATCGGCAGAATCTGCAGCGTTGTCCCGGCAGACGGGTGGTCTTCATCGGAGAATCCGCTCAGCAGACGACATGAACTCTCTCCTCTCAGAGTGTAAGATAAACTGTTATTTTCTTCCTTCCTTGTCTGGTCTGAGGCAAGGTGTTGTGTGAAAGGGTTGCTGGGGTTCAGACAGAACACTTAGTACCTGACTGTTGTTTATAGAAGAGGTTTTAATGTCTCACACTAACCTACAGTCAATTAGCACCTCATAGTTCACTGGCTCACAACAGGACTTCCCTTTGGTTTCTCATGCCTTCTCTGAGAGGCGTTCATCAACAAAATTGTCCCCATGGGATTCTCGTACTTTCTGTGACGATGATGGTGATAAGACCACTTTGTAACTGGCATGATATCTTTGCAGCTTTCATCATCCTGCCAAGTACTGTATGCTATCTCTGTGAAACATCTTCCCTGTTTACTATCTGATTATTTGGAATTCTACCCGACATAACACGGTAATCCAGTCATGTCATCTGTCTATAAATGTTGATATGTCTCCTCTCTTTCAGTTTCCATGATGTTCCAGAGCTTCACAGAGGGCGAGCTCCAGCATGTGGTCGGGACCTTGCTAGAAAGGAAGAGAAGGAAGAGCCGGCGGTTGGGTGAGAACCAGGCTCGAAGGACTAAAAGAGCCCGGAGGCCAAAGCCCTGCTCTCTGAGGGAGCTGGAGCTGACCGTTAGCGAACTGGGTCTCGGCTACGAGAGCGACGAGACAGTGCTTCTGCGCTACTGCAGTGGCAAATGCACGGCCCACCGGCGCAACTACGACATTACCATGGAGCACATGATGCGGACGGGCTTCAGGAGGAAGGGCCGCAAGGACAAGGTTAGCAATGGGCCCTGTTGCCGGCCAACTGCGTTCGAAAAGGACTTTTCCTTCCTAGACAACAACAGCCGCTATCACACGATACAGAATGTGTCGGCGAAGAATTGTGGGTGCGTATGACCCAGAGAAATAGACTTATTATTTCTTCATGCTGCTCAGAGCCTCTGTTGAAAGAGTTGAAACAAGGTTACTGTTAAATGACAAAGACAAGGAAAGACAACTATGGAATATACACTCAAGGAGAAGGAGAAAAAGATTGGAATATGTTTATGGCTGCTCCACAACAGCCATTTTTGACAGACAGACTTTTTGGCATCTGTCACCACAGCTTGGGACCCAATCACATAGACACCAAGTGCTGTGTGTGGATTCCAAGTAAAAAGACAGAAAATGACTGTTCATAACGAAGATTTTTATTATCTTTTCTATCTGTGTAGTAACACTGTAAATTGTGGTGTAACAACAACATAGCAACATTATGTTTGTGATATTACATATAAGTAGTAGTACATGCGATAGACTCATGATGATGATCGGACTAGATTATTGCTGTTACTATACTCCCTATCCATGGGTGTTAAATAAGTCCAAATCCTGCAGTTTACATTATTATAATGGTGACAGCAAATCACCATTCAGGCAGAAAAAGTACTCAAAAGTTAATTCCAAAGCCATAAATAAAACAAACAAACAAACAAAAAAATACATTTAATGCACCAGTGTTTACTGTAAGTTCTGTGCAAGACAGTTTGGACCATTGACCTAATTATAATGTAAGCTGTCTCCAGAGAGTAAATTGACTTAAAGGTGTGTTGAATTGTTATCACAGGGCACAGGACTTTGTGACCTGTTTGTATCCTTTACTGTTACTGATTGCAGTGTTATTACACAGGTAAAAGAACAAGTGTTATTGATAAGAATTTGACGATGAAAGAAAATCCTTTTCTATAGCTCCAGGTTTGATACCCACCTTTAATAAGTGTTTTGTATATTGATATTGTGTAGATTAACAAAAAGGGACCTAGGGGGCATATAAATACACTCTAAATACACTAGCAACAGAACAATATGATCATTTCTCCCATTTGTTCCATCACACTCAAAGAAATTATAATTTTAAGTCTTTTATTTAATTCTTTTCCCATATAACCCAGTATTGCAATTACCCATAATCCTCTGCAATTATTTTCCTCAAAGAATTGCCAAAATACACCAAGTCAATTCAACACATGATGAATTCACAAACTTACATAAACATCTCCAGGTAATATAACCACTTTGCATTCTCTGTGAATGTTTACACACAGAGTTTTTAGTTAATCTTAGGCTCAAGTTTGAAAGAGAAGAATGGTTTTAATGATCAGTAGTGGCATGTTTTTTTTATTTTCGCTGGCATAAAACTAACTATGAAGTAGAGACGTGATCTGGAAATGTGTTTGCACCCATCCATAAAGCCCTGTTACTTGCTATGATCCAAAGCCCACAGTACAGCCTTCTACTGGCCCATCAAATGCCTCCTCGTTGCATTGCCTGGTAGATTTTTAGGGGGAAAAAAAGTTTTTGAAATTAATTATGAAGCGTCTTTTTCAGTTTGAACCCATTGCAACTGTTTGCCTGAAGTACAATAAATTATATTGTTTTTTTTTGTTTTTTTTTCTGAGGAGGTGCAGTGCGAGGTGTGGATGCGGTGCATCTTTATTGTAGTTTATGTTGTATTTATTTGGGAAGTAAATTATGGTTTTGCATATTTATTTAGATTACCACACAGAAACGGGACAGCTTATTATCATTAAGCAACTGTGCCAAAAAATGTTTTATCTAACATTCTATATTGACTGCTGAATAAATATAATTTCAGAGGTACGGATTTTCATCATTTCTCCCAAACTATTGATCTTTGGGTGTCTCGGTGTTTCTGTACTCAGACTGTATTTAAAATAAACAAATACATAACAATAAAATTTTAATCATGCAACATGCTGTAAAGGAAGAAAAGGGCACTGTAAAAAGGTGAACTCTGTGAGGAAATTTAAGGACGACGGCAGAAGGACATGCTGACAATCAGATTACACTAAATGAACCATATGGTAGATTAAAAACACATCAAGCTAATATAATTATAAATATTTCCTGATGAAGCTAGCTCACTCGGTGAGGCTCTTTCTTTGAAATCATCTATTACATAGCAGTTCAACAGTAAAAAACAGCAGTGATGACACAAGCTCAGGGCTTATACAACAGGACTTGCGACCTGACAGTTTGATCCCTCTGACACGCAGGAAAACTCAGCGCCTGGTGGAGGATGTGACTGTGACAAATCACTGACAGAAATTAAGTAAAGTAAGGTTCTTATTATAAAAATGAAAGGAAAAGGTTGTCAACAACGAGTGTTGCCTGTGTAGCCAAAGCCTATTACATCTTATTCGTCTGTACAACAGAAAAGTGATTAAAAACACATGAATCAGCCGCACTGTTGTACTGGGTGACATGTTTCTCCAATGCAATGAAATTGGGAACTGTAGTTTATTTTGAGTCAATCCCACACACAAACTTTAGTGCTGCCAGAAATACTAAAAAAAAAAAAAAAAATAGAACAAATAAATAAATAAATAACTAAAATCACGAGAGCCCAAATGTGCATTAATCCACGGCTAAAAATAGTCTCCAACAAATGACCTATGATGAAATCAGACATGTGTGACACATTTTTTTCTTTTCTTTTCTTCTTTTTTTTTTTTTTTTTTTTTTTTAAAGATTTAAGTCTTGAGTAGGAACCAATGGGCTTGGGGGCTGAGAGCCACCGAAAGCGTAGTCACAAAATAAATGACAGACTAATAAAATTGACTTTGGTATGTTATTTGTTGAGAAAAAGAACAATATTCAATAAAAAATACTTTGTCCTTTCAGTGAAATTATATAATTCTTGCATTTTTCTTGCAGAGTGCAGCCTCTGTGGAGATATTAAAGGAAGACTTTTAGGGAATCTTTTTTGTAAAATGCTTCTCTTTTGGACCAGAACATTGTGTCTTGAAAAAGTAAACTTTTCAAAGATGAGCATAAACATTTTCATTTGACCACCATGCAATTTTGAGCTGAGTTGAAGTTTTTATGAGGGCTTCGTGAGGCTTAGTTGCAGAACATTCCCAACCCCTAAAGGAGCCTTAAATCCCTTTAGACTTTAATAGTTTTGGTTTAGATTTGAACAGGTGTTCAGATATTTGCCTCTTGGATTTCTGCCTCCATCCCAATACAATGCTGGAAGTAAAGAGAATTTTGCTCGGTGGGTTTTCCAACCAGGGAAACACAACACCAGATTTATTTGAATAGCTGAAAAACAATCATGCAAGCAGCAGATAAGAGGTCTTGAGCCATAATTGGTTTCAAGGTGGAAAGTACAAATCTCTTCACTGTTTTGAATCATTTCACTCAATTAATTTCAAAGATTTGTAAGTCACCATGCCAGTCATTCATTTGTTTTCCTAAGTTATACAACTGCAACACAGCTCAAATGCCCTTTTGTATGTAGACTGCCAAGGGAACTGATTCTGTCTCCATCTCAGTGGTACATTCAGTGTATTGTCTGGTTAGAGATGTTATATTTGGTTTAGGAGAAAACAAGGACTATGCAAGAACTATGTATGAGGCTAATAGCCTAGGTAGCAAGATTCAGCATGTGACAGTGGTGACTCAGTGTGATCAGTTCTTTTTGAAGATTCTGTGCTAAAGATTTGTTTGTACATGTACTAACCACCCCTTGCTTGGATTATCCAGAATAACAGGGACCCTGACAGAAATGTCGCTGTTGATTTATTCAAATATAATTTGTTTGTGTACAAATGAAATTCCATTTTATCTCCACCGTATTGGGCTGGAGGCAGCAAGTTCAGGGACAGATATTTCAAAACTTGCCTGCATGGCTAGATGACATAAGATTTTGAGGAACTGACACTAAAGAATGAAAACTTCTTTTTAGATCTATCATTTAACACCAACATTTAAAATCATACAGACACACACAACATAGAAAACTCTCCAGAAGCTAACGCAGCCATAAAACATCTTGCATTTTGACTGAGGAGCATAACTCTTGGTTTTTGCCAAGACAAACCTCTCCATAGGTCTTTTTCACACAAGATACGTTAACGCTTCATGGCAGGTAAAACACAGGTGTAGTTGATTTCACTGACTGTAACAGCATTCCTTTCATGTGCGTCAGGTTCAGGGCCCAGGTAGTTGTGCATGCTGACTCACAGACATGACGTACTGTGATATACACATAGAACAAACCCATCACTGATTTAATCAATTACAAAAAAATCAAAATGTTTGCTGTGAAAAAGGTCACTTGGTGTTACTGTTATTATTGAAATGCACTCTAGGACATCACTAACTGTACTTGAAGCAGAGGAGCCAGGTTTAGGGAATGTAGTTTAATCAGAAAAGCCAACAACAGCAGTTCGTGACAACTCCCACAATGCACTGAAATTCACAGTCTGATAATACAAAACAGTGTGTGAGTATCTGAGCAGGAATTTGGCTTTGAATTAAACAAAATCAAATACACCAAACTCGAGAGTTTTCATGTGACAACAGCTACATACACAGCGTATACTGTATTGTTTTGGAAATAAATCATGTGGAGGTAATTCAAGAGCGTTATTTGTTTGAGGTGTATGCCGCCCTGCAGATGCCAGTTCTGACTTGGAAGTATAGCATATACTGAAAGTCTAGCGAACAGTAATGGTACTGTGCTGTATGTTAGTTGAAGGGTTTTCTTCCTTCTTGTCCCACCCATGCTAAAAATCTGTACACTGTATTGCACTTTGGATGTAAATTATCTTGAATTGAATATGTTATCACCATATTTCACCTCCTGCGTATCATTTACAGTAAGCAGAGAAAGCCTCTTCCTGAGTTAGAAGATGAAAACAAAGTGCTCGTTATCCCCGGAGACACAAATCCCAACTCCCAGCAAAAGCCAGACGACACAACTTACACAACTTCCTGCACAATTTCAGTGAGGCAACACCACCCCTTGGAGTTTACACCATGTCTGCAGGCATTTGGAGGTAACACAGAAGTCAACTTGAGTTATCTTGAGTTTAGAGACAATCAGAAGCAGGTCACGCAGAATGATATGGCTGATGTATGATGTGGGGTAACTGTTGTATATTTTTGAGTGAAAAAAAACCCTTTCCCTTTGGGAAAGAACGAAGCATGTTTCAATTTGACTGTGACTTAATGTATTTACTACAGCTGTGGGTGGAGGAATGACTTCAACAGTTTGTATTTTGAGCAATTTAGTATTTTATGCAATGAAAATCCACTATATGAAGAATTTCCCCCTGAAATGACAACTTTCACTCCAGCTACCAGAGGAAAGAAAAAAACTTTGATAGCATTCCTCCAGCATGTTGTATTTACATAGTTTTCTTTATGTGATTTCCTGATGTTTTTTTTTTTTTTCGTACTCTGAGCACCCAAAATATGCTTTAAAATGTTTATAACTGCATTAAAGTGGACCCACTTTATAAACAGACATTTCCTCTACTTGCCACTGCAGTAAATGGTCTTCAACCAAAATGTCCACAAACCCACTGCAGAGAACAGGACCACCAGGAATGAAAAGATGATAGCTGGTTAATCAAAGCAGCACAGGGGAGAAAATTGAACTGCCTAATAACATGTGGCAGCCATTTGATCACAAACTATGATTAATCTACAGGAATTCATGGCACTTTTGGACTGTGGTTTGACATTTTCAAAGAAGAGCTATTTGTTTTTCCTGACTTTCTTTTCATTGAGTGATAATAGCAGGTTAGACCTTAGGCCAGCCGGAGTTAAAGTCCAAATTGGAAGAACTGAAACTCTTTGCCAACAGCGGTCTTAAACTGAACAGAGAAGATGTTCAGCAATAAAATTAACCCATGTCACCCATTGTCATCTCCTTTATGTGTCTTTTTTCTGCAGGTTTCTTGGGTAATCTGCTTCTGACTTTAGCTTGCAAACTGAACCCTCAGCTGTCTGCACGTTGGTGTCTGAGAAAAGCACATTTTAGCAAAAATTAATGATTATTTGTGTTTGCAGATTTTAAGGAAACCCCCTCGATATTCGTGTCAACATTCTAGCGTGTTGGAGGATAATAGTGTTAGTGTATACAAGACATCTGTTGTTGGTAACAGCCCTGACAAGATCTACAATAAACATGCCAAAGTTTTACAACCCCCTCCCATGTCCAGCTGCAGCATGTTGGTGAGTTCAGACATCTTTAGAGGAAGATAGTGGGATGGAGGATGCAGCGATGACTCTGGAGGACCCAAACAGCCTGAACAACTGCAGCAAGCAGGTGTTTCTCCTCTTCATGAACAACTCTGAACTCTCCAAAGATGAATTAACACAATTCACTTTGGCTGAAGTTTTTTTTTTCTTTTTTTAAAATAATGAAATGATTACATTAAAACATTGGATGTTACATTTTTAATTACATAAGATTTATACAGGATTGGTTTTGGAGGAAAATGTTAAGTCACAGATACATCATTTTATAATAGAGATAAAGAGAAATGTTGACTCCCCATATTCCTTCATAATTCATATACATTTTGCAGTACACATCCATAAATATTTAAAACCTTTCAACTTAAACAATCATCAATAATTCACTGAATTTATATAACTGCTTAATGAAAAAAATGACATTGTGTGTGTACCATTTATGTTTCAGAGAGGAACTATGCAACTCATAATGGGTGAGTGTCATCTATGACATGTAAACGGTGTTAATTTGTGGCCTGGAGCAAAATAAGGTGACCAGGTCTCTGATCTGACGGGGTCCAGATGGGCCGCTGATGGTGCAGCATAGTTCTCTGATTGGCTGGCCTCGGTTTGAGGCTATGGTACTAGAAGTACAAAAGCTGCTTAATTTGGCAGTGTTGTCTCTAAACAGATCTTGAATGGCACCATCTCTGCTGCTGAAAATAAAGCTGGCCATTCTGTGAGCAGGTTGGCGTGCGTTTGGTTGAACAGAGGATCTACTGTTTTCTGGTTTTGATGTCCTTCAGTTGGAGGCAGTGTCTTTTAGAATCTCTGCAAACAGTCTCACTTGGTTCTTCTTGAGGTAAATGTGGTTGTGGAGATGCTGCTGATAGCTATCTATGTGGAGAGCTGTTGGATATTTGGCAGATGGTCACATTGTTTAACAATCAGCATTCATGTTATTGATAATACGCAGAGATATGTCAGGGCCCTGTGGGAGTGCTGACAGTTAAGTTTGTCTCAGGACAGTCCTTTCTTTCATTCTGTGCTACTTGTGGTAGTGCTTTTGTTAGTTTTTACTATTGGGCCATTTTATGAATATGCCTCACACCTTGAAACCATCAAACTATCCCCTGCTCATTGGATTTCTATATATTAGGTCTCCACGATTCAAACACTGTATGGACAGGGAAGAGGCATTTGAGGTTAAATGCTTTTAGTTTGAATTATATAAAAAAAAAAAGGAAAAGAAAAAAGGGCATTGTGTGCCAGGGTGTTTATTTTTCAGTGTCAGTGGGTGTGTGAGTGTTTGTAGTATGGATGAGTGTTTTGTAGGAGCATCAGGGTGTGGTGATGATTGGGAGTGGCAGGATTTGATGGAATAGGGGGATTAGGACGGACGGAAGGACGGGAGCAATAAGTGGGGCAAGGTGTACTGCTGGAAGGCCAGAGGAAGTGATGATCATACAGATCAACTCACTTGCTCTGGCATGAAACCTCTGCCCTCTTCTCAGCCACACACACACATACTGCATTATGTTGACTATGGATTTTATTGAATGTAATGATTTGATTTCTTTATTCAAAAATGTTTTAGCAAAACTGAATCACATATTTCTCATGTCAGAATAATTTTAGAACCACTTCTCTGTTCATTTGTAGTCACTGTTGGTTAGATAAGAAAGCCAAATCAACAATAATGCATTTATTGTTGATTTGGTATTTGGTAGAATAATGCAGCACGCCCCCAACTTTCTGTTCATGGATGATAATGCTCCACCACATTGTGCCACCTTCACATCAGGAGGCGTCAAAATATGCCAAAAAAAGTCATATTTTAGTAAGGCCACAAAATGTCATAAAAAATGTCACAGTATAGTACGGCATCAAAATATGCCAAAAAAAAGTCATATTTTAGTAAGACCTGAAAACATCATGCAAAGTGTCATACGGCCGCCTTACTATACTATGACGTTTTTTATGACATTTTGACGTGAAAAATTTTTTTGACTTTTTTTTGTCCGATTTTGACGCCTTACTATAGTATGACGTTTTTTATGACATTTTGAGGTCAAAAAAAATTTTGACTTTTTTTGTCCGATTTTGACGCCTTACTATACTATGACGTTTTTTATGACTTTTGGAGGTCAAAAAAAATGTTGACTTTTTTTGTCCGATTTTGACGCCTTACTATACTATGACGTTTTTTATGACTTTTGGAGGTCAAAAAAATTTTTTGACTTTTTTTGTCCGATTTTGACGCCTTACTATACTATGACGTTTTTTATGACTTTTGGAGGTCAAAAAAAATTTTGACTTTTTTGTCCGATTTTGACGCCTTACTATACTATGACGTTTTTTATGACTTTTGGAGGTCAAAAAAAATTTTGACTTTTTTTGTCCGAAAAAAACGCCATACTATACTATGACGTTTTTTATGACTTTTGGAGGTCAAAAAAAATTTTGACTTTTTTTGTCCGATTTTGACGCCTTACTATACTATGACGTTTTTTATGACTTTTGGAGGTCAAAAAAAATTTTGACTTTTTTTGTCCGATTTTGACGCCTTACTATACTATGACGTTTTTTATGACTTTTGGAGGTCAAAAAATTTTTTGACTTTTTTTGTCCGATTTTGACGCCTTACTATACTATGACGTTTTTTATGACTTTTGGAGGTCAAAAAAAATTTTGACTTTTTTTGTCCGAAAAAAACGCCATACTATACTATGACGTTTTTTATGACTTTTGGAGGTCAAAAAAATTTTTTGACTTTTTTTGTCCGAAAAAAACGCCATACTATACTATGACGTTTTTTATGACTTTTGGAGGTCAAAAAAAATGTTGACTTTTTTTGTCCGATTTTGACGCCTTACTATACTATGACGTTTTTTATGACTTTTGGAGGTCAAAAAAAATGTTGACTTTTTTTGTCCGATTTTGACGCCTTACTATACTATGACGTTTTTTATGACTTTTGGAGGTCAAAAAAATTTTTGACTTTTTTTGTCCGATTTTGACGCCTTACTATACTATGACGTTTTTTATGACTTTTGGAGGTCAAAAAAAATTTTGACTTTTTTTGTCCGATTTTGACGCCTTACTATACTATGACGTTTTTTATGACTTTCTGAGGTCAAAAAAAATTTTGACTTTTTTTGCCCGAAAAAAACGCCATACTATACTATGACGTTTTTTATGACTTTTGGAGGTCAAAAAATTTTTTGACTTTTTTTGTCCGAAAAAAACGCCATACTATACTATGACGTTTTTTATGACTTTTGGAGGTCAAAAAAATTTTTTGACTTTTTTTGTCCGATTTTGACGCCTTACTATACTATGACGTTTTTTATGACTTTTGGAGGTCAAAAAAAATGTTGACTTTTTTTGTCCGAAAAAAACGCCATACTATACTATGACGTTTTTTATGACTTTTGGAGGTCAAAAAAAATTTTGACTTTTTTTGGCCGAAAAAAACGCCATACTATACTATGACGTTTTTTATGACTTTTGGAGGTCAAAAAATTTTTTGACTTTTTTTGTCCGAAAAAACGCCATACTATACTATGACGTTTTTTATGACTTTTGGAGGTCAAAAAAAATTTTGACTTTTTTTGTCCGATTTTGATGCCTTACTATACTATGACGTTTTTTATGACTTTTGGAGGTCAAAAAAAATTTTGACTTTTTTTGTCCGAAAAAAACGCCATACTATACTATGACGTTTTTTATGACTTTTGGAGGTCAAAAAAAATTTTGACTTTTTTTGTCCGATTTTGACGCCTTACTATACTATGACGTTTTTTATGACTTTTGGAGGTCAAAAAAAATTTTGACTTTTTTTGTCCGATTTTGACGCCTTACTATACTATGACGTTTTTTATGACTTTTGGAGGTCAAAAAAAATTTTGACTTTTTTTGTCCGATTTTGACGCCTTACTATACTATGACGTTTTTTATGACTTTTGGAGGTCAAAAAAAATTTTGACTTTTTTTGGCCGATTTTGACGCCTTACTATACTATGACGTTTTTTATGACTTTTGGAGGTCAAAAAAATTTTTGACTTTTTTTGTCTGAAAAAAACGCCATACTATACTATGACGTTTTTTATGACTTTTGGAGGTCAAAAATTTTTTTGACTTTTTTTGTCCGATTTTGACGCCTTACTATACTATGACGTTTTTTATGACTTTTGGAGGTCAAAAAATTTTTTGACTTTTTTTGTCCGATTTTGACGCCTTACTATACTATGACGTTTTTTATGACTTTTGGAGGTCAAAAAAAATTTTGACTTTTTTTGTCCGATTTTGACGCCTTACTATACTATGACGTTTTTTATGACTTTTGGAGGTCAAAAAAAATTTTGACTTTTTTTGTCCGATTTTGACATCTTACTATACTATGACGTTTTTTATGACTTTTGGAGGTCAAAAAAATTTTTGACTTTTTTTGTCCGATTTTGACGCCTTACTATACTATGACGTTTTTTATGACTTTTGGAGGTCAAAAAAAATTTTGACTTTTTTTGCCCGAAAAAAATGCCATACTATACTATGACCTTTTTTATGACTTTTGGAGGTCAAAAAATTTTTTGACTTTTTTTGTCCGATTTTGACGCCATACTATACTATGACGTTTTTTATGACTTTTGGAGGTCAAAAAAAATTTTGACTTTTTTTGTCCGAAAAAAACGCCATACTATACTATGACGTTATTTATGACTTTTGGAGGTCAAAAAATTTTTTGACTTTTTTTGTCCGATTTTGACGCCTTACTATACTATGACGTTTTTTATGACTTTTGGAGGTCAAAAAAAATTTTGACTTTTTTTGTCCGAAAAAAACGCCATAATATACTATGACGTTTTTTATGACTTTTGGAGGTCAAAAAAAATTTTGACTTTTTTTGTCCGAAAAAAACGCCATACTATACTATGACGTTTTTTATGACTTTTGGAGGTCAAAAAATTTTTTGACTTTTTTTGTCCGAAAAAAACGCCATACTATACTATGACGTTTTTTATGACTTTTGGAGGTCAAAAAATTTTTTGACTTTTTTTGCCTGATTTTGACGCCTTACTATACTAGACGTTTTTTATGACTTTTGGAGGTCAAAAAAATTTTTTGACTTTTTTTGTCCGAAAAAAACGCCATACTATACTATGACGTTTTTTATGACTTTTGGAGGTCAAAAAAAATGTTGACTTTTTTTGTCCGATTTTGACGCCTTACTATACTATGACGTTTTTTATGACTTTTGGAGGTCAAAAAAAATTTTGACTTTTTTTGTCCGATTTTGACGCCTTACTATACTATGACGTTTTTTATGACTTTTGGAGGTCAAAAAAAATTTTGACTTTTTTTGTCCGATTTTGACGCCTTACTATACTATGACGTTTTTTATGACTTTCTGAGGTCAAAAAAAATTTTGACTTTTTTTGCCCGAAAAAAACGCCATACTATACTATGACGTTTTTTATGACTTTTGGAGGTCAAAAAATTTTTTGACTTTTTTTGTCCGAAAAAAACGCCATACTATACTATGACGTTTTTTATGACTTTTGGAGGTCAAAAAAATTTTTTGACTTTTTTTGTCCGATTTTGACGCCTTACTATACTATGACGTTTTTTATGACTTTTGGAGGTCAAAAAAAATTTTGACTTTTTTTGGCCGAAAAAAACGCCATACTATACTATGACGTTTTTTATGACTTTTGGAGGTCAAAAAATTTTTTGACTTTTTTTGTCCGAAAAAACGCCATACTATACTATGACGTTTTTTATGACTTTTGGAGGTCAAAAAAATTTTTGACTTTTTTTGCCCGATTTTGACGCCTTACTATACTATGACGTTTTTTATGACTTTTGGAGGTCAAAAAAAATTTTGACTTTTTTTGTCCGATTTTGACGCCTTACTATACTATGACGTTTTTTATGACTTTTGGAGGTCAAAAAAAATTTTGACTTTTTTTGTCCGATTTTGACGCCTTACTATACTATGACGTTTTTTATGACTTTTGGAGGTCAAAAAAATTTTTGACTTTTTTTGCCCGATTTTGACGCCTTACTATACTAGACGTTTTTTATGACTTTTGGAGGTCAAAAAAATTTTGGACTTTTTTTGTCCGATTTTGACGCCTTACTATACTATGACGTTTTTTATGACTTTTGGAGGTCAAAAAAAATTTTGACTTTTTTTGCCCGAAAAAAACGCCATACTATACTATGACCTTTTTTATGACTTTTGGAGGTCAAAAAATTTTTTGACTTTTTTTGTCCGAAAAAAACGCCATACTATACTATGACGTTTTTTATGACTTTTGGAGGTCAAAAAAAATTTTGACTTTTTTTGTCCGATTTTGACGCCTTACTATACTATGACGTTTTTTATGACTTTTGGAGGTCAAAAAAAATTTTGACTTTTTTTGTCCGATTTTGACGCCTTACTATACTATGACGTTTTTTATGACTTTTGGAGGTCAAAAAAAATTTTGACTTTTTTTGTCCGATTTTGACGCCTTACTATACTATGACGTTTTTTATGACTTTTGGAGGTCAAAAAAAATTTTGACTTTTTTTGTCCGACTTTGACACCTTACTATACTATGACGTTTTTTATGACTTTTGGAGGTCAAAAAAATTTTTGACTTTTTTTTTCCGATTTTGACATCTTACTATACTATGACGTTTTTTATGACTTTTGGAGGTCAAAAAAATTTTTGACTTTTTTTGCCCGATTTTGACGCCTTACTATACTAGACGTTTTTTATGACTTTTGGAGGTCAAAAAATTTTTTGACTTTTTTTGTCCGATTTTGACGCCTTACTATACTATGACGTTTTTATGACTTTTGGAGGTCAAAAAAAATTTTGACTTTTTTTGCCCGAAAAAAACGCCATACTATACTATGACCTTTTTTATGACTTTTGGAGGTCAAAAAATTTTTTGACTTTTTTTGTCCGAAAAAAACGCCATACTATACTATGACGTTTTTTATGACTTTTGGAGGTCAAAAAAAATGTTGACTTTTTTTGTCCGATTTTGACGCCTTACTATACTATGACGTTTTTTATGACTTTTGGAGGTCAAAAAAAATTTTGACTTTTTTTGTCCGATTTTGACGCCTTACTATACTATGACGTTTTTTATGACTTTTGGAGGTCAAAAAAAATTTTGACTTTTTTTGGCCGATTTTGACGCCTTACTATACTATGACGTTTTTTATGACTTTTGGAGGTCAAAAAAATTTTTGACTTTTTTTGTCTGAAAAAAACGCCATACTATACTATGACGTTTTTTATGACTTTTGGAGGTCAAAAAAAATTTTGACTTTTTTTGTCCGAAAAAAACGCCATACTATACTATGACGTTTTTTATGACTTTTGGATGTCAAAAAAAATTTTGACTTTTTTTGTCCGATTTTGACGCCTTACTATACTATGACGTTTTTTATGACTTTTGGAGGTCAAAAAAAATTTTGACTTTTTTTGTCCGATTTTGACGCCTTACTATACTATGACGTTTTTTATGACTTTTGGAGGTCAAAAAATTTTTTGACTTTTTTTGTCCGATTTTGACGCCTTACTATACTATGACGTTTTTTATGACTTTTGGAGGTCAAAAAAATTTTTGACTTTTTTTGCCCGAAAAAAATGGCATACTATACTATGACCTTTTTTATGACTTTTGGAGGTCAAAAAATTTTTTGACTTTTTTTGTCCGATTTTGACGCCATACTATACTATGACGTTTTTTATGACTTTTGGAGGTCAAAAAAAATTTTGACTTTTTTTGTCCGAAAAAAACGCCATACTATACTATGACGTTATTTATGACTTTTGGAGGTCAAAAAAAATTTTGACTTTTTTTGTCCGATTTTGACGCCTTACTATACTATGACGTTTTTTATGACTTTTGGAGGTCAAAAAAAATTTTGACTTTTTTTGTCCGAAAAAAACGCCATACTATACTATGACGTTTTTTATGACTTTTGGAGGTCAAAAAAAAATTTGACTTTTTTTGTCCGATTTTGACGCCTTACTATACTATGACGTTTTTTATGACTTTTGGAGGTCAAAAAAATTTTTGACTTTTTTTGTCCGATTTTGACGCCTTACTATACTATGACGTTTTTTATGACTTTTGGAGGTCAAAAAAATTTTTGACTTTTTTTGTCCGACTTTGACACCTTACTATACTATGACTTTTTTTATGACTTTTGGAGGTCAAAAAAATTTTGACTTTTTTTGTCCGATTTTGACGCCTTACTATACTATGACGTTTTTTATGACTTTTGGAGGTCAAAAAAAATTTTGACTTTTTTTGTCCGATTTTGACGCCTTACTATACTATGACGTTTTTTATGACTTTTGGAGGTCAAAAAAATTTTTGACTTTTTTTGTCCGATTTTGACGCCTTACTATACTATGACGTTTTTTATGACTTTTGGAGGTCAAAAAAAATTTTGACTTTTTTTGTCCGATTTTGACGCCTTACTATACTATGACGTTTTTTATGACTTTTGGAGGTCAAAAAAAATTTTGACTTTTTTTGCCCGAAAAAAACGCCATACTATATTATGACGTTTTTTATGACTTTTGGAGGTCAAAAAATTTTTTGACTTTTTTTGTCCGATTTTGACGCCTTACTATACTATGACGTTTTTTATGACTTTTGGAGGTCAAAAAAAATTTTGACTTTTTTTGTCCGATTTTGACGCCTTACTATACTATGACGTTTTTTATGACTTTTGGAGGTCAAAAAAATTTTTGACTTTTTTTGTCCGAAAAAAACGCCATACTATACTATGACGTTTTTTATGACTTTTGGAGGTCAAAAAAATTTTTGACTTTTTTTGCCTGATTTTGACGCCTTACTATACTAGACGTTTTTTATGACTTTTGGAGGTCAAAAAAATTTTTTGACTTTTTTTGTCCGAAAAAAACGCCATACTATACTATGACGTTTTTTATGACTTTTGGAGGTCAAAAAAAATGTTGACTTTTTTTGTCCGATTTTGAGGCCTTACTATACTATGATGTTTTTTATGACTTTTGGAGGTCAAAAAAAATTTTGACTTTTTTTGTCCGATTTTGACGCCTTACTATACTATGACGTTTTTTATGACTTTTGGAGGTCAAAAAAAATTTTGACTTTTTTTGCCCGAAAAAAACGCCATACTATACTATGACGTTTTTTATGACTTTTGGAGGTCAAAAAATTTTTTGACTTTTTTTGTCCGATTTTGACGCCTTACTATACTATGACGTTTTTTATGACTTTTGGAGGTCAAAAAAAATTTTGACTTTTTTTGTCCGATTTTGACGCCTTACTATACTATGACGTTTTTTATGACTTTTGGAGGTCAAAAAAATTTTTGACTTTTTTTGTCCGAAAAAAACGCCATACTATACTATGACGTTTTTTATGACTTTTGGAGGTCAAAAAAAATTTTGACTTTTTTTGTCCGATTTTGACGCCTTACTATACTATGACGTTTTTTATGACTTTTGGAGGTCAAAAAAAATTTTGACTTTTTTTGTCCGATTTTGACGCCTTACTATACTATGACGTTTTTTATGACTTTTGGAGGTCAAAAAATTTTTTGACTTTTTTTGTCCGATTTTGACGCCTTACTATACTATGACGTTTTTTATGACTTTTGGAGGTCAAAAAAATTTTTGACTTTTTTTGCCCGAAAAAAATGGCATACTATACTATGACCTTTTTTATGACTTTTGGAGGTCAAAAAATTTTTTGACTTTTTTTGTCCGATTTTGACGCCATACTATACTATGACGTTTTTTATGACTTTTGGAGGTCAAAAAAAATTTTGACTTTTTTTGTCCGAAAAAAACGCCATACTATACTATGACGTTATTTATGACTTTTGGAGGTCAAAAAAAATTTTGACTTTTTTTGTCCGATTTTGACGCCTTACTATACTATGACGTTTTTTATGACTTTTGGAGGTCAAAAAAAATTTTGACTTTTTTTGTCCGAAAAAAACGCCATACTATACTATGACGTTTTTTATGACTTTTGGAGGTCAAAAAAAAATTTGACTTTTTTTGTCCGAAAAAAACGCCATACTATACTATGACGTTTTTTATGACTTTTGGAGGTCAAAAAAAATTTTGACTTTTTTTGTCCGAAAAAAACGCCATACTATACTATGACGTTTTTTATGACTTTTGGATGTCAAAAAAAATTTTGACTTTTTTTGTCCGATTTTGACGCCTTACTATACTATGACGTTTTTTATGACTTTTGGAGGTCAAAAAAAATTTTGACTTTTTTTGTCCGATTTTGACGCCTTACTATACTATGACGTTTTTTATGACTTTTGGAGGTCAAAAAATTTTTTGACTTTTTTTGTCCGATTTTGACGCCTTACTATACTATGACGTTTTTTATGACTTTTGGAGGTCAAAAAAATTTTTGACTTTTTTTGCCCGAAAAAAATGGCATACTATACTATGACCTTTTTTATGACTTTTGGAGGTCAAAAAATTTTTTGACTTTTTTTGTCCGATTTTGACGCCATACTATACTATGACGTTTTTTATGACTTTTGGAGGTCAAAAAAAATTTTGACTTTTTTTGTCCGAAAAAAACGCCATACTATACTATGACGTTATTTATGACTTTTGGAGGTCAAAAAAAATTTTGACTTTTTTTGTCCGATTTTGACGCCTTACTATACTATGACGTTTTTTATGACTTTTGGAGGTCAAAAAAAATTTTGACTTTTTTTGTCCGAAAAAAACGCCATACTATACTATGACGTTTTTTATGACTTTTGGAGGTCAAAAAAAAATTTGACTTTTTTTGTCCGATTTTGACGCCTTACTATACTATGACGTTTTTTATGACTTTTGGAGGTCAAAAAAATTTTTGACTTTTTTTGTCCGATTTTGACGCCTTACTATACTATGACGTTTTTTATGACTTTTGGAGGTCAAAAAAATTTTTGACTTTTTTTGTCCGACTTTGACACCTTACTATACTATGACGTTTTTTATGACTTTTGGAGGTCAAAAAAATTTTGACTTTTTTTGTCCGATTTTGACGCCTTACTATACTATGACGTTTTTTATGACTTTTGGAGGTCAAAAAAAATTTTGACTTTTTTTGTCCGATTTTGACGCCTTACTATACTATGACGTTTTTTATGACTTTTGGAGGTCAAAAAAATTTTTGACTTTTTTTGTCCGATTTTGACGCCTTACTATACTATGACGTTTTTTATGACTTTTGGAGGTCAAAAAAAATTTTGACTTTTTTTGTCCGATTTTGACGCCTTACTATACTATGACGTTTTTTATGACTTTTGGAGGTCAAAAAAAATTTTGACTTTTTTTGCCCGAAAAAAACGCCATACTATATTATGACGTTTTTTATGACTTTTGGAGGTCAAAAAATTTTTTGACTTTTTTTGTCCGATTTTGACGCCTTACTATACTATGACGTTTTTTATGACTTTTGGAGGTCAAAAAAAATTTTGACTTTTTTTGTCCGATTTTGACGCCTTACTATACTATGACGTTTTTTATGACTTTTGGAGGTCAAAAAAATTTTTGACTTTTTTTGTCCGAAAAAAACGCCATACTATACTATGACGTTTTTTATGACTTTTGGAGGTCAAAAAAATTTTTGACTTTTTTTGCCTGATTTTGACGCCTTACTATACTAGACGTTTTTTATGACTTTTGGAGGTCAAAAAAATTTTTTGACTTTTTTTGTCCGAAAAAAACGCCATACTATACTATGACGTTTTTTATGACTTTTGGAGGTCAAAAAAAATGTTGACTTTTTTTGTCCGATTTTGAGGCCTTACTATACTATGATGTTTTTTATGACTTTTGGAGGTCAAAAAAAATTTTGACTTTTTTTGTCCGATTTTGACGCCTTACTATACTATGACGTTTTTTATGACTTTTGGAGGTCAAAAAAAATTTTGACTTTTTTTGCCCGAAAAAAACGCCATACTATACTATGACGTTTTTTATGACTTTTGGAGGTCAAAAAATTTTTTGACTTTTTTTGTCCGATTTTGACGCCTTACTATACTATGACGTTTTTTATGACTTTTGGAGGTCAAAAAAAATTTTGACTTTTTTTGTCCGAAAAAAACGCCATACTATACTATGACGTTATTTATGACTTTTGGAGGTCAAAAAAAATTTTGACTTTTTTTGTCCGATTTTGACGCCTTACTATACTATGACGTTTTTTATGACTTTTGGAGGTCAAAAAAAATTTTGACTTTTTTTGTCCGAAAAAAACGCCATACTATACTATGACGTTTTTTATGACTTTTGGAGGTCAAAAAAAAATTTGACTTTTTTTGTCCGAAAAAAACGCCATACTATACTATGACGTTTTTTATGACTTTTGGAGGTCAAAAAATTTTTTGACTTTTTTTGTCCGATTTTGACGCCTTACTATACTATGACGTTTTTTATGACTTTTGGAGGTCAAAAAAAATTTTGACTTTTTTTGTCCGATTTTGACGCCTTACTATACTATGACGTTTTTTATGACTTTTGGAGGTCAAAAAAATTTTTGACTTTTTTTGTCCGAAAAAAACGCCATACTATACTATGACGTTTTTTATGACTTTTGGAGGTCAAAAAAAATTTTGACTTTTTTTGTCCGATTTTGACGCCTTACTATACTATGACGTTTTTTATGACTTTTGGAGGTCAAAAAAAATTTTGACTTTTTTTGTCCGATTTTGACGCCTTACTATACTATGACGTTTTTTATGACTTTTGGAGGTCAAAAAATTTTTTGACTTTTTTTGTCCGATTTTGACGCCTTACTATACTATGACGTTTTTTATGACTTTTGGAGGTCAAAAAAATTTTTGACTTTTTTTGCCCGAAAAAAATGGCATACTATACTATGACCTTTTTTATGACTTTTGGAGGTCAAAAAATTTTTTGACTTTTTTTGTCCGATTTTGACGCCATACTATACTATGACGTTTTTTATGACTTTTGGAGGTCAAAAAAAATTTTGACTTTTTTTGTCCGAAAAAAACGCCATACTATACTATGACGTTATTTATGACTTTTGGAGGTCAAAAAAAATTTTGACTTTTTTTGTCCGATTTTGACGCCTTACTATACTATGACGTTTTTTATGACTTTTGGAGGTCAAAAAAAATTTTGACTTTTTTTGTCCGAAAAAAACGCCATACTATACTATGACGTTTTTTATGACTTTTGGAGGTCAAAAAAAAATTTGACTTTTTTTGTCCGAAAAAAACGCCATACTATACTATGACGTTTTTTATGACTTTTGGAGGTCAAAAAAAATTTTGACTTTTTTTGTCCGAAAAAAACGCCATACTATACTATGACGTTTTTTATGACTTTTGGATGTCAAAAAAAATTTTGACTTTTTTTGTCCGATTTTGACGCCTTACTATACTATGACGTTTTTTATGACTTTTGGAGGTCAAAAAAAATTTTGACTTTTTTTGTCCGATTTTGACGCCTTACTATACTATGACGTTTTTTATGACTTTTGGAGGTCAAAAAATTTTTTGACTTTTTTTGTCCGATTTTGACGCCTTACTATACTATGACGTTTTTTATGACTTTTGGAGGTCAAAAAAATTTTTGACTTTTTTTGCCCGAAAAAAATGGCATACTATACTATGACCTTTTTTATGACTTTTGGAGGTCAAAAAATTTTTTGACTTTTTTTGTCCGATTTTGACGCCATACTATACTATGACGTTTTTTATGACTTTTGGAGGTCAAAAAAAATTTTGACTTTTTTTGTCCGAAAAAAACGCCATACTATACTATGACGTTATTTATGACTTTTGGAGGTCAAAAAAAATTTTGACTTTTTTTGTCCGATTTTGACGCCTTACTATACTATGACGTTTTTTATGACTTTTGGAGGTCAAAAAAAATTTTGACTTTTTTTGTCCGAAAAAAACGCCATACTATACTATGACGTTTTTTATGACTTTTGGAGGTCAAAAAAAAATTTGACTTTTTTTGTCCGATTTTGACGCCTTACTATACTATGACGTTTTTTATGACTTTTGGAGGTCAAAAAAATTTTTGACTTTTTTTGTCCGATTTTGACGCCTTACTATACTATGACGTTTTTTATGACTTTTGGAGGTCAAAAAAATTTTTGACTTTTTTTGTCCGACTTTGACACCTTACTATACTATGACGTTTTTTATGACTTTTGGAGGTCAAAAAAATTTTGACTTTTTTTGTCCGATTTTGACGCCTTACTATACTATGACGTTTTTTATGACTTTTGGAGGTCAAAAAAAATTTTGACTTTTTTTGTCCGATTTTGACGCCTTACTATACTATGACGTTTTTTATGACTTTTGGAGGTCAAAAAAATTTTTGACTTTTTTTGTCCGATTTTGACGCCTTACTATACTATGACGTTTTTTATGACTTTTGGAGGTCAAAAAAAATTTTGACTTTTTTTGTCCGATTTTGACGCCTTACTATACTATGACGTTTTTTATGACTTTTGGAGGTCAAAAAAAATTTTGACTTTTTTTGCCCGAAAAAAACGCCATACTATATTATGACGTTTTTTATGACTTTTGGAGGTCAAAAAATTTTTTGACTTTTTTTGTCCGATTTTGACGCCTTACTATACTATGACGTTTTTTATGACTTTTGGAGGTCAAAAAAAATTTTGACTTTTTTTGTCCGATTTTGACGCCTTACTATACTATGACGTTTTTTATGACTTTTGGAGGTCAAAAAAATTTTTGACTTTTTTTGTCCGAAAAAAACGCCATACTATACTATGACGTTTTTTATGACTTTTGGAGGTCAAAAAAATTTTTGACTTTTTTTGCCTGATTTTGACGCCTTACTATACTAGACGTTTTTTATGACTTTTGGAGGTCAAAAAAATTTTTTGACTTTTTTTGTCCGAAAAAAACGCCATACTATACTATGACGTTTTTTATGACTTTTGGAGGTCAAAAAAAATGTTGACTTTTTTTGTCCGATTTTGAGGCCTTACTATACTATGATGTTTTTTATGACTTTTGGAGGTCAAAAAAAATTTTGACTTTTTTTGTCCGATTTTGACGCCTTACTATACTATGACGTTTTTTATGACTTTTGGAGGTCAAAAAAAATTTTGACTTTTTTTGCCCGAAAAAAACGCCATACTATACTATGACGTTTTTTATGACTTTTGGAGGTCAAAAAATTTTTTGACTTTTTTTGTCCGATTTTGACGCCTTACTATACTATGACGTTTTTTATGACTTTTGGAGGTCAAAAAAAATTTTGACTTTTTTTGTCCGATTTTGACGCCTTACTATACTATGACGTTTTTTATGACTTTTGGAGGTCAAAAAAATTTTTGACTTTTTTTGTCCGAAAAAAACGCCATACTATACTATGACGTTTTTTATGACTTTTGGAGGTCAAAAAAAATTTTGACTTTTTTTGTCCGATTTTGACGCCTTACTATACTATGACGTTTTTTATGACTTTTGGAGGTCAAAAAAAATTTTGACTTTTTTTGTCCGATTTTGACGCCTTACTATACTATGACGTTTTTTATGACTTTTGGAGGTCAAAAAAAATTTTGACTTTTTTTGTCCGAAAAAAACGCCATACTATACTATGACGTTTTTTATGACTTTTGGAGGTCAAAAAAAAATTTGACTTTTTTTGTCCGATTTTGACGCCTTACTATACTATGACGTTTTTTATGACTTTTGGAGGTCAAAAAAAATTTTGACTTTTTTTGTCCGATTTTGACGCCTTACTATACTATGACGTTTTTTATGACTTTTGGAGGTCAAAAAAATTTTTGACTTTTTTTGTCCGACTTTGACACCTTACTATACTATGACGTTTTTTATGACTTTTGGAGGTCAAAAAAATTTTGACTTTTTTTGTCCGATTTTGACGCCTTACTATACTATGACGTTTTTTATGACTTTTGGAGGTCAAAAAAAATTTTGACTTTTTTTGTCCGATTTTGACGCCTTACTATACTATGACGTTTTTTATGACTTTTGGAGGTCAAAAAAAATTTTGACTTTTTTTGTCCGATTTTGACGCCTTACTATACTATGACGTTTTTTATGACTTTTGGAGGTCAAAAAAAATTTTGACTTTTTTTGTCCGATTTTGACGCCTTACTATACTATGACGTTTTTTATGACTTTTGGAGGTCAAAAAAAATTTTGACTTTTTTTGCCCGAAAAAAACGCCATACTATACTATGACGTTTTTTATGACTTTTGGAGGTCAAAAAATTTTTTGACTTTTTTTGTCCGATTTTGACGCCTTACTATACTATGACGTTTTTTATGACTTTTGGAGGTCAAAAAAATTTTTGACTTTTTTTGTCCGATTTTGACGCCTTACTATACTATGACGTTTTTTATGACTTTTGGAGGTCAAAAAAATTTTTGACTTTTTTTGTCCGAAAAAAACGCCATACTATACTATGACGTTTTTTATGACTTTTGGAGGTCAAAAAAAATTTTGACTTTTTTTGTCCGATTTTGACGCCTTACTATACTATGACGTTTTTTATGACTTTTGGAGGTCAAAAAAAATTTTGACTTTTTTTGTCCGAAAAAAACGCCATACTATACTATGACGTTTTTTATGACTTTTGGAGGTCAAAAAAATTTTTGACTTTTTTTGCCTGATTTTGACGCCTTACTATACTAGACGTTTTTTATGACTTTTGGAGGTCAAAAAAATTTTTTGACTTTTTTTGTCCGAAAAAAACGCCATACTATACTATGACGTTTTTTATGACTTTTGGAGGTCAAAAAAAATGTTGACTTTTTTTGTCCGATTTTGACGCCTTACTATACTATGACGTTTTTTATGACTTTTGGAGGTCAAAAAAAATTTTGACTTTTTTTGTCCGATTTTGACGCCTTACTATACTATGACGTTTTTTATGACTTTTGGAGGTCAAAAAAAATTTTGACTTTTTTTGTCCGATTTTGACGCCTTACTATACTATGACGTTTTTTATGACTTTTGGAGGTCAAAAAAAATTTTGACTTTTTTTGCCCGAAAAAAACGCCATACTATACTATGACGTTTTTTATGACTTTTGGAGGTCAAAAAATTTTTTGACTTTTTTTGTCCGATTTTGACGCCTTACTATACTATGACGTTTTTTATGACTTTTGGAGGTCAAAAAAAATTTTGACTTTTTTTGTCCGATTTTGACGCCTTACTATACTATGACGTTTTTTATGACTTTTGGAGGTCAAAAAAAATTTTGACTTTTTTTGTCCGAAAAAAACGCCATACTATACTATGACGTTTTTTATGACTTTTGGAGGTCAAAAAAATTTTTGACTTTTTTTGCCTGATTTTGACGCCTTACTATACTATGACGTTTTTTATGACTTTTGGAGGTCAAAAAAAATGTTGACTTTTTTTGTCCGAAAAAAACGCCATACTATACTATGACGTTTTTTATGACTTTTGGAGGTCAAAAAAAATTTTGACTTTTTTTGTCCGATTTTGACGCCTTACTATACTATGACGTTTTTTATGGCTTTTGGAGGTCAAAAAAAATTTTGACTTTTTTTGTCCGATTTTGACGCCTTACTATACTATGACGTTTTTTATGGCTTTTGGAGGTCAAAAAAAATTTTGACTTTTTTTGTCCGATTTTGACGCCTTACTATACTATGACGTTTTTTATGACTTTTGGAGGTCAAAAAAAATGTTGACTTTTTTTGTCCGACTTTGACACCTTACTATACTATGACGTTTTTTCTGACTTTTGGAGGTCAAAAAAAATTTTGACTTTTTTTGTCCGATTTTGACATCTTACTATACTATGACGTTTTTTATGACTTTTGGAGGTCAAAAAAATTTTTGACTTTTTTTGCCCGATTTTGACGCCTTACTATACTAGACGTTTTTTATGACTTTTGGAGGTCAAAAAAATTTTTGACTTTTTTTGTCCGATTTTGACGCCTTACTATACTATGACGTTTTTTATGACTTTTGGAGGTCAAAAAAAATTTTGACTTTTTTTGTCCGAAAAAAAACGCCATACTATACTATGACGTTTTTTATGACTTTTGGAGGTCAAAAAAAATTTTGACTTTTTTTGTCCGATTTTGACGCCTTACTATACTATGACGTTTTTTATGACTTTTGGAGGTCAAAAAAAATTTTGACTTTTTTTGTCCGATTTTGACGCCTTACTATACTATGACGTTTTTTATGACTTTTGGAGATCAAAAAAAATGTTGACTTTTTTTGTCCGATTTTGACGCCTTACTATACTATGACGTTTTTTATGACTTTTGGAGGTCAAAAAAAATTTTGACTTTTTTTGTCCGATTTTGACGCCTTACTATACTATGACGTTTTTTATGACTTTTGGAGGTCAAAAAACTTTTTGACTTTTTTTGTCCGATTTTGACGCCTTACTATACTATGACGTTTTTTATGACTTTTGGAGGTCAAAAAAAATTTTGACTTTTTTTGTCCGACTTTGACGCCTTACTATACTATGACGTTTTTTCTGACTTTTGGAGGTCAAAAAAAATTTTGACTTTTTTTGTCCGATTTTGACATCTTACTATACTATGACGTTTTTTATGACTTTTGGAGGTCAAAAAAATTTTTGACTTTTTTTGCCCGATTTTGACGCCTTACTATACTAGACGTTTTTTATGACTTTTGGAGGTCAAAAAAATTTTTGACTTTTTTTGTCCGATTTTGACGCCTTACTATACTATGACGTTTTTTATGACTTTTGGAGGTCAAAAAAAATTTTGACTTTTTTTGTCCGAAAAAAACGCCATACTATACTATGACGTTTTTTATGACTTTTGGAGGTCAAAAAAAATTTTGACTTTTTTTGTCCGATTTTGACGCCTTACTATACTATGACGTTTTTTATGACTTTTAGAGGTCAAAAAAAATTTTGACTTTTTTTGTCCGAAAAAAACGCCATACTATACTATGACGTTTTTTATGACTTTTGGAGGTCAAAAAAAATTTTGACTTTTTTTGTCCGATTTTGACGCCTTACTATACTATGACGTTTTTTATGACTTTTGGAGGTCAAAAAAAATTTTGACTTTTTTTGTCCGACTTTGACACCTTACTATACTATGACGTTTTTTCTGACTTTTGGAGGTCAAAAAAAATTTTGACTTTTTTTGTCCGATTTTGACATCTTACTATACTATGACGTTTTTTATGACTTTTGGAGGTCAAAAAAATTTTTGACTTTTTTTGCCTGATTTTGACGCCTTACTATACTAGACGTTTTTTATGACTTTTGGAGGTCAAAAAAATTTTTGACTTTTTTTGTCCGATTTTGACGCCTTACTATACTATGACGTTTTTATGACTTTTGGAGGTCAAAAAAAATTTTGACTTTTTTTGTCCGAAAAAAACGCCATACTATACTATGACGTTTTTTATGACTTTTGGAGGTCAAAAAAAATTTTGACTTTTTTTGTCCGACTTTGACACCTTACTATACTATGACGTTTTTTATGACTTTTGGAGGTCAAAAAAAATTTTGACTTTTTTTGTCCGATTTTGACATCTTACTATACTATGACGTTTTTTATGACTTTCTGAGGTCAAAAAAAATTTTGACTTTTTTTGCCCGAAAAAAACGCCATACTATACTATGACGTTTTTTATGACTTTTGGAGGTCAAAAAATTTTTTGACTTTTTTTGTCCGAAAAAAACGCCATACTATACTATGACGTTTTTTATGACTTTTGGAGGTCAAAAAAAATTTTTGACTTTTTTTGGCCGATTTTGACGCCTTACTATACTATGACGTTTTTTATGACTTTTGGAGGTCAAAAAAAATTTTGACTTTTTTTGTCCGAAAAAAACGCCATACTATACTATGACGTTTTTTATGACTTTTGGAGGTCAAAAAAAATTTTGACTTTTTTTGGCCGATTTTGATGCCTTACTATACTATGACGTTTTTTATGACTTTTGGAGGTCAAAAAAAATTTTGACTTTTTTTGGCCGAAAAAAACGCCATACTATACTATGACGTTTTTTATGACTTTTGGAGGTCAAAAAATTTTTTGACTTTTTTTGTCCGAAAAAACGCCATACTATACTATGACGTTTTTTATGACTTTTGGAGGTCAAAAAAAATTTTGACTTTTTTTGTCCGATTTTGACGCCTTACTATACTATGACGTTTTTTATGACTTTTGGAGGTCAAAAATAATTTTGACTTTTTTTGTCCGATTTTGAAGCCTTACTATACTATGACGTTTTTTATGACTTTTGGAGGTCAAAAAAATTTTTGACTTTTTTTGTCCGAAAAAAACGCCATACTATACTATGACGTTTTTTATGACTTTTGGAGGTCAAAAAAAATTTTGACTTTTTTTGTCCGAAAAAAACGCCATACTATACTATGACGTTTTTTATGACTTTTGGAGGTCAAAAAAAATTTTGACTTTTTTTGTCCGATTTTGACGCCTTACTATACTATGACGTTTTTTATGACTTTTGGAGGTCAAAAAAAATTTTGACTTTTTTTGTCCGATTTTGACGCCTTACTATACTATGACGTTTTTTATGACTTTTGGAGGTCAAAAAAAATTTTGACTTTTTTTGTCCGAAAAAAACGCCATACTATACTATGACGTTTTTTATGACTTTTGGAGGTCAAAAAAAATTTTGACTTTTTTTGTCCAATTTTGACGCCTTACTATACTATGACGTTTTTTATGACTTTTGGAGGTCAAAAAAAATTTTGACTTTTTTTGTCCGATTTTGACGCCTTACTATACTATGACGTTTTTTATGACTTTTGGAGGTCAAAAAAAATTTTGACTTTTTTTGCCCGAAAAAAACGCCATACTATACTATGACGTTTTTTATGACTTTTGGAGGTCAAAAAATTTTTTGACTTTTTTTGTCCGAAAAAAACGCCATACTATACTATGACGTTTTTTATGACTTTTGGAGGTCAAAAAAAATTTTGACTTTTTTTGTCCGATTTTGACGCCTTACTATACTATGACGTTTTTTATGACTTTTGGAGGTCAAAAATAATTTTGACTTTTTTTGTCCGATTTTGATGCCTTACTATACTATGACGTTTTTTATGACTTTTGGAGGTCAAAAAAATTTTTGACCTTTTTTGTCCGAAAAAAACGCCATACTATACTATGACGTTTTTTATGACTTTTGGAGGTCAAAAAAAATTTTGACTTTTTTTGTCCGATTTTGACGCCTTACTATACTATGACGTTTTTTATGACTTTTGGAGGTCAAAAAAAATTTTGACTTTTTTTGTCCGAAAAAAACGCCATACTATACTATGACGTTTTTTTATGACTTTTGGAGGTCAAAAAAATTTTTGACTTTTTTTGTCCAATTTTGACGCCTTACTATACTATGACGTTTTTTATGACTTTTGGAGGTCAAAAAAAATTTTGACTTTTTTTGTCCGATTTTGACGCCTTACTATACTATGACGTTTTTTATGACTTTTGGAGGTCAAAAAAAATTTTGACTTTTTTTGCCCGAAAAAAACGCCATACTATACTATGACGTTTTTTATGACTTTTGGAGGTCAAAAAATTTTTTGACTTTTTTTGTCCGAAAAAAACGCCATACTATACTATGACGTTTTTTATGACTTTTGGAGGTCAAAAAAAATTTTGACTTTTTTTGTCCGATTTTGACGCCTTACTATACTATGACGTTTTTTATGACTTTTGGAGGTCAAAAAAATTTTTGACTTTTTTTGTTCGAAAAAAACGCCATACTATACTATGACGTTTTTTATGACTTTTGGAGGTCAAAAAAAATTTTGACTTTTTTTGTCCGATTTTGACGCCTTACTATACTATGACGTTTTTTATGACTTTTGGAGGTCAAAAAAAATTTTTGACTTTTTTTGTCCGAAAAAAACGCCATACTATACTATGACGTTTTTTATGACTTTTGGAGGTCAAAAAAAATTTTGACTTTTTTTGTCCGATTTTGACGCCTTACTATACTATGACGTTTTTTATGACTTTTGGAGGTCAAAAAAAATTTTGACTTTTTTTGTCCGACTTTGACGCCTTACTATACTATGACGTTTTTTATGACTTTTGGAGGTCAAAAAAAATTTTGACTTTTTTTGTCCGATTTTGACATCTTACTATACTATGACGTTTTTTATGACTTTTGGAGGTCAAAAAAATTTTTGACTTTTTTTGCCCGATTTTGACGCCTTACTATACTAGACGTTTTTTATGACTTTTGGAGGTCAAAAAAATTTTTGACTTTTTTTGTCCGATTTTGACGCCTTACTATACTATGACGTTTTTTATGACTTTTGGAGGTCAAAAAAAATTTTGACTTTTTTTGTCCGATTTTGACGCCTTACTATACTATGACGTTTTTTATGACTTTTGGAGGTCAAAAAAAATTTTGACTTTTTTTGTCCGAAAAAAAGGCCATACTATACTATGACGTTTTTTATGACTTTTGGAGGTCAAAAAAAATTTTGACTTTTTTGGTCCGATTTTGACGCCTTACTATACTATGACATTTTTTATGACTTTTTGAGGTCAAAAAAAATTTTGACTTTTTTTATCCGATTTTGACGCCTTACTATACTATGACGTTTTTATGACATTTTGAGGTCAAAATTTTTTTTTGACTTTTTTTGTCCGATTTTGACGCCTTACTATACTATGACGTTTTTTATGACATTTTGAGGTCAAAATTTTTTTTGACTTTTTTTGGCCGATTTTGACGCCTTACTATAGTATGACGTTTTTTATGACATTTTGAGGTCAAAAAAATTTTTGACTTTTTTTGTCTGATTTTGACGCCTTACTATACTATGACGTTTTTATGACATTTTGAGGTCAAAATTTTTTTTTGACTTTTTTTGTCCGATTTTGACGCCTTACTATACTATGACGTTTTTTGTGACATTTTGAGGTCAAAATTTTTTTTGACTTTTTTTGTCCGATTTTGACGCCTTACTATACTATGGCGTTTTTTATGACATTTTGAGGTCAAAAATTTTTTTGACTTTTTTTGTCCGATTTTGACTCCTTACTATACTATGACGTTTTTTATGACATTTTGAGGTCAAAAAATTTTTTTACTTTTTTTGTCCTATTTTGACGCCTTACTATAGTATGACATTTTTTATGACATTTTGAGATCAAAAAAATTTTTGACTTTTTTTGTCCGATTTTGACGCCTTAATATAGTATGACGCTTTTTATGACATTTTGAGGTAAAAAACTTTTTTGACTTTTTTTGTCCGAAAAAAAGGCCATACTATACTATGACGTTTTTTATGACTTTTGGAGGTCAAAAAAAATTTTGACTTTTTTTATCCGATTTTGACGCCTTACTATACTATGACGTTTTTTATGACATTTTGAGGTCAAAATTTTTTTTGACTTTTTTTGGCCGATTTTGACGCCTTACTATAGTATGACGTTTTTTATGACATTTTGAGGTCAAAAAAATTTTTGACTTTTTTTGTCCGATTTTGACGCCTTACTATACTATGACGTTTTTATGACATTTTGAGGTCAAAATTTTTTTTTGACTTTTTTTGTCCGATTTTGACGCCTTACTATACTATGACGTTTTTTGTGACATTTTGAGGTCAAAATTTTTTTTGACTTTTTTTGTCCGATTTTGACGCCTTACTATACTATGACGTTTTTTATGACATTTTGAGGTCAAAAATTTTTTTGACTTTTTTTGGCCGATTTTGACTCCTTACTATACTATGACGTTTTTTATGACATTTTGAGGTCAAAAAAATTTTTGACTTTTTTTGTCCTATTTTGACGCCTTACTATAGTATGACATTTTTTATGACATTTTGAGATCAAAAAAATTTTTGACTTTTTTTGTCCGATTTTGACGCCTTAATATAGTATGACGCTTTTTATGACATTTTGAGGTAAAAAACTTTTTTGACTTTTTTTGGCCGATTTTGACGCCTTACTATACTATGACGTTTTTTATGACATTTTGAGGTCAAAAAAAATTTTGACTTTTTTTGTCCGATTTTGACGCCTTACTATACTATGACGTTTTTTGTGACATTTTGAGGTCAAAAATTTTTTTTACTTTTTTTGTCCGATTTTGACGCCTTACTATACTATGACGTTTTTTATGACTTTTGGAGGTCAAAAAAAATTTTGACTTTTTTTGTCCGATTTTGACGCCATACTATACTATGACGTTTTTTATGACTTTTGGAGGTCAAAAAAAATTTTGACTTTTTTTGTCCGATTTTGACGCCTTACTATACTATGACGTTTTTTATGACTTTTGGAGGTCAAAAAAAAATTTGACTTTTTTTGTCCGAAAAAAAGGCCATACTATACTATGACGTTTTTTATGACATTTTGAGGTCAAAAATTTTTTTGACTTTTTTTGGCCGATTTTGACGCCTTACTATAGTATGACGTTTTTTATGACATTTTGAGGTCAAAAAAATTTTTGACTTTTTTTGTCTGATTTTGACGCCTTACTATACTATGACGTTTTTTATGACATTTTGAGGTCAAAATTTTTTTTTGACTTTTTTTGGCCGATTTTGACTCCTTACTATACTATGACGTTTTTCATGACATTTTGAGGTCAAAAATTTTTTTGACTTTTTTTGTCCTATTTTGACGCCTTACTATAGTATGACATTTTTTATGACATTTTGAGATCAAAAAAATTTTTTGACTTTTTTTGTCTGATTTTGATGCTTTACTATAGTATGACGCTTTTTATGACATTTGGAGGTCAAAAAAAATTTTGACTTTTTTTGTCCTATTTTGACGCCTTACTATAGTATGACGTTTTTTAATGACTTTTGGAGGTCAAAAAAATTTTTGACTTTTTTTGTCCGATTTTGATGCCTTACTATACTGACGTTTTCTTTATGACAATTTGAGGTCTTACTAAAATATGACTTTTCTTTGGCATATTTTGATGCCTTACGGCCGTATGACGTTTTTTATGACATTTTGAGGTCAAAAAAAATTTTGACTTTTTTTGGCCGATTTTGATGCCTTACTATACTATGACGTTTTTTTATGACAATTTGAGGTCTTACTAAAATATGACTTTTTTTGGCATATTTTGATGCTTTACGGCCGTATGAATTTTTTTATGACATTTTGAGGTCTTACTAAAATATCACTTTTTTTGGCCTATTTTGACGCCTTACGTCATAGTATAGCTATGTCTACTATACTAACACACTGCTAATGCAGCTGCTACATAAAGAGTATTATTTTATATGCATGGTTCTTTTAAATGTGCTGTCAGCTAATAAATATTCCTAGGGATTCAGTGTGGTAAACACACTAAACATTTGTTTCTGTTGCTTTAACATCCTTGCACCCTGGGATGTTCCCTAGACTCCAATTATAGTGTGGAACCATATCTGACTATTGAGTAATTTATTTATTTATATTATAAGTGAGGTTTGGGCTTTTAACTAAAATCCACGTCATGTTCATTCATTCCGGTTAGTAATCTTACTTTATTTACACAACATTTCCATCCTGGAGGAGGATGCTTCTCGTAACTTCCTCATAGCGGACATCCAAGTCATGTGCAGTGATTCTTATTTTCCCAGCTCTCTTAGGAATTACTTGATTCCTTGTAAGGTAATGAATGACACAAATAAAGAATCATCAGAAGTTTTTTATGGGGGATTGTATAAATGTTCCTGCGGTTTTGATTGATGTTTTTTTATGTGGCCCCTTTTCTTCAGACAAGCTACTCAAAAGGAGGAATATAAAATGACTTTGATGTACAATTACCTCTCTTCAAGGATATAAAAACAATACTCCTCATCCACTCCTCCTTCCGACCATTCCACAAATTCTCATTTCACGTATTTTCATCCCAATCTTTTATCAGCTTTTCCCTCTGACCTTAATCCACTCTGACAGGATTGTCCTTCAAGCACTGCCAGAACTTCATAATTCGACTAAAACTGCATGAGTCATTTACAGATTGGCCTTTTCTAAACATGCTCCAGCTCACAGGTGATAACAGATCTTAAGAATGTGGCATCTGAAGCGATAATTTGAATTTTGCACTCCCTTTTAACTCAGTGAGTTATAACCCCAGAGTCAGCTGTGTGAAGAAGAGGAATGAGTGTAGTGTTAGCAGGTGTAATTTGTTCTCTGTGCCGAAGGAATTCTTAAAAGAAACGGTTTGAGTAATGACATAAGACATTAATTCCTGGGCTTTTACACATTTAACAATGCATATTAGGTGCTTGTCATTCTGACATCATGACATGTATAGGTTTGAAGGTTGTCCAAGTCTACTGAAATTCAGGAGCTGCTGTAGTTGAGAGGTATCACTTTACAACAGCTTCCACCTGGTCTGATGTAATGCATTTGTATGCCCTGTCATTTGCATTTCATGGTAGAAAAACAATACAAATTAGTTCCGTGCAGACACAGAACATTTTATTTGAACAGCTACACAAAAGACCATTTTTACTGTTCCCCAATTAACACAACATACCTAAAATAATGGTAATGTTGATACATTTAGTGCCTCCAGACAAATATAGGCTTTTAAACTAGAGTAATACAACCAAGATAGTGGCTCAAAGTATTACATGCTGCTTCTCTGCCCTGTGCTGTTGTGTTAGCAATTGTTGTGAGTTTGTTTCCAGGGCATGGGGGCATTTCACTACATCATGTTTATTTTTCCTGCTTTTCTTGCCCTTAGAAATTCAATCTGAGAAGGAAAAAAGTCACTCTGTGTCCACACTGAAGTCACAGCCCGTGACAACTGGTCGAAGGCAGGTAGACATTGCCTCATCTTAAGGAGCTGTAAATTTGTATTTCGCTCTGATAGACTGTTTTTCCCTCTCCCTTTGATAAATGTTAGGAATCGCTGCTATGATAATTATGCTGTTACCATGATAACCCCCCCCCCCATCCCCGCATGACCCTGATACCTAAAGAAAACAAGAAAAGGAAGAAGGGCATGATTAAGAAAAACTGTTATGTTACTATACACTTTTGCTGAACAGGTAGGACAAGCTTTGAAATTTGTACTAACTCTGCTTCCAGTGTATTTGTTTATTTTGGTGCTCAGTTCCTGGTGAAGCCTCATAAATCAACAGAAACTACAAGAGAAAAGGCGTGGAAGGGGATTGATTTTTTAATTTTTTTTTTTTTAACTTCATAGGCAGTTTCATGTAATGAAGCATGAAGAAAATCTCATTTGATAACAGTATAACAGAGGAAAGATAGTAGGTAAAACATCATCTTCAACCTTATAACACCATCTGCTTAGGTTTCAATACAAATTATAGGCATAACCTGTTGTGCTTCAGGTCAGGTTTTTATCCAGAAGCCTTGAAAATAATAAAAAGAATAGAAATTACAGTATTGAGAATATGGATTATAGCATATCAGAAGGAAATAGGAGTGAAAATGGGTCTGGAGATAGCTGGGGAAGATAAGAAAAATAAATGGTTACAGACTTACAGACACTGATCACAAAATTATTAATGATGGGTGAAGAAAAAAAAGGTTTAGCTACATTGTTATATGAATTTTCCCTAATGTTTGCTTTTTTGTATATTCTGTTTAGCCACATGTAGAAATAACTTTATATTAAGAGGCCACAAGCTTAAATGTTGGCAGCCATGTCAGCCTACCAACTTGGATGGAAAATATTAATAAAATAAAGAAGAAGCTGGATAGAAAATAAATGTGGTTATTACCTGTGGGTGACCTGCAGTGTTTTTACAAAGAACAAAGGCGTTTGGTATCTGTTGTTCACTGACTGGAGAAAAAGAGGTAATGTTGTGTTATGTGATTTGTTAATGTTATTAATGAATAAATCTCTGTGCTTTCTGCTTGACATTGTCTCACCAGTATCTTGTTCTACCTGTATTTATTTTCACAGACTAAACTGCCCCCATATGCGAGTGGTGGTCTGCCAATCAGTATTTACCTTGAGGCAGAGAGTGGTGTCCTCATGGCTTCAGCTCAGAAGTGTCTAAAGCTGGCAAATGAATGTCAGAACTGGACCATGGGGCAATGACAGAAGTCGGCCTGGTCTGATGAGTCATATTTGTGGATGGTCAGGTACGTGTTCTTTACCTGGGGAGGAGATGGCAGCAGGATGCTCTATGGGAAGAAGGCAAGCCGGGAGAGGCATTGTGATGCTCTGAGCAATGTTCTGCTGGGAAACCCTAGAATTCATGTGGATGTTACTTTGACATGTACCACCTACCCAAACTTTGTTGCAGACTGCGTAGACCCCTTCACGGAATTCGTATCCCCTGATGGCAGTGCCCTCTTTCAGCAGGATATTGAGCCCTGCCACACACAAAAAATGGTCAGGAATGGTTTGAGGAACATGACAGAGCCTCCAAATCCCTGGATCTCAATCCAGTTGAGCATTTGTGGGATGTGCTGGAAAAACAACTTTCAAGACTTACAGAATCTGATGCTTACGTCTTGGAGCCTGATACCACAGGATAACGTCACAGGTATTGTGGAATCCATGTCTCGAGGGATCAGAGATGTTTTGGCACCAGGAGGAAGATCTACACAGTGTTAGGCAGGTGGTTTTAATGTTGTGACTGTTTGGTGTATAGTATAGATGTAGTTCTCTTTTTTTTTTTAAATGAGCATCTCATCGAAATTCTAAGAAAGGCTCCTATTTTGTGAAACTGAAGGAGAATCTAAGTGTTGGATTTCATGGCCTCAGGCAAAACCCCTCCTGTAAATTATGCAGATTTATGTTTTATACTGTCTCAACATCTAAGGTCAGACTTTTTTTGGGACTTTTATTACATGCTGCAGTCATTTACAGGAGACAGTGTAGAAAAATACTTTCCCACTGAGTTACTACAGAAAGGCAGATAAGGAGGAGAGTTTTGGAGCAGCAGCAGTTATGTCCCTAGTTTGAATGTATAGATTGTGTTGGACTGTTACGACAGGTACATGCATCAAATATTCATAACGTTGTGCACACAGTATATGAGCAATGTTTGGTCTGATTCCTGCTCAGTACAGTCAGAGCATAGCATACATCAACCTGTGGGTCAGGTCCAACACATGAATACAAAATAGATGAATGACTCATTCCTTGCATTCAGTTATGTTCAAGGTTGAAATCTGTTATTTCTTTGGCTGTTAATCCTTATTATAGTGTTTTGATTTAATATAGCTAGTTAAGACTATCACTGTATCCCACTGCTGATGTCTTGCTCTAAAAATTTGGATTTTAAGTCAAGATTTTGCATGTAATCAGATTTCATAAGGAAAAATCTCAGATGTCAGTCCAAAATGGTTTATTTTGTAAAGGGGGCAGTTGGAGGAGATGAGAAAACATGGTGCGCTACTAAATGATGATATATTCAAATGTACATGACATTCAAAGGGTATTACAGTTATCACTCAAATTTCCACACATGAAGTTAAGTCTTCATTCCAACATGTTTTCCAAGTGTAAATGGATAAAAAGATTGTATATTTTCAAAATAAAAAATAAAATGTATCAACACAATAAACCCTTGGGATGTCGTAAAGAAATAACAGTTACATGCAGAATGTAGACTGATGAGTTAATTTCCTTGATTTGGGAAAAAAAATCAAAACCCACAAGCTGAATGACTAACACATCTTATTAATTTAGAGAAAAATTTGAGGTGAATCCTTCTGCCCTTTTGTCCTCATCCTTACCTTACCTCAGCAGAAACTGCATTGTTTCAGTCTTTTATTCACTATAATATAGGTCAATAAGAAATATAAGAAACTGCTATTAATGACAACTTGAGTGGTCTTGGCTAGCCATTACAAACAGCACGTATGTGTTGAGATGCCTCATGAAAATGACGGCTCAAAAATAAATTACATTTGCCAAAACCTAACGCACAGACTGGTTGGGATGAGGGGGTTGGACTCGATGTAGGAACAACTGATTGGATGACTAGTCAAATACACTGTGAATGAAGCTCCTCTGGATGTGTGGCGTCCAGAGGTACGGCTGTAGAGTGAGTAAAAAGGTCCCAAAGTAGAAACTGCAGTCTTAACATGTGCCATACTTTAAAATGTAGAGGAAAACACCCTTACGCTCATCAATATGATGAGCAGAAAAGTCCCAAACCAAAGCTTTGAAGTCTTTATTTTTGCTATCGGGGAGAGGAAAAAATACTCGAAAACAAAAATAAAACACAAAACAGGAGAGGGAGGGAAGAAACGACTCCAGATATTACGCTGAATGCAGAGAAGATGAACTGCACGAGTTGGGTGAGACACTCCGGCACAGGGGGTTATTTCCTGGAGCTAGACTTCTAATATCCAAAAGTACTGGTCTGGAGGACCCATGTTGGTCAAGGGGTGTCCATGGAGATGCCTACAGCAAAATGCCTCAACAGCAGCATCTTAGCAGGCTGTCCACGAGTGACGCTATGTGCTTCCTGCTACCTGGCTCTCTCCTCCCTCTGAATTACCTGCAGGAAGGGGGCGACAGCAGGTTGACAAATGTTATGCAGGCAAGTGGTCTGAATAAATGTACATTCAGCTGGCAGTTTATCAGACACACCTAGCTAAAATGAATGTAGTTTAATGCAGCAGTCCTAATAAATACTACCTCCATGAAGGTTATAATGTTCAGTTTTTATTTAAATTGTTTTAAAGCAGCACTGATTCAGCTTTATTATCATTTTTAGGGATGCACCGAAATGAAAATTCTTGGCCGAAACCGAAAACCGAAAATGAGGAAACCAAGGCCGAAAACTGAAAACCGAAACACCGAAAGAAATTATTATGCCAAATATTAGTAGCATTGTACATAAATTAATATGAATGTTTCAAAGAATAAATCAATTTAAACAATATTGTAAAATTAAATATGTTCTCTCATAAAAACACAAAGTGCATATAAGTCAAGTGCATTTTAAAATTTTTGCTGTAGGACTACAACATAATAGTGTATCAAAACAAAGATTGCCATAGCCCATATGTTAAACGTAGGCCTTTAACAACAACAAATACACCAAGAGTTGCAGCGCTTTAAGTTAAGTTTTAAACTCCCTTGCCTTTTCAAAACATCCGCCACAGACGGAGTGGGCGTGCTCGGAGGGATTTTCCTTTTCTGTGCTGCATTCCTCTCATATTCAGCACAGCGATCAAGATGTTTGGATTTCAGGTGATAAATTAAACCCGATGTGGAGAAATTCTCTGAAGATGCGCCCCCTCTTGAAATTTTGACATTACATGTTTTGCAAATCGCTATCCGTGTGTCTTTCTCAGATTTACTGAAATACGTATATTAAAAAAAAAAAATAAAAAAATCACTGACTTGTAGCAGGAGTGGAGGCTGAGGCAGAAGCGGAGGCATTGCCTTCCTCGTCGCTGTCATCCTCGTTGGACTGTGGTACCTCGGCCTCGGGGATGGTTGCTGCCGGGGCCTCAGGCTCCTGCTCGGCCCTGCTCTTCAGAGCCAAGATACGGTGATGTAACGCTGCAGCCAGCTGACCTATGTCCTTAGAGCTACCCTGAAGACGAGAGATGTGGTTACAGACAGGTCAGCCACATAGAAGAACAATAAAATAGAACTAAAAAATATTCATACTTCATTACACACATCCCAGAACATTAAAAGTGAAATAAAGCAGTATTTTAAAAAGAGAAACTCAGAGCAACAAAGATTTTGTGCTGTGGAAATTATCCTAAATTTAATCAAGACAGCAAGTGCACAAGGAGAAAGTTTGAGTTCAGTTCAAATTAACTTAAACAGAACCAAGAAAACTAAAATGAGAACAGATCAGAAAACATGGAGCCTAATTACTAAAATATAAAAATAAATAAATAAAACAAGGAAATTAGGACTAAAGGCCTGTTTTTTAAGTCTTTTTGGAATGAAAGCCTCTCTGCAGATAAGATAAATATGGTATCATGTATGGACAAGCAATATATAATTCAAATATCTCTTGCCCAATGTGTAAAATGGGAATCAAGTTATTACAATGTGCACAAAAAGGCTATTTTCATTCAAAGCTCTCTACTCTGATGTTTTAGAGTTTATTATAATCTCCCTTGAGCTTGAAAATAAATACAGCACAGCCCTAGCCAGCAAAAAGTTTTAAATACATACCGATATTAGGAAGACCTTGACCCCCTGGTCCTCTGTGTCCATGGCAGTGATTCGTACACTCTTCTCGCTGGCCTTGTCCACCTGCATCTGGGGCCAAAGTTTAGTGTTGAGGATCAACCGGAGGCTGCCCTGGGTCCTCATCACTGGAAAATTTGAATCAAAAACAGCAATGAAATACAGGCCCAAGCAGCCACTGCTTTACTGTCTTTTTATTCCATGTTATTCTACCTATGATCACAGTGGTGAATTGTCATGAAATATAAGGGAAAAAATATGGTAGTTATAATAATAATATAGGCCTATAGTCCCAGCAAGTGTCATTTCCAAGACAACTGGGGATTTTAGGATTTCTGCATATGGGGTTTTACCTTCTATTTTGTTTTTCTTGTTTTTCTTTGATAAATAAACACTTCACATTACATCATCACACATATACAGTGTGTCAAACAGCATTCTGTTGTGTCTAGACCACAGAAGTGTGAAATGCGGAAAAAGGGCTCCCCCCTGTGTTCAATATCAGGTATTGTAATAATTATGGCGAAGACCACAACGAAGATTTTACTGAGATAAGTGTTATCTCTCAGCAAGTCTGTTTATTTTTCCAAGCCCAAAAAGTTTCTGCAGGTGTGTTTACCTAGACGGGACTGTAGCGTGCCGTCTTCTGTCGATGCCATGTCGTTGAGCCTCAGCAAGCCTCGACCTCTCTCTATCCACGACTGAGCAGTCTTCTCAAAAACATATAACTTGCACTGCATCTGAGGGAGAAGAGTGCAGGCAAAAGAGGGCTGTAAACGTTTCTGCTACATTTATTTATCGCGTGTCTTTAATTGAGAGAGCCCACCCTCTACCTGTAACACATTGCTTTCAGATTCCTCTCCAGTTTTGACGTCAACTTTCTCTAAGATGCACTTCTTGGCTGTGGCTTTGGTGTATGCTGCTGCAGACTCCTCCAAAGACTCTGACACGCTGTTCACTGTTGAGATAAAACACAATGGTGAGAAACTAGTGCCTTGCTTGAGTTTTCAATGTCTGGTCACTTGGCTTTTCATCTTCAACTCGTGCGTGTGTGTGAAGACTTCTGCTTTTTCTCCCACAATGCTCTTGTTGTGACACAAAAACAATATTCTCTGTAAAAATTTGGACTAGCCAGGGCTGTAGGCTGATTGTGAAGGACACAGGGTGGCAGAGCTGTAAAGTCCACTGCAGAGCATTAGCAGAACAGAACTACTTGAGCTCTGCACCCACACAAGAATGCCTGAACCTGCAGTAGCTATGAAATACTGATTATCTTTTCATTGTCACTGGACACTATCAAACCCCAAAATTGTATGTAGAGTATTAGCTCATCCAGTGAGACCCTGAAAAATTACCAAATACTGGCAATTATGTTAGCACTGACCTTGCTTACAATGTATGACTTCACACTTAATCATTTTTAATGTATTATTTTCCCCCTATAACAAGCAGGCAATATTATCTTGTATGCATTTCCTGTATGATTATCCTTATAGGAAACTGCCTAGTTTAAGGACATGGCTGGGGATAAATCACTAGTGGTATGAAATTTGCATCTCAGGATAAAGATAAAAATTTTATTACACCCCCAGGTCTTTAGGGAGGGCTAATCAAACACCAATTCCCAACGAAATAAGACGCTGCTACTAAAGACTTTATGTAGCTTCTTCAATAGATGAAGATTTATCATTTTTCAGTGACTTTTTGTTAGGATTACGCTTTCAGCATTGCACTTCTGTTGAACTGAACTGTTAAACTGCACAAGGTTTTGTTTTTGTTGTTTACCGTTGTCACTGGAGTGAAGCCAAGTGTCTCTTAAATCTATTAATAGTCTAGCCAAACATTTTTTCAGTAATCAGCGGGGTTGTGGTTTTACCCTTCTCTGGGGTGGTTTCCTGTGATGAGGGCTCTGAAGCAGGGGCAGCTGAAACCTCTTTATTTTCCTCACTTGAGGACTCACCCTTGGGAGGGCTCTGAAAATACAACAAAGTTGATCATTGGAACCTGTTCAAAGCTCAACCATTAGGAGTTTTCAAATTTGGCAAAAGGCAGACTGTCTATGCAACAAGCTGCAAAACTCACCAGAACTCTTTCAGACATGTTCTGCCCAAAAACAAATTTTGCCCCACCGTCTGTACTGTTTGTGGCATTTTTTGAACTGAAAAGAGAGGAAAGAAAAAAAAAACATCAGTGAGCTGATTGAAGTTAATCATAAATGAAGATGAGTTTCTAAAAATACTCAAAGGAGGACACAATTTCATTACCTTGGGGTAGAGATGTACTGTAAGAAATAATTAGTGCCCTCTGATTGAGAGTCCAGTTGCACACTATCCTTTGACTTGTCTTCTGTACTGTTCTCGTCCAACTAGAGAAAATCAAACTATTGTGTTAAATTTGGAGTCATGCACAACCCAGGCTTAAAGACACAAAATAACGTTTAACAAATCCATACTTGATGAAAATCCTGACTAATGTGTAGCATAAGACGAGAGTGAACAGCAAGTCACCATTTCCAAATTATCTACATCTTCCACAAAGATTTCTGCCACAACAGTTCCAGACAGACCACACAAAATGTACAAAATAATATTGGACATTGGCACAAAATTTGTATCACACAGACCAGTGTAAAACAAGTGAACAACTGCAAAACAACAAACCTTTGCTCTGTCTTTGATATTCTGACCAAACACAAAAGATATTGCTACATCTGTCTCCTTCTTCTCTCTTCCGCCTCCATCTTTGTTACCACTTGCTCCATCTTCCTCATTTTCATGTTTCTGAAATGGTTGGGGGGAAAAAAAACACCAATCAACTTTGATGTTTGATCCATTTTCACACGTATTTTTCTGCATACCAGATTTACAAGTCTTTGCACCCCTGTGTAGAAAAAAAAAGCTGCTACCAAATTTCCCTCATGACACGGTGATTCATTTGATATCCAACATTTGCATAATTCGTTATGAAAATTTCTCAAGACCCAACATACTTCCTCATTACACAGGAGCACGGAAGTAACCACAAGTCTTAAGCTCTTCTGTAGAGAACCTAAAGTTGAATGGTTTCCCCACACTTTCTGATGCCTTAACAAAGCCTGAACTGAACTGACTGGCATTGTTTTTCAATACCAAGCCCTTGATTATAACCGGCTGAGATTTAGCCACTCCTCACCAGTGACTTGGCCAGCATGGCTGAGTGCTCTGTGTTGTTCAGGAAGAGGGACTGGGTCATAGATGCCCCATCTGATGACTTTTTCACACCGTTGGTTCCACAACTGGAATCTAAAATGTACAGAAAGAAAAGATTGTTCACTGTTTTTTTTCATTGTACCAAAGAAAATTTACCCTGCAAGGCACATGCAGAAAACACACTGTTCACAGTTATCAGTATACAACGTTAAACGAATTATCAGACTAAGAAGATTTGTATGGTGTTTAAGAACGTTTTGTATCAACTAATAGGTGACTTCAAGCTAACTCACTGGACTCTATATGTGATTTAGAGGGCGGCGCCTGGAGAACTGCAGGGCGGAGAACACTGCGTTGCTGTTCCTTGGGTTTCTGACTTGGGACACCTGCAAAAGACCAAACTTGTCTCATACTTTTTTTCAACACAAAGATGTTCAGGTCTAGATGTACGATTTCCACTTCTGAGAGGACTCATATGAAAGGGTGTGAGTCTGTGTTCAGGTTCAAACTTAGCGTGAGAAAATATGATATGAAGAAAGCAAACAACATCAAACACCAACCTGAACTTGGTGCCTGTCCATGTATGAGAGTTGGTGGCTTTAGACGGAATCCCACAGGCTTCTCCTCTGGTGAGAGAGCACATAAGAGAGAACAGACATTAAAAAAACAAAAGAAAAAGATCCAAGAGTTACACAGCAACTTATAAAGGGTATGTTCCTTCTGTCTTTGCACATTTCAAACCACAGAGCCAGTTACCACAGCAACCCTAGTGGAGCCTCAAGAGCTGTGTTGTGATCCAACTCCTGTGCCGTAACATGACGGGCTCTAAGGCCTCTGATCTATTTCTACCCGTCTCTCCATCTCAGTGGCTTTATTAGCCTGACGTGACCTGGCTCTAATCAATGCTAAAGCAGAAAACTGCATCCTCTTTTTCTTCAACATTTATGAGCCCATTTCAGCGAACATTCAGGTAAGATGAAATTTATTTATTTTTTAAAATTTCATTTAACATAATCCATAGGACACATTTTTCCAACATGTTAAACACATTTTACTTATTTTACTAAATAAATCTCAATTGTTTTTTTCTCTGTTAAAAGCTTCGGTTTATATATTTTTCATCTTTCCTCTCCTTCCCAGCGTTAATCTCGTCCTGTTTAAAGTGATTCCACCACTGTCGATTGAAATATTAATGATGGAAAGGCCTCATTGGCTAAACACTGATGAAATGCATGTGGTGAACCATAACAAACACTCTGTCATACATTGTGAACAGTACAGAACTATTATGTGATCAATGTGATTAATTTTGAGTTTGACCAAACGGGCTCCCAAACCACATCAGAAAGACAGCACCTAGTATGGGATTGAGACCGGAACTCGTTCTGTACCAACATCCACTCAACATCTAACCGACCCTGACTTGTACTGCCAAATTTGAGTCCAGTGCTATATATTTTTTCCTTTTCAAAGAGGCGGATGCAGGAAGATTTTTCCCACTATTTCAAAATAACTTGTCTAGGAACACCGACTATATGTGAGGTCTATACAGTAGTAGGCACAGTGAGCCCCCCCAACATAAAACAAACAGCCTAATCCTTAATGAGCCACTCATCTAGCATGTTCAGTAGTACAACGCAAACAGCAGCCAACTACCAGCATATGACACTAAGAAATCTGCCTTTACCAATGTCAACTAATTTTCCCCACTACTGGCATCATAAATTTGTCTGGTAAACTCAGAACTCGTTTCCCAGCTGAACTTGGCAGCTCAAACAGTCACAATGCAGAACAGAACTAAATTATGTACAGGCATGGTCACAGGTCATACAAAGTCATAACGTTCCCACAACGAAGAAGTCTTCTCTGAATTGCTGTTGATTTTGGGAAACTGCTCTTTATTAAGTTCAGTTTCATATAATACTGACAATTAGCTTACCAGGCTCCTACAACAGATAGGCTTTCTCTGTTGGGTATATTCCATGTTCTATTTGCAACACATGACACAAATTGACACAGAACACCGGTGTAGTTAGAGATGGACAGAGAGGAGAGAGGAGGACCAAATTCCTTTACAATAACCAAATCTCAGGCAAATGTTACTGCAACAAACCAGACCGAACCGATGGAGATGTTCAACTTGACTGGGAATGCACTAATGTGGCACAGTGATTTTTGTCATACTTACAAATTTTGTAAAAATCAATACTACATATATGGGGGGCAGTTGAGTAAATATCTTGTTAATTTCAACTTTTAAATTCCATACATCTTCAATGTGTATTCACTTACTGTTTAAAATTATACTGAAAAAAATCTAATCATGCCTGTGTAATTTGTGCTTTGCATTTTGTGGTTGAACATTTTTGTACATCCACGAATAACTGGGCAGCTAGCTCAGAGGTAAAATTACCACATTAGAGTAGACTAGAGCTGACCAGAGTGAAGGGGGCATTTGCAGATATGAAATATACAAAACTTCACTGACATCTTGACTTTACAAAACGTACACATCGTCAGAAATTATTTCTGACATGTGGGCAAGTAAAACTGTTTACTAATGTTATGCTGCTTTCACACAGGCACTGCAAGCCGGAACTTTTCCATACATTACCCAGAGGAGCTGTATGTGTGAACACAAATGTCTTCTGAACTGGACATTAAAACAACTTCACCCTGCCAGCTCCCTTGTACAAAGTCTGTGCAATGTCCAACTGAGCGGATGTGTGAATAGAGTGGGTCATTGCCACAAAAAATTCACAGCGAGTGGGCGTATTGATGACATTTCTATCCTGACTCCTGCCTGCTCTACCCAGGTGCCACACCTCACCTAAACCAAATGGAGTATTTACAGTGGGTGAGAATGCGTCTCACAGGACAATCTCCAGTTGTGTGCTGCATGTGTGAAAGGGCAACCTTATTCCCCTGACATTCATTCAGTTAAGTAAAAATCTTAGACTGTTGAAATTATATGTTTGGCCTCTGAAACTCTCTCTCTCTCTACTTATATATATATATATATATATATATATATTTTTTTTTTTTTACTGCACAGGTCCTTCAAGTTGTAAAGAGAAACTAATAGTGGTCTGGATCTCTCACCTGGCTCAGAGTCAGAGTTCCCAGTCGGAGACTGGCAGAAACTTGAAGGCATGAATACATTGTTCTTGGGAACTGCAAAGTAGCGGACAGACATTGCACTCAGCATACAAATCAATGTGTACACCACAAGTAATCAAGAAAATACAAATGCTCTATTTAGTCACCACGTGCCATTACCAGAATGTGGGGGTGGGAACGATGAGGTCCTTTCCCTTTTCACTGGGGGGCAATAGCTTGCCTCGTCTTTATCTGAATCTGAAAGTAGCAGTAAAATATTAGAACGATTCCAGATTAAATAAATCTATGAAAAAGATATGTTACCAAAGAAAATGGCCAGTTTGAACATTTTATTTACCTTCTCCATCCTCTGCACTTGAGCCCTCCGCAGATCGCTGAAAGAAAACACAAATAGCTTTTAGTTTTTCTCTCTTCCAAAAGAATGGTCTTCATCACTGAAATCATTAGAAAATTAAGGACTAGGATGCTAGCTGCACTTTGTTTGATCACTATGGCTTTCTGTCCAGAGTTGCAAACATGGATAGAGGAGAAAAGTGTTATCAATTCAAGCAAGATGTGTTTGACTTAAGGTCAACATACTCTCCGTTGGCAGTTTATTTAGGGTCCTAGCCAAAATTAGTATAGGCTAATACAGCAGCCGTGCAATAAATCCTACCTCCATGATGGGTATAATGTTCAGTTTGTGTTTAAACTGTTTTGTAGAGGTGTTGATTCAAATGTGTTGAATTGTATTGCATTATATGGACTGGTGTTTCTATTATTTTCCACCCTATTTATATCATTGAGGGCAGACTAATTAAAAGAAATATCTCTCTGTACAACAAAATACAATTCAACATCACCACAAACTACATACTCCAAAAATCAATCAACACTCATTTAAAACAATTCAAATAAAAACTGAATTATAACCTTCATGAAAGAAGGTTTCAGGAATGCTGCATTAGACTGTATTAGTTTTAGCAAAATGTGCCTAATTAACTGTCAACTGAGTGTATTTTGACTTTTCATTACAGCTTTATTAACAGTTCTGCTAATAGTGAAAGATTTTAGCTCAGCAACTCTTCTGCAATATGCGCTTTTTTGAAAATGCAATCCAGTCTCGATTCAAGTACAAAGTCTGCTAATTCAAAGCATCTGGTTTCAGTCTTGATAAATACTTAAATAAAATAGTGAAACTTACCTTCTGTGCTTTATCTTTTTGGAAAACAAACACAGGAGGCGCTATGGCTGGCTTGTCTGTTAAAAGAAGATGTAGGCTAGTCATCCAGGCACTAACTTAGGAGAACATCAATTATATTCATGCTTTAAGGTTGAAAACAAAATACATAAGGCCATGGCCTGCCCATTATTTGGTCCTGAACGAGCCCTTTAAAAAAAGTGAATGTGAATGCTGATAATCTAGAAGGCTATGTGCATCAGGAATAACCAGCAATCTAGTACTTGATCAAACACCAAATTTCAATGCACAGTAATAAAATGAACAAGCATTAACATGTGATGCCAAAAGTCATTCAAAAAGATTATATATATTACACAGACTGCATGATAAATGTGTTTCTCAAACTTACAGTGCTTTCAGGAGATACTTCTGGTGATGATTATAGTAAGAAAAAACTATGTGACCAAGACTTGAGAAAATAAATTTGTAAAATGCTGGAAAATGGCTGATTTCAATCAATGTTAGCCAGTCAAAAGCAATCAGACTATGCTACAGTTAATTGTGCAATCCTATTATAAGTACCAGGAAGAATGAAAACACATTATGTTTACCAAAACAATTGGACAAAATCACAAATGAATACACATTAATGTAAACAACCATGTATCAAACGTTCAGCCTCCCCATACGGCCAAACAGCAACTATAGCTACTTTTGTCATCAAAAAGGAGATATTATTCATGTCACTCACCAATGTTTTCCGACTCATATACGATATTGAAATAACCAACCAGAGTAGCATTCGCCAGGCCAGGTAATAATCTGAATTCACCTTAGGCCACTTAACGCGTCTACCTTCACACTGTAACCTCTGTAAGATGTGTAATCCTATAACGTTAGCAGACAAAGGTTTGCCTCTGTCTGGGTAGGGCCTATTATACTGAGCAGGTGTAGCATCGTTGTCGTTGTGAGCCCTGTCGGTGCTTAAATGCGTGCGGCAACAGCCAAATAGACGACAGCACACAGTCTTGCAGTGTTTACTGGACCGACATAAAGCGTCTCTATCACAAACCCTCATGGCTAACGCTAGCTGTTTGTATGTGATTCGTGTTTAACTGCAGAAAACATGACAATGTTGCGTGACCTATATAATTCAACACCCAGCCTTGTATCGATCTGCGGCTTGCAGAGCTATCTTAGCCAATAAATGTTAGGATTTCCACTGATATTCACTTCAGATATTCAAGTGGCCCGAGATGTTCCCGGCTTATGTTAAACAGCTAGCATTTACACTATCTGACCCGTTCCAGCAAATACTCGGCGCCACCGGTTGTTCCCTAAAGCAGAACGTAGCTTAGCTTACTGGCTATAGTTAGCTTGCTAATGCGCTCCATCCCGCATGAGTCATCTTGCCCGACAAGCAAGGACACCAAGATTCTCGCCGAATTCTCCTATAGTTTGCAGATCAACACAATGACAAGCAGATCTGAGCGAAATAAACAACAAATATCAAGAAAGTAGAAATTACATCAGAGCATTGCCTCTTGCCTGACGTCTCTCTTTCTACGCGCCTAAATGAACGCCAAGCAACCCTGCAACTGAGCGCTGACTACATTAAATATCGAGGAGGATGTACTGTAAACGTTTCCTTTCAGACAAGGCTACTTACTGGTATTGTGTTTGTATATCGGTCTTGATGGAGGCAAGACTTTTCGTCTTTGGCCTAGCAAGCATGAGTTTACATCCACATCGAATCATTTAGCTCGCCACAAATGGCAAAACACAACAACTATAAATAGCCGGGTGCTAGCGTTCGGAGGTAAGCCAGCTAGTGGCAGGCAGCATTCGAGGGCGTTCCGAGGCATTCCAGGTATTACCCACAGCCCAGCCATTAGCATTGTTAGCCTGCTTGCTAACGTTGTAGTATTGCAAACGCCGCGAAGCATATAATTCACAAGAACTCACCATTTACATGCAACCATGTAGCTTCATTTCAGTTATCAAATATGCAGACCATGTTCAGGCTCCGTTTATAACGCCAGAGTAGCGGTATTGTTTTTCTCATACTGCCACTTACTCACCTTCGTTTGCCAAGTCCGCCATTTTACTTCGACGCTCACACACCCACAACCCACCGCGCAGATAATACAAGTCGAGGCAGAAATGTTTTCAGTGGCAGAGAGCATATGTCACCGTTTACTAATGCATGTGAGCGACCCCCTGTCCTGTGCCCTTCAGTGAGCTACAAAAATGTTGTCTGTCCTGTCCTGCCACAATGTAAAAGCGCTTAATATATTATATAGTTTCAACCAGATCCAAAAGAACAACTTAAACTTTGCTTGGAGAGCTCAACTTACTACTACTAGAGCAACTTCTCAGGCCCCTATAGAAATGTGATACCATCATAACACAGATTTTAAAAAGTGTTATCTGCTGTGATGTGGTCACAATAAATTCACCACTGGGTGACAGACAAAGACAACTGACCCTAAAAAGAGTAGTTTGACAAATAATCTCTGCTCAAAGTTTTTGGACTAGCTTTTTTCAGGATCTTTCAAACACATCTCAGTCTTCCTTAGCTAACAAAGTCCATAGAGACAATTCAGTTGTCATCATCCTTAATGATAAACATGAAACATGTCCAGAGTGCAACAATAATTTACCTCAAAAGAAGTTCCTGAGGTATAGCAGTAATATGGGACTGGGAGGAGGGGAGGCACAAGCAAAAATGAATAATTTAGTAATGAAAATACACTTTGTAAAAAAAAAATAAAAAAAAAAAAGGACTAAGGGAGAGTGGTTCTTATGACAGATTCTTTCCAGTTTTAGTGTCATTATGGTTTTGAACATACAGATTTTGAACCATTTCTTTCTTGGCACTATTATTCTTGTTTATTTACCTCTCCAGTTTCAGCTGCAGCTCTACAGTTTTCCCCAGAAGTGTTATTGTATAGGTAATGGTGGTCTTTAAAATGACAGCCATTAATGTGAAGGTAAGCAAACAAGTCATAGTTCACATTCCATGGATTGAGATTATCTATCTCCTGTAATCACCATGTTTGCATTTATACACATGGTGGCGCAGTTCTGCCTCACAGTGAGAGGGCTCATGGGTTTCAAGCAATATTTTCTATACCATAGAAACACTTGTGTGACAGTGATAAAAATGGGTGCGATGTTCACTGTGATAGATTAATATACATGTTTATTTTCATACCACATGGAAATTGATAAAAGGAAATAACATACAAACCAACAAAAAAACCCTAAAACTCTTTGGTATGTTCTGGTCTGCAGTAATGTCAGGAACGAGAAATACTACAATTATCCTCAATTAACAGACTCAATTAAAGATAGCCTCTCTAGTCATTTACAGTCAGTGGTTCCTCCAACACACTTTATCTGTGTCCTTGAAGTCTACCAAACATGTTGAATACATTTCCTACCTCATAAAACAGTTACAAAGCCTTTTTTTTAATGTTTTGAAACCCAGATTTTTTTTTTATACCAGTTGCCCTTTTATTGGCACTTTGGTACCTTTTATGGAGGCCACAGTCACTATGCTGTGAAGCAAACACGAAAACATCATGGACTGTTCTGCAGTGCTCATTGGTTCCCAGAACTGTAAACAAAAAGCCACGCTAGCTATGCTCAAACCCAGGAGTGCCATTTGCATAGAAATTTGTGGACTCAAGCATGAATCCAAATTCTGACCCTTTTCAGTCTGGTATTTCAGAGCATTACTTACACCTGACATTTGTGTCAGATCAAACTAACTTTATGTGCTTTTAGCATGCTTTATATGCTTTTACAGCTTTACTTTGCACACAGACAATGAGGTGATCTGCTTGTCTGCTGCTGTGCATGTGTCAATTTTCAGTGTAAAGCCAATGCAGATCACTTCACCTGCCACCAGAGGGCAAAATAACACAAAAAGCTGGAGGTGAACCTCCATCATACACAGACAGGTATTCAAAACCAAGGCACACTGTGTTTCATGGTCGGACTATTCCATCAGCTTAAAATACTTAAAATAATGCCTTGTGAATAATTTCCTCAGCCTAACATAACATAACATAGCATAACATAAACAGCTTACCTCCCCGATACATTAAGAAAGGAATAAGTCAAACAGGTAGAATTAAATGAGAGAAAAACAGACACTCCCAATCATTATATATTATCATTTTCATTGATTTCATCACTCATGTAAATTCTTTGCATTTTAATTAACCAGGTTGCTATTCACATCCAGGCTGCTAGATGACACATTATACGATTAGGAGGATATCCACGCAGACACGGGGAGAACATGCAAACTCCACACAATCCTGGCCCGGATTCAAACCCAGAACTTTCTTTCTGTGAGGAGACAGCACTAACCACTGCACACTGCAGAATTTAGGCAGAAGTCATTAAATCACTGGGCAAATGATGGTACATTTTTAGGACCACCGAATAGAACAGATTCACAATACTTGGTAGTGCTCAATGTTGACCAGAACTTTTCAGACAGAATGATAATACAAATTCACCTTCAGGTACCACTCAAAACAAGTCACTGCATGTGTTTTTCCTCAGAGAGCCTTCATCTATCGGAAGAAAGCTTGGCTTGTAGCTTGTATTTCAAGCCAGAATAGCTTTCTTTTTACCCTTCACCATAGGAAATGTCTGTGTCCACTGTATATCAGTGAGTTACCATAGTTTTATTGGTAGCAGGCCAATGAACTTAATTCTTTATAAACTCTAATTATACTCCAGTTGTACCAGGTGTTGGTACCTTTTTGTTGTGACTGACAAAATTGTCCCTGTTACAAAACTGCAGATTTCCAAACAGGCTCTGTAGCTGTCTTTCTGTCCTGATGCATGTGATATGTTTATAATGATACGTGTTCTTCTGAAGTAATGGAAGACCACCTCAGACACACACTGTTACATAACAGACTTATTTCTTTTCAGATGATTGTAACTAACACCTAAAGGTAAAACCCAGGGAAATTTCACTGGAAGAAATATGGGGATAATTATGATGCAGACATTCTTTCATGTAACCCCAAAGCCATCTCATTTGTTGAGTGGTAATGTTTTTGATCTTATCTTATGATTAGAGTCACCTGATTCACTAGTTTCTCAAATACAAATTCTAACCTGAAAACTGCACTCGCAATAGTGCACTGCGACAGCTAAAAACCAGACAATTTAGCCACATTTGGTACTGAAGTGTAAAAAATATTTTAAATGAAATATGCCCTGAAATGGGGAGTGCATCTTCAGTGGTGACCTTGTGCTGCATAGTGGATGTTATTTAAAACACTAACCAGAAGAGTCATCATAAATTTAGCAGCAATCCCACATTTCTATCAGATACAACTGCCTTGATCTCCATCATTCTCCGCCATTGGTTTGCTCTTAAGACTGACCAGTCAGGGTCTAGTGACCCAACTATAACATCCCATCACAAAAGGAAACATATCCAATTACAGAAGTAAGGATACCTTTGTATGGTACCTATAACATTATAATGAATATACTTCTGTTTTAATGTAGTATTTATTCTTCCGGTGATTATAGGATATCCTTCATCTGTCATCTCCTTCTCTCTATATTGTGATAAATTTAGTATCTACATTCGACATTGTTACATTTCCTTACCTAAAACAATCAAGTTATAAAGTTACACTTAGACCAACTTTAGACTCAGACTAATGTATCCCCTGACCTCTTCGACATTAACAGAGAATTTTTGCTTTGCAGAGACACGCTCCTTGCAGGAAACTGATTCACCTACTTCCTGACCTTTCTGTTTGTGTCATCAACACATCAACACACTCTGAACACGTTAAAGTCAGTAAAAATAAAAAATGAACCCTCAGAAACTAAATTCTTTTTTGATCGTTTTCTTGCATGTTTGCTTTAATTTGTCTTTTCAGGTACATGCAGTTTGCAAATGGATGGTTGCAACACAAATAAATGTTAAATCAGTATCATTATTCAATCTACAGCATGTGAGACAGCTCTGTCCTCATTTCGACTGTAGGTTTTTGGTACTGTGTGCCAAAGTAAAGTTTCTCACACACTGACAAATGGCTTCTTGGAGATGTCTTCTTTCATATGCATGCAAAATGACAGCAACGATGAAGGGATAAAACAACATATCATATTGTCTGAAAGGAATGCTGAAGACATTGCACGGCCTGAGTCCAAGTACCCTTGGCAATGGACCATCATCTCCTGACATGTTTGGTGCCATTAATCCATCAGGATTTTTCAAATATGCAATCACAACCAGGAATAGAGATAATCACATCCAACTCTGTAGTTTTTTTTTGATAAAGTTATAGGCTGTTTTGCCAACAAACAGTCAGATCTCTTTCATGTTGTACCATGAGCGAACCCACAGAACTTGCAGGGAACATTCACAACAAGACCAGAATCGCTCAAAAAGACTGAGGCAATTTGTGAATAAAACATAAGAACTGCTTTAGAGCCTGGGTGGCAAGTGGGAAGAAACAGGAAATTTGCAGATTCCTTCTATACGACATAACACACTGTTGTGGTGTTCTGGAGTAGCAGTAAACAACTAAAGTGAGCAGCAGTGTTCTACATGCAGTGGAAATGGAAAGTGCAGGTCCTTGAAATGCCTCACTGGGCTTTAGAAGGGTAAATGTGAGTTCTGGTAAGAGTATAAACAGTGAACTGTGCTATCAGATGTCCACTCAGGCACTCAAGGCTCATTAATATCTGTCACTGAATGTTCAACAAAAAGAAAAAAGAACAGCAGCTTATTTGCAGGAATTAACAGGAAAAGCTTTGGGTGGATATGCTATGACAATGCTGACAAATGTTTTTAATGCAGAGTTTCTCAACTGTCAGAACAGTGTGACTAAAAGAAGGATGTGCTGTGTCTGTGAAAATGATGTTGCTTACATCAGAGTCAAGCTCTTGTGAGCATATCGACAAGCACATCAGAGAAAGTCGACAAGCTTTTTCAGTTAAATTAGTATATTTTCTAGCAACACAGCAACAGCAACATACAGCAACTCAATTTTACATGTGTATATAGAGGGTTATGGCATAAATCAGCAGGAACAATTGGATTCAGACTATTAGACACTGCATTAAAATAGATTTAACTCCGGAAACATGAAGCCTAAAAGGTGATCTGTCATCATACTTACCCGAAATGCAATTAATCTTTGATATACATCCATTTATCACTTCAATATGCAGTGACTAATGACTTATTGACTTGTCATTTCCGGTTTTCAATTACCTTTGAGGGTCAAAACGAGTCTGTCAGATTTTCCATTGTCAAGCTAGGTTAACTATTTTGATCCTGAGATAAGGTCTTTATGACCTGATAAAACTTTGTGTGCCATCTGCTGGGGACTTCCACACACAATTAAAGGTAAACGAGCAACAGCAGAACTTTAACCTTTATACTGTATATCAGCAAGTGTTCTCTACATGACATGCACTTTTATTTTTTAGTCTTAAAAGGCTGACCAGAGACAGGGAACACAATTTATCTCAACATGAAAACAATATTCTGCTGTACACAAGGCAAAATTGCATTGTGTCTGAGAAATATAGAACTAGATAAATATCCAAGTAGGATGTCAGTTCAAAGATGTCTTCAGAGCTCATAGAGGATGTCATGGTCACTCTGGCCATCCTTTATCATTATGGTATTGTAAGCATTGGTGGTAAGGCATCAATTTGTGGGGACTAATGGAACTATGTAGCCAGGGCCACAACATGGGGAGTGAATTCAAAAAGCCAGCCAATAGTCACAACATCACAAACAGCATTTTTATCAAAAGGGCTTTACAATTTTCTTCTCATTCGCACACACATGATTAGATTTATATTAATGATGACTGGTATGATGGTGCCTGCTTGTTATTCAAGCAGACTGACATAATTTGGACGAGAGGATACAGATATCTGATCTGTTTATACCTGATTATGTTAACACATGTCTCTTGAAACTATATCAGGCCAAAGATTTCTGCAGGACAAGATTCAACAGTTGCATCTTAGCACAAAAGTGCAGTCTGTTATTCCATCCTTTTTGTTAAAAGCTGTTATTAAGTGCAAGAATTTCATCAACAGAACTTTTTGGATGAAGGTTGAGACACAAGTTATATAAGAAACACCTTCATTCAACAGCCATTATGGAAGACTGAATTTTTCTCAACTTGTAACTGTCAGAGTGAGGGATGTTAAAACCTTTAAGAGATTCTAATTACAACAATCTCAGGCAATGTGGGTGTTAATTCCATGGTAAAAAAAAATGTCAGTTTCCTATTTCTAAAACTAAATGTAAATGTAGTCTAAGCAAGACATGTCATTTGTTATAGCAGCAACCTCTCATACCCACATGTATATTGCTTAGTTCTTGAGAATTTAGCTACTGCACTGCTAATACTGCTAATACTGCTTAGATTTAGCAACAGACAACAGTTTTCATAGCGATCATGACCCCTTGGGGGGGGGGGGGGGGGGGGTTTAAAAAAACAAATCACTCCTGGGCTGAAATTAAAAAGGAAAAGAGAAAGGAAAATGAGATGATGGGCAAGATCAGTGGCAGATTGCCTGTGAGGGCTTTATAAGAGCGCCTCACCTCCACATGTTGACAGACGCGAGAAGAGAGCTACAAACTGCACCTGGAGCATTAGAGGTGAGCTACAAAAAGAGACACTGTGATCTGTGTTTATCGGGCGGTGCCTCAACAATTTTATCTTTCTAAGAAAACAATGTGTCTTAAGTTTGTGCCACATTTTCTTTTTTCTTCTCTTCTTTTTCTCCTTCTTTTCTTCATTACTTTTAATTTACCAGTGACAGCACACATTTACAACATTGTGATGATTTAGATTTTTTAATTTTTGATTTTAAATAATCACTTTCTTTTTGTTAAGCAAAGGACCAAAAATACAGCTAAATACAGGAAACATTTATGGACGATGGACATCAAGCACAAGTGTGTTGATGTTTAAGAACAACATTTGCTTCAATGAGCATGTGCAAACAAATCCTATGTAAAGACTGAGATATGTTCAGAGGTGAGAAGAGAGTTTTGGAATTGAAAAGCTGGTGGGTTTAAAAGACTTAAGTTGATAGATAATGGGTAACAGACATTTACAAAGAGAGGCAGTGTAAAACATTTGTTCAAAGTTCAAGGTTTCAGATGTGAAAAGGGAAGGTGTGGTAGGAGTGGAGGTTCAATGATCACACAGTGATAAGACTGATTGCAGGTAAACATAATAGTTCCTTGTATTCATCTGGGTTTTTTCAGAGCTGCAACTACAGACTGCACCATGCGGTTCAACGTGCTGTACTCCCTGCTGAGCCTATCTTTTCTCTGTCTTGCACTGGCACAAGGTAAGAGACTGTAAAAGGACGACAGCTAGTATCTGGCAGTAGTGTCACATATGCTGCACCTTCAGCATTCCCCGATTGTGTCAGTGGTCTGTTGATTATTTGACTTGATTCAGTGTACTTTGTCTATGTTGTACATGTTGTACAAATTATATCATACTGTACATATAGTGGCTACACTGGATTGTACTGGATTTCTGATCCCTCAGTGTCCTATGATGACTGCTGTCTGAAGTATGTGAAACACTTGAGCCACAGCATTCAAAAACATGCAACGAGGTATAAAGTGCAGGAGACAGATGGAGGCTGCAACATCCCTGCTATAATGTAAGTACACATCCACACACAGTAAGAACCTCCACTTTAAAGGGGAACTCTCAGTGTTTCCTATTTTAACAGACCTTTTCTATTATTGCCGCTGAAAATAAAAGTCTGTATCGATTGTGTTTTAGCTTCATCATGAGGAGAGGGCGCATGTTCTGTACAGACCCCAGAGAGAAATGGGTCATAGAACTGAAGGACAAGATTGACAAAAAACAAACAAAGAGCATGAGAAATAACAAGAACAAAGGCCCCAGGAAGGTGAGTGATTACTGATGACTGCAAAACTCTCCATGTTATCGAGTCATGTCTTTGCCAGTACTGTGAGGATATTTCACCCTGTTTCCAATTTAAATCTTTACAGTTAATGTATGTTCTAGAAATTAGTTTTTGCATCTTGTAGTATGAAGGACTAGAATCAAGGAAAGTGGCATTTGATTTTGAAAACATTTTAGATGATTTGAAATATTCTGACTGCACTGATAGGTTTATCCACTTAAACAAAGATTTCAGTCGCATGACCTGAACATTTGAGTGTGAATTCATGAAAAAGTGAGAACTTATTTTCAAATTTCTTTGTTCTTCACAGGACCATCCACAGAGACCAAACAGAGTGTGAAGGTGACAGTGTGCTGCCCTTATTCTTCCTTCCACCCTCTGGCAAATGTTATCATTAAGCAATAAGAGGTTTATGGTGGTTTTATAGCGTCTTACTGGAAGGCAGTCGAGGAGGTTGGCCAAATCTTGTAGCATTACTTTTGTTTTCACTCTTTCACTAAGATATGGGCCAAAGGCTTGTGCAGAATTGCAGCAGCACTTTGTTGTCTAGGGTTGGACTGCTGATGCCGAGCGGTGACCACATCATGCAAATACATTCGATAGCATAGCTGCTTCAGTGAGAACATTTGTGACAGTTTCCTTGCCTTTTAAGACATCAGATATATTGTATTGTAATTGTGTAAATGTGATGAGACATCTCTCTCTCTCTTTATATATATATATATGGACATATGGATGTGTATACTATTCTTTCTAAAACTAAAATATTATATACACCATGGGTGTATGCATGATGTACCCAAATATCGATGAAATACTTGTGTAAATGCTAACACTAATTGTTAAATGTGAATTAACACGTTGACAATTAACAATCTGAATTTCTGTAAAGTGTCATAGGAAAGGAGAAACTCTCGTCTTAATTTCTAAATTGTTTAAATGTCTGTCTTTTCATATTTTTGTGTTTAGCTTCTATTACAGAATGTGTTTCCATAAAAGCATCAGTATAATAAATCTGCTTTTCACCTTCCACTCAATGTTGTTTATGTACAAGTACACATAAATGTTTTATACAGTCTTTTCCTCTTGGACCAGTGTTTGTTCTTTGTGCTATTTGAATTGAAACACGTTTTTGCACTGCCTTGTATTTAAACAAGGGACATTTTGTGAAAGTGACATGTCTCTTTTCTTCCTCATACAAATTCAAAAGTCTGGAGAAAAGACAGGAGTTTGGATTAAATATGGAAAATAACATTCCTGAAAGCTGTATGATGTAAGCAGCATTCAAGAATATGTAAATATTGGTTTAGCCCAGGGTACTATGCAGCAGTAACAATACTATCCGCCCACAATGCACATGGTCTAGTCTCAAGGTTCCTTTATGAGACTGCTTTAATTCTCCTACACTACCGTCATTAAACATAGTGATGCTGACTGTATTGTCCTTAATGGCACTTTAAATACAACCCAATTCTATGTAATCAGTGGATATATAACTACCCTCACCTTAAAAACCTTTGAAGTGACTCCACTGCCACAGTTTTTACTACGGATCACTGAAATACAACACAGTTCTGTACTCATTCTTGATTTGTAGGCAGTCATGTACAGTCAGGTGCTGAAGTGACACATTCACCAGTTGACTCAATGGATTGCTTTTTCACACACTGCTTCAATTTCACACAGCTTCACTTTAAGATCTTAATTTTTAGCTCTTTAGACCAGAGTATGCTGTGATAAGTTCCATCCTCCACTGTGACCCTGAACAGAGTAAGAGGACATTGAAAATGAATGGTTGAATATTTCTCATTATTGCTGTATTCTTTTTTTCTTTCCCTATTTATCTTGCAGGGCAGCTTTAAATCTTACCAGTCCCTGGGTCTAAATTTATTTTCTTTGCACAGGATGCACATCTAATTAAGATTTAAATATTTCAGTTCAGTGCAAAATATCTGCAGAGAGAAAGCAGGCACATCTAAAAAACTTCAGTGGGAGTATCTGTGAATGTGATGTGCTGATTTACAACCAGCAATATCTTATCTCACATCGTGCTGGGTTTACTCATTGATCTGTGTGCATTAGTTTCTCACCTCCATGGGCATTCACAAGAACTGCAGGGACATGCAGCTGATATCTTTGGAAGTTTTACTTTGCTGTCTGTGGAGATTGATGATTTCCACATATTGGTTCCTGCAGAGCCTAAAAACATGCCTCAATAGCAACATCAACAGCAACTACAAGCCTGTGCGTTACCGTGTATTAATCATCTGATGTTTGTTGGTTACAGGAAAGGTATGAATCCTCTCAGCCAATGTGCATGTGAGTAAGAAGTGAAAGTAGTAGATTGTTGTTAAAAAGTTTTTAAGTGGGCAATCAACATTAAAAAGAAGAGAATCCTCCATGCACGAAGGTGAAGTATTTGTTTGAATAGGCTGCCAACTTAGCCCGGAGGGAAAGGTGATAGATAGCTGACAAATACATGATAATTACCAAGACATTAAGAGTATATACATTACTGATGGACATCCAAAATTACACTGAGTATGACTAATAGACCCACCACCTTCAGAGGTTGAAGAATTTAGTTTCAGCTTGAAAAGGATTTTGGTACCTTCTTTGACTCGTTCTCTTTTGACGCTTTCTTTCTTCTTGTTTATATCACAGCAGTGCTGACACATGCTGCACTCTTCGTTCTTGCATGCTGGGACAGAAAGAAAAGGTTGGTTGGCATCATGAGCAGAAATGTTAACCTTCTTTTATCAAGGGGGAAAACCGTGAAAGTATGAGACTGGAAAACAATATGTGTAAAAATCACTTTATCCTGAAACAAATGTGATGAATTACAGAAAATGGAGTGTTTGAACACGTACAAATCAGAGGCAGAGAAAATTAGGTTATAACATGTTGCAGGAGGCTTTAAAAACACAAATTAGAGCAATCAAAGTCACAGCACAGACTTGTTTCCTATTGTTGTATCTCTGCCACCTTCATAATGTAAAAAAACCCTTTGAATTTAATGTCTTAGTGCCAAAGACTGACAGTTATGTCAGAATTTTGAGTCATGACTCCTGAAAGCCTGCAGAGAGCAATAAAAGAGATGAAAGAAGTCGTAAAACACTGCACACTAGAGTTACTCAGAAATGACTTTCAATTTATTGCCATATTTCATTTTACAATAAGTAGTGAGCTATATTTGCAAGATCTTAAATCATTGTTTGCCTTACTATAACACGCTGATGTGTGACCAAAATATTTTGCAGCACCATGGATGTATCAAGTAGTTGTTTAATAGTCCATTACTTATCAGAAAAAGGCGTTACAGGCTGTTTAAAATCAGTTTGTTTATAGGTGTCAGGATATCTTCAACATCATCAAAAATAAAATGTTAAAAATGACATATTACATTACATATAGAAAACAAAAATTGCAAATGTATTGTTTTCCTTTTCCTAATTAAAATTTCACTCCATTATAATAAAAAGAAGAAGAAGAAGAAGAAGAAGATGGAGAAGAAGAAGAAAAAGAAGAAAAACAACAACAATAACAAAAACCATGCAGTTTTACTTCCAAATTCCTGTTGCTTTTCTGAAAGATGAATCTCTGGGTCATTGCCAGCCCTTGTGAAATTTCTTTCATGCTCAGTCGGTTTAAAAATGAAACACGCTGTAAAATCTGACAGTAGTCTATTCATTCATTTGCCCTGACTTGCACTAGCATGAGAGCATCTATTCACAGCCAGATTCAAATCCGAAACCGTGTCCTGCACTTTTACCTTCACTGAAAAAAAAAAAAACAGAAGAGACTTACCCACGAATTAGTTCAACATTTTGGGAGATATGTTTATGTGCCCTCATTCCTAGAGCTAGATGCAAAGAACAGTATCGATCTCATGTCTCTGTGTTAAGTATGGAACTGGAGCCAGGAGGAATTAGCTTAGCTTAGCATGAAGCCTAGTTCAAAAATACACCTATAAGCATCTTTAGAGTTCACTAATTAACACGTTGGTGTGCTAAAATTTTTTGGACGAACAGCAGTTTATACACATTTCTGTGTAACATCTCCACCTTACGGCGACAACAAGATTCTGGTAAGTCACTGTGCCCAGCTGTTCACCAAGAAGTTGTTACAGCACATAACTTCCCCCTAAAACCATTCATTTTTATGTCAGACTGCAAATCTTAATTTTTGAGCTTTAGATGTGCTGGTAGATGTATGTTTTTTTTTGCCATTTCCCATCTTTATGATAAGCTGAGCCTCCTTGCTTCAGCTCCACACGTAACGCACAGATATGGGAGTGGTATCAATCTTCTCATCAAACTCTTGGGAGGAAGGCAAATAGGTATAGGTTCAAAATGTAGAGCTATTCTAAAGAATTCTAAAGAAACTAACTACAAACTACATGATAATACAGACAACAGAGTGACGTTTGTATAGCAAGCCGTCTGAGCCCGCTCTCCATCTGAGTCTGTTCTGAGACTCTTTGGTGCATGACTGGCTGTAGCCCACAGCTTCCACAGACCTCCTCTTTTGGATGCGATGTAGCAAAATCCGGTAAGTCCCAGTAACGGGGCTTCTCAAGTCTAGGTTGTTGTTGTTGAGGAGATGGACCTCAGTAATGCCAAGATTCTCCAGCGCTGCCTTCACATTTAGCTCATCTGAGCTGAGGATGTAGGTGGGCTCAACCAGATGGGAGGGTGTAGGGCTAAAAGAGGGGTAGGCCTGAGGGTAATCAATGCCTCTCATCCAGTCGCTGGACATGATCTGTGCTACAGTGAGGCGATCTACAGGCACCGGCCTCAAGAGGCCCTTAATGATCTCCTGGCATGATTCAGATACATAGGAGGGGATGACATAAGAACCCTGCAGGATACAACACCTAAGCCTGCCTGTGTTAGTGGCTTTGAATGGCATGGTGGCAGTCATCATGAAGTAAAGTAAGATACCCAGGGCCCAAATATCTGCATATTGACCAATGTAACCTTTCTCTTTAAACAGCTCAGGGGCTGCATAGGGTGGAGATCCACAGAATGTTTGGAGGACATTGCTGGGGTAGCAAATTGTGCTAAAACCAAAGTCACCCACTTTAATGCAGTAAGTGCTGGTGTAGAAAACATTCTCTGCCTTTAGGTCCCTGTGGACAATATTATTATCATGCTGAAAAAAGAGGAGACAAACAAATGTTTGAGACTTTCACACTTACATTCAGTTTTCTTGCAGGGGAATTAGACAGTAGATTAGCTCTCCGGCACAACTTATTTACCATGAATGCAATGTCACAGGAAAGAAAAGCTGTACACTATGAAGTGTTTTCATTATCTGGACTCTTTGTTCAACAATGGAAACATTTAAAATATAATTTATTAAAGCTTTACTGAATTATATGCTGTCCTTAAAAAAGCCCTCTATTGTTAATATTGGCCTCTTGTTTTTCATTCAACAGCAAAATGTACTGCTCACAATATTCACCCGAAAGCTACTGTTGACTTACCATATGTTTGACTGCAGACAGGACCTGTGAAAACACAAGCTTGCTCTCCAAGTCTGACAGTCGCCCCCTGGTGCTGATACGGGAGAACAGCTCTCCTCCGCTGGCATACTCCATCACCAGGTAGAGCCTCTTGAACGTCTCCACCACCTCATACAGGCGCACTATGTTGGGGTGGGCCAGCTTCTCCATACAAGAGATTTCAGAGGCAAAAAGGTTCTGCGAACCCTTGTCCAGACGCACCTTGTCCAGGATCTTTATTGCCACTCTCTCTATCAAATGAAGACAGACATGGGTGAAGGGAGTGAGGCAACAAGGAATAAAAACATTTTCTTTGGTTGTGAATGACTATTTTTTCTTCCTTCTTTTATCTTTTTATACATATTTTGATCCATTCACTCTTCAAACAAAATACATGCTTATCAGTATCATCACTATGTCAAATACAAGCTGTGGGCGGTGAAGGCTGAAGCAGTATGGATTAGTGGGGTGGCTGCTTGATGAGATTATCTATTGTCTTCCGACATTGGGAATGACCCAGACTGGACTTGCACTGTTGAGATGAGCTGACTCCAGTCTCTTCTGAGTCTGTATGTCGGCACATTCATTATGAATTGAGGATAAGCTCAGTGATATAATTTTTGTGGGTCAACAAATCCCTTGAAAAGACCAAAGCGATCTTATTGACAAATGTTGTCTGTGTTGCCAAAACTATTCTGCTGTGCCACAGATAAAAACCATTAAAGGACACAGATGTGCTGCACTGCATGATATGTTCCTTTATTGGGATGATGAATATGGGCACTGTAGTTTATTTTGAGTCACTCTCACATACACTGTCCTGCTGCCAGAAATACTCACTGAGGCCCGAAATCTTCAGCTAAAATAGTCCCAACAAACACACAGTGTATTCTTCATTGTCCAACTTGCTAAACACTACAATGCCCAACTGTTTTAGAAAACTACTTTGCCTTTCTTGAAAATGAAAATATATATTCCCTCCCATTTTTAAAGACATACATCTTCAGTGGGAACAAATGAGCTTGGGTCTGAGAGATACTGAGAAGCTCACATGAGGAGGTGTAGACTTTTGTGTTGATTTATTGTGATAGTTCTGGTACACATGCACTGCCCCAGAAAGAAGTATAAACTGTTTTTAACCATTTTAACTGAAAATTCATAACATATAAAGCTTGAGGGTTGTCCCTGTTACAAAAACATCTTTCAGTTCCTGCAATAGAACATGCTTATGTTCAGCCACATGTCCTACCTGATCAACGAAGCTGTAAAAATATGGAGTAAAAATAACAAAGCATTTAATATCTCACCTCCGGTCAGGTCATGTATTCCCAATCTAACCTGGGAGAAGTTGCCAGAGCCAATCTCCCCTCTCAGCTTGTAAAGCCCCACCCGTCGTCCAAATGTCAGCTCATTCATCACTCTCTCTGAATGGGTCAGATCATAGACGGCCTTCCCAAATGCCGTGCGCTGTCCTGACTCCTGCTCCTCTGTCGTGTTCTCCTTTATGTGGAGCTTTTTCCCCACATTTGGGGACAGCAGGGTGATGATCTCCTCCTGATGTGGAGTTGTCTTCAAATGGGCCCCTGAGATGGAAAAGATAATTAAGGCGGTTTTGTATTTTGGGATGCAACAACAATGATCTGAAATTGTCTCATACTAGGGGTGGTTAATCGGTCCAATTTCTTGATTCGATTTGATTAGTATTATTGAGGACTCTATTCGATTACCAATCGATTATTGAGTTTCCACTTGACAACAGTAACCCAAAATACACCATAAATGCACTGCACCATTTTAAAAAAAAACAGTCAGCTGCTGAATTACTCAACTTCTCTTTTATTGAGAAACATCTCAAAGCACATTCAGTATTGTGTAGTATAGCTGTAACTTCCAAATTAGTTTTTAACTCGTTTTAGATGTCTTTCTGTAGTCGGCATTTTAAGCAGACTGATTTTCATGTGACCGTTAGTGAAGGCATGACCAACTCAGCAATGAATTAAAGATCTAGATTGCGTCTTAAAAAAAAAACATTCTCTGTATCACTGTCCTCATTACATTAGCTTTGGGTTTTTACTGACTTGAAATGAAAACGTACCAGATCAAACACCTGATGCACGGACAAGGGTGGTAAATAATCTTGATCGCGGCCACTGCGCTACTTGTCTCTAGTTTTCTGAACCAATACATTACAACACAAACCAAAAGAAATACTCAAACAACTATTCGGTAGGCCCGTCTCTGACAATCTCATACTACTAACTTGACAGCGGTCTAAACGTAGTGTCCGATAGCGATAGGTTATGCTTTCTCAGCGCCAGACTGAATCGTTTCTTCTGATCGAGGAAAGGTAGCGCTTTTTTCAGGGTGCCGTGTTTTTTTGTTTTGTTCGTATGCACCTCAACTAAAAAGCGTCAAACGTTTAAAAAACAACTGATAATTCTAAATCTACAGGACAACTGATCTAAATGTTAGCTACATAGCTACTGCTATATAAATAAAATAATCTCTCAATGTAACTCGATCGCTGTTGTCTCTCGCTCTCGCTGTCTTCCCCTGTCGCTGTTAGCTGACCGGAAGTTTTGACCGGAAGTACTGGCCAACACTCAAGTTCTAATGTCAGCGGTCGCCATATTGTGCAAGGAGCGACACGCCTCTCGCTAGCATAGTAAGCTCGCTCGCTGCCTCCGTTACAGGGTGTTTCGTTGTGACTGTTAGTCACCAGCTCCGCCTTGCGGTTAAATCTTGTATGGCAGCCAGTAGCTGGAGGAGTATTCCAAAAAAAAATAAAAAAATCGATCTTTGGAAATTTAATAATCGACTCATAATCATCCATAATATAATCGCGATTAATCAATAATCGATTTTTTTCCACCACCCCTATCACATACTATATTATTTTGGGTTAAAGTGGACCAAAAACATTAGATCCTATAAATTTAGAGATGTGTCCATACTCACATGTTTTGCCTTTTGTGTTCCTCTTACTCCTTTCTGTGTTGATGCCGTTATTTCTGCTGTTCAAATACATGATTCCTGTCCCAGGCACCAGAGTGTACTCTGCTTTTCGTTGTAATCTGAGTTTTTGAAGATTTTAGAAAATGAGAATTCGGTAAATTACCAAGAAAACAAATGTCCAAAAACCAAAAACTGAAGAGAAAACGATCCAAGATGCCTGATCTGAATTCAAAATCATCTGCATGCATCAGGAAAAATGTACTGAGACGACGCTGCTCAGAACTTGTTGTCCAGATGCTGTTATAGTACCACCGCTCTTTTTCACCAGCTCGCTCCCTATGCTGCAGTATCAGAATCAGAAAAACTTGTTCCCTGATGTATAATCCAGAACTACTGCCCTGTAATCCCAGAGTGTTGGACTCCACCCACTCAGACAGACAACAGACAGGCTTTACAGAGGCTTCTTTAACCCCCAGACATTAACATGTAGCCCAATACAGGTGCGTGAACCTGACATTAATAGGATTACCTCTATAATGCATGTGACCATATGACCATCACTATTGTTAGAGGTCAGTCAACTGAGGGAAGGTTTTAAATGAATGGTTCAGCTTCATGAGGTTTCCCGTGGTCTAAAGCTTCAATAAACACGAACTTGGTCTACAAATTTACATTATTATTTAAACTTTATTATTCAATGAATTATTCTACTTTGTCACAAGTGCTGTGTTAATAAAGGTTGCACTGACAACAAAGAGCAATTCAAATTCTTGCCATTTTCAGCAAAATCAAGGCAAAAAAGTTATTCTACCCAAATAACCTCAGCCAAAACCTTGAAGAGGTGAACTCAAAGAGCCTGTATTGTGGTCTGGTGACTGGGCTACACATTAACACAGTGACCTGGACATTGACCATGACACCAGACAGGCACATGGCCAGACAGTCCGCACAGACACACTGATCAACTGTCTGACCATGACACCAGACAGAGTCATGGCCAGACAGTCCGCACAGACACACTGATCAACTGTCTGTTACCTGTCACTCCCGTCAACCCCTGCTACCCAGACTGGACACAGGGATTGTCTAGTCAGTCATCAAGCATAAGCTGCATGCTCATGCTGCAAATGACTCATTGTAATCCAATCACCACCTCGGTGACTATCTCAGCACATGCAACGTTGAATTAATGAGGAAAGGTTCAATGGAAAGGGAGGAGTGGCTGCATTCAAACAGGTGTGTTGAAGATGGGGCACTTTCATAAGTTTTCAGGAGGCTAAAGTCACTGAATAACAAAATTGGTTACAGAAATGTTTAATTAAATCCATTATCTGTGGCTTTTACAAAAGGGACTAATAGATGAAAAGAGATTAAAAATGCATTGAAAGTGTCTAAAGCTATATATTTTCTAAGACTGACATTTACAAGCAAAATCCCTTAATGGACAGTATGTGACACAAATATCAGAGAAATTCACAGATTGATGTTTTACATCAACCTTAAAATCGATAAACTGATGCTCATTAATGCATATAAAAATGAAGTATTTTAATGGACAAGAAGTTGCCTTGGTAGAATTACCTTGGTAATTTAAAAAAAGTGGGGAAAAAAGTGGACACTAAAAGTTTGTCCTTGACCTTGGAAAAAGCAGTTGGGAAAAATAATGCCACTACACAGTCCATTACCAGCTGTTTGGGTGTTTTCTGTTGTATCACACACATCGTATCAGAGATTTATATATGTGCCGATTTTCTGAGCACTTTAAGGACCAGTGGTGAGATTGTTTGTCCAACTCCTGTTTATCCAAATTTAAGGATGAACTTTCACTTTCAACTTTTGACCCAATGTGGACACAAAATCCTTTAAGTGGAAATTTGCAAAAATCTACAACTGTATGACAACAGGGCAAACTTTATGTGCTGAGGAAGATCATGTGCTCTAGGAAAGCTATTAATGGACTTTGTGATCTGACCATTGTAGTGGTCAAGGTTGTATTTTTTAAAATCTAGTTTTGTTTTGTCAACAACACAACATTTCATTTCAAGTGCCTTGTGAGTCTTATTATCAATCTCACAAAGTATATTTGGTTGTGCATCTCAAACTTGATAACCTACGACCTTTGATGACCTCTGATATACAGCTGTTCTACCCTGTTTTACCCTTTACGACTGAAAACCTGGTTTGAAAACCATCTGGGATCAACTTTATTGAGTTTTTACAGTCTTTTGACAACATATTGTATAATCTACATAATTAAATCAAGCAATTACTCTGACTGAATCTGGGTTTTTACCAGGATTATGATAGCATTTCAATAAGATTTGTTGTAACTTAATGAAAGGAATCAACAATTGAAACTGCTGTAGGCATCACCTTAATCAAGGTGTCTGAGTGCTGACGGCCCTCTGAACGATGATCCGTTGATCCCGGTGAAAATGAGGGGATCACATCAACACTTCAAAGAAGGACTAACACCTTATTAATTTATGAATGGAAAATCAGTAAAATGCCAACATTATAAACGTCTTTCCTGTGATTAAAAGAAAGCGTGATGGAAAAGGAACAAAATAGAGTATTTAGGTTGCTGCTTTTGGATGTATAATTTGCGAAACATTAGGTGTATTCTTGGCCTTTTTGCCAGCGTACTGTGTTCTTAGTGAAGTTTCCATTTTACCTGAGTAGATTATCAAAAACTTGCATGTCTGAAAACCTATTTAATATATAGTATCTTATTCTCGTTCTCAATCTCCCCACTTTCTCTGGAGAGAAAAAGAAGCTGAGATTTGAAGGGCAGTTCTGAGAGGTCTGACCATTTGGTGTCATGTTGAATAAACACAAAGGTGCTGGAGCTTTCTTAAGGGGAGGCTCAGGCCCCCATGCTGATCCTGTTTATGTGTTTCGGCCAGGTTTCGTTTTAAGTCAGAGGTGCTAAACACCTTCCCCCTGAGATAAAAGATGATTAATGCCTTTGAATGAGCGACGCTTTAATGGCTCAAGGCTACTTAAGCACTTCATTAGTGAGTGAGCTCAGGCCCGGTCGACACACTCGAACCACTGGGCCCTCTCGCAGCAGAAACAGAAAAGCTGTAGAGATTTCCTTTGAAGTGGCCCCTGCTTGTAAGAACACCATCCTACAAGGCATTCAGCATGGAAATTTGATTAGCTCTCACTGTTTTTGACTCCACACCACTCTGAGACCTTGCTTTCGGGTGACATTTGGGGCTGAAGCTTGATCCCTTATAAATATCAGAGGCATCACTGAGCAGAGGGACACTCAGGATCTGGCAGTTGAGGAGCAGATTTGGATTAAAGACATGGATGTACCCCGGCTGTTCCTTCTCCTCCTCTGTGCCCTTCACCTGACCTGTAAGTACTGTGTGCTTTGTTCTATTCTACTACTGCTGTGACACTTTCGAAGTAGTTATTAACTCACTGGACTGACACCAGTCTGCTCAAATATACTTGCTAATCCCTTGTTCTATGATTGGTAAACATGAGCAGGAGGAGAGGCTGTGATGCTGGAAGACATGTATTCATGCAACTGCAACAGCGAGGTCAAATCAGTTCAACTAAATACTGAAGTTTTTCTTCCAGATGAACATAGCCATGCATTATATATAGAAAATTTAATAATTTTAGAAATTTTTAGGAAAGGATTTTTTTCCTTACTGATGATGATGATGACTACTGATGATCTCATGGTTAATGATTTTATTTATTATTATTATTATTTTTTTTCAAAATTCGGTAATAGAATACAATTTTTAATCCTCTCGTGGCACTAACCTTTATGTTGTGTTTCCTAGTGACTGGAGTGTTGAGCAAACACATTGATCACAGAAACCTGTTCACACAGAGAGTGTGCTGCAAGAGACAGAGCCACTTTGTGTACATTGGACAAGGTAAAGCTCTACATTCCTCCACATGTTCAAGAATTCCCCCTTTAATGAGGGTGTGTGGTTTTATTTGCACCAACATGTTTGTCCCAGTTCTTTGTATAGAAATCAAAGCGTGATTTCATTGCTGAATGGTTCAATAGACTGAGAAAAACGAAAGCTAAGGAGATGTGTTTAGACTGAAGAGTTTACTTTTTTTTTTTGAATGAGTTATCAGTGCCTGCCTTGCTATTTGAAATCAAAATCTATTTTGTCTCTCTCTGTCCTCAGACATCTCTGGGAGTCCTGTCAGTGTGGATGTGGGACTGTGCAGGTCACACTGTGGAGGAGCATCCAGGCCATCACATGAAGCAGGACAGCAGGAATACTCTAAACATGCCTCAATGTTGGACTTTCTCAGGAGCAAAAAAGTAAGTGAAGTTTCCCACCACAGCCACAAGGGCGTGCTGTAACTTTGTGATGATCCGTCAAGGATGATCAGCTGGCACAAACGAAGTCAGTGTGAAAACATAAAACACATTATTTTACAACAGTACTAGTGTAATTGAAAAAAAAAAAGCATGCATAACAAATATTAGTTTGTGCAATCAACAAATAATATTACATTACGTTTTGGAACTAAGCTTCAGTCATAAACTGCAAGTTTAAAAAACTTAAAAGCACCAAAGTAATTTAAAAATAATCTGCGCCACTTAAGCGCACAGAAACGTGTTAAGACATGTCTGACTCAAACATTTCAATAATTTCCTTCGCTTTACAAAAGATGAGGACTCGGGGACCTGTTGCTTCAGAGAGCTCAGAGCCGCTCAACCAGCTGCCCTCCTGCGGGATGAACCAGGTGTGTGAACCCACCGGGATGCGAGTGGACCGGGTGCTTCTGCTGGAGGGACCCCGGGAGGTGGAGGTGATCGAGGAGTGCCACTGTGAGATCAAGCTGACCCAATGCATTCGTGTCCCCGCACTGAGGACTTATTACTCCGAGACGCCATATGAGACTGTCATTGACGTGGGAGGATGCTCCCGTTCCAAGGGCTCTCCAGGTGTGTGTGTGTCACATTTACCTGCCTAAAACAATAATAAACAAAACAGAGGTGCTGAACTGAACAAACAATAGGTCATCTTATGCAAAGTGATGAGTTTAGAGACAGAAAGTTTTTTCTGTCCTCTCTGTCTCTCCTCCTGTACATAAATGTACAGGAGGAGAGGCTGTATGTAAAAACAGTTTTAATAATAACAATGTTGGTACAGTCTCACAATTACAAAAATGATGTTAAAAAGGGACATAATACAGGAAAATTATTTAACAAATTTCTTTGGAAAAGAGGAAGTTATTAAGGCTAGGTTAACTTGATTATTTTTTCTCTGCCTTTACCTAAATTAAAGTCTAAACAAATTTAGTTTAAATGAGTTTAGCATTTGATTTTAATACATATCATCAAATCTAGCATGCTAAGAGAGCACAATGTGAATCTTTGGTTTCTGCAGAGACTGACATGGGATTTATTACTATTCACTTTACTGATAAAGAGGCTCAAGCCTTTATGTCTTGGCCAAAAAAAAAAAAAAAAGAAAGAAAAAGCTGGGCTAAATTTACATACAGAATTGAAGAAAACAGCATAGTTGAAAGGACCCTTTTTACCTATGTGCTCATAAAAATACGATTTATAACATTGTTATCTAGTGTATTGAAAGACCTGTCAATCAATTTGGGGAAGGCTGAAGAGCTAATCCTGTGTTTTAAATATTCGTATTGGGACTATTTGTTTAGTATTAGGATCACAGATTAGAACTGATCTTTTCTTCCTGTACATTTAAATGACCATTTTCTTTATAAATCATTCACAGAGGGATTCTCCTGTGTCCCCACTAAGTTTGACTCAGCTTTGGTGGAGACCCCCAACAAAGTGGATCTCATCCAGACCGTGGCTGCCTGTGAGCTGAAGGAAAGCTGCTACAGGGTCCCATATGTGGAGTATTACTATGAAATAGTCCACCATGCGGATGGAGTGAAAGAAGAGAGGCTCAAAGTAAGTTTAAACTGAGTGAACTAGCACTGAAACACAGACTCTTATCTATTTTCATCCACAACTTACCTCAAACCTCATTTCTTCTTTGATTTGCATGGCATACTTAACACTAGAAGAGGGATTCATTTGTGATGCCACTTTCACACTGTCTTTTGTATCCAAGCTGAGAGGAAACGGGGGTCTATTTTGGTGCCAGACAGTAATGAAGTATCTTTATTCATCAGACACGTGTGGAAGACGGCACTTAATCAGGCTAATCCACTGGCCGGTGGCTGGCACCGCACACCATGGTGTGAAGGGCTTCAGGATGTGTTGCATGCTTATTCATGCACAACCTGCAAGAATACACATGATAGACTGGCAGGTTTTAATTGAATAGAAACAGAGCAGGAATTTCTGCCACTTCACCAATTTCCAAAATGGATGGAAAAGGGCAAATAGGCTGCAGAGTTAAAACTCCAAAACATGTAGTATAAAGAACAAATTAAATGTGAAACTAAATAAATTTGCAGACCCGGTCTGCAAAAAAACCCATAACAAAGAAGGGTTTTGACCTGATCACACTGCAGAGCCCAAGCTGTGCAATTGTTGCAGGAAAACAACAACAAAACCTGAATTAAATGACCTGTTCATGAAGCAAATAAGGATTTAGACACATTTATCTCCCCTCAACAATTTATGCCATTCAGCAAACTCTTACTTACAAGGAACTTCCTACAAACTGCACTTACATTCTCAATACCACAGAAACAAGGCTTTTTCTATCTCAGAGTTTTTCTAATAAATAAATGTGTTGATGGAGAGAATTTAAATTGCATTTCTAGTGCCAGTTTTGGTCATCTGAAAAGTTTCAGCTCCAAAGGTGCGGGCAGAGCGCAAACACAAATGGCCCCTGCAGGTGTCGAATCAAAGCAGTTAACATGCTAAACAGCAGCTGGCCCCCAAGCTCAACTGGGTCAATATGTGTGACCAGCTGTGAGCTCATTGCCTTCTCCCTGTGTTGCTAATTTTCCACAGGAAATAGATGTGGGCAGATGTTTGGGAGGCTGCACTACAGGAAACCGATGCCTTCTCAGGTAAGTATGAACACAGCTGTTACACACACACACACACACACACCTCCTCTGCCACTCTCATAACAATTGCCTGTGAGCTCCGACACCCTCTGAACACAGCATGTTGGTCTTTTTAGGTTAATTCCTACACCCAATGTCTCTTGTTGTTGAAGCTGACAAAAAAAGCCATTTCAGTAGAGAGACTGATATAACATGACACGAGAATAGGACCTCACAAACTGTACTGTTGCTGTTCATTACACAGTAACGGTGACACTGGCAATAGATGATAGACATGAAATGTTTTGGGAGACACAGTACATAAAGAGATTATTTGATGCAGTGAACTAAGTAATTTTGATCTTGTGTTTTAAATGTTTTTGCTGCAGGAGTCCATCTGATCCTAAAATTTGCCACTTGTGGGCTGAACGACAGTCCAGCTCCTGTGTTCCTCAAGGCTATGAGAGCCACAGCTTCCTCAACCAGCATGGCCTGTTACGCACTGTCCTCTCCATCACTTCCTGCCTTTGCCAAAACTGAACACAGCGCCCCCTACTGGACAACAACTTACAAGACCTGCAGGGGCTCCCAAAGCTTGATCCACAGTGGCTGCAGTCGACTGAACAAATACAATGTCATTCACTGAAGACTTTTCTACCCTAAAGTATTATTGTATTATATGTAATATATGTAAAAATGATAATTTTGTAAATAAATCTAATGCCACAACAATATGTTATAAATTGTCTTTGGATTATTATGCAACACATTTTACCCAAACTGTATATGAAACTTGTCAACTGTTGGGAAGGTATCACAGGTAACTTACATTACTGAGAAAACAGATGATGCACAAATAGTTTCTGTGGCCCACCTTTCATTTTATGTATAAGTGTAATTAGTAGAAGTTGAATAAAAAGTACATAAACTTCTTGTTTAAATGTCGAAAACAAGTTAATTTTCAACAGAAACAAGAACAACTATTGGCAGGCCTAAAAGACAGCCTTTTAGATTTTAGTATAATCTATGAAATAATCAAGTATAATCAATGAAACTCGAAATAACTTTGAAGTATCCGGGTCAAACGGACAGAATACAACTTTGAGGAACCACTGGAAAGGCCAACAAACATTTCTCAAACAGTGACTCTTTGAAAAAACATACGTGCAAGTAGTTAGTGGATCAAAGATTGATCTCAAAGTGTGAAACAACACTTTTCTGGGACAGTTTTCTGTGTCGTCTAAAGAGAAGACGTTTTATGGGGCTTGCTTGTAAGGTGTCATGTAGGGAAAAACTTTGATCTCTTAAACGTTTTTTACAGTGAGGTGGGACTTTTTTCAGTCTCAATTTGTTTTTTGCTCGTGCGTAATTGTGCGTAAAGATCAAAAGCACCAAATGGCACAATGTGAAATTTCTGAGTTTCCTTGGAAAGAACTGAGTTGGCTTTGAGAAATAATTGAAAAGTTACCACGTTTGGAGAGCAACATATCTAATGTTTTGTTTTTTATGCTCAGGGTTAATATAATGAATTATCTAACATAGATATATAATATAAATATTTCAGTATCTAAAGTGGTGAAGGGAAAGCGCTGTACATACGATTATTAGTATATATATATACACCGTACGTAAATATCTAGGGAATTCACTCTGTAAGCCGCATTCAGAACGTCTTATGTCAAACTGTTATACATTATATAAAGAAATTTGTCTTTCAAATGGCGAGCAAGAGCGATGACTGGATGAAGTCACAGAAACTTTTTTACGCACCACGCCAGTTTGTGCCATGGAGGGGGTCGGTCCAGTTGGAGTTCTTTTAAAAAATAAAACTGCAAATTTGGTGATTATCCAGCTGTAACTGGAGGAGCAGTTATGTAAATCTCAGGACGTGTAGCCAGCGACACCAGTCTCTTTATCGAAATAATTGGTTTCCACCTAAGACACTGTGCCCATTGTTCTAAATTAATGGATTGATTTAGGCGCAGTTAACCTCCCATGGTGAGTGCACTTCCTCAAGAGATCAGCTCCAAGAGTATCCTGTTCATATTCTTTACAGTCATCACAGATAAAGTTATGTATCAGAGAAAAATCATATTCCACAACAACATACTCACTGGTCGGTAGGTATCGAGTTGTTTCAAAGGCAGGATTTAGTTTATTTGAGCCTTTATTGCCAGACGTGGAGACAATGGGCTTGAATAAAATCTTCACACCTTGTTAACACCGCCATTAGTCTCCCTTTACATTCGCTGATTGGTGATTTACATTTGCGACCAAATAGCATCTTTACTGCTGTTTACAAAGGCTTTGGGGGCACTGAAGAGTGAAAGGGGGCATTTGATATAAAAAGTGGAGCTTCCAGGATCCTGCAGTTACTCCAACTCCAAGTTGCTGGCTGGTTGTGTGGTTTGAGGACGACGATGCACCGGGAATCTACTCACGCTTCAGAGATGCTGTTGTTTGTGGTCAGCTTTGTCGCACTAGTGTGCACGGTCGCTGCACGGCCTTCACTCAACTACCTGGAGAATCATTTCGACGCCGAGAACGAGTCAGAGGAGGTCCGTTCAGCTGCCATCAAGAGACTTCTGGAGGTTTTTGGAATGGAGGACCCCCCTGCAATCCACGGACGCAAGCAGCCACCTCAGTACATGCTTGATCTGTACAACACGGTTGCTGATGTGGATGGTGTGACCAAGGACCCGTATCTCCTGGAGGGGAATACTGTGCGCAGTTTCTTTGACAAATGTAAGACCTGATTTGTGCGTGCATGCGTTTGAAACTGGCAGCAGCAGCAGATAAAATATAGAAGTATTTTTGGTCTCTAATGTTTTAATTTTTCCTTGCAGTGCGAAGTGAACAGGTGGAGTTCAGGTTCAATTTGTCTACGGTTGCAAGAACTGAGAAGGTTTTAACCGCAGAGCTCCATCTTTTCAAGCTGCGTCCTCAGGCAACACTGACATTCAACAGACACCACTTCTGCCAGGTATGTGAACCTGATAGCTGATAAAATGATCAAATCTGGAAACTGTTCAAGTGTTAAAATGAACTCATCTCTCCCATGGATCTTTCTAATATTGGCTACATTCATTCTCCTTCATTCAGGTTAGTGTCTATCAGCTGCTTGACACCACTAAAACTAACAACACACAGGAGAAGAAGTTGCTGTCTTCTCGACTCATCCCAGTTCACTCTGCTGGTTGGGAGGTGTTCACCATCACACAAGCAGTAAGTATCAGCCCTGCCTTAACTGCCTGGAGAAAATATTGAACAGTATGGAGTGAATTTTGTGTCTTAACTGACTAATGGGAACTCCTTCCTGAAGGTTCGATCCTGGATGGTGGATGAAGGCAGCAATCTGGGACTCCATGTGGTGGTTCAGACCCTGGGAGGAAGCCAGATGGATATGAAACTGATCCGCTTTGCTTCAGGACGCAACCACCACCAGAGCAAGCAGCCCATGTTGGTTCTCTTCACTGATGATGGCCGCCGCTCTACCACTCTTGAGAGCACAGGTAAGAGTTGTGTCAACTTTGATGTCATTTGATTGATTAGGTTTTGTCCAGCTCAGGTATTTTTGCGGTCTTACAGCTGATAAGCAGGGATACAGAGCAGAATTATGATGCTTAGGGGGAACTCTGGGCGGATTTCACTTTATATAAGAAGATATAAGAAAATAAAATATTTAGAAATATCAATGATACCTTACTCTTACAGATGACCTGCTATAAACACTTAATAGCTTAACTTTGCATTTAGGGAACCTAACATGCAACAAAATACAGGAATGTCTAACAAAAAGTTCTCCTTTTCTTCACCAGATCCAAACGATACCACAGCCACTTCCAGCCTGCCCCATGTGCCCATGTCAGGTCCATCCTCCCGCAGCGCTCGCTCCCTGGACTACATTGAGGAGGAGGGTGCGTCTATGTCCTGCCAACGCCTGCCTCTCTATGTTGACTTCGAGGAGATTGGCTGGTCAGGCTGGATTGTCTCTCCCAGGGGTTACAACGCTTACCACTGCAAAGGCACCTGCCCTTTCCCTCTGGGTCAGAACATGAGGCCGACTAACCATGCCACTGTCCAGTCCATCATCAACGCCCTGAAGCTGATCAAAGGCATTGAGACGCCGTGCTGTGTGCCAGACAAGCTCTTCTCCATCAACTTGCTCTACTTTGATGATGATGAGAATGTGGTGCTGAAACAGTATAATGACATGGTGGCTGGAAGCTGTGGCTGTCATTGACATCAAATAGTCACTGGTGGTGGTGGGATGCACAGATATTCATTAAAAATACAACGTAAATTGGTTTTGGGGATTTGGACAGCCAGCTGCCCTTTATAACTCAATTGCACCTAATGGGTAATGAGCTGAGCCCCACATGTGACATTGTAATATATGTAAATATCCATAAATTATAATATATGGCAGTGATGGAAGTGATATCCTGTGAAAGATGTAAATGTGTATATTTTATGTTTTCTGTTGTGAATGATTATATAGTCAGAATAAACGTTAAAAAAAGATTATGTTGTGAATTTATTTGCAATATAGTTTTCACTCAAAATATCACATTGTTTCTAGAAGATATATTTTTGATGTCTAAGCTAAAGTTTTGTTGGTTGTGACAGAACAACAAAACATTGGTATAAATTGTGCCTCCATCAACATCAACTTAAAATCCTATAATTGCAGGAATTAACCAAGGTTCATAATTCATGCTAGAACAATACAACACAATCCTTGCAGTATTTCTACAAAAACAGGTCAGACTGGAAGAATGGTGGCAATTTTCTCCAGTTACCACAGTTTTCTACCTAATGGAATTTGATTCAGAAAAAATGTTGCCTGTCACAGAGGGGGGCAAGGACTTGGACCCAAACGCAAAAAACCCCAAAGACAGGCAGAATCAGAGAACTAAAAGTCTAAACCAAAATCACTGGAAGAGTCCAGGGCAAGGGAACAAAACGCAAACAACCAAAAATCATCCACTTGGGAGAAAAACACTAAGGAACAAAACTAAACAAAAACACAGAAGTCCTTACTTGAAACAAAAGAAACCGAGGTAAGTCCATGGGGGGGGAAAACGCAAGACAGGAACATGAACAAACACAGGGGCTTGACATGGCGCAGACTCAAGCGTGGACACAGACATGGAAACAGACGAACCAACAAGAACACCAGCAAACAACAAGACTTAAATACACAAAGCAATGGGCAACAGGTGAAACCAATTAGGGCGGGGCATACAATCACAAATGGAGGGAAACAAGACAAAGACAGGAAGTAGAACAAGACAAGATACACAAGGGCAATGACTTCAAAATAAAACAGGAACCTTAAACAATACTTAACAAACTAAACAAGAGTTCAAAAGTCCACAAAAGAGTTCAAAACATAACAAAAGGGCTCGGAAAACAGCCCCCTTAGGGGCAAGTCATGACATTGCCAGCCCATTTCAAACAAAATCAATCACAAATCTCAAAATCAAAATCTACTCTTGGAAATGCTCATTAAAACGACTGGGTATACAGTCAGGTATTTTCTAGCCTTTACTGCAACATCTTTGATGGGGAAGGCAGCTAAATCATTTAGGGTACAGTCAGAAGAACTTCGATATTACACATTACATTTAAGTTAAACTGTATATGATTGGTGCTATAACATATTTTCCTAAATAACAATGTGACTTGTTGCAGGAACAACATAAAGTGAGGTTGTATCTTGGTATTGCCTCTCAGTCAGAAGGTTTCTCTGTCTTTTCTTCTACCAAACATTCTTCTGCAGCGCTCTGCAGCTCATGTCTGGAGAGATGCTCCACTATACCCACACCGATGCCGTCACTCAGCACGTTCGTGATCGTCCTAAAACGATCCCTGTCCACAATCACACAGGAAGTTTTGAGGTCAGGAACTCGTGAGCATGACTTCACCACAATGACACACACGTTTAGGAAGCCTAACGTGTTTCAGAATATCAAACCTAGATCACACACTTACAAAATCCAGTCAACTGTGATGATAAGTGAAATGCCTTCAAGGGGCAGTCCAACTGATGTCAACACTGTCACCATGGACACCATGCTGCCCTGTGGGATACCTGTAGCCCCAACAGCTGCAACTGAGGCAGTTATACTGCAATTACATAATTAAGAACAAGCAATAGTGATCAACTGAAAATGACAGAAACATGGTCAAGAAAACATGCAAATGAAAAATCTGTTTACTGTACCTATCTATCACTGACCTTCCATTAGCTGATTGTGTATAAATGACTTTTAAATTGCCAGTTGGTAACATCATTTATTTTAAGTAGCTAAATTCCTCAAACTTTGATTTCGTACACTTTACAAAGGTGAAGTGATAGAACCTGTTAAAAGTCTGCATGTGATCCTACCTGATGATGATGATGTGACCCAGATCAAGTTCCATATTATGAACTTGGGCTATGAAAATGGAAGCCACAGCCTGATACAGTGCTGTACCATCCATCGACACGGTGGCCCCCAAAGGTGCCATAAATTGTGTCACCCGTTTGTCCATTTTGAGATTCTCCTCCAGACAGCGGATGGTGACGGGTAGGGTCACAGAACTGTGAAAAAAAAAAAAACATTTATGAAGTATACAACGCAATTTCAATGGTGATCAAATGACTTTGCAAGATTCAGCAGCCTGTAAGATTTTGCGTTGTTTTAGTCCAGACACATATTCTTACCAGCTTGTAACAGCAGTGAAGACTAGAAATCCAACTCACCTGGATGAAGTCCCAAAGGCAGCGGTGAGAGCCTGGAGGAGACCGACCATAACCCTGAAGGGATTCTTGCGTGTGAAAATGAAATAGATGAGGGGCAGAGTGAAACAGCTGTGGATTACCAGGCCAGTGATCACAGTCAAAGTATACATGAAAATCTGGTATCCTATAACTCGAGAGTCTTTCATCGTCAAAATCTGTCCTCCAACCAAGAAGAGGGTTCCTACTGGGGAATACCTGTGAGAGAGAGCAGAGATACTGCAAAGATGCTCTAGTATCAGAGAGTCAGTGCATATTTTTGAATGATGCGTTTTGATACTGTGTTGTGGCATTTTACAAAAATCTGTAATTAACTGGATGGCTTAATCCAAAATAAGGCTCAAAATTTCAAACTTTAAAATGCCATGACTGTTATAATCCACATATCCTCCTCATATTGTGCTCACCAGATGACGACACTGATCAGATGCATGGTGGCTTGATTAAGGCAGTCAAAAAGGTCCCTCAAAGGTTTCCCCTCGTCCTCCATCCTTCCCAGGATGAGGCCAAAGGTCATGCAGAAGACAAATATACCCAAAATATTGACCCCATCTGTGGTGCCTGGCACTGGGACTGTGTCATCTAAAAGTAATGTTGTTACAAGTCATGATAATGACCATGAAATAAAATTAAAAGAAATAAGCAGTCACAATCAGAAAGAAGGTAAAAAGAAAACAATCATATTGAACTCACTTGTTTGAGTCAGATTGACAACACCAAGGCTCTTAGAGTAAACTGTTTTATACTGAATAAAAGATGGGAGAAAAATAATTTTTTTTTTTTACAAATAACAAAGAAAAATACAAAAACAAATAAACAAACAAAAAAACACGATTACTGCAGGGCTCACATTTCTGAAACAAGCTTCCACCAGATTTGAGGGAACCATGTTTCTGCAAAGCAAAAAGATAAAAAAAAAGATTCATAGATTAGCTTGGACTGGATTGTGATATCTATCATTTTTAATGCTCACCTGATCAGATCCAGAAAAGCATCCACAGTCTGCACAGCCTCCGCTTTACCACCAGGGGGCACTGAGGTATGTTTGGTTGATTTCCCCGGTCGGATAAGTACAACCACAAGCACGCCACTGAGCACAGCCAAGACGGTGGTCATTGTATAATAGCAAAGAGCCTGGAGCCCCATTTTCCCAAAAGTCTTCCTGTCCAGAGATGACATGCCTGAAATGAAAAGAAGCCGTAATATATCTGTGCAACTCCAAGCTGAATTAGGACAGTGTTCTCTCTGTGCTAATTTTCATGCTAAACTGTATGTGTTTGATGTGTTTTGAAGACAAGAAAAACCTGCGATCAGACTGAAGATGATGAGAGGAAGCACCAACATCTGCAGCATTCTCATCATCAGCTCTCCAGGAAAGGAGAAGTATTTAATATCCCTGTCTGACATGTTAGTGGATTGCAGAGCAAAGCCCAGGCAGAGCCCTCAAAGAAATATAAATACAGTTCATCATGTTAGTGTGTCTATGAAATGGCAACCTCAACTCAATGTATCTCAAGACACTTCCTGGTTAGACACAGATTAGATCAAAAAGTTAATAAAATGGACTCGACAAAATTTAATAAATTGACCTACCTATGACAATAGCAGCTGTAGTGAGAAGAACAAAAGCATTTCTGCAGAGAAACCCTTTCACATTACATTTTTTCCGGGAGGAAGAATCCAAACTCGAAGGCTCAGAAGTTTCTGGGCATGTTTGGGTCTTGTGGATGTCTGTATTGTCCACGGTGGAGCTCGGCTTAGAGCGGGGAGGCATGGCTTTCATGGACTGTAGAAGAAAAGACGAGGGGGAAGACAAGGTCTCAAAGTGGCTTTACAAAACATTCAAATATTTATGACAGTTATCGAGTGAGAAAAAGAATAGGATTTTAACAGGTTTTGCTGAAGAAGATACAATAGTGCATACAATTCAAAGCCAGTCAAGTTTTCAGAGGGAATTAAAAAGATGACACATAAATTTCAAACAATGATAATAAAAGTGCAATTCCCTTTTCATTTTCTATTAACTCCTGTAAATTGAATCAAACCTTTTAAAGAGCTGGGAAGTTCCAGATATTTCTCTCTTGGCACCTGAACTACTTTTGGTAGTTCAGAACTAAGAAGGTTTGTTTAATTAGGTTCCTGTTCCTCCCCATCCCACAGGCAATTAAAAATTATCTCACAGTTTGTATTGCCATGAAAATTTGACACAGCAGCCACGACATGAATCAGTGGATACTGGGTGTCAAAATACACAGCATATATAAATACTCCCATCATGTGCTTAAACTTGGAAATAGATAAAAGCACTGGGGTTGTATCATTATGTTTTGCCAAAGCAGTATTATTTCAGGGCATGTTGTCATATCCTTGAAAGAAAATTAATTCAGGAATATAAACCCTTCAGGCAGGGAGCAAACACACTGAGAATGTTCAAAACAGATGGAGATGGATGGAAGAGGAACCTTTTTCCAGAAGAGGAGAATTCATCCAGTGTTTCCAACCCTATCGCCAGACAAAAACATCATAGTTGTACAATTCTGCAAAAACCTGGATTATATTTAATAACAATGTTTTACAGCTTAGTGCATGGCAATTAGTGTGGTTAATGTTAGGGAAAGATTGTGGCATTTATGGTAAATAAAATATGGTTAATGTTTTGTTAGGGTTTGGCAATTAAAACATTTGGTCAAGGCTCAGAAAAGATTGTCGTTAATGTAATGCGATGCAAACTTCAGTCATGAAAGTCAAATGTGCTGCAAGCCTATCCTCCACCCTGACCTCTACACCCTTATTTTCCAACTCGTTATATATAGAGCACACTGGCACTGAACACTGGCATTTGACATAAATCGTGAGGTAAGGATTTGTCCAATGTGAAGATAATCTGTAGGGTTATTTTAGCAGAAAACAAAAAGCACAGTCAGAAGAAAACTTCCTCTGTCACTTTGTCAGCCATTGATGGTAATGCTTAATATCTTCCCTGGGATTCCTGCTATGTAAGACAGAGTCAGGTAAAGGTGGGATACATGCATGTGTCCTGGAGTGCTACTGTATATCAGCTATTATTAATTATAATAGAAGGATAAAGGGCAATTAGGTAATTTGCTGCCTCAAGTCATGGTTACCACTAGTTCTTCAAGTGAGACCTGATACCTTGCTTCAAACGGAATATGAAAATGCACTTGATTATTATAAATATATGTCCAATAATTAAGTTCTCTGCTTTAAAACAAAACTTTTCTCCCATCAAAAACTCTATTTGTCCGCTACAAAACCCTGTCTCTAAAGAGTGTAACCTGAGCAGTGACCGAGGCGTTGGCCATAGAGTGCCACTAAAGGGGGTTGATACCACTTGGCATGATGCTGGACGACAGCCCTCGCTCATTGTCAAAGGGGCTGCTATTCACAATGGAGAAAACGATGAAATGCTGCCATTATAATGGGGACCAAAGGGCCCTGTGGCAGCCCGACACCTGATCTCCTCTTTGGCTCTGGCTTCCTTTTGTCCCGGTATTTCATATCTGACATATCCACACACCCTGAAGCAGTTGATGTTGGAGCAGCAATGGACCTGGGGCTTGGTGTTTGCGCGCTCAGACATGGGGAATAAACAGACCATCTTTACAGCACAGCAACTTGATGCCTATCAGGTTGGTGTCAATCCTTTTTCTTGTCCATGTCGACTCACTTTAAATCGGGCGTCTCTTATCAATACTACAACTACCAGCATCTGTGAACAAGGTTTAATAGACAAAAGAGGTTCCATGGCTCGTTTATTTATGAACAGAGAGAAGGTCCAGGGTTATGTGGTACACCCTTCTGGGTGATGTTGAATAAGGCCAAAGCCCCCCTCTTGGTGTTTGTTGATTTAATATTTTCTTTGTTACATTCCCCAACCTTGTCTGTCAGAGTTAGTGACAGGATGCACAGAGTGAATGTCATATTTTAATCAGTTAGAATAATTCATAATTTGAATAATATATTCTGTTTGCACATCAAACCAGTGGTGGAAAGTCACTGAGAACACTCACTCTACTTACTGTAGTACTGTACTTAAGTACAATTTGAGGCACTTGTACTTCATTAATTATCTATATCTCCTGCACAGCATTTCAGCAGGAAATATTGTTCTTTTTACTCCATTACATTTATTTCACAGTGTGAAGCATGTGTAGAAAATATGATGCATTGTTATGGATTAAACCAGACAAAAAAACACCCAAAAACTTCACTGTCTTGACTTGCTTACTTGTTAACTCGATGACAATGATGACCCAATAACCCATAATGTGTACTATTACTTTTGATACTTGACATACATTTTGTTGTCAAAACATCTGTGAATTTTACTGCACTAACCTAGTTTTACTTTCAGTTTACTATTAAAATGGCTTGTATTAGAATATTTTTGGAGCCTGGGTTTCATAAACGATCTGAATACTTCCTCCACTGCACCAAACAGACAGTTAAGTACCATACGAAACAAGAACATCTACATCCCAATGTTCTTTGCAATGTTCTTTCTTTGTGTTTCCAGGACTGTACATACTTTACAAGAAAAGAAATTCTCAGGTGAGCATGCAATTACTTTGTTTACACTGATATCCAAACAGTGCTAAATCATACAATGTCTGAGTCACTGCTGGTGTAACAAGCCTGACACAGCTGAATTTTCTTCTGTTCTACACAATACTACACTGTAACTCTAAACTACAGTATCAGGAGACCTGTCCTACTGTGGGGCAGGCTACCATTCAGACCACATGGGATTTAAAATCTTGTTATTAGAGAACACATTTTTGTATCTCATTTTTCAGTTTCTTCAGTTCTTAGAGAAAAAAACGAGAGAGATTGCAGTTGAATACCACGTGTTTTCTAACCTAACTTTTCGTAACTGCTAATTTCCCCTCTAAAATACTCAACTACATAATATAGAAGATGTCTTGTAATACAATATTGAAAGTAAATTTTTTAAACCTTTCCCAGACTGTTCTACCGCTATCGGGATTTGGCACCGCAGCTTGTTCCCCTTGACTACACCAACCACCCAGATGTGAAGTTACCATATGAGCTGATTGGCAGCATGCCAGAGCTGAAGGTAGACCCACTGGTCCAAGCACACCCTGCAGACCCACGCTGTCCCTGTGTTGCCAATCTATAATTAATGGCCAACTAATCGACAGAATTCTTTGAAAGGTTATGTGTTATCCGACTCCTTTAAACTTGAAGAATGCAGGTGAGTCCCTCAGGACACACTTTTTGGAAATGGGTCAATTATATGCCTCTTTACACAATGACAGCAAGGTAAGCAGGTGTGTTAACACGCTGGTCACTGACATGTCCTGAGAAAGGGAGAGTGAGACTGTCAAGATTATGCTTTCCCTCTTAGTCATTCCCTCATAGTCATTCTGCCAAACTCTGAAAACTTTTTTCAAACTGTCATTAGAAAAATAAAAATCAGACAAAACATGAGATAAAATCCCAAAATGAAACACACAATCTTGCAACAGATCTTAACTTGGTTTGCCCTCTGTCCAGGACAACCCATTTCGCCAGAGGATCGCTGAGGTTTTCTCTGAGGATGGGGAGGGAAACATGACACTGGATGACTTCTTGGACATGTTTTCAGTCCTGAGTGAGATGGCTCCGCGTGACCTCAAGGCCTACTACGCCTTCAAAATTTATGGTAAAATATCCAAAGAAGTGTTATTTATTTTATTTAGTCATATTAAGGAGTCCTCATTTTTGTTTTGTTTAATTTGACTTGACAATGCTGGGGTACTGTATGTAAATACATATATTATAATAGTAATTTAAATCATATCACATTTTTTTCCTTTAAATGTCTGTTTGCTCTTTTCCATGATATAAAATATGCCTCACTTTTGTGGAACAAAATCATGCAATGCCTGGAATAAATTTTAACCTCTATTTTCCTCAGTGGGTTTAACAACAATATATGAAACATGGGAATCATGCATTTTAATAAAATGCAACTATATGACAACTGAACATGCATGGTAAAGGGTTATGGAGCTGTAAGCATGACGGATGGTGCGGGGAATGTTATAAATGATTAACCGGCCCATTACAGAGACAAAGAGCTCGTCAAAGCACAGTTTGTGCTCAGCACCAGTGTCCCCCCCTAATTAACAAACGATGACAGATGAAGACGTTACACACAACTCTGTGGTCATGGTTCAAGGACATTTTTCATTTATCATTCAGACCCATAGAGCAGCAAAATCAAGGAAGGTGACATACTGTAAAAACACAGCTGAATCATGATGAAGACGCATGAGCTCAGATACCTGGAATGACCTCTGTCTTAAAAAAAAAGTGTGGTTACATCAAAATATAGTTTAATAAGGTTCTAAATTTGTCTTTTCCACTTTGACAATAAAATCATGGGAAAACATCATCAGCAGAAGTAAGACTGAATGATGGATGTCTAACGATGTTTTGTTATATAAAAGATAAAGAAATCCAACAAATGCTCAGTTATGAGAACCAGTGAATTTTAGGTATTTTTTTAAATCAAATATTTGACTAATTGATTAATCAACCTATCATTTCACATCTTGACATCTCCTCCTCTTCCTATTTCCTCAAGACTTCAACAATGATGACTTTATCTGCAAGTCAGACCTGGAGAAGACGCTGAATAAACTGACCCGGAACGAGTTGACGGAGGACGAGGTGAGGATGGTGTGTGAAAAGGTGATAGACGAGGCTGACCTGGACAATGACGGACGTCTTTCACTGGAGGACTTTCAGCACATGATCGTCCGAGCCCCAGACTTCCTCAGGTAAGCCAGTGATAACCACGTACTATAGGATATAATGAAGAGTAAACCCACCAACATAAATACATGAGAATACATTTATTCCATATTTTGTCATGCAGAAATTATTTTAATCCAATGTGCATTATTTAGTTTAATCAGTGTTTTTAATCCTAACTGCTGATGAGGAATTTAAACTAGAACTTTCTAATTTCTGTTCACAGCACCTTCCACATAAGGATATAAGGGAATAATGCAATCACATACATTTCTTACTTTGAATAGCCTCAAACGGATGGACTGATAATGCTGCAGAATGTCTGGAAAGCAGAGAAATCCTGAGATCACTTCCAAAAACTACTATTGCATATTGTGAATACCAACATTATTGCTCATTTGTGTTAATTTTGTAAAGACACCCACCTACACAGACTTTCACATTTAGCATCCAGAGCAAACACAAACTATGACAAACTATGAATTGCCTTATATTTAATCGAAACATTACTGTAAACTGCTTAGAGTTTCTTGATTGAACATTCTAAATCCACATCCAGTTTTTCTTTGATTACGGAAGCAGAAGAAATAACACCAGTCACGCTGTGACTGCAGGTCTATCATCAAGTGGAAGTATCGGCTAATCAATCAAGACAAGGCTCATTAGTTATGACCATCAACAGTAGATTTGTGTTTTGTATCTAAAGGGGTTCAGTTACACCAGACTATGAAAGAAACAAATGCCAGAATATTCCAGTGGGTCATAGCGGGCCAATAAAGGGAGAGCCATTAGTCATGAAGGCAGTCAAGCTCCACTTTGGGAACATGGGCCCAATGACGGTGTAGTTTCCCTTGACAACCAATAAAGACCCCAAATTAAAGAAGCTGCGTTTTATAATCTTATTTTAATAAATCAAAAGTACACATATCTACAAATTGTAGATACATTTTCATATGTGTTTAGAAAGTACAGTACAATTTAAGTAGATCTCTTTTCAATGTGATATTTACAATGTTTTTTTTCCACCTTTTTTTCCAAAATGCATTGTATTATTCTCCCTGTGTACTTCACAATCAATGGAATGAAAATATGGCTGTAAAAAGGGATGTAAAGCATATTATGACATGTTACAGGAGTCTTAAGAAAAAGGATATGATTTAAAAACATAAACAAATATCATTTAGGCTGAAAATGATACAGCTCAAGTCCCACAAAAGTTTGCTCCCTATGTTTCTGTTTATTACTTAAAGCTACAGATTCACTCAAATGAGACAACAGCACTATCTCCACATCTCAACGTCCTGACTCTTCCTTCATGACCGTCCATCATGGTAAATTTCACTCGCACTGATGCAGCAACGCAGTTTTCTACAAACAGAGCGTGTCCTCTTTTTGGCTCAGTGAACGAAACAAAACACACACACACACACACAAAAATCCCATACACTCAACTGTACAGGTCTACAAGTATGTCTGAAAATTACATTACACAAATATGCACAGGTCCAAGATTCACAATGCATAGCTCACCTATGACAGAACTGAGTATTAGCGGTTAAGACAAATGGTCATGGTCGTCATGAGGTCCCAAATTATTTGTTATTAAAAAGGTGCAGGCAAGCAAACACAGATTCCCACTCAATATTGTGCATATAGGAGCTGGATTTTCAGACTAGCAACAAATGTAGGAAGGAAACACAAGGAACAATGGAAACAGACTGAGACTCAACATCAATGTCAAATACGAGTCGATGGTACATGTTTGCATCACACGATCCTAGTTCTCTGTGGCTCGTGGTCTTAGTAAAATACTGGTTCAAATCTGAGTTTAGGTGGTCACCTATGATGCACACTGTGCCTATGGTGCCATCTAGTGGTCAAACTAAGGGGCCACAATGAAACACAAATGCACAAGAAAATGTACAATAATACTAACGGGACCACATTTAAGCTTAGGTCGAGCCAGCTTCCATGTAAGCCAAGAAAATACCACTTTTAAACCATAGTTTGGCAGGGCGTTAGCACAGAAACAGAGGCTCGCAAATTCTTCTATAAATATGTGTAACTGTTGAAGCACGTCAGGGCGATGTTAATACCAGGACAGTGGATCACTAACAGAGAAACAGCAAAGGAGATCAAGTCTTTTATAAGTAGGTGCAGTAAAATTTAGGAATTGTGCCCATCATATTACCAAGACTCTTTAGATCAAAACATTTTTTTAACTAAGTAATTGTATTGCTGTACTGCAAAACTATCACTTGGCACAGACTACACACAAAACACGAGTTACTGGTAAAGTGCAAGGAGAGCTGCTTGGATAGTGGTGGAGGGAGATTACAGTGTGAAACCTCAAGAGTGATTTTAACTGCTGATCAAATAACCAGAGACGTCATTTAGCTTGAGAGTGAGTGAGAGTTGCTACAAAACCTTCATGCGATTCAAATTAAAAGGAATTTGAACTTTGAAATTATCTTATTTAGAACTCAAATGATTGGTCGACTGAAGGAAAATAGATCAAAAAACTATCCTGATTGTGGGGATCTTTTGTTTGTTTGTTTGGCATTTTTCACTATTTTGCAGACCAAACAATCAACCATAATCTTATTACACTTACTTCACTGTGAAGGATTAGTTTAATTATGCAGCAAGTACTTTTGCACGTTCCTAAATGGTTCGCTTAGAAATGGACAGCAATGCAGTGTGAGCACACAAAAATGTATTCAAATTTGTATTTCCAATGTTTTGTCTCAAGGTTGTCTAGAGTGTACGCAGAAACATGTCACCTCAGCAGTGTTTTGCTGATAATTTGAAATCATAATTTAAACTAGAGACAGAAACCTGGATTTTATTTTTAAGTTCTGTGTTGCCAAACTGCTCTCAAGCACTTGAAAGCTTTCGCAGAGGCTGAAAAGAGGCAGTGGGTAATGATTAGAGCACGATGACACACACTTTTTAGTCACACTAACTGACTGTCGAGGACTGCATGCAAACAAAGGCGCAAAACTCAAACAGAAAGCCTTCCAAGCCAATTCTTCTCTGATCCTTTACCGCATTATGTTTGATATGCTTCTTAACAGCTGAAAAGAAAAGAAAGCATGTGCAGCACTGTTTCACTGGGGTCCAAGCCTATCAGTCTCTGGATGAGATTTATCACATAAAAAGGGAGAGAGTACTAATAAAAATATATCTAAATATCACATTTGTATTTATAATCCCAAAACGTTGATAATAATTAAATGATTTCTCATTCTCGGTTGTGCTACCGGCTGTATGGAATATAAGTGCGCAGGACAAAGAGACTAACATGAGAAGTAAGAGCCTGTCTTTTGTGTGATATGGAACATCTGGACAATGCTCCAGGTCAAGTCCTCCACCAGTCAAGCGGCCTGACGCATGAAGACAACAGATCTCCTTAAAAATGGAAGAGATGCACCACTGGAAGCTTTCAGAAGAGGAAGAGAGGAGAGGAAGTCCTCCACTTACTGGGACTAAAATGGTTTGTGTGGACCGGGAGGACAGGTCATGGCTGGGTAGAAAGAGGGAAGGGAGAGGAAGTGCTAAGGGCAAGCACAGTCCATTTATGTCCAGCCAGCTGGCAGCCAGTGTCGAAGGCCTCGGCCCTCAGAGTAGGCTACAGCGGAAGAAGCTGGTCTTTTTCTGAGGCTCTGAGATCTTGACTCCGTGACTGCTCCCCTGCGGCGTGTTGCCCTCCTGCAGCAAAACAACAAGTAGACAGGACACTCATCTGTCAAGTAGAACTATGTAGCTCTGTGGCAGTTTTCTTCCAGTTCATTAACTTTCTATTCATATATCTTCCTTCCTTTTTCCACATTTGTAATAGCCAGAGGCACCTATCTATTAATTTTCAGAAGTTTGGGATTTAAGAAAATCTGCTGCTGAAACTTCCTCACTACAGGTATCATTTTCTCACGATGTGAAATACTGAGCTGAATGATCAAAAGTTCATCTTACCAATTTTGTGTCCATTTTCGATTTGATGTCTCTGGCAAGTGTCAAAAATGCCTGTGGACCAGATCAAATATACATGTTGTCACATTTGTGATGCATCTATGAAGCATACTGTAACCCAAAGAAAGGCCACTTACGTTTTCCACATTGATGTTGGCCTTTGCACTGGTCTCCATGAACTTGATTCCATACTCTAATGCAAGCTGAAAGAAAATGGGAAGCAATTATAAAAGTCTGTTGACAATCTTATTTATGTTATAACGGTACCTGCTATCAAATACAACCCTCAGACAATGTATTAATAACTTAAACCTCTGACCTTCTCCCCCCTGTCTTTGGACACCTGCCGCTTGTCGTTGATGTCACACTTGTTGCCAAGGACCATCTTCTCAACATCAGATGATGCATGCTTGATTAAAAAAAAAAAAAAAAAAAAAAAGAAAATTTAATATAACATGCTACATGCTGCCAATCAGATATCTGAAGAGGTAGTAAGCACACAAAAGAGGTTATATTTGGGCCAGTAAATACCTCCTCTATGTTCCTTATCCAGTTCTTGATATTATCAAAAGACTTCTCGTTGGTGATGTCGTACACAAGCATGATGCCCTGTAAAGAACAGTAAATCAAATCAGTTGAGATCAGCAGAGCTCAAGAGCCATGGTTTCCCCAGAAAGTAGATTTATGCTGCATCCACCTGTCAGTCCATAAAGATACCCACCATTGCGCCTCTGTAGTAGGCTGTTGTGATTGTTCGGAAGCGCTCCTGGCCTGCCGTATCCCTGAAAAACACATTGTCAGATATCAGAAAGTTTAAGAACAAATATGGAGCACCTCAAAGATCAGCATTCCCATCAACTTTGCACTGCAGTTAAGAATGACAAGAACGCTTCTCAAGATTTGTTTATCTAATATAGGCTTTTTTTTTGCAGCAGAATGATATAGCAAGGAGGAATTATGTTTTGATATATGAGAAGCCAGTGTAGGGACTGGGATTAAATTGATTAATTTTATGGGCTATAAATCTGCTGCTGAGGACAGAAACTACACATAATGAGTGAAATAACATCTGTTAAAATTGTAATTAAAAACTTTTAAGTTCATCTTCAAACTAGTTACTTCTGAGGTAGAGAAATCCTGTTTCTCTAAGGACATCTGGGAGCCTAAAGGAACCTGAGTGCAAACATTAACAAAAACGCTGCCATCTTGTCACATGTCCTGTATTTAAGCAATTGAACTCACCATATCTGTAACTTTATCTTCTTGCCGTCAAGCTCTATTGTCCTAATCTTGAAATCAATGCCTGGAGGGATAAAGAAGGATCATGCATGTCAATCATAACGTTAGCTTGCTAGCATAGTATAGCTGTCAAACACTGGTTCACACTGCCGTGAAACACACATAAAAAAGACAGTTGTGTACGCGGAATAAACTGAACTGGGAGTTCGACCTCTTGTCACTATAATAATATGTGCATAAAAAAAATAACGGTGCTTTTATAACGCTATAACGTGCTATACAACACGCTTTCCGGTGTGTACCAGAATGTAGACGGGGCCTAATGGCTAACGTCAGAGGTATTTGTTAGCTTGCAGGATAGCCACCCGGCATGAGAATATACTGTAACACAATCATCTGTGCTCCTATTTTAACCTCATACAAAACACGCAGACAACAGTGCTGACCCTTGTCGTCTCTTGTAGTAACCGGTTCGTTGTGTTAGTAACATCTCATTTTAACGATTAAGAGATTCCTTAATAATCTAATGACAAAGAGAAACTACTTCCAACCTTCACGGGAGCAGAGCAAGGATTCCAGCAAGTAGACAGAGCCTCTGAGACAGCCCACTGGCGTATTGTAAACAGACAGAAAGACACAGTTTGCATCAGTAAAACCTTACCTATGGTTGAGATAAACGTCGAGTTGAAGGCGTCTTCCGAAAACCTGAACAGCACACAGGTCTTCCCGACACCGGAGTCACCGATTAACAGTAATTTAAACAAATAATCGTACGTCTTCGCCATACTTGATATTATTGCGGAAATCCCGCCCGGCGAAACGGAGTCGTGAATGTATAGAAATGACGCCCCCTGCTGGAGCGGAATTCACCTCCGGTACGTCTCTGGGACCAGTGGGCGTTTACTCACTAACTACTGTACACCACTAACTACATTAATGGTGCAAAGTTATAAGGTCGTTAAGTAAAGTAATCCTGGCCACGATAATTCTGGGAGACTTGAATATATTAACTTTACACTAGTAATTTTCAGATATATATATTCTACTTTTTACTCCACTACATATTGTACAATTATAATTAGGAGTTACTATACAGATTAAGATTTTACCTGAAAAACACGTGTTCAATTTATATAGTATGATGCATTATTTTAGAATTACTTGACAGTACTAGTGCAACATTACAATGCTGCTTACATATATACATACAAACACTCAATTGGCAGTTTATTAGATACACCAACTGCAATAAATCTTCCCTTCATGAGAGGAAGAGTTTTCCGTTTGTGCTGAAAGAGAAGCATTGATTCAGCTGTGCAGTCATTCAGGAGGCCGCAGTTCATGGTGCTGTTGAACAGTATTGTGTTATACAGACAGGTGTTTCTACTATTTTGTCCACCCCATACATATCAGTGAGGGAAGGCTAATTGATAGAAACACATCACCGTATAGTGCAACACAGTTCAACATCACCACAAACTGTATCCACCAAAATGATCATAAAGTTGAATCGACACCACACTTTATCACAATTACTATAAAAACGGAACATTCATGGAGGAGGATGTGGTCATATGTAATTTGACTGCTGTCATTAATGTTAAGATTTAACAGTCACTTAAATATGCCTCACTGGAAAAAGAAACAAGCACTCTGTGACATTATTGTTGTGGGACCAAAGGGCCAGCAGCTCAACAATATCTCCAGTTTTGTGTTTGAGGAATTCACTGTCTTGGCAGAGCACACACAAAAAAAAACACTGTGCATGTTAGCACATGTAAATTGAAGGGTGAGCTCTTTCTCCTGTTACAGTTTATGGATGTGTGTTGAAACTGCCTGAAGGACACACAAAAACATGTATGTAGAACCTTGAGTGCTCACACAGAAGACACAGACACTAAACACATAAAACTTGCTTTATCACCGTCATCATCATCATTCACGTCATCAGTTTTATTTGTGCTCAGTACGGTCTAACACAATTTCCAGCACCGAAACAGAAATCATTTGGACCCAAAACCATTTTTTAAAAAAGGAAAAGAAACAAAGGAAACATAAATATATAAAAGGGGTACATGTGTTTAACAACCAAGAGTAAGAGTGAAATTACAGAGACTGGATGGCATGTTGAAAATATCTTTTATAAAACAAGTTTTTTTTTTTTTTTTTTTTTAATTGATGTTCTTCTTGGCACTTTTACAAGCTACTTAGCTCCTGCAGTGTTTGGTCCAGGACTTGGTGCATTCCTATGTTTTCCTCTTTTGCGTGTGATAGACTCTCTGCAATAAAAAAAAATAGCAGCAGATATAAAGTATAATGGCTTTGTTAGAGTACAGATCAGTTGATAACATTAACAGGTAAGCTAATAAAATGTGGTTCATTGTAGCGAAGGCAAAGCAAAAGAAATATACTTGTGTACAATAATATAAACCTACAAATTTGGCTTTTCTGTTGTGGCAAATAATCATAGAAACTATATACTGAAAACTGTATAACTGACTGTAAAGCTAAGGAACAAAGTGTAATACAACTTTGAACCTTAAATGAAGAAAATTACCGATGCAGAGTGGTAAAAATCAATCTTAATTAAAAAGACAGAAGACAGGACAAAATAGAAATATCTTTATTAAGCTTTACTTGAATGGAAAAGCAGCAAAGAGCAGTGAGAGCGAAGGGGAAAAAGAAAAGACAAAGTGTTTCTAATCAGGCAAAAAAAGACAAAGGGAAAGTGAAAACACCATGACCTAATTGCAAGGTTTACAAGGTGTTCATATCATTGAGGGCATGATCCAGCTCCTCACTGATAGCCTTGTATTTCAGCTTCTGAGTGTACAGTTCGTCTGCAGGTCAAGGGGCAGAGAGAAAGCAGGTGGAGTAGGTTCAGAGGAAAATGCAGAATTGTGCAGACCACAGGGGAGAAATGAGGAGGAGAAAGAGAGAAATCAAGGAAAAAGATTAAGAAAATTAAGAATAGTAAAGATCTGAACAAAGTTTGAGTTAAAGAAACATTTTAGTTTGTTGCAGGATTGAAAAGAGGCATTTAAATGAAGTGTACCTTCTAAGTCATCTATGGTCTTTTCCAGCTTAGCCACTGTCCTTTCTGCAAACTCTGCACGGGTTTCCGCCTTTGAGAAAAAACAAAAAACAACAAGATATTAATCATCCAGATACAGCTTAGTTTGCCTTTGCGAATATAGCTTGAATAGACATGAACTTACCTCCTTAAGTCTGTCATTCAGGACTTTAATCTCCTCCTCATATCTGTCTTCTTTCTCAGAGTACTGTGGAGAAGGAAATCATTTCATGGTCAAAACAATAAACATCACAATGTTTTCATTTGTGAAAACTAGTTATTCCACATTTTCATGCCCAATATGTAGGTTGAAAATTATATGAATATGTATGTCATATAACATTTGTCTCTTTTTACATGAGTTAAATGAGAGTTTTAAAGTTTTGAAGCTCATTTTGGACAAGATGGGGAAGGATAGGAAGGAAAATTGAGAGCTGAGCTGTTATACTGGGCCACAGCTATGGGCGTTAATGTGTGAAGTTGTTTGAGGGTCAGCAACAAGCTGATAGAACAGAAAACTTACCTTATCAGACTGAGCCTCTAGTGACTTGAGATTGTTGGTGACGTTCTTGAGCTCCTCTTCCAGGTCACCACATTTTCTGCATGAACAGAGCAAAACATTAGAGATTGTTTTTAGTAACTGTTTCTGGCATTGAATATGTCTGAAGCTGACTTCTTTTTTAGGTTTTTTTTTGAGCTTGTGCTTACAGTTCAGCAATTTCTGCCCTCTCCTCTGCTCTCTCCAGCTCACCCTCAAGGATTACCAGTTTACGGGCAACCTGACATCAAAAAGACATGAAATCACAGTCGAGCAAAGACAAAAATTTAGATCAGGTTCATCACTCAACTGAAAACTGAAAGTGAGCTGAAATCTGATCTCTGTGCCCGCACCTCCTCATATTTGCGGTCGGCCTCCTCAGCGATGTGTTTGGCTTCTTTGAGTTGCATTTCCTGAATCTCCATCTTCTCCTCATCTTTCATGGCTCTGTTCTCAATCACCTTCATGCCTCTAAAGATAAGAGAGACAGAGAGAGAGAGAAACCCAGCCTTCAGTTCAACAAGACGAAAATGCTCTTGTCATTATTGAAGCATCCCAGACATTTCACATCAGCTAGAGGTGACAATTTCAGTTCAACGGACTGCTTAAAATCAAAGTTTCTGTGGAAAGTTACCCTGCTTCACTCCAAATATTGTGAAGATGCTTGAGGAACTGCCAAAGAGCTTGTGGGTATTTGTGCAATTTGCATCGTTTTGTTTAATTACCCATGTGGTTCTGAGTTGTTTGTGGTTGCTGATCAGCATAAGCTTTGAATCTGTAATTTCTCATAGAAAAATAAATATTTTCAGAACCAACAACTTCTCCAGTCTTTACAAGAAAAATACATATGGCCCCTTCATCAGTGGCCCAGCGCGAGGACAGACATTTCCCTTCTGGTCTATAGACATTTCAATAATGCCTGTATATACAGGATCTTTAGCACAAAAAGTAATATGCAGAAAAGCTAAAAGCTGATTTATGGCTGATTATCTTATGGCATATGACATAGCAGATGGCATGTCAACAATTTGTGGTTAACACATTAAAGCTAATATTGATTTTCATTATGGAGACAATGATTTTAAAAAAATATATATTTGAACTTGCTCTGCTACTGCAGGCACTATCATGAATTCTTGTGAAGCCTCTGTTGATTGTCACCTTTCACTCTCATCTGCAGCCTTCTCAGCCTCCTCCAGTTTCTGCAGGGCTGTGGCCAGTCTCTCCTGAGCACGGTCCAGCTCCTCCTCCACCAGCTGGATTCTGCGGTTCAAAGATGCCACATCGCTCTCGGCCTACAGCAGAGACAGAAAGAGAGGCAGACAGAGAGAGAGAGGGAGAGGGAGAGAGAGAGAGAGAGAGAGAGAGAGAGAGAGAGAGAGAGGTCACAGGTCAAAGGTTAACCAGGAAACATGCTGCTGCCTCAAGAGGAAAGGCGCTGCTCAGGATGGCCAGAGCTGCACACTCAAAACTGGAAGTATAATACCAAATTATTTATTTTAAAGTAAAAGTTAGTTTGTTGGCTCTTGGTTTTGAGTGCAAGGCTCCAATAACACTACAGTTATGGTTAGGTGTAATCAGTTTATATACACTGATTTCACGCTGTCTAAAGGTCTGGACATTATGAGCTTTTTATTGATAATCAATTAATTATGCCTATTTATTCTCTGGAACCCAGTGAAATACTCTCCAAGACATGCATCTTTTCCTATTTTCTTTTTCCTTCCTGTCCAGTGGGTCAGACATCTTAAGGGCAATCAATTTTTATCTTAAGAGCCATGACGAGTTCTGGACTTTGCAGCTTGACCAGATGATCTGAAAACATGCTGATGTAGGGACAACAGAGTGAAATTTTTAACCCTGACATATCTGAAGTGGTGCAGCTGGACAGACCTTTGTAATGTAAACCCATGCATGTTTGGGGGACAACAGATTATTTCTTTTCAGCTGGTTTTCTGTGAGACTGATATCACAGATATAGAAATATATATACGTCTGCTCTCTTCTTCCTGCACAGAGGAGGAGCAGGAGGAGTGATTGCTGCTCCCAGTTTCATTTATGTCATTCAGTCAAAAAGCTCAAAGGGCGAGAAGAGCAAAGACTTTTCCCTGTTTCGCAAAACAGGAACATACCACGTTTCCCAAGTGTCTTAAACTGTAACTGGGAATAATGAAGACTATAAAACGTTATAATCCAACCGTCCCTTTTTAAACAAAGACGATGACAGTTAATGTGACACCGAGGGCCGCTCGCAGCATTTCTACGTGTTTTAGTAGATACGGGGGGGCTGAAGTTAGGTAATTAAGCCGAACAAAAGTCTGCGAAAAAAACTCTCTACAACGATGCCTCAACTTCCCATAACCCTCTAAAATGACTATACCGAAACATTGGAAGTCAAAAATGACAGTTTTACCACTGAGATACGCAGGAAAAGTTTCAGATGTTTTAGATTCTTACGGGGCGTTGTGTGAGCATTATCCTCGCTACCTGCAGCCCAACGCTGACAGATTCTGTGTAAATTCTTTACAATCCTCCGTAGAGATGCTCAACAGGTATGCGAGAATTAACGACAAAGCAAACAAATGTAGCTCAGATCGGATAAATGATGAATAATCTCACTTTTTCGCGCAGTTCCCGTTCAGTGTCCAACTCCCTTTGTACTGCCAGTGCACGATCTTCTGCCTCATCAACTTGTTGCTGGAGGGTTTGGATTTTCTTCTTCACTACTTCCATAATCTCGATTACTTTGTTTTCTCAAAAAAGCAAAGAAGGAGCCCGAGATGTGGTGGCCTGGACCGACTCGGTGGATTCTTCAAAAGTTATTGATTTGCGTCAAAGTTGCAAGCTCCGACGAAAAGGTTTTTTTTTTTTTTTTTTGTCGGGCAGGAAATCAGGGACGTGCAGTGCTGGGATGGGGGGGAGAAAGGGCTGGGAGTTTTCAGGAAATTTATGGCGAGATCCTCCAATCCTGTGAAGAAGCCTGTCTCTAATGACATCACAGGATTTAGGAGGGGAAGGGACTGCTCTTTTCCTCCACAAAAGAGGTGTGTAACATTAGTGTGTGTGTGTGTGTCTGGATTTTCTTTTGTGGACTTATATGGCAAATGTAAGGTGTTGCTTAGGCTGCATTTTTGTGCTCTGATTAGAAGGAGGAGGGTAGAGATCAAGAGGAAGAGTGTGGGTCTGAATCATCTATCTGATTCAGATGAATGAAGCATGTCCAAGAATGTTAATCATCACACGGGATGTGTTCGTGTGGACGAGAAAGGAGAAGAAAAGTAAAAGTGTGTTTGTGAAGGAGAGAGAGAGGCAAGTTATGAAACTATATAGAAATCAAAGGTCCAAAGATTTACTTCTATAATCGGAGGAGGGTCAAGAGTGGGGTGGGGCGGTAATAATCCTCTCTAACAGGGGTTGTTGACCTGCAGTGGCTTGGAATGTAAATTGATTTGGTTGCAGACATGACCCGCAGCCATCGGGTGGCGACACATTCCTTCAGCGCCCCCTTCTGCTGCCTCCTCCTCCTCCTTCTTACTTTTCAGAGCAAAGTCTGGGTTTATTTTCTCTTTCTGTCCTTGTATCACATTTATATGTATCAGCATCCCACAGAAGCAGTCGTGAAACACATTAGAAGAAGGAGCAGTGGTGGACGGGCCTACAAAAAGCAGATCTGTGTGCATCTGATAGGTCATCTGAGACTGACATCATTTGTTATCTGACCTTTAATCTTTGGGGTCTTATCTCACCTGCTTTCACTGGTGGTTTTAGAGATGCACTGTGTGGTAGCCTTCATTTAATGCTATATATTCAGTTAGATTTTAGTGTAAATATTAGTCCTGAAACCATTAGTTGATTAATCTGTGTCTATTTTGATAACCAGTTGCTCTTCTTAATAATTTTCTTGAAGCAAAAAAAAAAAAATCTGCTGCTTCTTTTTGTCCTTTGTGAAAGGAAACTGAATAGAGTTTTGGGGTTTGGACAGTTGGTCAGACAGAACAAAAGAAGTCACATTTGGCTTTAGGAAATTTTGAAAATGGTTTTTCACTGTTTTCTGAAATTTGTGGACCAAACTATTAATCAAGAAAACAATTCATTCAAAAAATAATTAGCAGATTGGCCAATAATCAAAATTATAATTGGTTGCTGGCCCAATAATTATGTGTATGCAAAAAAACATGGTTTTGTTACTTTGAGATAATGCATCTTGCCAAAGAATAGAAAAACTGGTGTCACGTCTAAGATACTGCTCATAAATGAGGTCAACCCTCTTTAAAGATGAATGGTCATTGACCATTGTTCATCAATAAGGTATGTACTGTAAGTCCAGACAGAGGAGGGTATAATATCTCCGCCCCAAAAAAGGCCAGAGCATTGATTTCATTAGGCACTGCAGTATGCAGTTCTCTGTTTGCTTAAGCTGCATTCCTGGGATTCCTGGTCGGCTACAGGCTGGCCAAGTTTTGTCTGTGCTTGAGAAAAAGTTCAGTTACACACCAAAGTGAGACACCAATAACTCTGTGATTCTCAGCACTCTCTGGGTTAGAAGATATAAACTGATCATTTCAAGATTTATTTCAGGGTTGTAAGTTGCCATCAGCTGGTCATTCTACATTGTGTTTGATCAATAAGTGATTCACAGAGTCAAAGTGGGAGTTTAGTTTTTGACACACACTGTATGTTACCTGACTGTTTAATACACAAAATGGGATTTTCAAATTCTGCCTCCTGGCAAACCTTTGGTACAGAGGTCCTATTCACTGAATTCTTTTAGTCCTTTGTGTTGTTGAAATAATTGAAACTTAAAAATTTCATTACTCTCAAACAACTTAACTATTAAGGCGAGTCCAGGCAAGACCTTTTTTGGGAGATTAAGCAGTAAGAGCAGCTCTCAGACTGAGTGTATTAAGTGCTGAATTCAGTGATTCTCTTCACTAATTTTCATGGAAAAGCACTGAATCCTGAATGTGCCACTACCACTGATCTTTTTCAGTCAAGGAGCAATATTCAGTTCAGGCCACCTTAAACAGTGGCTATTGATACGTTATAGGACTGAAAATTAGAAGTTGTGGTGTTCCACTGTAATGTGGATAATGTGTTTCAGATGGCGTCTTTGTGGTAAACTCACATCTGTGGCCTTCTTCTCCGACAGTTCCAGTTTCTCCTGAGCATCCTTCAGGGCCTCCGAGTACTTGTCCAGCTCATCCTCTGTTCCCTTCAGTTTCTTCTGCAGAGCCAGCAGCTCGTCCTCCAACTGAAAGACAGAAATAATGACAGAGAGTTAGAAAGGACACAGCTAAATAAACCAAGATTTTGCTATATAAAAGTAAGTATGAATGAAACTGTGGAACAATGCAGCATTATTTTAAAATGAAGATATTTATTGTTTTATAAAATGATGGACATTTTCTCATTAGTTAAGGTGGATTTTCTGACTTATTTCTACTGATGCGTTGCCATATAGATAATAAACAATTACCTTTAAGGGAGAGTTTACAGCTGTGCTAGGGGATCTCTGAGGCTGTGGTGGCTTGAGCTGAATGCTAATGTCACCATGCAAACATGCTCACAGTGCCAGTGCTAACATGTTCATGTTCAGGAATAATGTTTACCATGTTCACCATCTTCTAACGTAAGTAGGTTTGCAGGTACTGGGTCAAAACCCAAAATAGACAACTTGAAATTCTCAACTTATGAAGGCACTAGATGAAAAGTCACAGGACACAATTTTCATGGCAATTTCATCCAGTATTTGTTGAGATATTTCAGCCTGGACAAAAGTAGTGAGCCGATTTATATTGCCATTCCTAGGGCAACATGCCAAGGGAAGTTCAAAGAAGTGTTGCTGTTACCTCTATTTTTCCTCTAGAAAGTCATTCAAAACTAAACCATTCATCATGAGGTCTGCAGCTTATCGAAAGTAACTGGTACATTGTTTCTGAAAAGACACATTGCTGCTGAATATTTTGTAATTTGGGAAAACTAATCTTTTGATTGCTGCTTGTGTGTGCCTAATGTTCTGTGTATTGTATGTTGATATTCAGCATAAGTTTTGTGTATTTTCAGTGCCTTCCGTCAGCCTAACTGCACACTGATGTTCATCTCATCATGCCAAGAATAGCAAAGAAAGCATCTCTTAGCACTTCTTGTATCCCTTGCCATCCAAACAAACCAAAGAGCTGTGCATAATCTTCTAGGATTTCATGCTGACTGTTCCTTGATGTGGAAGACATGCTGTGGGTCCATATGTGCGGTGCCAGTGACAACTGTCACTCCTTGTGGTCTCTGCGGGTGTGATTAGGGCATTAGCCACCACAGAGGGGATTCTTTCCACTTGCTTTAATGTAGATCCTGGCTTTGTCCAAGCCTCTTCAACTCCCTCTCCAGCATTCCTTTCACAACTCCATGATGACGACACCACCTCCCACTGTGCAATAATTGCCTCTATTTAGAAACCTCAAATATCCTATTACATCTCCAGATTCTACTTTGCTTGTGTCAAGGGGTACAAGTATGCTATTATTAAGTTAGCCCTCAAAATATCAAGCTGTCTGAGGCCTTAGCACTGCAGTGCCAAATATGGGTGTGCAGATATTTGGAATTTGTGAGGTTTCTTTGATATTGTACAGACTTCAATTGAGACAAGGATACTGGGAAATGCAGTTGACTAGAGTCAGAGCAGTCGTCACTTTGCCAATCTGCTTGTGCTTCTCTATGGACACCCTCAATTATCTCCTGCCCACCACAAGACACGGCCCTGGGGCTCAGTATCAGCTGCTCTCTGTAATTCGGCATTTGGTGCTTTAGGAAATACTTGAGATTTTAGTGAGTTGAGCCACTCTGCAGTCCGCACAAGTGTTTGGTGACTTTATTTTTAAATTTAGACCAGAACGTTGTTGAAATTTATGGAATACCTCTATGTTAATATTATATGTTGATAGCAAATTAACAGTATTGAGCTGTTTTTGCAAAATAATCTAATAAAATTAATTTTGGAGCAACTAGGTGTCATAATAACTTTGATATTCTTTTTACTACTCCAGATAGAGCTGTGCAATATGACTGAAATCAATATCACAACAATATTATATATATTTTTATACTGATATTTAGCATAATATGGACAATGTCCACAAAATCACATAAAATAATCCAGTTGATGTTCCATTATTTGCAGTATGCCACACAGAAACTTCAGTAACAAATTTTGTTAGTTTTTGAGTTTTCCTTAGACTAAATAACTCAAACAAGTTTTGTTAAACTATAACCATACTACATGCAGTAGCTATCCTTGTGTATATTAACATATTTTTGCGATGTATATGGCATTTTATCCAATTCTTTGTATTTCAGTTGTTAATTTTGCACATGCTGCGCATAATGTGTACAGTATTCATGTTCTTTTTAAGCGTTCTTATCTATACTATGCACCTGTTCTTGTTCCTGTGGCTTCCCATAAAACCCATCATCCGTGTCTCACCTGCTTGCATTTATCCTCTGCTGCCTTTTTGTCAGACTCAGCCTGTTCTGCCCTGTCGATGGCATTCTCCTTGTCCAACTTCAGCATCTGCATCTTCTTCTTGATGGCCTCCATGGTGACAGTAGAGTCTCAGTATTTTGCAGCCTTCACAGAAAAAGAAAATTTTTGTTTCTTAGAGTCAGAAGCTGTTGCAGATGTACAGAGAAAAAGCCCTCACAAGAGCCCTCACAAGGTTGACTGGGAGAGCAACTGGCAGATGCAGAGAGGAGGAGAGAGACAGAGGGGAGCTCAGAGTGAGTGAGCACAAGAGAGGAGAGGAGGATGCAAACTGAGAGTCGGTAGAGCTCTATGTGATTTAAACTTGACTGGAGGTTTGGAGACAGCCCCACTCCCTAGTGACAGCCCTTTCCCACCGTTTACCCCTTTCTGCCACTCCCCACCGTGGCTACTCTACAACTTGCTGTGCCCCCCTCCCTGAAGTTCACCACTCAAAAGCGTGTAGATGTTTTGGCAATATACAGCCTGTCTCCTTATTTGGATCATGGCCTTTTTTGTTTGGATAGGACAGGAGAAGGATAGCAGATAAGAAGCAGGAGAATGATCCAGAACTCAGACATCAAAAGCACATTGTTCACATTAGTAATATGAGTTACTGAAGGTTAACTCTTTTCCCCTTTGGGCTGCATATCTATAGGCCTGTGTTCTTACTTAGGAATGTTCAAATTGATGTTAATACCAGAGTTGGTTAGAGAGGACATAGTTTTCATTCTACTGTGGAATAAAAAAGGGCTGTATGGAAAATGATCCAGCCAAAGAAAATTTGGGGGAAAGAGCTGTCTGCATGTGATCTACACCAGGCAGCCAGAGCATTACAGTCAAGCTACAAAGACATAAACCATAGGTCTACTGCAATTAGGATCCTCTTAATTACTATTGGTTTGACAGACCTTTATTTAGATCTGTTTTCTGTAATTTGTGAGGCGCACAATATAAAAAGCATTGTTGGTCAGGGTTGTACAACTTGTTTTACTCTGATGGATTCTAGGAATTATGATTATATGCACCTATGAGATGTTAAGAAAGAAGGCCATGCATGATGCTGACTCCGGGCTCTTCATGCGATACACAGGCTATGTATACAAGCTCTTTTTAGAATACTATGTTTGCATATGAACGTTTATGTCAGACACCAAATGACAAGAAAAGCAAATGGGGAAAAAATGAAATCAATCACAAAAAATAGAGGGGATACTGACATGTAATATTTTTATTTTTGTAATTTATGATCACTATTGCTGGAAAAAGTAATGAAATTTAAATTGTTGTGAATGGAAGGGGTGTTTGTGTGTGTGGGTGTGTATGTGTCTGTGTGCTAATGACATCAACACTGATGGATCTGTCTGCTTTCTTTCAACTCTTCTGTGCCAGCTGCCCCAGCTAAAAATAAAGATTACAAGGAAAGTCAAAGAACAGTGAGGCGTACAGTGGCCATTTATCTGAAGAAAGATTCACTTGAACAGATGTATCTCTTGTTTTTCATGTTACGTTGCCACTATTGCAGTGTGTATCTCCTTGGTTGATATTTCTAATACAGACACTGGCGCACAAGACAATGTCCAGGAAGAGTGAAGTGTGAAACCAAACCTGAGAATCTGTGTTGCATTGTGTTGAAATTCTGCAAGAACTTTGACTTTGTGGAAAATGTTGTTGCTGTTTCAGTGAAAACGGTGCATCTCCAAATTTGGAGATTTATATTTTTCCAGGTCCTTTGTGTCATGAGACAATATTTTAAAACAAAACAAACCATTTAAAATCTCACTGGATTACATAAAAAATGTACTGTCACAAACCTAAAAATGCTTTTTCACAGAACAGTCACAGTATGTCAAATGTGGCTGAGATTTGTGTGAAGTTAATTGAGTGAGTTATGTATGAAGCAATTCTGCCTCATTTTATGTTCATGGGCGTGGGCATACCTGAAAAGCACTGTTTTGAGTTTAGTGTTTTGGCTTTTCAGAGGTCAGAGCACCCCAAGGATGTCTGACAAATTAAATGCCAACAGAAAAATAGAACCAAAAATCTTCTACTCTTTGAGACTAAGTGACAAACGATACTTTTAGTGGATTGTAAGTGTTCTGTTCAACAGGAGCTTCAAACTCACACAAGTTTGTGAAACTGCTGATAGTTTAATAGTTTTAAAATCCTGGGGTTAACACAAGCTTACATCATGACCTGCCATGATAAGACCAGTGGCTGCGTGCCTTTTTTGGTCTGTCAGGATGCTGGCTGCACACACTGTTATTGCTAAGATACAATTCTGGTAATTCAGTGTGACAAATATTGATTTTGGAAGTATATGATAAAAATGTTTGACTCGCTCAGTGAGCAAAGGAGGAGCAGAGCCAGAAGAGGAGAGAAAGAGAAAGAGAAAGAGAGAGAGAGAGTGAGAGAGAGAGAGAGAGAGAGAGGAGGTAAGGGAGAGAGGAATAGAGACTGAGTGAACTAAGAGAAATCAGAACCCTCCCACAGGAAACCGAGCTAAACTCTTCTTCTCCTTGTATGGTAAAAACTCCCCCAAAAGCCACAGGATCGCCTTGGGAGTAGAGTCAGAGTCAGAGTCCTGCTAAGTATAAATCACAAAGCCATGGGAATGGTGGAACAGATTAGAGTGTATATGAATGCTACCATGAAGAATACAAACTAGGACACTTTTAGTAGTCTTAAGTGCTTGATGTCATGCAAGGGATATATGGACACTGATAGCACAGTTGGTTCTTAAGTGTTGACACTGGATGATAGGCTGTAAGCATTTGTTTTACACACACAAAATGTCGTATTTAGAGCAGAAACCAGTCTAGGGGGACAATAACAAACGTCTTAGGTTCCAAAAGTTTGCTCTGGCAACACCTGAGCATCTGATTTATCAAGTATGTAACACCTGTGTGATGCAGTGAGTCATAGTGTACTCAGACAAGCCCATTTGTCAGCCAAAGTAAACACGTCAGCCCTGTTCAGCCCTGAGACTTCTGTACAAACATGTCCCTAACTACTTAAACTACATCCTGTGATCAACAGTCCTACACAGATGCAGTGTATAGTATATGGAAGTGGCTGAGGGAAGTGGCAATCTGTTATATTTGGCTCTGTAGCTCAGTCCAGTTGCATCTATGACTTCTGACAATGTCTAGACTCCATCTTACCAGCCAAGGGATCAGAGATCTGTCACTTTGACGGGCCACAGTTGTCTTGCACAAGTCCTGGCACTGAAAGGCTTTTCACGCCAAAAAGGGGGGTGTTGTTCTCTGAGAAGAAGCCTGGTATGGTCATCGGTTTTCACTCATAAAACATATTTTCACTTCCCCTGCTTCTGTTATCTCTGTTATCTTGTACCTTTTTTCCATTTTTCATCATTTCACATCCCTGTCGCTGTGTCACAACACAGAGCAGTGAAAAGCAGCAGCTGTTTGGGTTAACATACTCAAGCAGGCTTTTAAATCTCAGTTATTTTAATGCTAAGCCAGTATCAAGTCAATAATTACTCCAGTAGCTTTGTGTATTATAATACACTGACATATTAATAAGTGGTATATTTTTAGATATATGAAGCAGCAATACTTCTACTTATGTTTCAGGAGTCTTTTCACCTCTGATGAAGTCAGTATTTGTTGCTTGGCTGCCATTTAAGTTTTGCACATCAGCAGTTATAGTCAGTGGGATGATCAGCAACATTAGGTTTAAGTATAGAGTGACTGGAGTAGGGCCAAATCAGCATTTGTGAAAGTGAACAGAGAGAGCAACTTCAACAAAGATTGACACATAAATTTGCTCTGTTGAACAATATAGTAAACATTTGGGATAAGTGCCTGATTATAGGCAGATAACTGAGGATATGAATGCCTGTTATTAGCTTCACCAGATAGCCAAAAGTATGCCGACACCACATCCACATACTTTTTGGCACATTGCTTGTCTCTGCTTTTGGTCTATGGGGTGATTTTTCATGGTTTGAGCGAGGGCCCTTAACTCCAGTTAAGGGCCATTTTAATACTACACAATGCATACATATTTTAAAAAGCATTTTAAACTTTGTTGAAAGGCTCTTTCAATATGATAGCCATATCACCTAACATCAGTCCCTGACCTCACAAAATCTTGAGGAAAGTCCATGGTTGTAACATGAGATTTTTAAAAATGAAATACAGATGTAATGACACACTCATGTTGTTTAGTGTTGTCTGACTCAGTGTCATCCAAGTCTGCTTTGGGGATGTGCTTAACTGAAGGATGGGAGGGCTGGTACTAGTGACAGTACAGCACTGAAAAGTCACATGAAGTAATATAAATTGTCACAGGCAGAAAATAAGTTTTCAAATGGGATGCAAATTAATGGTAATGATCAAATTACATTTCTTAATTCAACTTTTTTGGATTATTAAATCATTTGCAAATTAATTGTTTTCTGTATTAATCATTAAATTACATTATTTTTTTTAATCACCTAATGTTAAATTGCTTTTTGTGCTACTATTGTTCTCTATTGAAGAATGGTGCTATCTTGTGGTGATCATCATGTGGCAGTTTAATAAATTTAAGTTACCCACTCCTCCAGTAGAGGACGCTACAGGACAAAAACAAAGCTGGTGAAAGAAGAAAAAAGACTGACACAAATCAGAAACCATGAGAATAACGTTTAAGATTGTTTGAAATTAATGGAGAAATGCACACGGTTGTTTCCTTGGTCTGCTTGTACACTTACAAATTCTTAACACAAGCTTTAATGCACATGATTAATTGAGGATTAATTGAAACGAGTAACTAACTAACTATAACTGCATCACACACTAGTTTTTTATCCATAGCATACAGGTAAAAAAAAACCGATATATGCAGTGTTATCCTCATTTTAGATGTTAAAAAGGGTTTTGTGGCTCCGGGTGTTTTCTTTTCTGTGGGAGACGGTCCAAGTGGCTCTTTGAGTATTTAAGGTTGGCGACCCCTGAACTATCCCTTCAATGTTTCCCATAGACTGTATAAAACATGGACGTAGCACCCGTGACGTCACCCATTGGTTTCGGGGAGTCGGTTTTGTGACCAAACCATGGGCATTTGAGCTGCGCCATCTTGGATTTTAGCGGGAGCGTACTTTTCATATTTGGCGAAGAGGCGGTTACTCTACGGGACAGCCGGACTCAGCCGGCCAATAACCCGGCCACTTAGCTCGGAGCAACCGAGCTAGCCTAAGGCTAATCAGCTAATCAGTTAGGCTAACAAGCTAAGCGGCTGCTACACGCAGCTACATCCACCACACGACAGTCCCCGAATCCGACCGGACTAGCTCCACCCCATACGACCAACACACAGCATACAACAGAGTTCATAATGTTGCTGCTGTGTTTTAAACATGACTATTTCACATAGATAGGTTTTAGGTGGAGCTGCAGGGTTTGGTGGAGTTGTGGGGGTAAATTTATTTCTAACCTATTATTAAACTGTGAAACAACCATTATTTCATATTAATAAAATATATTAAGACGTTAAAGACAGTATTATTAGTCATTATTATTAATGATAATAATAATAATATATTCAGGTGTTTAATATTTACCGGCTTTCACCGCTGCCTCCACCCACTATCCACTTACAGTTACAGCTACAGCAGCACACCAACAACAGCAGCCGCTTACTGACGGAGCTGCTCTGTCCATGCAATGTCGGACTTTTTAAACAGAAAAATAAGACGAAATAAAATTGTAGCCTCGTATTCCCGCAATAAACGGACTCTGAAAGCACGGAACACACCGCAGCAGCGTTCCTAACATTAGCTGCTCCGGTCCTCTATCGGTATCAGCAGCGACCATAAATCGGCAATTAAGTCATAAGCCAGTGGCAAAATATGCTAATGCATGCTAATTAGTAAAAACGTCCAGGTAAAATAGTGAGAAATTTACTTACCGAAGAAACTGCAACACAGACTCCTTCGACGGTCGGTTAGTACAGTCTTCGCTACAACAAGCCATACTGTCACAAAAACCTATCCAAACATTGGCAAACAAACACCTGCTGTCAACTGCTGGAGGTAGCCGGAGGCCTCTGGATGTAGCCGCCTAGCCCAGCCGATGCTTTAGCAAAGAGCTAACTGCCAGTGCCTGTCTATGGAGGCGTCACTCAGCGTAACCACGCACTAATTTATATAAGAATTTTGAGCCTAAATAACACTAAAACGGTTGTGGTACAAAAAAGATGTACCAGGCTGTAAATGTTTTTTAGGCTGTAAAGTTGGCTATTTTAACATGGGGGTCAATGGAGAAATGAACGCGGAAGTGATCCTCACTGCTGAAACCTACAACTCCCCCCTTGCTCCCCCCTTGATGTTTCCATGTCTCCTGCACTGGCTCCTCCTATTCCCTAGGGGGCGCGCGTCAGGAAACCGGTCGGTGTAAAAAATAGGGAAGGGTTGCTTTCCACTTTCCAGTGTTATGAATGAAAGTCTGTTCTTTGAATTCAGCCCAGAAGCACTTATCATCAATCATTATCAATAAGGTGCTGACAACGAGCTGAACTAAGCTCGTGTAAATTAGTTCAAGATGTCCGCGAGTGCTGTGTATGTCTTGGATTTAAAAGGAAAGGTAAGATAACGGGGCATCCTGCTACGTTGCTAAGCTAACATTAGCCTAGCGTACACATTCTTCAGTGACAGATTATGATGTGGCTTAATCCGAAACAGGGCATATAACGTATCGGCATGAGTTGATGTGTTGTGTTAAGGTTTTGCTTGTAACTTAAGACAGCAAATTTGACCTAAGCATTGAGATCGATTTTATATGATGCATTAAACAGAAAAAAAAAAATCAGGCCGCTGACTAACAACCAGCTGTTAGCAGCAGGGGATATAAAGAGTTGGCTTTCAAAATTCCTCGGTTTCATGTATTTTTCCTTGTATACGACACTTTACATACACTGTATTATATAACCATAACCTATTTTCAATCGTGAGCGATTTCTGTTAAATTCGGCGGAATGCATTAGCTTCAAGAAGCATCCAGTTTACCATTTGTCTGTGGCAACTGCTCATAGATCTGAGGACTGTGGAAGTCTGATTTGGTAAAAGGTGCATCACACGTTCCATATCCTTATCTCATAATGCATGATTAAAGAAAATGAAAATTCAGTTGATTTTGGTTGTATTGGTAACTGTACCACGTATGGTGTAATTAGCTTACATTTTATTTTTATAATATGTCCATGATAGTCCTGAGGCTTTCAGCCCTAACAGCAGTACTACATCTGCACCAATACCATTTGTTCCTCTCAGGTCCTGGTGTGCCGAAATTACCGGGGAGATGTGGACATGTCAGAGATTGAGCACTTCATGACCCTTCTGATGGACAAAGAGGAGGAGGGGACGCTCTCTCCAATCTTGGCTCACGGGGGAGTCCGTTTCATGTGGATCAAACACAATAACCTCTACTGTATCCTTTTTGTTAAATGAATAGTGTTTGTACCCAAGCACCTGTTATTACATATTTTTTTATGCTTGTTTTGACTTTGAACTTTTGGAGCACAAATTCTTAACAGAAATCACATCAGTGGTTGCAACATCCAAGAAAAATGCCAGCGTCTCGCTTGTCTTCTCATTCTTGTACAAAATTGTTCAGGTAGGATTGGATTCTTCACCTGTTTTGGTCTGTAGCTGTTTTAGTTAATTAACATTAACAAAGCCATATTGACATTGATGAACAAACAGGGTAATGAAACAACATTCATGTTCCGCAGGTTTTTTCAGAGTATTTCAAAGAACTGGAAGAAGAGAGCATTAGAGATAACTTCGTCATCATTTATGAGCTGATGGATGAGCTGATGGACTTTGGCTATCCTCAGACCACTGACAGCAAGATTCTGCAAGAGTGAGTATCCTCTCAGCCACAGTCTCATTGCAGTTGACTACATTTACATTCATTAGAGATGCGACCAATAAATACTACCATGATTGATTAACCTTTGGGTTTTGTTTTAAATGTTCTTAACTCTATAAAATGGTCCAAAAACATGGCACATGCTCATCAGCCTTTCTCAGAGTCCAAACTGATGTCTGTCAAGCAATCAAAAAAAAGCCCCTAAATTTATTATTTTAAGAATATATGAAAGTTTAAAAAAAAAGCTGCAAATTGTAACAGTTGAGAAATTTTAATTAACAAGTTTGGTCTTTTTATCTCATGATCAAAATAATCAGTTGTCAAAACTGTCCTTGTTACTTATCTGTAAAGCTTTAATATTCATGGTGACATTTCATTGTGTTTAGTCACTGTGTCAGTTGGGCTTTCAGGACTGGTGGAAAGTTTTTGAACCTTGATTTTTGTGAAGCAGTTAAAGTGGGTTTGCGGATGTCTTTGTGGCATTGCCCTGTCATTTCTGGATACCTCCAAGCCAAAAGGAACTTACTGCTTCACCAAAAAGAACAGTACATGACCATTTGAACTTGCAAGACCGTGATTGTATCAAACAAATTCTGGATTTCCCCGTGTTCTATGACTACACTAATAAGTCAGACAATCCTGTCTCATAACCATGACAATCTCTGTTCTTCTTTGATGCTTTCTGGGAACTCACCACCACATAAGGTTGATTTCCCCTTTTTTCAGTTTAGCCTCAGTGTTTACATTTTTGTCGCTCAGATACATAACCCAGGAGGGCCACAAGCTAGACACTGGCGCCCCACGGCCCCCAGCCACAGTAACCAACGCTGTCTCCTGGAGGTCAGAGGGCATTAAGTACAGGAAGAATGAGGTCTTCCTGGACGTCATTGAGTCAGTCAACCTGCTGGTAGGAACTCTTTGATTTCAAAGCACTGCGCTGCTCAAAGAATGTCAGTCACAGTGTTTGTAAACTTCCTCACTCTGTGTGTCAGAACATACTCTGTTTTTCACGCAAGCTGATCTTGTTGTGTTTTCTCCAATTGACTAAAACTTCTCTTTGCTTGGTTTCTGTGTCCTCCTGACGCCCTCTGACACTTTTAATGCTCCTGTTTTTCCAGGTCAGTGCCAATGGTAATGTTCTGCGCAGTGAGATCGTCGGCTCCATTAAGATGCGTGTCTTCCTGTCTGGAATGCCTGAGTTGCGGCTTGGCCTTAACGACAAGGTTCTGTTTGAAAACACTGGACGTGAGTTGCCTCCCGTAATGGACTTGCATGATGGAATGAATTGGGATGATAATAAATTGCTCTTTCAAATTATGCAAGAGTGACAGACAGTTCTTCCTGGTACTCATTGCTCTGATCTGTGTTACGCCCCACATCCATCTTTTACCTCATGCTGATCAGAAAAACAAGCTATTTTCAAATGCAGTTTAACCTAGTCCTGATTTATACTAATTCATGTGATACAAGTAAGTTCTTCTTGTATTTTTCTCCTTTTATAATGATCTCTCTTGTTTATTCATGTAGGAGGGAAGAGTAAATCAGTAGAGCTGGAAGATGTGAAGTTTCACCAGTGTGTTCGTCTTTCTCGCTTTGAGAATGACCGCACCATCTCTTTCATTCCTCCCGATGGAGAGTTTGAGCTCATGTCCTACCGCTTGAACACTCATGTGAGTACTGTGGGTTAAAACAACCACACTCCCATCATTGACTACAGCAGTGGTCTGGTAGTTAAAGAGTCTGACCCTAAACCAGCAGAATGGTCTGAAATACCTGCTAGAAACTAAGTTATTAAAGCCTTTTTGATTTTGCCTGTTCACAGACATTGTCTGCAAAAACGTACAAATTCAAAACCAGACCACAAGCATTTTGAATACCAAAAGCACAGTCATGAAAGGAAATGAAAAATTATATGCAACGTGTAATGTTACAGGCTATAGGCAAACTCTGTGGGTTAAGAAAGTTTAAACAAAGCTCAAATTCTCAATAAGTATTTCACAATAGGGTTTGCCAGTAACCCAGTGGGAAGGGAAGTAGTACAGTGGAGCAGAAGTCTTCCCAGTTGTAGTTGCTAGCAAGTGCCACAAATAAATCTGAAATTTGCAACCCAAGAAACAGCTTCCGAAACAACTGACCACATTTAAAGATGCAGTGCCTGGTTGTATCCTGAAGATAAAACTGTTGTTTACGTTATAAAAAACATTTAGTGCTTAGTTAGAGGCTAAACTTCATAATGTCAATGTCAGTATCATTCTCAAAAATCTAGTATTGGTTGGCTCATATAATCTCTATGTATATTTTAGGTGGATACACCGAGGAACATGTTGCATAATTACACAGTATGTCTAGTGGTCACAGTGAGCCAAGTGGCGCAATCCGTGGTTTTCCCTGTGTTTCCTCTGCAACACAGAGAGCACACAGTGCACCTATGAGTGTAGGTCTATTTGTTGTTTTTGTAGGTGTTAATGGAAAGTAAGCAAACCTGTGCCCAACTCTTCAACATAGGTTGGTTCTTGTTGTAGTAATACTGGCTGTCCTCTAGATGGTGACTGTGTCAAATGATACGTAATGTCGAACCTGTTTAAAATGAATGTATTGGTAAAATGTTGTGCATTGTCTTAGGTGAAGCCCTTGATCTGGATTGAATCGGTTATTGAGAAGCACTCCCACAGTCGGATTGAGTACATGATCAAGGTTGGTCACTTTTTAGCTGGTACACTGGTGTTTGTGTCATTTGTCTTAGTCATAAGGTTACTGTTAAAAAAAAAAAAAGTGGAGTAACAAATGGTTTTGTATGTTCACTGTCACAGCTTAGTATACTGCAATGGTTTTCTGGACCAGTTTATGTTGTGTATCATGTTTTCAAGCGTGACTGGCCATTAATTAAAACAGTCATTAAGTTCTTTTTTAATACTTTCTTTAGGCAAGACATGGTGTTAAACTTGATCTGCTTGTTTCAGGCGAAGAGTCAGTTCAAAAGGCGTTCCACAGCCAACAATGTGGAGATCCACATTCCTGTGCCAACGGACGCCGACTCACCCAAATTCAAGACCACAGTGGGCAGTGTGAAGTGGGTTCCAGAGAACAGCGAGATCGTTTGGTCCATCAAGTCCTTTCCTGTGAGCAGAAAGCATGACTCATGAGTATCATACATATGGTTACAAATGACTATGCAATCTTATGTTTGTTTTTTATGTTGAGGTTGGCTTATTTTTATCACCCGAGTCAGAAATTCTGCAGTTGTTATTTAGTTAGTGGTAATAGAAACCCGATGGCGTTGTCAGTGTTCCTGTCTGAAACCATGCAAAACTGCTGGGGACCCTCCAGTGATTCCTTGCAATGCTATCACATTGTCCCTTCAAACATTAAAACACAATAGGTTCCCAAGTTTTGGTTTTGTGTTAAAGAGTTTGTGTTGTGACCTGTCACAGGGTGGAAAAGAGTATTTGATGCGAGCCCACTTTGGTCTGCCAAGTGTAGAAGCTGAAGACAAGGAGGGGAAGCCACCAATCAGTGTCAAGTTTGAGATTCCATACTTCACCACCTCAGGCATCCAGGTACGTCCTGCACACACACTTTCATGACCTCTGTTAAATAGTATTTGCAAGTAATGTCATGAATAATTTGTTAAACCTATTTGTAACGGCCTATGGGTAGAGTAAAAAAAAAATAAAAGCTGAAACATAATTCCCCATGGAGAGATGAGAGGTGGTTATTGCTGGAGAATTTGCTAAAAAATGTTTACAGTTGGTCGGACTGTGTTTATCATTCCTGTTCGGTAAACCATCTGGGAGAATATTCAAACAAATGCTGCAGTTTTTCTTTGCACCTGCCTGTTTGATTATCATCCAGTGCACATGGTTGCATAGTCCAAATAACTTGTGGTTCTCGGTTGTTTTCCTGTCATCGCAGATTTAGAATTTATGGCACATAGCAGGGTCTCTCATGTCCTCCCTCTCCAGAGCAGGAATTCAAACAATTCATATTTGTTCCCTTTGCTGGCCACAGGGGGCAGTAAGGCAGCACTTTTAGGCTCAGTTTGCGGTAGAGAAAATTTCTACTGTTGAACAAACCAGAAAGCAACTGCTCATCAGTTTGAACTTGGCCCTTAGCCTTTGTGTTAATCACAGTGATAGAAAATGTCAGTCTTAGTTACAGGTAAGTAGATTCATTGGAGTTTGATTGCGATTCCCATGAACCTAAGAGAGAAACTAATGTTTTTCCTTCACGTTTGAATGAAAACTCTTGCTGACCACAGACTTACACAGATGTGCAGCACATACTGTATAATCACAGTTGTCCTGTGATTATATGTGTAGCACCACAGTAACACAAAATTAAGTTTTCCCATGTCTTGATGTGAGGAAACAATGGCAACTTGACAAACTCCATTTGAAAATATCATATGATTGCTCTAAAGAAAAGAAAGTGTTTCTCACAGGTGCATTTGCATAATTACACATCAGTTCTGCATTAATCTGCACCTCATTTGACATTTCGCTTTATTATTATAGTTTTTTCTTGGCATATTTTTTAGAGATCAAGTGTTGTTTAAACTAGAAGAAAATATATGTACATTCATTTAAAAACTGGTTTTCCAGGAATATGGCACCAGATATAAAAACCACTGCCCTAAATATACAAGAGTGCTGTTTCTTTAAATGAATAGACTTTAAAATCACATAGCTTAATGTGATTTTATGGATTAATCACATTAAGCTATGTGATTAATCCATAAAATTAACCACATAGCTTAATTCAGTAGTCCAACAGTTATAATACAATTCAGAGGAAACGAGAGAGTAGAAAACAGTATTTTTTTGGGTTCATTCTCTGTAAATTTTATGCATAAACCTCACACATTTCTCACTTTGAAAACATTTTCGATTATCAACTTTCATATCTGTATACAGTATATGGCCAAGCTCTTCACCAACAATTCTCTAAAGAGTTTCAGTTTTGTTATTTTAAGTTCCAGGTATGTGGTCAACGATACACACAGTCACGACAAATGTGCTAAACAAGCAGCTGCATCTTTGCCCTACAGTTTTGTAAATAATCATTAATTCTCAAACCCAAACATTAAATGATGGATGATGAAATATTATTACCCATGTTCTGGTGCACAGCTAGTCCTGTTGGTAAGTATGCTTCTTAAAGCAAATTAAAGGAAGTGCTTGTCTCATCTAAAAAAGCAGCCAAGCTCAGTCACTGAGCATTAGTGAATTCCTCTAATGCTATAAGCAGGTATAAGCATTCAAACTTCATAACTTATCTTAACAATGACAATAAGCTCTGTGATCAACTTATAGTTGATTCTTTGCTACGGATAGAGGCCTGAGTTTCTTGCTAACACACTCTTTTATTGACTTCTCATCTTGTAATTCTAGTTTTTGTATGATGCTCATTAAAAGAGCTAAAAGGTCATATTTTCCAGCTTCTCCACATTTCCTGTGGTAGTCAATAAAACATGATTAAGTTGTATGAACATTATGCAGCCCACTCGGAAACAAGTCACTCAAGTCCAATTTAATTGAAATATATGATACTTGTAATTAGGGTGTTTATGGCAGTATAAGAATGCTTGCCATTTTCCAAGGTAATTTGGCAGCTGAAAGAAATAATCTCATTTTCGTCCCTTCCTTTCAAATCTTTGCCAATCCATAAACGAACAGATGCTCAACTAAAAGCAAGTGCATTAATTCATAATGCAGCAACAAAGGGAGGTGTGGCATCGCTTTGCATATTCGCAGATACGTTCTTGTCCTATGTTAGAACCAAACAACAATTATAAAAATGTGAATTTGATAAAAAAGACTTTTGTAATAAATGTAATGTTATTGATAAAAATTAGGCTCTTATGCATTTTTAATCCTATAACAGTGCTGCCCAAAACACATATCGTAGTTACGCTACAAACATTTTTTAAAACTGTAAGCCAGAACCAAACTGTTAAGATGTCCATTAATAATAAAGGAAAAGTACATTTTCAACAATTTACATATATTTTCCACAATAATAAAGTGAAATAAAATATCAATTTTTTTATTGACTAGAACCATGTTTGTAATTCATCAAAACATTGTGCATATTTACAGTATTTTTAGTCACATGCTATCCAGTGGAATCTTTGTAGATCTAGATCAGACTTGCTCATCTGTGTTTTGGCGCAGTATCATCTTTTTGTGGTTTTACAAACCATAGCTGATTTGTATTCAAACACGAGGAAACACTTCAGTCTGGACACACCCTTTGGGCAAAAAAGTCACTGCCTCCAGTGATTACAGTGAGAAGGTCAATGTCTACAACCGTCATTTGGCTTTTTTAAATTATTACCAGTATTAGCTGTATCACCACTTATTATTTATGGCATTTCCATTGAAAAAACATACTGATCTAATAACTTCAATTGATATATAATAGAATTGTATTGAATTTGCACAGTACAAAGTCATCAGACCTATTGAGATATTCATTGGCATTTGAAGTTAAACTATATCAAAAATAAAATGTGAAGAAACCTGTGAAACTCCACCACAAACAGGCCAAATGTCAAGAACGATTTTTCTTTTATTAAACTTTGTAACTTCCTGGAAGAAAGCCACCAGAAAAGGTCTGGTTTGGAAAACCACAGAGCACCTTGTGGATTGTTTGGGCCAAACACGCTTCAACTGAGTGCTACAGATGACTCAGTCAGGTTGAATAAAGTACAACTAACCTTTCAGTAAGATATGACATCTCACAATGTGTTTGAATTTGAGGATTAAGCCCTAAACTTAATTTGTAGTTCTGATTCTTAATATTTTAAGGAAAATCAAGTTACCGCCCAGTTTGAGTAGTCAAGATGTATATTATAATACATTATAATAATGTTTTTCACTGGTGTGTCTTGCAGGACACATGGAGATTTAATTGCAGCAGTTCACCAGTATCCAAGTTGTTGTGAAGGCCTTCACAGCACAAGTGTCTATCAAGTAACAAAAAAGCGCTCCTCTCCAGTGACCAAAACCTCAAAAAACTTTTCTCAGCACTCACACTGTGGTGCACCCACCACTGCAAACTCAACCTATTAAGAGCCATATTCCCATCGAACTCTTGTGTCAAGCCTGTAACCTTTCCCATATTACAGACTAACAGCAGGCTTGGTTTCTAATGCAGCCAGTAACACCACTCTATACGTGTGAGAAGAGGCTGTGAAGTTTAATTAGATGCATGTAAATATCAAAGCATGAGAAAGTTCCTCTTAACTCTACCACTAAGTGTAGGGCAGCACACATGCGAAGTGTGTATGATGCACGTAACTGCACCTTATAAATTTAACTAGAAACAGCGTAACCCCCCACTTTAGCCAAGTGGCAGTAAGAGCAGAGCTGTAGTTACATCTTCAAATCTCTCTTCTTTAGGTGATGTCGAGAGAACCCAAACAAGTTTGCAGATGCTTTTTGGGCCATAGCTTCTACCAAAAGCCTGATAAATCCAGACCACACATGTAGTCTGTACTTACCGAACGAGATACAACAAACATCCTCCTTTCCCCTTCTCATCTTACAAGCCATAATGATATTTTGCGGAGGGTGGCTTTTGATGCCGTTTTGCTGACTGTGTACCCACGGTCAGGCCGACTGCATGTTTGGCTCCCGGGTTCAGGGAGAATTGCTGCGCCGGCAGACTCGGTGATCCCGCGTCTATGTGTTTGTCGTCATGTGTCTGGTGGCCACTGCGCTCTCTCTCTCTGACCTCACTGTGTAGTGGAAGGTAATAACAAGGCGGCCAGTCCCGAGGCCTTACCAAAGGCCCACCGCTACTCGACCCACAAATTCCTGCTCTGTCTGTCCCTCGCTCAGCTGGGAACCAGCATGATGGAGACATGGCACAGCGACATCTCCCAGAGAGGGGTCGTGTCAGCCTTAAAATGGCTGCATTCTCATCTCTGCTAATACTGAGAGCACATTGCAATTTCAGAAATTCTTTTTTTCTAACAAAAGGGTTTGTGGGAGAGTTATTTCTGCAGAAGCACAATGAAGCATGAACGATATGTCAGTAATTATTTGTGACAGATCCTTATTGCTACCACAAGATGAAATGACATACCACAGAGAAGTACATTCTCTGGTTGAATTACGATAGAAATTGTTCAAACAAATGAGCTAAACTCACATCGTTTTTCAATACTGTAAATCTAATACTTAAATGGGCACATTGTTACAGCCACAGAAGTTTCTTTCCGCCCACCTGACTGGGAAAAACAGTGTGAAATCGTGTTTAGTGATGGTCAGGACGGCAGGGTATTTTTAGTGCCGCTTCTCGAAATTCAGGTCTGTGGTAACACAGATATGGTGAAATGTCGGTTAATGGCTTGTGAAAGTTGTCTTGATTATGCTGATGTGCATTTTTTTTCCTCCCAGGCCTTGAAAAATACAGTTATTTAAATTAACTCTGTGTGTCCCTTGAAAGCTGTTCTGTAGCTGCTTCCCTCTTCTCAGTGTGACTCATACTACTGCTTCCTCATCAACACCACTACCTACTACAACTATCAGCTCGCCGCAAGCTTAAAGGCGTATTCTACGGAAAATGTGTCTTTTGATTATGAAATACTTGACACCTGTAGGCATGCAGGGCTCTGAAGAGACAGTAGCTTGCTCTGTTGTAGACAACAGTAATTTAATTCAGCTTTGATTACAATAGGTTCCAGCAGTGACCCAGAGACAAAGCTAGATACCCTATCAAAACATTCCTAGAAATGATTGTAGTGCATAATGCACTCGCTTTGCCAATACATCACTGAATAGGCTGCAGAGCTATGGAGTTATGAGCAGGTGATCATGGAACAATGATCACCTGATCAAGTGATCAGAAACAATTGCTATGCCCCAAATACATGTGTGTATGCCTGTACTCAGTGTGAAGTCACTACACATTAGAACCCTGCTCAGAAATAGTTTGTAGAATGAAATTTGGGCACAGCTGGCTGATGCATGGTGTCTGCATGGTCTCCTCTGTTTGGGTTTCAACAGTCCAAAGAAAACTTAGAGCTCTAACCTGCATGATGTTAGATGATTCGTTTCCCTTAACTGTGAAGGTGCCTGTATTTTTGTTTTTTATGTGTTAACAGCACCATCATTGTCTTCCTTCGTGCAAACCTGAAAATTTGTGCAGATTCAAGTATTGGACATTATTGTTCATTAATTCCAAGCAAACTGCACGTGTTTCCCTTCTATCAGTCAGGTTCATATCATTTTTTTTGGCTTTGTTTTTCCTTGACAGGTGCGATACCTGAAGATCATTGAGAAGAGTGGATATCAGGCCTTGCCGTGGGTGCGCTACATCACCCAAAATGGAGGTAGGTTAAGAGTTCACTGATACTTGTTCAGAATGCCCATATGTGCAGGTATTAGGCAACAGTTGGGCAATGCTGTGCAATGTGGTGGGAACTAACCTTGTACTGATGCTGTTCTATGAAAAGGGGATACAGTGTAGAACATGAGGCAATGTGGCAATGTCCTGCGAAATGTGAGAAAGTGAGAAAGTGAACTTTTTTTTTGGTCAAGCTTCCCTGATCTTCATACGGAGATTACCAAGGTTGCACATGTTGGTCTTTTTGCTAATGTTGCCAGTAATTGCCAAACATCCTCATCTCATTTCCTTTGTATTCCATTCATTCTGGGTGGAAAGCATCAGCTGCCTCCACTCGATTTCTCTCTGATTCCCCCTTTTCTTTGTCCATTTGATTAAGTCTTGTCCATTTCCTCCTCAGATTACCAGCTCCGGACCCAGTAGGCAGTGCTTCAGCTGGCAGTAGGCAGGTGGAAATCAGAGGGGGCGGAGTCGAGTCGCTAATGTGCTATCAATGGCAGGTGTCCGTCATGAGACCAGAGGACTGTCAGTATCTACTATTGTTTTGTATTCGTTGAAGTTATATTCATTTCTGATCAATGCAAATCTTAGATGGAGCCTTCGGTTAGGCGAGGCTAAAAAAAAAAAATAGTAATTATGTTTTACTACTGTGTGGCTCCCAATGTGAGCAAGGCCAAGGAAAGCAGGAGTAATGTTTACATCCAACCAATACAGTTCAGAGTTGTACACAATCAGTCACAGTGGGTCAAATGGCTTGAAAGCAGATGTTACAAATCTCATTTAAAGTTACTGTAATCACCTCCACACAGGTCAATAACACACTCACCGGTCAGTCTGAGTATGATATTTTTTACATGAAGCTGCTTTGTTCTGCCACAATTTCTATCTGTTTGATTATCTGTATATATTTGTTACATGTTAATGAACTTCAATTCAGTGTTATTAGTTTGATAACTGTAAATTAAAAAGTAAAGATCTTTTCATTTTGTACTATCACCTTCATGTGATGCCATTGAAACATGTCAGAGCAACGCCTTCCTGCTTGGCTGTTATGCTTTTTTATTATTCTGCAGTTTGACTCCTTTGACATGCAGCGGTGCAAAAAACATTAAATGCGATGAGTTTAGGTTGCACGGTAAACAGAATCCCAGCTGAAAAAGCCCCCTTTTCCAGCCCGACACCTGTTTCCCTTTTCCCTGTCTGTAACCACACTATTTTAAATCATTAAAAGTCTATTTAGAGAAAACTGTTCCATGGTCTGCTCACGTCATTTCTTATGTGATGTCAGTGCAGTCATGAAGGCGAGCTGTTATGGTGTCATCTGCAGGCACCTGTCCGACAGACTACTGAGGAATGCTGAATGGAGTGGAAAGCTCCACAGAGACACACAGAGGTGGAGGGTTTCCTGCATCGGGCCTGTGGTTGTAGCTAACCCTGGATGGTTCTTTCCATCTCATCCTGGAGGTATTTTCAAACAGTGCGACTCTTAATACCCGGGGCCTGTGATATCATAGGCAACTGAAAGCCAGCACTCCGTAAACATGCAGGAGAGCAGGGAAGGATGTGACTCAAGCTGTGGTCAGCGGTCACAGACATGCTAGAGAGAAATGTAGGATGGACTAACACAGACTAGCTATTGTTCATGCCAAGCCAGACTGCAGTGGTCCTGCATGAGGTCATTCCTTAAGTTTGTCTTGTAAGGGGACTGTAATACTCTTAATTCATGTGAGTCAGTGGGAGCAGGTGCTGAGGGTTGTGATGCCATGTCACTGTGACCTGAAATGCCAGATTTGTACATCTTATTTGTCACACGTTGGACTTGATTTCAATCATATCCTTCTTGGAACCACCTGTTTTTGTTCTAACACCTACACAGCAGGTGTGCCTAGCCTGGGAACATAATATGATTCACAATCAGAAGAAAAGAATGCCACGTTCTTCAGCTTTCAGTGCTCACAATAGTCATCAAGATCGAGTTTAGTGTTAAACTGTATCTCAAACATGCGAGCTGCAAAATGATCAATAGATAATGTCATACTTTACAATTTGTTTCTGTTCAGGACATTATTGAGTTTTCACTTTACCTCTGGGACCCGTATTAGGCATGTCCTATCCAGCAGTGATCTGAATGACAGGCATGAGACTAGATTACTTTTATCTCATCCACATCGGCCTCTGTAACTGTCTGGCTCTGTAAGGCTCTGATTCTGGATCGAGTTCTACAAGACATACATTTTTACAGGCTTGTCTATTCATACCTATCACAACTGTCGCAAACATAGTAATTTAAGCATCTCTGAGTCCAAGTCATAAAATTCCAGCAGCACAGCCGTTGGTAGAACACACTCACTGGGCAACATGTGCTCTCCCTCACTGGGGAGCGGTCTCTGTGATACTTGGCAGGACATGTGAATATAGTATTTGGCACATGATGAGAAGGTTGCATTCATGAAGCAAATTCAACCTCTGAGCAGTCAGAGGGGATACCTGACATATACCTCATGTTGCAAGACAGCTTACAGGAGCTTTGGTTGCAGCAAAACACGAGTTATCCTCTCCTATGTTCACAAATATTTAACACAAACATACACTGTCTTATCTACAAGTAACCACGGGGTTATTATAACATTTCTCAAGAACATAAGCTTCTCATTTATGTTAAAAATGTTTGAATTCAAAGAATAAAAGTATTTAACAACATGTGATAGACTGCAAGGCCTTGTGTGGAAAACAATTTGGAGCCATAGCCACAAGTCTGAACCAGTCCTGTGTCCTAAAACGCTGTGAACAAATAGAATCAGGAGACTTAGAGCTTTCAAACATGGTATAATTTGTCAAGGTTGTGTGAAGACTGTGTCCAGAGCAGACTACAACACACCTAAAGTAGTGCTACCTTTCACATGCTTATCTCAATGCACTTTCTAATAACTAATAATATCTCATTTTGAGGCATTTAAAATGCTATGCTTTGAATTTAAAGTTTATACTTAGAATAATGGTATAAATGATGATTACAGTTTTAATATAGTTATAATTGCTTGTATCTGTAAAAGCATCACAGCAACTTAAAGGACATGAATGTAACCTGATGATGTTTGCGTTAACCGCAGCTTTACATAACTGCATAATTTTAGTACTGAACAAAATGAATGAACCTTCTCACGCCTATAGCGTAACTAGATTACTAGGTGAATAGAACAGAGGCTTCACCTTTCCCCTCAGGTGATTTTTTTTCGTTGCTATGCTGACGTGACATTGTTGTCACTGATTTTATAGCAGATACTTTACACTAGTTATTGGCAATGGAAAATAGCCATGGTTACGTTACAGTGTGATGAAGCAACAGGTAGACGTCTGACAGCGTGGCAATGTCGACTTCAAACTCAGGTGTGCCACGAGGAACCCCGTGTTTATCCACACACGAAACCCTGGTGCCTAGCAACCAAGGGAAATCCTCTACTGTCGCATCAGGACTCTGATCCCCTCGTGACGTCAACACAGGTCGTTCCCCTCTCAGGCATGCACAGTGCCCCTGTAATCATCTCTGTGAAGTCTGTCACCCTCAGTTGTGAAACACAAATAGTTGATGAGTCACTTTGAGATGGTAACTGGAGAAAAGGTATTTCACTGAAGGTGAAGCCGCAGAATGACACGGACTTCCTCCCACAGAAACAACTGAAATAGTTGTTACGCCGGTTGAAAAACACCAGGAGCTCAGTGTGTGTGGTCCGGGCTGGCTTTACAGCAGGGTATTCCTTAAGTGAAGGGAAATTTCCATCCTCCTGTGTAGACTTTAGAACAATATTAGTTTAAAGAGCATATAGCTGAGTGTTCAACCGTACTGGCCTTGAGATACTGTTGTAATCTCTCTGTGTCTCCAGCCCACACATCGTTGACAGATAGTGGACTGCGACAGCCGAGTGCCTTACGTGACAATAAGTCATACTGCCTCATTAGAGTATTCACATCAGGTCAGTTACTTGCGGTATCAATTGGTCAAAGTGCATATCAGGGTAAATATTTGGCAAAGTTGCTATATTTACTTCCCATTAACAGATCTCATCTGAAGTGTTTTGCTTTGTCTTCGCCTTGGAAACTGACTCATCAGCAGCAGTGTTCAAAGTCTGAAAGATCAGCAAGTACAGTTGAGTATGTACAACCCTACTCGTTTCATAATGCACAGAACATATTATTACGGGCTACTAGGGCAGTGGATTCCCACCTGTGGGTCTGACCCCCCCAAGAGAGTGGGTGGTCCCCAGATATATGCCCTGATATATGTGGGACCACCCTCGAGAGGAAGGTCCTAAGATAATCTGTTACAGAAAATAGTTTATTTTTCCCCACTTTTCTCTCTCTCTCTCTCTTTTTTTTGTAAAGCACTGGTTGCTTTTCCCTCTTCAGGCCTCTGAGAGGACTAAGAGTCTACAGCCACACAAGTGGCTCTGCGAGGCTGTATTTCTGCCCAGCAGTGCTCTAAGCTAAATGCTAATGTCAGCATGCTAACATGCTCACAGTGACAATGACATGCTGATGTTCAGAAGGTATAATGCTTCTGCCACATCCACTTGATATTGTTATTGTGGGCCGAAGGGGTGACGGACCACCATTGGTTAGCATGGCTAAAAGGGCTTCAAATAAGATAAATCCAGGAAAATTAAAATTTAAATGATTTTCAACTGCTCACAACTCATGTCCACACTGTCACATGAATATTTCATCTGTTGTTTGGTGGGAGTCTTTCATCAGACATAACTCCAACTATTTCATGAATCACTCATAGATATGTTTCAAAACAGACTAACCTCAGACAGTACTCATATACAGCGTATTATACAGAACTGGTTCACTGACAGTAACAGGAAGTGTGACTTCATGTTTTTTCTCTCCCGAACTCTCAGAGTTCTGCTGCTCATATTCTTGGAAAACTATCCCGAAGGCTGTCATGGCATCTGAAATGAAAAAGGCACTTACCACTTACTGTCAGTGGAGCTCTGTTTGTTTTGTCAGTTAGTAAACACATCCTCCTTTTACTCTTATCCAAACTGAAAAGACAGACAAAAGGTATGGCTTTCTAAATATGCTCCCGGTAGTTCTTCAGCTCTCTATATTTACGCATTTGTTTTTGCTCTGTGCTGAGGAGTTACTCTGCAGCGACATGCTCTGAACTGCTGAGGGATTATGTGAAAATGAGATATACATATATAATGACAGTTCTGTATAGCCTGAGGCAAAATCTATAGGGCAGTTTGAATCATGTTTTTTCTTTCACAACAGTCAGTGATGGCACTGGTCTTGAAAGGTAAACAACCCCCCTAAAACAAACATAGATGTGTCCAGCTTGTATGAGAGGGAAGTCGTCTTGTAGAATAAAGATTTCCTCCTTTATCAAGTACATAAAAAGAGAACACTTAGTGTGTTCACGTAGAATTGGGCATAATTTAGGTTTTATTACAAAGACAGAAGTCTTTCACCCTTTTTTGTCACTGAACAAAACCGTCAAAATAAATGTGGCTTGAGGCAGCTTGGTAATTGAGAAGTCTTTTCTTTTAGCACAAAAGAGGATAAAATACTTGTCTGTCCTCTTTGAGAAAGCACAGGACACCTGGCTGTTAGATGTAAGTTCAAAGGCTCGCAGGAGCTTTCAGAAACCTTCTGTTCTTCTTTTATATTCAGATAAAGAAGGACAAGTGCACAAAGACACCTTGCACTCTGGGTAATGACAATTGCAGATCTTCTGCACTGCCTCAGTGGACAAACCTCTGCTCGCCATCCGTCAATTTACTATTTCAACCAGCTAAAAGTCTACATCTGGATGTTATCTGGACAGTAACAGATGTAACAAACACTGACGCGTTCATCAGAAACCCCTTAATTCACTTTGATAGTCCACCAGAGCGCCTTTTGGTTTCGCTCCCTGCTACTGAAAACATTTGTGTTTTCCCTTCTCTCGCTCCTCTGGACATTTGATAGGCTTTGGACGCCGTCCGACATACTTTCTGCTGTCTTAATGCCGGCCTGTTGCAGCAAATGATATTTTAGCACAAGTGCATGGCAACAGCAAAACAAAGAGGCACAAGATGAATTCTTTGGCCGACCACTTTTTGAATTACTGATCATGTAAAAACCCGCTGTGGCTCCCAGATTGCAAACATCAGTCCTTGGAGCCTGCATGCAAACCAGTCCTCTAAATAGGCTTGTCTATTTCTGTTGGGCTGTGGGGGGAAACATGTGTTTGACATCAGTGTCACTCGCTAGACGTTTTGCAGCGGGTCTTCATTGTCCCCTTACGGCAGCTCCACTGAGATTAACTGCTGACAATGGCTGAATTCAAAGAATACCGGTAATTACAGTCAAATCAATGAGCTCACGTTTGAGGACAGCCCTGCCTACTGAGGTTAAATGGTTTTTGGATTAAACATTGTGTCTCATTTTGAATCTGCCTCGGCTGCTGTTTATACTAGCTCTTTGAAACGGGCTCTGGATAGACAGCAGCAAAGTAAACATATTCATAAAGTACAGCCTGTCCCATGCCACAACAAACTCTACAAGACTATCAAGCCGTGTACAACATGCTCAACATCAAAGGCCACAGTCATAAGCAACTTTAAATCACCAAATTACTCAGAAACCTGATGCGCAGTGACAGTCTGGGCGGACGAAAGTGAATGAGCAGCTCCGTCCTGCCATAACAACTACTGCTGAGGAGCTCATAATCAAAACACTCGACAGGCAAATTGCTCCAGCTGTGCTGGGGATTATCCAGTGGAAAAAAATGCTTAGTGGCTCACAGGTGTGGAAATGTAAGAGCTAATATGTGTGTTTTAGCTAATAAATAATGTTAGGTCACACAAAACTTTGTCTTACGAAATGTTTTGAAATGAGACATTAAAATTCAGCCCATGGAGGAAAAGTCAGAGGTACTTTTTTTTTTCCAACACAAAAGGATTACATGAAGGAGACATGAAAAGAGACATCAAAACAGTGGAGTTCAGGAGGATTTGACTTCAAATCTCTCAGACTTTTTACTGCAAGTGAGTTTTCATTTTCAGTTTTTTTTAAATATAATACTGCTCCTAAACTGCATTCTAACCAAACCCTGTTCATATTTTTCATAGTTTTAGTTACCTATATATAAAAGTGTAATGCCTGCTGTTGTTTGACTTTAAAAAGAAACCTTTTACACGCGACATGCACATGGACTTTTGTGGTGCTGCCTGTCACACAATCCTTTTGTGGTAAAGGAACAAAGTATTCACATTATTCATGTCCACGACACAAAATGTGCTTTGTTGGAGTTTCATAAAATTCTGTGACCCTGAACTGAATGTTAATGTGAAGTAGGAAGCTGCTGGATAAGAGCAGGCCTGCCTCACGACTCTCTGGATTAAAAGTTCAAGTAAAAACTCTCCTGTTGTAAAGGCAGGTGATCCTCACAAACCCGACCAGTTACTGTTTCCCAGTCCCAGAGAGACCTTGTGTATTTACCCAATCAGCTCGTGGAGAAGAGGAGGAATGAAAGGCCTGTGTGACACCAGCTCTCTCCCTCTATAATTTCCATCCACCATTTTCCACCAAGACCACTCAGTCTTACAGCCATATGGCGGTTTGCTGCCATAACCATTCACAACTGTGTAAAAATAAACCTTTGGGATGCATCCTTGGGACAGGGGTTTGAAGGCACATTCAGCACGACTTGTGCTTGACTTTGTGCTGGTTACGATAACCTACTGTGATTCATCCTATCTGCAGATGATTCCCCTCATATAATTTGCGACGGGAGTATGGTCAGGGTATACAATATCATTCAGTTAAAATTCAAGGGTGAGGCTAAAATAGAAACTCAACCACATCTAGAAGCTCAGACCAGAAATAGCTTGTTTGATGGGTATATATTTCAGTGGCACAATGATGGGGTCTCTCCAGAGAGCTTTAAAAGCTCCCCCTATTCATGATTTGGGGTAGGGTGGTTGCACACGTGGTTAGCTTACTGTGTGCTTCTGCATAAGACACAGACGGTTTAAGAATTCAAACATCCCACAGCCTTTACATTGAAAAACTAACATCTCATGATGTAAATTGCACACATCTGCTCTCCCACAATAGATGTACATGTTGACGACAACACTTATAGTTAATCTTAGAAATAATTAATGAGATTAACTCATGCTCTTTCTTCAGTCTTTCAGCAAACACAGGATGTCTTCATATCGCAGTCTGATGTAGTAACTACTGTATATTAGGAGGTGTGGCTGCTGCCTACTGCCTTCGGCGCTGATTAACCTGTAAATGTGGTGCGAGGTGTGCAGACAGGGAGACTAGCTTCGCCCACGTCAGAGCAATTGCAGAGATTACTGTCTCTATAATCACTGTTATTGATTTATGGCTTTCTAGAAGCTGTAACAGTTGGTATTTCACAATGGAAAAAAGAATTGTTGGTACAAACGTTCCTTAACAGCTTGAATACTTTTGTGCAGACAAGCTGAGATGTACAGGCAGAAAATGTGTATGTCTAAGCTCTTTAAACTCAAATATGAGGACTAAACAGGAATGAATCTTATTTTTTAATTCACAAAAATCTCTTTTTGAAATGAGGCAGTGGCTTGTGAGTTAGGCTGACAAATCCCACTGTAGGTTTATAGTTAGTGGTGTGGATCTAAGTATGGCAGTGTTGGTGTGGCAGTTGGTTGGTTCCTCAGTCCAGCACTTTGGTCCAGACTGATATATTTCAGCTATTGGATGGATTGACATGTAACTTTATACAATCATACATGGTGCCAAGATGATGAGTACTATTTACTCTGCTGACATTTCCTCTTGCGTCACCAGGAGAGTCACATTTGTGGTTTTGTGCGAAATGTTTTGACAACTGTTTGGTACATGTCCCCTTCACGATGAATTGTGATAACTTTGGTGATCCCTTCATTTTCCATCCATATCAAAATTTTACTTCTTCCAATATTTGGTTTATGAACAAATATTTGCAAAACTAATAAAACTAATGACATTCCCATCAACTTTCTATTTACTGCTTGTTAGCAAATGTTAGCATGCCAACACTCTTAATGAAGACGGTGAACATGGGAATCATTATACCATGTTAGCCTGGTGACTTTAGCTTTTAGGTCAAAACACCACTGTTCCCACTGACAGCCTCACAAAGCTGCAAGCATGACTGTAAACTCTGTCCTGTTTCATCATCATGAGGACATCTGTAATCCTTGATTTCAATAACAAGAAAGTCGCCGCAACTGAAAGCATACTGTTTTCACCTGAAAAGGAATATGCTCCCAATAAAACAAAAAAAAGGTGACACCTGAATATAAAGTCCTTTTAATTTGACCTTATTTGACCCAGGTTAATTGACTCTCAGCAAACAACTGCTTGAAAAGCCTCAGCTGCCATCTGTCCACAGACCAAAGCTGAGGCTGCGCTGTGATCACTATCTCAACATCTACACACAGGGGCAATTTACTCTCATGCCCACAGGAGATCATAAGGCACTCAAGTGATAAATTACAAGTCTCAATTTAAGACTGTGGCTCCAAGTGTGTGAACAGGAAATAATTGCTAAATAATGTTTCCCAGCTACTATTGCAGCAGTGTGGAAATTTTTCAGAGCCATTCTTGATTTATGTGTCACTGTCACAATAGGATGTGCTTCCTTGTAGCTTCATGCTCAACGTATTGTTTTAGCATTTACACACCAGGGATCTTTCACCCGTAGCAGTTTCGCTGTTGTCCTGAATAAACAGAAAGGCAATAGTTATTTTTAAAAATTATGCAAATCATCTGCCCAGTGTTGTTCTACCTAACAGGACATGTTTGCGGAGTCATAGCCTGGGATAGCATCCTGACGCCTTTTGTCAACTACACAGGAAATCCTTCTTCAGTTTCATGAGACAGCATGATCTCTGATTTTAGATATGACTGTAACTGTTCAATATGAAGTTAAGGGGAGTTAAGGGGAGAATTTGTTCTTGCTCGTGTAATCAGGAAAGTACCAAGAACAATGGGCAAACATGCATGTTGTGAAAAAGATAATGTAAATGTAGTCTTCTCTTGCACAAAACGGTTGCTGAATGCACCAACAAGAGTTTCCCTATTAGTCCTTGTTCACGGCTGCGTTACCATGTGATGGTACTATGACATTTTAAAATTAATTTTGTTAAGAATTTTCAAGCACTTTTTTTCCTTTATTGGATACACAGTGAGAGATTTTAAAGGAAATACTGTAAGGGAGATAAAATGTGGATGGTGAAGTTGCATTGTTATTGCATAGTAATATACTACTGTTGCAAACAGAGACCATTTTGGCAACTTCTCTTGCACTCAAGAGAGCCTTTTAGCTCCAAAATCTAAAATATCAGATATTGGGGTAGCTCTGAATGCACCAACAAGAGTTTCCAAATAGTTAGTTTTGCTTTCCAAATTGCATTTTGCAATAATAATGTAACTTTAGTTGTTCATTTGTAAGTATTTTTGAACAGTTTTTCCACTTGTATTAGATAGTAGACAAGGATAGATGTGACAGGAAAAGAGGGGAGAGAGAAAGCGCAAGTTAAAGTTTCATTATTTTTGCATGGTAATAGTCTTAAAAGCAGCATGTTGAAAACTGTCCTTGCTGGTGTATTAAAAATAGAGAGAAATAAGCAAACATGGATATGTTGTAAACGCTAAGTTGTACTTAGTCCTTTTATATATTAAAGGACTATTGTTTGATTGTCAAAATTCTCTTAAGCATTGGAGCATCCTTGAAATGGGCAATGAGAGTTTGCAGATGAGTCTTTGCTTACAACTGCTCGATCATGTAACTTTGACAAACAAAAAAGGTGTCACAGAAGTAAGAAACCACCTTAAAATGTATGTTATCCTTTGGAAAATAGCTGTCACTAAAGTCTAATCTAAGATTTGTGTCTGGTGGTTGTAACCTAAACCACAGGTATGTCTTTTAAGGTGCATATTTGAAGGTGGAAGTGGGGACTCTGAATCTATAAATGGCATGTAAAATTCATGGCATTCCCAGAAATACCACACAGGGAATGTAGTTGTTTGAACAACAGCTCACTTCATTTAGGTGATGGATCTGGAACTGCCTGCAGGACACCTTTTATTACCCTAACACTGTGTAAAATGATTGAAGGGAATTCTTTGCCTGCCTCCCTCTCTTCTCTCTTCATCTGACACATATCAGCTTGAATATCTCCACCTCTTTCTTTCTTTCTGTTTCTTTTCCTCTCCCCTCTTCCACATAAACACCTGACAGGACAGGTGAAGCGAGGTGAGGAGCAACATGAGGCAGCAGCATCCCTTAGGGCTGAACCTCTTCTCCTTTGATCCTCCACAGCAGATATGATCATTGACGGTGCTTCACTAACACCCCCCCCCCCCCCCCCCGAAAAGACTTCCAGAGTCTTCTCCATGAATTCAAGCTGCGTTAATCTCAGTGATCTTTATCTCTACACTTCAAAAAAAGGACCAAAGGACCAAAAAATCCTGTTTGTGTCTCAAAGTTCAACAGAATCTCTTGACCTAAATCCTAATGAGGAGTTTCACTATACAGGGATGAAACAGTTCAGCTCTGCCACCTGTTTGCATGCGCTTTCCATAGGAGTCGGAGGGTGAGCCAGAGTTCTCCATTTGTGTCAAGCTTATAGCTTTTAAACAGATGCTAGGCCCGCTGTAGCCAAACCAGCATCACTTTTAGTGTTGACCCATGTGGTAATTCTATTTAGCTTCTTACAGACCCCATTAAATTTACCCGAATGACTCGGGCCAAATATATCAAGCAATTTCAGTTTATATGGAGTCGACTTTAGTGAGTCACTTTTAGTTTTACCAGTGCGCACAGGTTGGTTTGAAGGAATCCTTCGGGAGATATATTTTGAGGATGATTTAAAACTCAGGGGAGTTTAGCTTGCACTGCTCCCACAGGAGATGTGTTAAAGTGTTTGAGTTATATTGTTAGAAGATCGTGTGGGAAAGTCTTCGAACGTGTTTCCCTTAAGAATGAAAACTTTATGCATTCTTGACTCACAATGTGCAGCGTCCACTCCCTCTGCATCTGAAAGAAAGTGAGTGACAGATACATTTCAAGGATGATAGAGAATTAGTGGAATAGTAGGCGGGTTACAGAGGAAGAAATTAGTCAAATGTGTTGATTGTCCATGTCTAATTTAGCAGAACATCCCCATAAACTCATCTGCAGTCCCTCTTAATCATCTATTACCCTCCTACATGGACAACAACAACAAAAAAGCCCATTTCCCTCTGCGGATGGTTTGCTGCAATGGTTTTATAATGGCTTACACGTTGAAAGGTCCTCTTCTATTTTATAGGAAGAAGGAAAAATAATAACAGCAACATTCCTGAGGGGCTGTAATTTTCTTCCGGCGGGTAAAAGTTGTCCATTATGGTCAGGGTCAAGGAACACATGCAACCCCGTCATCAGGGCCGCGTGGTCGGCCACATCAGAACCGCTCGTCACGACCAGTGGAAAGGCCCTGTCTGTTAGCACAACACACAGCCAATCACCAGCCAGAGGCCCCAGCGCCTCGGTACATTTGCCCCCCCTAACCACGCCGCGCTCTAATTTAAGCACACATATTCCATTGAAATTACAGCATACATACCCACCCTTCCCTGCAATTCACATGAATTGCACACTGATGGGGTGAACTTAGACAATGTTAATACAGTGGATGCTGAGAAAAGTTTCCTTTTCTTTGTTTTGTGCAGGTGATTGTAGAAATCGAAAGCTCAGAGACAAGCTTATCAAGTTCATTAGAAAACAAGGAGACAAACAATATGTACATATAAACAAAACATTTTGTGACCTTTGAGTGATAAGATGCATTAACAGATCACTGAACAGCAAAAGTCAAGTCACTTGACCTTATCAGATGACACATGAAATCATCTGCCAAACAAGTTTTAAGCTGCTGAGTTTATTCCATCCAGATGTGGAACAACAACAAATGTAACTAGTCTGACACCTTTTAAGACATACAAAAGAACGACATGTTTTCATTTTTAAGGATGTTTTAGTTTTGGAGCATGGTGTTCCTAGTACATATACAGTACTTGTGCTTGTGTGGGTGTGTGTGTGTGTGTGTGTGTGTGTGTGTGTGTGTGTGTGTGTGTGTGTGTGTGAGGGAAGTGAAACTTTGCACAATAAAATACTTTATTAGAAATGCCAAAACAGGCACATTAATCATGATTATATTAACAACAGCAATATGATTTTGAGGCTGGCATGATAATAAATAATAAACACATAAAACATGAACCTTTTCAGAACAAGGTTAGAAACTTCTTTACAGACAAATGTGAGCAGGAAGTTGTCCCTGCCAAATATACAAAAAATTTGAAGTTTGTCACCATTTTATAAAGATTTTCTTACTAATCAATATGTTTCTGTTCATGGATTGAATAATAATGGATGGATGGATTAAGTGCAATGTGAAAGGTTTTGCTCACAGTATTAAACATACAGAGAATTAACACCCAACTCTATCTGAATGACTTTTAGCTTATCGTTTGCTGCTTAAGAGCCAAGTGTTTTTCATGCAGGAGTTGGAGGAAACCAAAACAAAGCTAAAAAGGAAAGTGACCATTGGACTTAGATTCCTCAGGTGGGCACAAGCACAACTCTAAATGAATGCTAATGTTGCTCCATGTTTGCTAGATATTTAAATAGGCAACTGTTTGCAAATACATTCACTATAAACAGAATAAAAACATTTATCAAATGTTTTTGAGATGGATAGGGAAAGTAGTCAATCAAAGACTACTCTGGGAATGTTTCAAGTATGTAACAGCATGAGTAAAGTAAATACACAACACATCCAGGCCTGAATATCTACTGGTGGAACAAACTGTCAGTCAGAAGGTAAAAATGTTATTGTCGTGGGTTTTGGTCACGCAAGAGTACACTTCTTGTATCTGAAGTACGATTGTGTTTTCTTGTGTGGGATGTCGCTTGGCTGCATCAACACTTCAATCCAGAGTGGAATTTTACAGGTGTTGTGGGAATGTGAAGCTCCTCCCATACAAAACAACTCATCTTCACACCTACACAGTCTCAAACCTTCATAGTTGTTGTTGGACCTGAAGCTGCTCTGTGTATCTACCTCAGAGGCGTTGACAGTGAACACCATCAGGATCTCACAAGGGCTGTCTGTGTGTAATAGGTGGAATGAAAGACATGACAGACAATCAAACACACACACCTCACCTGGGAATGCCTCAGAAAACACACAAGACTGTGCCACATGGCGCATCCTGAGATAGACGGTGGCAGTGATGAGTCATTGCGGCAATCTGGGAACCTGCAGAGTGAAATGTGTTGTTGTATCTTGGTATTTTGACTATCAGACTATCAGATCCAGACATGGTCGATGGCATCTGGCTTTATTTTTAGGAGGCTTGTCTGTTGTGCGTTTCATTTGTTGTTTTTACCTGATTCTGAGAAGCAGATTCCACAAGTGTACATGTACAAGTGACATAATGTTTTTACTTTGCCTTTAACGTCAATCAACAGTTGTGCGCAAGCAGCTGGCAGGTGTATGTGTACTTCTGCAGTTCCCAGGGCTGTATGTGGAAAGATCAACTAATTAGCTGAGCTAAACTGAACTCAACTAAAACTCACCCCTTGTAAGCAATGGATAATCAGTTGAAACTGATAAATAAAAGTAATAAACCAACATTTGCAAGAGAACACTGTATTTTTTTCAAACATTTGCAATAGTTAGCAAAAAGCAATGGCTAATGTTTGAAACTCCTAGCTAACCGCCAATTCAGCTGTAGCAGTTAGTACAAATGCAAAATTGACCAAAGAAACCTCAACATTAACAATTCAGCTACATGAAAAAATATTAGAACAATGTCTTGTTTGTTTTTCTTACAAAACTTACCATCCTATTACATCCAGTTTGTGCATACATAGGAATGCATTTGGAACATGATGAATGTGGTGTTGATGAAGGGGTACAAGTTCTTATAGCTCATCTGTCCCAAAACCAAAAAGGATGGGAACACACAACCCAGATAATACTTCATGACAGAATCATTGTCTTTGTGTTGACCTGATTTGAATGTGTCAAACAGGTTCTAGTAATGAAATGTGGCATTTGTCCAGCGTAAGTGTATCATACATGAATGTCACGTTTACAGTTCAAGGCCAGCTTTGTTCATCAGTGATGTGGTTCGTTCATTTACTCAGGTGTGTTGAAGGCACCACAATGCTACGCTATCGCACAGTAAGTGCTTTTGAATAGGAATTTGTTCATTGTCACATAAGATGGAGAGCCAAGGGGGCCATGGCATTTGAAAAGGCCATATTTGAGGGCCTCCTCTGTGAGTGTTTACCTTCAAGGACAAATGAAGCTATTGAGTCCCTGCGAGCTGTGAATGAGCTCCTTCTGCACACACGGGCTTTTTGAATGCACATCAAAACAACCTCAGCAAACCCAGGGACACATTCCTCAGGTGTTTAATGTGAGGGCAAATAGGCAACCACTTCAATAAAATACCTCTTGGATGGAATTGCATAAGTCAGAAAAGCAAGCAATGAGCAGACCGAGGTGAAACTCAGGGAACACCAACGGTTGAAGGTTTACCTGAAGTTTTTAAGGACTGTTTAAAGAGTGGGGATTTATTGTGTTGACACGTTTACAGGGGACATACATGCAACTTAGTACAAAAACTTGATTGAGGGAATGCTGAGGCTGTCATATCACTAGATATCAGGATATGGATCAGCATCAAAGCAGAATTCATTCATCGAATTTTTGTAAAATATATAGTGGAAGAAGAAGAAAAACCTCTGCCACATGTCTATTTTTACATGCCGTCTTTTTGAGGTTGAAAAGACAATAACAAGTTGAGCCCTGCGAAGGCCATCCTATTTTAATTATATTGTACCAAAGCTCCCCCGCCCCATCTCCCTCCCCTTTCCGCAACCCCTTCCCTTCACAAACACACAAAAAGGCATCACATTACACACTAACATCCCCGCGCCATGTAATTATACAATCGGCAGAAAACATTTATTTTTAGGGTCAGTAAATGTTTGACTTCTGCTTGTGTGTATGAGGCTGCGAGAACAGGCAGGGGTATTTCACTATAAAATTTTTAACAACTCGAATTTCATTGTCCAGTTTGGGGATTTTATGATCTGTAGGCGTTTTTCATCGAGTTGAAAGCATTTCCAGTTACAGCCTCATCCAAGAAAAGACTTGAATGAAGCACACAGTGTTCTCAGTATAACAGGTGTAACTAGTTAAAGCTAATTTGGTTACTGTCCCAGGAATTTCAACAATATACAGTATAATAGGCCTCGGATTACGGTGGCCTGTAACAGACATAAATATACAGTCAGATTTTCACAAAAGGAGCAAAAGCTGAAGCAATAATTTAACATGATGCCAGACCAGATTTCTTCAACTTTTACTTTTTTGAGTAAGAAATGTGTTGCAACATTGGTAGTGGATGATTGTGTCATGAAATAACAACTAATGACCCAGAACAGAACTACCATTATTTTAATTTAATGTCATTTTTTAAATTGCAGTTTCTTGAAATGCTTATTGCAGGAGTCAATTTTTCTTCCATTTTAATGGAGAACTGGCCAGAAAGTGAATTTTGAAAGCCAGAACTCTGAGGCTGGTGAATTAATCTGTGAGTCACTGGGATTTGGTTGACAACTCTATCAAAGCTTTGAAGATATGGCCATTTTGTGCTGTGGGGAAAGTAAAATCTTAGTCATAGGATCTTTAACCTCCATATGATTTACTCTCAAATTTTTCCGACATGAGTGTGGTGAGTATAATAAGAATATTTTAGGTTGTCCCTCCTGTTACAGACACCGTAGCTTTTCCAGTCTGAGTCAAAGCTGACAAAAGAACACAGCATTAAAAACACAACTCCACCAAAGTCCATTGGTGTAAACAGTACTTTGATACCTTACGGTTGTTTTTTGTGCATACAAACTGTATTATTGTGAATATTTTGAATGTGCCTTTATAAATTTGGTTCTCCATCACTCATTTTGACTTTTTGAGAGTAAACTGTGAAGTGTTACAAAACAGAAGAGACCTGACTCTTATCAAAAAGGGGTCAAGAGCAGGAACCGTTTTATTTTGTCATTTTCAGGCTTTATGCAGAACAAAAATTGTATCTGTTAATATGTTAAATATTTTACAGTTTCCATTTTTGCGAGGTGAACACGATCATGATGTATTTGCAAAGTGTACGAACTGCGTCTTAACTGTGAAAGTTACATTTAGCTCATAAGTATCGCTAGTGGCAAAAAGAACAAGACTGCACATGGTTTCATCCTATTATTTATTACTCATCACAAGTTCATCAAAGAGGTATTTTAATATGAAACACTACAAAGAATAGGAAGAGATAATTGCTGCTGCTGCTGCTATATACTGTGACTTGTCTCTGTAACATTTCTGCTGTCCATCAGAACTTCTGAGGGCAGACATGTTGCTGCTCCACTCACTACACAACTCATTGTTTGAGGTAGGATCAGACGTGATGACCACAGGTGATTGTTAGGTGATTAGCACGTTTCATCAGTGAAGTTCATGTGACTTGCATGGCTGCAGTGAGTTTGCACCTTGCTTTTGTTTTCCGAGCTGCACGATGACCCAGAGCGAACTGTTTGCAAAAGTCGAGGCCTTATCTTGGGTTTAGAATAAATAAAACATTTGCTATAGAAGTTATTGAATCTGGTGACATGCCAGTGTTTAATCTAATCTACAGCAGAAGGAGACTGAAAGCATGCCAAGGCGTTTTACAGCACAGAAATGATCTGTAGGCCTCCTTATGAGGTTTGTCTTATCTAATCGTGCCTATAGGTAGATTGTTAGAGAAATTGGCTGGAGTGAATTCAAGTTAAGTTTTCATCCAAATTTTATCTCCAGCAAGTTCAATTTTAGATCTCTGTTCTTAAATGATTCGCTGTATATTCATTTTGGAGGAAAAAAAATACAGAGCTTTGTTGCATAGTGTTTCGACAGTGAAAAATACAGTGTTCTCTTGGCTGGAGACATAATTGACATATTAAACAAACACAAAATGAAAGGGAGAAAGAAACAAGCTTAATGTGTTGGATAGATTCCCTTTTAATATTAGCCGAAAATCCTGTCTTTGCCAAATTCTGTTATCTGTGGTGAAAGCAGTTTAATGAGAGACAATAGGTGGCACACCCTTGCTTGAGGTAATGGTGAAATTAAGCTGCCCGCAACACAGTATGGCATTTTCACACTAATTTCTTCTCACACGGTTCGTTACGCACAAGCATCCTGAATATAAATTCTGGTGCATAAAACCAAAACTAATACCAAAATATTTGTACGTTACATCTCATCAGTGGTATGTACCCATTTTAAATGTAGTTAGAAGGTTTTATTGATTTCTGTTGGGTCCTCGCTGCTTCATCTGAGTTTTCATTTCAGTTTTCTGGGCTGTTGATTCCTTTATGCAACCTCAGATCGTCAGGCACAAATATCCTGACTTTTCCCCTTTCACGGTTAAAGACCAAAGGTGACCGCCTGTTGGACAGACCTGCCTGAGGAGCTCCACCTGGACAAGTTAACTCTTCAATCATACTCATACAGTATTAACTTTTTTTTCTAATTCACTCTGGCTCCAGCTCTCTTTCTCTTTTCCTGCTTTGTTGTAGGTAGTAGGGTTTTGTTTTTCACATCCTGTTGAGCACTGCAGTTTGAGCACGGTAAAGCAGTTTGAATGTTAATTGCAGCTAATCAAAGGAAGCCGCTGCTGGATGAGTCAAGTTAAAGCAAACTCTTCTTCATCTTGGGTTCAGCAGGATGTTAATCAGCTTCAGACAAGAAATCGCTCCTATGTGCCAAGAAATTCTTCTTTGAAATCTTCATCCTGAAAACACACTGTTTCAGCAGAAGTGTTTATGTAGAGTAAACATGAGTGTATTCAGTGATCCCAGGGTCTTTTGACCAGATCTATTCCACCTATCCAGCGTTGACATTTGGCAAATCTAAAGTCCCACATGAAAAACAGCTCTGTTTCATATGTTGTTGGGTTTTTTTCCCCAACACAACAAATGAGATCTGCTTCTTTTGTCATTCTTGATTAGTTGGAGACAGAGGGACCTCAGGGCTACAGCTTTGTTACCTGCTCTTAGTGTTTGGTGTTGCGAGAATTGGGGGGGGGGGGGGGGGTTACTTTACCCGAGATGCTATCAGATGACGGAGTATTTACATACATTGGTGTTTTCTGTAATTAAAGAGTTTGCTTTACTAAAAGCTATGACCACTAATCACTTCAACAGCTGCTGTCCTTCAGTGCCCTTTCATGGTCTCATGGACCCACGTGTTCTTTAAGACTAAAGGAATGAAACTGTCATTCGAATATGAAACTTTCATTTCAGATCATTTCTCTCCTCCTAATTACAAGATGAATCAGTCATCTCACTCCAATCTGTTTTGAATAACATCACATCTTTGAAATATGACACCGCCACACAAAATCTGCAGCCCACGGGAACACCATGCCTAAAGGAAACCGCTGAGGAGCTTTGACTGTGTTAAGCTGGACAGCTTATCTGCAGCACATCTCCAGGGCTGCTTAAAAAGTCAGTACAATTATGGGTTGTCACAAAGAAAGAGACGATGAGTTAAGCTGGGCTGCTGGAACAGCACAGGCTCATTTTAAAGGTTACAATTTACATCAAATATTGTTCATCCCTTTCAATTCATCGCTTAAGAATCGTGCTTTGGTTTGCAGGACAATTTTAGACAAAAGGAATGAAGGGATGAGTCCTCCAGCTTCTAAAGTTGTGAACACAAAACAGTAATCGTGACTGAAAACAAATAAGGGTTACAAGTGTTTTGTTTTTGGTCAGATCTGAATCAGAAAAATAAAGACCTTCGCCATTGCAGTTTTGCAGTAGTTATACAAATGTCTGAATAGAGGATGTTGACGTCTTTATCCATAATAATGTTGACAGATTTCACACTCCACCACCAGTCACAAAATAATCGAATAACTGTGTTTTGGTAAATTCAATTTACGTTTAAAGCTTCCAAACAAAAACTTCTTTATCTACTAAGCAAAAACAACTGAACTCTGTTATGAATCCGTTCGACAACATTTTATCGAAATATAATTCAATATCATTATTGGACTACTTTCCCCATTGTCACCTTGGATTAGCAACATAATATGTCAAAGAATCTGTTCCTTGAGAAGCTTAGAATATCAAGAGACATGACCTCCATCGTGCTGGGCATAATAATATCTGGGTAAGCCATGAATTTTGTATTAGTGGCATTTCATAGCTTTAAAAATACAGGAGTAAGTCATGTGATGTCATTTCCTCTGGGCGTTCAATTTAGCAGGGTTGTGGAAGATTAAAGGTGCTTCCGATGAGCCTCCTCTCCCTCTGAAGAAGCACCCCTGTTCCCCTTCTAATTTTCCTCCTGTCATTTGCTTTGTACAGAGATTTAAGCCTTTGAAGTAAAGAGTGAAGCTCACTTGCGTATGATGAAAATGTGTGTGTGTGTGTGTGTGTGTGTGTGTGTGTGTGTGTGTGTGTGTGTGTGTGTGTGTGTGTGTGTGTGTGTGCGCGCGCACGCTCTGGTTTTGTGCATGCGGATGTACCAGAACTGGTGTGATAATACAAAATATAAGAGTTCAACAAAAGGTAGGTTTCCTGTCGTCCTCATTCCCATGTAACACAATGCAGGCAGACAATAGAAGCAGGCTCAGCCACTACCATTATCCACCGAGATTCACTGTGAGCTTCAGTTACATGAACCCAGCAAACATCCCTCCAGTGACTCTGCTGAACAGGTAACCTCGGGTTTATCTGCATGACCGTCGGTGTAAGGTTGCATACGATGGGTTGTGTTTCCAAATGCTACTGTATATATGTTTTTCTACTTTTGGGAATAAAAAATTCTCCCACAAAAACACAAGATGCAAGAGCCAACATCTGAAAAGTCACAGATAACTCTGGAGATTTATATTATTCCAGGCTGATTATGTACCAAAATAGTATGGCAAGTCATCTTTAAACCACTTTCTCACACACTTGGTGTCTTAATTTTTACAAAACTTTTATTTCTTGAGTGGCCTTAGAGATTTTGGACATGCTTTAACAAAATAAATTGCGATCTCTGTTTCTTTGTTGATGTGAATTGTAAATATCACTCTTGGACTTTTTCATAGAAAGAAAACCCACATATTTCCAAAAATAGCATCACAGTTTCTTCACCTCTCTGTCAGAGTTGCTGTTTTAGCATCATCTCGCGTGCCGAGAGGGAGGCTGTTAGCAGGAGTTCACTCTGCTGACAGAAGATAAAGCGTTCCCTGATCTGATAGCAGCCGTGTCTTTGATTAGTTAAGTGAAACAATGGCGCTGAAATGAGTGCAAGAGAGAATTCAAAACATAGACCCACAGAGAGAAAGAGGAGGGAAAGGCAGATATTGATATGAAGGTTTAATTACAGCATCCTGCAGGAACAACGTAGAGTCTGAAAACAAATACTGAGAATTCCTTTATCCTGAAAGTGCAGCAGAGAGAAGTACATCTGAATCGGAAGACTTCCAACACTGTCATGTTGCCATACAGCTCTGTGCTACACTGTTTGATGTTATGTGACAGAAATGCAGCCCATGATGTTTTTGAGACAGTTTTCATTCCACTGGCATATTCCTATTGCATTCGGTTGTTTGAGAGCAGCAGCTCGGCCACATTCTTCTGTCCTGTTGGGGTATTTTGGTGCCCTGATGGACTCTCTAGTGGCTCCAGTCAGCCAGTCCAAGAGACCTCACAGGAGCTGCTGGCAGCCCGTTGCCCACACAGCCAATTCTCCAGCACTCAGCAAGACAACAATACAAGAGGCCCCTCACTATGCAAGGCTCCCATTAACAATGAGGGAGGACTAAAGCGGCAATCAGTGCAGGACTCCCAATGAGGCAGACCAGGGCTGTGCAGACGTCTGGGCTGGGGATTTAACCGGAGGCCTCGGGCCATCACACCTGACTGCAGGCAACCTGAGACCCAGGAGGAAAGGAGGGGGAGGGGTGGAGACACTTGGAGAGTTGAATGAATTGTAGGTTAAGAAAAAGTTTGTCAATGAAGTATTAGTATAATTCTGAACATATTTTGTTGTTTGAAATGTCTGACCTAAGATACTGAACATCACACCATATCCAAATATTTATACATTTACTATGACGGAGACTGACATCAGAATATAAATAAAGTTTGGAGTCTGTTCCTCTGTTCCTGACACTCTATCCCACAAACATACATACTAATAACATGTAACACAACTGATGGCATGGATGGATTACCGAGCAGGCCTACCAGGCATGGCTCAGGGGCCCAAAGAGTTAGGGGGCCCCCACCTAAGCCAGAGCCTCTGTTTGAAATGACTGTTATTAACATTTCATGTTAGAAAGTCAAAGGGTTCAGTCAAAACGAGGGATGCCACAGTCATAGTTTTTGTTCCTGATCGAAAGCTGGGTCCTTTAATATATATTACATGCCGATATTGAGTCTGTTCCGATCATTTCATATGTTTTTATATAGTATAGCTTCACAGTACATCCTTGTATTTCAATATAAGCTGCAATAAGTCTACAAAAAATATTGTGGGCCCCTGTGTGTCTGTTCCCAGGGGGCCCATTGTGTTAGAATCTATTCATGACTGAAGGACAACATTCACCTCATTAATCCTTCTGTTAATGCTAGTGTGATAAGAAAAAAAAAAAACAAAGAACTGACTTTATGAGGGAAAACAACTTTTTCCCAGCATGAGCTGAGAGTGATGGAGAGAAAACCCAGACTGTGGCCGCTCCCCTTTGCTCATTTTTTGCACTTATGTTCAGAAATCAAACACTTGAGACATAATTGACTCAAGAACTTGATTTCATGACATGCAGAAAAAACAACATATACAATACAGTAATGCCAAAACAATGAGATCTGGTGGGTATAAAATTCAATGTGAAGTACTTAAACAGGTAAAACATTCTTTAAGAGGGCACCTCATTTATACAACCTTTCACTTAACCGACTGTGGTATCAAGGTTAATACAAGGGGATGGTTTAGACAACACAATGCAATAGTCATCATTTATTTTGCATTTACTTTATTTTCCTGCATAAAATTTGGAAAGAGTAGATACGTGGAAAAGTATTGTAAAAGTTTTGGCTGTATTGTATTGACAGTATTGTGACATTCTCAGCTACGACAGCCAAAGCACACTTACTCAACCCAGAGGAGCACTATTTATTCATTCATTAGTCAATTCGCAATTGCTCCGCATATGAAAACAAAGAACTGAGCAACAAAAACAAACAATCAGGCAAAGCAGCACATTCCTTTTATGCCCGTAAATAATCCAATGAGATCTCATGAATCCAGCCAAAATCACCAGTGAAACTGTTCCAGCTCGCATTGAAAATAAAAAGAGGAAATCTGAACAAATGGGAGGGTAAAAGTGTGCTTGCATGTGTGTGTGTCTGTTTGCCAGTTGTGGGTATGTGCGCGTGTGCGTGTGTCTTTGCGACACGCTGCATAAATATTTACAATCTCTCACCAAATGAGTGTGCTGATGTGGATTTAAAAGCTAACATTACGGAGGATGAAATAATGAGCTTGTGGTTTCAGGGAGCTGGAGGGAAACGCGCTTGGACAAATAAGGACAGCGAGTAAATGGAGCTTTTGTTGAGCTCTGTGATAGTTCTCGCTCTGCACAAGCAGAAAGGTGTCGGAGGTGATTAGGAAAACAAATGTCAAGTTCTTTCACTCTGCTATCAGTTCTTTTCAGTGCAGCCCTGCGCAGGTGCATGTTGTGTGTGTTTATGTGAGTGTGTGTGGAAGCACGCCCAATCAAGGCAGAGTTTTGCTGCTGATATTCAGGGTTTGACTTGATGTAACCCCTCTTCTATCAAATCTTACTCCTTTCCTGCATCTAAAGATAAAGTCTGGCTGAATCACAATAACACTGTTCTTTTTGGCAATGCACTTTAGCCCCTGGTCTCACAGCAGGAATGTATTGCCACACTGAAAAAATGTTTCATTGAATTTACTCAATTTTAATGTTGAAAGTGGTGGCATGCAATACATTCATCTAAATCTAGACATATTTTTTAAGTTGGCTGTACTTAATATTTTTGAGTAATTTCAAAGTAAGTAGTTTCAGCACAAAAATTCTGAGTATTTGTTACTCTGATTTCCTTAGTAATTCTAACTAAGCCCATGTTTAATTTACTTAAATTCATTATGTAATTCATATATTGTGGTTAGCTAATTTGTTATTGTGCTTTCAATTAAATTGTTTTATTCTACATATGTAAAATATTTTGATTCAATTCACAATTTTATTTAAAACAATCAAAATGCATATGTAGATGTGGGGGTGGCCGAGAAACCCTGTATACAACAATGAGTTGTGGCAGTGTGGAGCAATTCCCAATTCCATTTTATTTTCAAATAAAATGGAGTCTTGTTCAAAAACTCCACAGTAAAAAATGCACATTGGGCCAACCAGAAAGATAAAAATAAGCAAGAAGGGGGGAAAAATTCTCAAGAGCACTTCTCAAGAAGAATCAAAATAATACAGAACAAAAGAATTCGCTCTAAACTGCTTTTCTGGCTATGCCCTTAAAGTTTGGGCCCATGGCAGGAGCTACAATCTGGAGCTGTGTTCAGGAGCTGTGCTTCTCTCCTTTAGGCTCCGGCCACCACAGCCTCCTCACTTTTATACTGGTGGACTGCACCAAGAAATCAATATCAATTATCTCTTCCAACACACTTACAATAATCCTAATACTAAATAACATATTATCAAATAGAAGTTCAGTTAAACTTACTTTAAAAACACATATTTCTTTTTAAACAAGATACTTATACAGGTCATTTCACCACAAAAGACAAAACACCCCTCCCACTCTACCACACTTGGTTTCTTCCCCTGTGAACCCCCCTATTTAACCAAATGGACTGCTCCAGCTCAGGTTTGGCTGTTCCTGGTCTCACAGAGGAAGAAGTGCAACAAAGGAGACAGGTCAACAAAATTTGAATTCAACAAATCAAACACACGATCACAGTGTGACTTCTCTCCTTCACTCCCTCCTCCAAATGTTCATACCACACACATCACCACCAGCACTTCACACCAGGATCAACATTCTGATAAAATCTACCTGAGAAAGAGCACATGTAAGGCACATGTGTAGCACATGTGCCTTACTTTAGTGCACGGGGTCTCCCTGTGACAGTAGCATAAAACAATTTAATTATTTTGATTCTTCTTGAGAAGTGCTCTTGAGAATTTTTTTTTCCTCTTTTTTGCTTACTTTTATCTTTCTGGTTGGCCCAATGTGCATTTTTTACTGTGGAGTTTTTGAACAAGACTCCATTTTATTTTGTCAAATAAAATGGAATTGGGAATTGCGCCAGACTGCCACAACTCATTGTTGTATACCGGGTTTCTCGACCACCCCCACATCTACATGTGCATTTTGATTGTTTTAAATAAAATTGTGAATTGAATTAACATATTTTACATAATGTAGAATAAAAGCACAATAACAAATTATGTAACCACAATATATGAATTACATAATGAATTTAAGTAAATTAAACATGGGTTTAGTTAGAATTACTAAGGAAATACAAAAAAGTAACAAATACTCAGAATTTTCATGCCGAAAGTGCTTATATAATTTATTTGAAATTACTAGTACAGCCAACTTAAAAATTATGTCTAGATTTAGAAGATTTAGATGAATGTATTGCGTGCAACCACTTTCAACATTAAAATTGAGTAAATTCAATGAAACATTTTTTTCAGTGCAGATTTAAGACCCTGTGAGCTCACTTTGAGAGTCCTTGTTTTTGTGAGAAAAAACATGGGAGATGAAGGAGTTTTTGAAGATAAGCTCAACGCACTTTGTGTATTTTTTTGCAAAGCCAACAAACGGTTGAAGGTTCCTAAGTTTCCTCCAGAAACAGGTCAGGAGTTGCATAAAACCAAACATAAAAATCACATGCATCCTCAAGAGTTAGAGGACTGTAAGGAATTTTATGCGGTTGCCTGTGAGGAAATCAAACCCTTAACAGGCCTTACCTGCATGACTTGACACTTCTCATAAATAGTAAATAATTACACAGTGATAGACAGATGCAGCACAAAAAGCACTTTGTGACAAGACAGACCAAATGCAGCCAGCGCTATTTTATTTTTCTCTCTCTCTGTCAACAGAAGAGCAGAATTCGTTTATGATGTGCTCATTAAAATACCTACAGAGTTTCAGGTAACGTTTTACTGGGAGGTTGCACTCAAGGAGCTCCTCTGTAGATCGTTTTATTACGGTTTTATTGCTTGTGGATGTAAACAAAGCAGGAAAAAAACACTCTCTCAAATCGTTTGCAGGAGTTTTCTCACTTTGCATGACATTTTTTGGTGCTGTGTATCTCCAGGAGGCAAAGTAGTAATTCTGCTGCTGATTTTACGTGACACTTCAAAAGTTACAACATCAGGCTTTATTTTTCAGTTTGCCTTTACTGCAGGTTCATATTTTCTTAATGGATTCGGGTTTGCAAACGTGTATCATGAAAAAAAGATAAACAGAAAAATTTAAATAAATAACATATGCCAAACAAACTACTGTAAAAACGTCCAGGCATACAGTCGGACATTCCTTTTATGAAACTGCTTCAAAGGAGTACTGCAGTTACATGAATCTATATCTGCTACTATTAACACACATGGAGGGTGTGGTCGAAGATGAGACCTGAGCAGACAGGAAAACACACACGTGGAATGTAGTAATAGTTTTATTAGCCTGTTCAACACAAAACACACCTATGCTCTGTTACACGGCTACAAAAACATGCCCAGAGTTGATTTATAGGTGTTACTCAAATGCTGAGATAGAAACCTCACTATCACCTAACAAATATATACACAACATATAGTCCTAACATTAGTCACTTTGAAAAATTAAAAATTGAGTGATCCAGTTGCTGACAAAAAAAACCCACCCTTGACATTGATGAATCAGCTTCTCGTTATCAATAGAAATAAAGATAAGTCCAAACTGAAAAACAAATTGTTGCAAAGCTAAAGTCAACGCCCAGTGCTTTGCAAACAGCTTTCCTGACATCCTTTGAACTATGCATTTACCTTGAACGATAGCAGGGATATTATCAGTTGCAAGACTAGAGCGAAGAAAGCACGCAGATTTCCCTGAAAGCACGCAGATTTCCCTGAAATGCACAAGGAGAGAAGAAAACAATGGGCTGATAAATAATACTTTAAATTTCTGTCTTACTTTCTTTTTTACTCCCTTTGCTGCTTTTCTCTTTCTAAATGCCTCTCCTTTTCTTTTCTCTTCACTCTTCAGTGAAATTTGTTGCCAGTCCAGTTTGCACCAGTTGAATTTGTAACAACAAATCAAATCCAAACTTGTACTAAATGTGTCACCCGGAAAGTGTCATGATTTTTATGGCAAACGCAAATCTTAGCCTTTCTTCCCAGAATCTGGCATGATTTTCCTACTCTGAGCCAGCGGTAGCATGAAGCAACACGAGACACAAGAATGGAAGGCAAGAAAAACTGTCAAGTTCACCAGTATTTGGAGAGATGCCATGTTTCCATCAAAAATCAAAGGGACAAAGTTTAGATGAAATGTGCTTGAAATTACTTTAAGTGCGATAAATATCTAACAATAAACTCCCTTTCATGTGTCATACAAAGCAAACTACTTGGGGAAAATGGTCGTAGCATCTTTTGGTTGCTCAGCGTACGACTTTTTGAAAAAGAAAAATTCACTCCACATAACTTAGGTGAATAAATGCATTTAAATTCAAATATCTTTTTGTGTGTGACATACAAACCAGTTACAAGACACTAAGAAGTGAGGCTTTAAATGTTGTATATTGATCATAGAGTTACTTCGAAGCACCTCGTTTGACTCTAAACACAGACTGTTGCAAGGTCCCGGAGCTACGACTCTGAATTTAAGCAACCAGTCACTTTCTACATTATACGTTACTTCATGTGTTGTCTTGTGTTATGTGCTCGATGACACGTATCTCACAGCGTGGAACTTTTTCCATGGCTTTTTGTTTTGGAAAAAAAGTCCATTGCTTCACTAGATAGACAAATCCCAGCAGTTTTCCTTGTCTGAAAGGAGCTTATCTTTATGGCTTCTAGTGTTTCTCTCTTACCCATTCCCCATCTCTCTCTGTCTCCCACAGTACAGTTGTCATGTCAAGTCTGTTGTCACCTCTGGGGTCAGGCCCGGGGCGCTGTGTTGTCTCCAGGTGAGAGGAGAATCTTCCTTGTACTCATGTTTATCACTGCAATGCTGAGGAGCTGCTGAGTGAGGTCAGTGTAAACCGGGATTAACCCTTCCCACTTTCTGGTTGACCAGAGGGTCAGGGGGAGCTCTCCTGCCTCTCACTCAACTCCCTTGTTTTTACTTCTTTTGTCTGGAGGAGCATCTGAAATATTTCAATCATTTAAAGAGCTTTTCTTTGCTAAGAGGTCGGCCTGTGTTGCTGGGGATGAGAGCTCATTGGTTCACTCATGCAGGAGCAGGTGAAACAAGATATCTCGGGGGTCTCCAGGGATTCATTCCCAAGACGTTAGAAGACTGGGTGTTTTTTTTAATTGCTAGGTTTTGGGAAAAAAAATCATTCCACAAATTCTTTGAAAAATAAAAAATAATTTTGCTACAAAATGAGCAAAAGTGTCTCTAAAAATGGCACCATCTCATCATTCAAGACTTTAAGTTAGATATTACCAATGATTTGCTTTCATTTTATGTCACCCAGCAGGTATCTCCTTCTCAAATGGTGGATTGTGCTCTGTATCTATAGAACATATCAGCCGCTAAGCATTACTGATAACAGAGGAATGCATGACAACTTATAATTTCTTTGCTGTTACACATTAAAATGTCCCATTACTCACATTGTAATTAAGCATACAATTAGCAAACAAGACATGGGCGCCAAAGGTCTACCATGAGACTTCCTATGAATTGCCCTGAACTTGGTCTTAGGGCAATCCAGAGCTCTTTGCGGCCACTGTGACCTCCCAGGCAGTGTTTGCTCTCCGGCACAGCACGAACATGTTTTCACTGTGGATCCTGGGCTCATAAAACACACTAATTAGAGGGCATCCTTCAGCCAAGTGCAGCTATCAGTCAGTCATTTTATGTTTATGGCCATTTTTTTTTCTGTTGCTATAAAACTCTATTGCTGAAGTTGCGTATAACTGACTTAAGGAACCCAGGACATAGATAAGACACCTGTAATGTCTCTGTATCAGCACTGAAGTTAACACTGTTCATCAGGCTGCAACCCTTGGTCGGGACCAATACATGGCTATGACAGTTGCCCACGCACTTTTCCAAAGCCATGACCTGTGTGTGCACTGTGTTATATTGAAAATATCCCACTCTTGCATTCTTTGCAGGTAAAACAAGGGCATCTTCCCGTAGCATGTGCTTTGAGTATACAGAAGATTCCTGTGTAAAGGCCCAAAGCGATCTTGAGTGACATGCAAAATGCATATTTGAATAAACGAAAAAGACAGAGAGAGGTCCTCTGTCTTTGAGCTGGATGTGGCCACGTTAGCATGCAAAAAACGTAACTAGGAATACCTCACAAAATCTCAAGTCAAACAGATACTGAACTTAAAGCATGAGAAAAGATCGACAGTCCAGGTCCCATCCAGTGAGCATGCGATGAGTCACGGCAGCCTAGGCAAACAACATTGTCTGGCGTGACTCACAACCACTGACACATGGGTACCCAGAACACGTGGATGGGCACACAACAGGCAAGTCCCAGCAAAGGGCTGCATCCAGCCTGACAGCCATTTACACCTGGTTAATTCCTCTGATCTGTCTTGCACCAAACCATCCTCTGCACGTGAATATGCATGTGAAAGCATAAATTCTGGTTTCATTTGTACGTTTTGTCCTCCTGTCTTACATCAGCGTGTTGTGGATCAGTCCATCTCAGAATACCTGCAGCAGGATCCTGCTCGTCCACCTGCTCACATGGCCATATTCTCTTGTGATTAATAGCCCAGTGCAAACAGCAACAACCGTGCTGTGAGTCACTGAGTCAACATTCAAGTTGTCTTCTTGTCTTTGGCACTTAACAGTTCCCATCACATTGTCCAAGTCTGTCTTTGCTGTCCGAGCAGGGGTGGGAAAATTATTCATGCATACATTTTTACAAAGATCTAAAAATACATGCACAGCTTGCTAAAGTAAATACATATAAATTATTCTTTCTTTTATTTTTGACTCACAGTTTCAAGTCGAATTTGCAAAAGCAAACACTCACACACACACCTGTCACCCTGGCAGTTATGCAGGCTTTGCATATCCTGTCCTCCTTTTTGAACAGGATTTAGAGATTCATATTTTGCAGTAATCAAAGCAGCAAACATCTTCCCTGAGCTGAAATAAACTGATCTGATGTAACACACTACACTGTATGTTTAGTCACCGTTTTCCACGAACAAGAGTATATGGAGCTCTGGCATGGGGTTCATTCCAGTTCAGGTATTTCTTCTGTAAGGCTGGGTTGGTTGCTTGGTTTGTTCAGGGTGCTCCCACAGTGTGAAACAGGGCAAGCTTTCTTCAACCTGACATTAGATGAGACTTCGTGCCAAACGATGAATGACTCCAGAACATTCAGTACTCCTGGTTGAAGCTCTTTATTGTATTATGTGTGCATACAGCTGGTTATTCATTTGGTGGAATGTGGCAAGTCCTGCTGATGCCTTCAGGGAAATAAAAAGAAAACAACTGTCCAAGTCTGCACACACATATTTGGTCAATGAAGTTGATTCTGATTCTGAAGCACTGATTAACACATAGTAAAAATGAGTAACAGAGGTGCTGTGACTATTTCTTGACGGTCTGGCGCAGAAACCACTCACAGTATTGTTGTGACCGTGAAGTTAAGCACTAGTGGCTCGAGGAACGCCCTTCACCTGGCCAAGAAATAATAACTTTTTGTTTGTACACTTATAATTTTGTGAAGATTAAGAAAACATGATCATATATATTGATTAGTCAGCTTTAAAAGAGCTGGCAGGTGGACCTTTTTCTTTTTTAGATGTTTCCGCCTGTTTACCATGTGCTAGCTAAGCTAAAACAACCGTCTGCTGGCCGAAGGTACGACAGCATACAGACATGAGAGTGGTATATAATGCTCAGAAAGAAATTTGCTGTATGATGTTTATATTAAGTAAAACATTTAAACCCAAGACTGCATGTTTTTATGGCTCTACCCTTAAATCAAATGTAAATATTTTAGCTGCCTTGTACATAATTTTATTTCCTCAAATTTCAGCCTGAGATCTGAGATATCTGGGATAGTTGAAAACTTCATCATCTCCATTGGAAATTTAAAGTTCAGTTCTGTGGGACTGAACAATGTTTGGCTGCACGGCATGAGCTTGTAATGACTGACCAACTGAAAGCTCAATGAAATGGAAGCTGTCTAAAATCAAAGCTGTCTGTCAAATCTTTCATGTCTTTATCAAATCAAGCTAAATTAATATTAAGTGTCATTTGAGAGCAAATGTTTCAATTCAATTATGCATTTATGAACTCTATATTGATCCCTTTAATGAGTTCCACCCGTCATACCCTCCATACAGATTTTTCCACTTTGAGAAAATAATCATTTAAGACTGAAGTACTGGATAAATGACACATTGAGCTGGGGATATTGTGTAGTATAAAGTTTCAAGGAGGAAAAGGACTTGTCGAGTTGTGTGTTTTATGCAGGTCACAGTAAAAGCATGCATGGAGCAACTTATAGTAAAAAGCATTTGAGCCTCAACACTCACTACACAGCTGCTCCATGTCAAAGCTATGCTGGAAATAAAATATCAGGAGTGTTGTTCCAAGAAGTTGTTGTAGTTTAGTTGTGAAATTTCTGAGGCTGATAAAGGGAAATCCTAATCAAGAACATGTTATATTACAAAGAAACCAAAAAAAAAAAAAAAAAAACAGCTGACATCTGCAAAAAGGATTAATAAGCCAAAGGAACCTGACTGGTTGACTGGAAATATGCTACAATATTAATGTAGATTTGTCATCTGCTGTTGTACTTTCCACAGAAAATACACCCTGCAGTGACTTGAAAGTGAACTCGGCCATGACCTCTCTGTGGCCACTCAGGGTCTTAGGATGAAGACAAGGTCCCCGGGGTCTCGATGTGGTTGCTACACTGGACACCAAAGCTCAGAGGTCTCTAACAGAGAATGGGATATGTTTTTTTTCTTTTCTTCTCTTTTTCTTCTTCTTCTTCTTCTTTTTTTTTTTTTGTTTTTTCTCCAGGGTCGCATAAACACCAGCGCCAGACCTGAGTGGGATCAAAGTGCTCATTAAAGAAGCCCACAACCCTGAGAAATGGCAGACCAAATAGCAGCCCATGGTGGCGGGCAAAAACTAAAATTGGAACAAGGGCACGCATTCATTTCCCAGGAATGGGGTGTCTTAGGCAATTGCCATTGAGCAACGACAGTGTTTTAAACAGTAGTTTTTTTAAAAAGCTAAAGCGACAAACAGCTGAGTTTTGATGCAGAAAACAGAGGGAGACTTGTTCTTGATAGATAGATAGATAGATAGATAGATAGATAGATAGATAGATAGATAGATAGATAGATAGATAGCACTAAAAGTGAAATCAGTGGATGATTAACGTCACACAAACTTTGACTGACAGCTAACAGAAATATGTCTGTTTACAAAACTTCCAGTCCAAAGAGTCAAGTGCAGTATGTTGAATGTTGATTTCACACAGTGGTTGAACCAGGCCTAAAGCAGTTATATTACAAAAGGAAATGAAGTTTTATTTCAGAATGTGTCATTAAAAAGCAAAATGGTCCAAATGAAGAGAATAACTTGCCAGCCATTCATTACACAGGTCAGTGCAGCTCATGCATGATCACCAAGCCCATAAACAGGTGACTAAACCTCCAGTTGAAATAACATACTCTTATATGGAAAGAAAATGTGCATTACATCTAATTTTCATACCACTGAGGTGTCACAGTTTTTGCTCATTTAACGGTTTCTGCCAGCTGGGCTGAAAGAGTACAAATATATTGTTTTTTTTTGTGTGTGTGTGTGTGTGTGTGTGTGTGTGTGTGTGTGTGTGTGTGTGTGTGTGTGTGTGTGTGTCACAGAAACACACTGGCATTTGTTGTAAGCCATTATATGCAGGGGTGCAATTCACAGCTTACCACTGATTAAAATCAATACGTTTTTTTTCCTTTAGAGGTTATGATCAGAATCAATTCGATTGGTTGGCAAGAGACAGAAAAACACCTTTGATGTGGCTTCTGAGTGAAAGCAAAAACACAAAAGCTCAATTACATATCACCACTTAGAGGCTTCTTAAAGGCTCAATCAGAGAAATGTTAACATTTGCACGAGGGACAATAGGTTTTTCCAGTTCCACATGTAAATCAAAACGTCCTTGTGTAAACAGAGGGAATGAAACAATCTGGAATCATCTGTTGATTCAGATTTCTATTTGGGTCTTTGTGATTATGGCTTTCCCACCATTGCTCTGTAATTACAGGCCTGCTCTCCTCAGCAGTAAGGTTCACATTACAAGTGTGGTTATCAACATGTGTGTGAGAGTGAGTGAGAAAGTGTGAGAGTGAGTGTACGTGACGGGCAGCAGAGGACTTAAAGCGCAGGGTGAGCGTGCTTGTGGTTGACCTGTTACCCTTAACATCCACTGAGGACGCTTAATTATCAGAAATAGAGCCTCTGGTGAGGGCTGATATATACAGTGCGACACATGAGCGTACTGACAGGCGTGGATGTTTGTCAGTGTTGGAAAATAACTAAATATATTTACTCAAGGTCTGCTGAAGTCCAGTTTTGAGGTACTTGTTGTTTGCTTGAGGATTTTTATTTCATGCTATATCAGCTATAGTTACTAGTTATTTTGCAGATTGAGATTTTATTTGCAAAACATATGATCAGTTTATAATGCATGATGCATTATTGTGGATTAAAGTACCAAACAGTGTATAAAATAAGTGAAATTAGCTTTAAAACACTAAAATGCTGAATACATATTAATGTATCACTAACACACTTGGTACTTAGCACCATTTTGCATAAATAATATGTAACTTTTGATTATTGATTACACTTTGCTGACAATACTTACACTGTTGTCAGTATCTGCAGGAATATTTTCTGCTCATAAGTGAGTATTTGTACACTGTGTTATTTCTACTTTTACTTAAAATTATAATTCTGAAGACTTCAGTCCTGGTGGATTTGGCAACACCCGTGGTTAATGATGGGAAGGCTGTGTCCAAAATCCCTCCTTATTTCGCTTAATCACTACTTCCCATGCAACACTCAGCAGTTTACTCTATAGTGAGCAGTAAATTGAAATTTCAGACAGAAATGAATCACTGTCATTTTGCCTCATCACTTGTTGAGACAGCAGTTGTTGTGTCGCACTACAGCTTTTGTACCCATAAAATGTGATGAACTGCATTGTGTAGTAGCATGTGCCATGGACATTGTGGATTTTTTTTTTTTGAGAGCACTACAGTGTATACATTTCATACTCAGAAAGGTGAATGCTTTAATAAAATAGCAGACAGTGAATACATGCCCTCAAAATGACACAGTATAATGACACACCACCCATCTCATGAGGCAGCAAAGACGCCTTTGACACCTACTCTGTCAGAAAGGAGACTGAAGAAGACATTCAACCATGTCACAGGACTAATGATCTTGCCTTTCTTACCTGTGCCTTTAATGAAACACAGGTGTGCTTCATCTGAGTAAATGAGGGACTTTCCTCAGTGAAATCAGTTTATGGTCTGCCCAAAACACAAGACACTCCAGAAACACAAATCATAATACTTTGGCCTAAGTTTGCTATTTGGTATACTTGTATTTACTGTCTTAGTTCATTATATATGTGCCTATATGTATATATGTATGAAAAACAGCACAACCACACTGACACCCCACCCTAACATTCAGCCAGCACATTGTGGTAAAGCTGATAAAGAAAAAGATATGTTTATCAGTTTAAATTCAGGATTGAAACTTTGAAGGAGTTGTTTTTTTTTTTTTACACAGTAGTATTTCTCCCTGAGTTTAAATTAATGATCTGACTATTTCTTCCACCACTGATGTTTGTTTTTTGTGAATGCAGCCAAAAAAAAAACAAAACAAAAAAAACTAAAGAATTAGGCAAAATGCTTGTTCCTCTGTTGAATGGGAGGAGAAACTCCGGCCTACAGCTTTTAGGTAAAACCACATTTTTACTCTGGAATTTTGATTCTCCAGAGAAGTCATCAGTCAAATGGAGGACAAGACTGAGTTGTAGTTCCTTTAAGCTCAAGAGACAGCGCCAACAGTCCCACTTTTTTAAGTGTAGATAGAGATATTCCCAGATGAGGTTTAGACAGGCCTAACCCCGAATGATGAATTAGGCTATTCACCTCTCTCAAATCCACACAGACCTCTGTGTGTTTTGTCACATGAAAACACAAGGTTGCCTCTTGTACCCCAGGCCCAAGTATGTAAAAACAGAGGAAATAGCTGAAAGAAAAGGTGTCATTTTTCTTCATCTGAAAGACTGTGTGTGTGTGTGCATGTATGTCTTTGAGAGTGAGAAAAAGAGAGAGCGCCTGCATGCGTGAGAAGCATGTGGAGAGAAAGTGAGAGCAAGAAGGGAGAAAGAGAAACCGGCCTCTAATTCGCTGATCTCAGCTGATTACATTTTCCCGTCCAGACGGTAGACATTCCTCCAACCTGTGGCCGCAACCATTGGGCCCCTCGGTTTTTACTCCGCAGCACAGTCCCATTAGAGGTAAACAAGCATGAGTCTATGCAGGCCACAGAAACAGGTGGGCGTGAGGGGTGAGACTGGTCACTACAACCCTGTAAGAGGTCAGCGGACAGAAAACTTTTCACTGGAAGTTTTGTGAGATAACACGGGGAGACAGGCTTCAAGGATTTTGAACCTTTTGTACACCAGATTTTCTCACAGACATAAAAAGGAAAAAAAAAAAAATAACAAGATCCCTTGTGGTTTCTGTTTGTTTAGATCACTGTGAAAACATAACATCTCTGCCTCAAAGAGTTAAACATCAGATCTGTTGGCTGCTCTAAATACAACCTTGGAATGTGATCTGCCTGAGTTGATCAGAGTGAAGCTGTCATTCCCACAGGGAGCAAACCACTTCACATCTCCACTTTGGCAACGGCATGCGAAACAGCAGGATCTGTTGTCAGCCCTGGCCTGTGACACGGGGAAGACGTGACATGGCAGAAGTGAGTCAGATTCACAGCACATCGATGTTGTGTTTGTGTGCGTGCGTGCGTGTGTGTGCGTGTCCATGTGTCCGTGTGTCACTATGTATACTCTGACTCAAGTAACTCCTCGGGCCAGGGTTCTGTGTCGATGTACACCAGTGGTGAAAGAAGAACAAGTACCAAATATTGTAAAGTTTTAAGAGTTTTATAGTAAAAGTACTGCTTTTGTAATCCTACTTAAGTCCAGATGTATTGGCAGTAAGATGTACTTAAAGTATCAAAAGTAATAGTACTTGTTCTGCAGAAAAATGGCCAAAAATGTTTGAAATGATTGGTTAAAACTTAAATAATGCGTTGTAAACTTATCATGCGATTTTTATGTACAATCTTAACCTGAAAGTAAGAAGTAATTACAGCTGTCAGACAAATGCAGTGAAACAAAAAGTATATCTCCCTCTGAAATGTAGTAGAGCAGAAGTATAAAGTAAAGTATAAGTGCCTTGTAGATGTACTTTGTCTCCACCGCTGCTGTGCACTACACAAGCACATAACCACAGTCAAAACACACACCTCACCCCAACGACAGCATCAGTTTTTCCGCCAACGAAGGCCATAAAGGTCAGAGAAACACTGGCTATGTTTCAATAAGCGTCACCCCCGCTCCCCCCCTCCCTGCTCCTTTGCAGGTCACACGTTTACTATCAACAGGAAACATCTTTCACAGTAAAGGAAGTGTTACTCTCTAATTGGCCTGATGTGATTCAGTGACCAGAATGCTCTCAGCCAATTGGAGGGGGCTTATTTTAAGAGGAGGTATAAAAGGGAACAAATGCCCTTACAGAAGGCTTAGACGGCTCAGAGTTCTCACACTGACTACATGGTGTGCTCTCGGCTCAACTTCTGCAAAGTTGTTAAGACTGTACATAGACACATTACTAAGCACATCTGGTTTCATTGTTGTTTCATGGATCCCATAACACATCATGAAACCACAGTCTAAGCAAAAGAAGATGGGGGAAACCCAGAATGCAAAAAAACTGACCTCATTATAATTCTACAGTCTAGGCATATGTGTTCCTACTCGCACATTTTTTGAACAAGGAAAAATGATCCATGTGTCCAGTAGCCTGTAATATATCAAATCATAAATCATATAGGAATTAACAGGCATATGAAGGTGAGAGGAAGGTCCCGTCGAGAGGGATTTACTGCTAAATTTTCACCTTTTGGAGCTCTGCCTCATGACGAAGGAGTCACCTCTGTGCCACTGATGGCACAATCTCTTTTTTTACTCTGCACATTCCTAAAGGTGACTGTTCTTGCCAACTTTGACTTTTTTTCCCCCCCTTTGCTTCAATGGACTGCAAGAGGCATGAGAGCAGAGCCAAAAATATCATTACACAGAGGGTGACATTAGGAGAGAGCAGCCTAGCGACAGGGAGCTATGACGGAGTTCCCTGATTAGTGAGTTACCACACAGAGACAAAGGGCCTCTGAAATCACAGGAAACAGAACAATAAAAGAGCCGGTGCACATTCCAAGAAAAGCAGCGCGCCACAGAAACACAACATGATCCAGGACGTTTCTGCGTCTGAACATCTGATGAAAGCTTTAGCTGAGCAAGTACAGTGAATTATTAGTAAGGGCTGAGCAAATAGCTAAAATCAGATGCTATGTTTGATCGATGTTCCTCACATTTTTATGCTGAGAGAGGGAAAATCATAAGAAAGAAATTATTCTAAGCAATGTTTGGATAAGAACTGACCCAAATAATAACCTCCATGCTGTTTGAATCTGTTTTATAATCTCACTGACAGGTATTTTCATACACTTGCAGATGCAAAACCTCCAAACCCTCAAAATTGTGGGGTCCCCTATACCCCCAAAAACACCAGCATGGCCCACACAGCTTCCCCACGATCCATCAGATCTCAGCCTGGACTCAGGAAATAACTGGCTCTTTCCCTTTCTCCAAAATGGCAGCTCTGTTTCCGCAGCATTGGTTTGCTGGATTAGAACAATTCCCCACCAGCCCATAATTTGTGGGATTCTCATAACACGACACACCCTGCCATACATTTCCATTATAACTCCATTTTGTCCTCTGATGAGGATATTTCAGGATAAAGAAGGACAACTTATCCAGTTTTTGGTGAAGGACCCTTCGGTTTTTGGGGGCTGCTTTGGGTTACAGGTTTCACAGATGAGCTCCTAGCCTCTAAATGTCTCAGATTTCTCCTCAGTTGTTCAGTTAGCAGGTAACAGCAGGGCTGGGAGAAAAACCTTCAATGTGGTCGCACAAATTCTAGGTCAAGTAGAGATGAAGGGGATCTATTTTCAGCAAAATGTGCTGTTTATCTCTGTGTGTTAAACCAGTGGGGAACCTCTTCCCCCACAAGTCAAGCCCACTTCTCTTGGCTTGACTTGTGCTGCATGTGCCTACCTATGTGATGCAGCTGCTACATTATCTGGTTTCTCTTTTTGTCTTTGTTGTGTCTTTTTGTTTGACCAATTTAATTAGCAGTAACTACTTGTTACTGAGTTAAATCCAAACAAAGACCCTGTTGGAGAGTTTCTTTATGTCCTGACTTTTTCTACAAGATTAGAAACATGATGTATTGCAAATCCTTCATCATAGTATCAAATGCAAAGAACAGAACAAGTTGTGAGTCCTTTCACTGTATTTCCTGTCCAACAGCGTATCAGTCAGGCTTGTGCAACGCAATGGGGCGAGGGCGAAAAATGCCAGATGAGTATAAATCTTAGTACAGTCGACCTCAGAGTCTGCGAAAACAAATTAGGGCCCGGCAGTTCCCTTGGCTCACTTAGACCCACACATTATATACACAACTGGTGTACACGTGTTCCTGTTAATCCCTGATTTGAAAGACAACATTCGACATTCGGCCTCAGCACAGGCAAGAATGTGGTATCTCTGTCTAAGCCTGTGTGAGGTCCATGCTGCTGAGCTGATCATAGACAAAGCACAATGGAGAGATGCAGAGATCAAGAGACAATGTGAATACAGATCTCACTTGTGATCTACTGTTTAAGCTGAGCAGGGAGATTACGTTCTGATGCCAGAATGGCGACTGATGCATCAGTTTCCTGATAGTGTTAAAAACAAAGAAGCTTCTGCACATGTCACTCAGAAATTAAACATTGCTTAATTTATTCCATTACACCACTGCTCCATAAACATAACCACAACATTCACACATGAAGCTGCACTGGCACACAGATTTGCATAGCTGCACATGCACACACACAGAAAAAAAACCACACAGATACAAATGTTATTGGTGCATTCTTGCTTTAGTATCTGCAGCTCCAACAGGTGCACCACATTGAGTAGAGAGGAACTGTGATTGTTCATTGCAAACATGCAAGCCACCTCAGTTTGCGTTAACCCACAACACACAAATGCTCATGCTCGCACACACGAAACACACACTTCAGGAAATTATGGCCAAACTGTGAGAAGATTCACTGTTGAAAAACAGGAAGTGGTTACCAGCTGCATTAAACCAGAGTACACCTCTGTAATACTAACTCTCAAAATACAATGACAATCTACAATATCTGACTTCTTTAAAAGTCTAAAGCAGAAGTGAGAAAACTGTTTTACCACCTCCTCAAATTGAAATGTTATTTGTTTTATTTGCATAAAAGAAAGATGAATGTTCAAACAAGCACATTATTTAAGGAGTCTCATTTGTGTTGGAATGCAGTTCCTCAGAGAAGCAGTCAGTTTTCATTAGAAAGTTGTACTCACATGCATGCAGGCCTTTATCAAAGAGCATCTCTATCCCTTTAACAAAAGAATGTCTGAATTGCATAATATGCCAGGTAGGTAGATTAGCAAAGGCTTACTCTCCTGCACCGTGTCTGTGCCTCAGGTTAAACAAAGCAGCTGCATTTGAGAATGTCACCCAGAGCTGCAGGGTTTTCCTTCCAAATGAGAGCACATGCATTTATGGATCAAGTGTGTTTATCCCTTCAGCCTGCCGCAGGTTGAAGTACATGACCTGTCCTGCCGCAGAGAAGGGCTCAGATTGGAACAAAACCAAGAAGGGCATTAATTGAGCCAAGAGTCGTTACCTGAGCTGTTGTTGTCAAAGGACAACACAGGCAACAGGTCTTGTGACGAACCGGTGTGAGAACAGGTTCTGACAGTTGAGCTGAGCTGCAAACAAGATGGGCCTGATAAGTGCTTAAGGAGAGCTCAGGTGAGTTTTAAGTGGTCAGTCAAGGTTGAGGGGGCTGGGACCTCAAGTCCTCCAGAGGACATGGACTTAGAGAAGCAGCCGCTTTGACTTTTCACCTTTAAAGAAGCCTCAGAGATGTGGTCACAGGCTCAGATGTTGAGGAGTGAGAGTTGCTCTGTGTTGGCTTTCCCAGCTCCGTCACAGCACATGCTGTTGCCAGTCACTGGGTGTGCGTGTGTGTGTGTGTTTGTGTGCATGCACAGCGTGTTGCACTTACTATTCATTGTGACAACACAAGATGATCACATATTTTGGGAACAGTTGGTTGATGAATAAGAGACTCAGTCATAAAACACCATGGTGCAGTTACGTCAACAGCCCCTCATTGTAGTAATAACCTCGGCCATTCACAAATAGACCTGACCCTGCCTTGACACATTACAAAAATATGCACTGGAGTCTGAATTGGACATGCCAGTTAATTATGTCCTTCTGTAATCATCATCATTCTTATGTCAGACAGTGTCATCTTCTTAGATTTCAACTATGCTGTTGGTTTAGTCTTCACTCCCCAGCATTTCAGCTATGATAAGAACCAGCCCCCTTCTATTTTCACCTCACAAAAAGCCCATAAATTACAGCCTGACCAATGGTGGGCCCCATTCAGGAAGCGAGTGAAGAGGCACAGATGATACAAGAGATACAGGTTATTAAAGAGCAGCAGGAGAAGGGGGGGGGGGTTTGAAGTTAACCAGTCGAGTGAGGCCCCTGAGCCATTACAGTGGGTTAATTATACCTTAGTTGAAGTGTTAAATAGACCAGTAACCTGCGCTTTGGTGCCATTTATTGAAGCCAGGTGTAGTAAATAAATCAATTAGGTATGCGCCTTCAGAAGTCATTTGACTCAGTTCACTCCTTGGGGGAGTTTTCGATGCTGTCGTTGAGTTTATGTTGGGCACTGTGTGGGTATTTTCAGTTCTGCTACAGTAGTAAAGCACAACCATATTTAAAATAGATGGAAATCCTCCAACTGTAAACGACTTTGTACAGATTTTAAATCAGGTTACATCAGTGGATTGCACATACCCACAAAAGAAACTGCTGAAAGTTGGAGAGGAAACCGACATGTGGCTCAGCAAACCACTCTCTCCGTTGAGGTAGCACACTTCACTCATGATGAACTGAATATTTTGCATTGGTGTGGATTTGCTCTGTGCATCGTGGACCCACCTGGTTAGCTGACAAAACCACACTACTAACACCAATTCCTGTCAGCAGCCTCAGAATGAAAGAGGGACACATCAAAATCTGAATGCTGCGCGTGCCAAATGGTCGGTACACACCGGATCTCGTTTGTTTGTCAACCACAGGTTGTTATCTTCTCTCCCTTTTTGCAACCAAACCCTAAAATCTAAATTACTCAGTTGCAGATACACCCTCAGCACCTGAACACTCCCTTTAACTGTTCTAACTGTCCAAAGCAGAAAAGACACTGATTTAGCAGCAGTTGCACCCAGAAATTTTATTTTCTCAAGCCCACATTAGTCATTTTTGAAAAAAAAAATTGCCCGTCAATCAAACAGTAATATAGTTTAGATTTTACACAGTGCAAGCAAAAAATAAGTGGTGCTGAGATTATTACACTAGTTACCATCTCTCAGCAGCTTTCTCACCCCTCACCCGCTTGAAAAACATGGGTGTTTTATGACAGTTTGACTCGGGGTTAATGTCCCTGTGCTCCTTTGAGATAGCATCTGTAATGTGCAGAGGAATATGTCTGACCCCCTAAATGCCACAGCTTGATGAGTTATTGACTGACTGAATGCTGGACGGCTTGCAGGCAAACTCACGATACCTCCTGGCCTTGAAACATGCAGGGGAACAAATATCACCTGTGTGGATTTTGGTTTCTGTAAGTACTCTGACCAAGGCAGCTGCCACAGTAGAGATTTATAAATCTGGGGAAATAATCAAACTCTAAATACTGTGGAAAGAGGCTATAGGAATATATTTTTTATATTTAAACTATAAATATCTTCTGTCAGGGTTTTCTTCATCTTGATCAAACTCTCAGACCAGTGTACAGCAACTGAAGAGTTTTTGACAACTTCAATTTGCGAATTTTACATTAAAAAGTTTCTTCTGCAATTTAGTATTACACTTGCAAAAATCTGGGATATTCACACGAAACAGATTTCGTGGCTGATGGTAACTTTTATCCGATCCTCTCTGCCTTCTGAATGCCCTCTTCTCTCAAAACCCACTATTTCAGTTTGTCCCTCTCAATCACAGTAATCTTGGCTTGCAGTTAGGAGTTATCCTCACATATTGAAGCTGAGACTCTTAAGATCAGTAACACACGAGCTAAAGTTCTTGTAGGCACCTTTGAGGGAGGAGATGCCCAGAAATATGAATGATAATGCTGCTCTATAACTGCTGGGCATGTAAATAAGTCATTGTTTGCAAGGTTTGCCATATTGACTTATGATGAATTGATGATGTTACAGTGTTGTGTTCAAAACTTGTTTCTGATGTCCCCAAACTGGCTGTTATAGCAGGCTTAGTATTAAAAAAAAGTGAAGCTAGAGGGGTTAAGTTGGAGTAATTGAAAAGGAAGCAGGAGTGAGAGATTCTTGCTTCTGCTCCAAGTCAGAGTTAACTGGAAGTCCTCCCACACTCCCAGTTTGTAACGCAGGCTTTCTGATGCAAGCTGAGATGATTAAAAAACTTCTAAAAGCTTACTCTGGAGCCACTGTAGACATTGTACAGCCGTTTTTACAGGCTGAGTAGTATGACAAGTAAACTGAACCTTATGTGTCAAATCAGAGTGCTTCTTTAGAAAAAAGTAAAAGATCAACACGAGTCTTTGAGGTATCTTACGACCCATCTGAGGCCCTGACCCTGACATTGAGAAACTCTTCTCATACACTTTCAGTCACAAAGTCCTGTAGTGACCTTGTCACATGCAACGCTAAGTTTTGATTCACTGATAGGGCCTCATCCCGACCTTTTGACCTTTGTAAATGACACTTCGGCTGATGACCTGTCTCTGCCTCCCACTGGATTTCACACGATAGCGACCACTCACTACGTAGTTCCATTAATTTCACCATCACATTGCAACTCATACTCACTTATTTCCCAAGTAACTCACCAGTAAGCTCCAGTTAGTTTGGGCTGAAATTGCATCAGGCTTTGGCCTTTTAAGTGACCTTTGCTTTCAGTGTCATCCATTTAGCAAAACACAACCCCGTTCACAAGTACAGGATCAATATCCACTCTCTGAAAGACCGCGGTTCTGTGAAAACAGACGAGTGCACTCAAGGAATCGTAACCAGGTGTAGGGGAGGAAATACCTGGAGCATTCCTTGGTGCAGGAATGTTTTTATTAGCCTTTTTACAAATGTCGCCATTTCGAGGTGTGTACACTATAAAGTGCACTGCAGGCTGGATCACTCAATCAAGCCGAGCGTGGCTTCAATGGGGAACCTGTGTCGAGGCTCGGGTTATGCTATTTGAACAGCTGGCACAGTTTAGTTCGGCATGCTCAAATGTGCACTGGTCTGAAGCTGTCGTACCACACTGACGGAAAAAAACACAGGCCTCCCCCTGCTTCCAGCAGGATAGACTCTACTTTATACAGTGTCATCATACTCAAAGTGTTCATCAAACAGTTGAGTTAACGTGCTGACACTAGATGGGTCAGAAAACACAAAGAGAACAGAAGAGGCTAAACAATGTTTAAATGGACATATCACATTTTTTATAGAATAATTTTCACATGCACGCAGTCAATAAATTTTAAAAGGGACAGTTTCTTGCTCACTTTCTTGCCAAGATCGAGAAGTCATAAGGATTAAAAAGACTATAAATAATATGTTAATTAGTGAGCTTTAGAGGTGCTGTTCTGTGGATTCTGTTAGCTATGGACAGAGCCAGCCTAGCTGTTTTCAGTCTTTGTGCTAGACTAAGCTAATTGGTTCCTGGCTATACCTTCAAATTCAGTGTACAAACATAAGAGAGGTCTCAATCTTCTTATTTAACTCTTGTTGAGAAAGTGGATAAGAGTATATCCCAAAATGCAACTTATATGACTTGTATTTCATGATGTGCGTTGAGCCTGACCAGCTCTTTGAATTGTCATGTGTCCAAAGGCCGGTCTGAAAATGTTCCAGTGCTTACAGAGTGGCCCACTTCAAGCCCCTGAGAGCCTGCCCATTCTCATTTATCAAATAAAAAGCACCTTTCTTTGCACTTCCAGAGAGAGAGAAAAAAACATTTTCACAGCCAGTGAAGCCATGTGTGTGTGGTGTGACGAGTGGGACCGCTATGATTCCTGGTGTTAACAGCTAATAAATTGGGGCCCATCCCCCCGGTGCTCTTCTGGCTCAATTATATCCACATGTAGCCATTATTCCTGCCATGTTAGCCAGAGTGAGCTGCATATTTTTAAAAGGTGGGTTTCCATAACACTTGCTGAAAGCTACGTTGGTTGTCGAGACACATGTTTGGGTTCTGTGGAAGCCAGATGCTTGCTGTTTTAATGCAGCGGTGCTGTGGAACACAGCATGGAACCAGTATGCACCCTCTGTTTTCAAAACTCTCACCTCAGTAATGTGTGTACAGACGATAAACAGGTTTATTACCTGGATAGAGTCACAAACCTAAAAACTTTTCTCTGTAGATACAAAATAGAGGTTTTTTTCTTGAGTGTTTCAACACTTTTGTCTACATGTTTTCAACAATACAGCTGACATGGCAGTTATATAATAAATACACCTGCCTAAAACTAATGCAGTCTAAAACAACAAAGTTCTCAATGTTCTGTTTTTGTTCTGTTTAAGATAGATGTTGATTCAGCTCTGCCATCATTTTGTGGTGCTGTTGAATTGTATTGCATTATACTGAGAGGTATTTCTAACATTTAGTCTACCCTTAACTATATAAATTGGTTGTACAAAATACTAGATACACCTCTCAGTGTTTGAGTCAACCACATTAAAAAACCCTACATTCATCGTCACGTTTATCATATAAGTTGATTTAATTAATTTTAATAATATTTTTGTAATGAAATTACTCTAATAAAATAAATCAATAAAGATATCTATTACAAATTTAAAATATCTGAAATATTGAAGTTATGTTTGTCTGAGTGATGAAAGCTGGCAGAATTTGAGTTGGTCTCTTTACCTTTGCATCTTAACAATGTAAACAACCAGGCAGTGTCATGCAACACATTATTCAAATTAGTGCTATTGTATATTCTGTAGGCTACTAGTAGCTCTGTTTGGTGACAGTTATCTCTAACAGTGAAATTCAACTGTTCTTTAGTCATGTTAATTCACTAACGATGCCGCATTGAGTGCTTCCCAGCAGGTATGAATGTGTGTTCCCTGTGCTGTTTTTTTTAACAAATGTTTGAAGGTTTCTGAAATTGGAGTAGGACTGGAGCCAGCTCTTTGAATGTCACGCCGTTGGCGCGTGCCAACCTTTTCTGCTAAAGATTTCTCTTCCCCCACGTCCTCCTCCCCCCTTCTTTTTCCAACAGGGGGGTGGAGAGCCTCAATGCTATCATTCTTTGATTCTGTTTGAATCTGGCCGCGTGTGAGCAGGAAAAGGAGCCAAACGTGCTTCCTGAGTGGTCCGGGGGGGAAACGCTGTAATAAGCAAGGGGCGGGTGGTTAAAAATAACTGGGCTATATAAGCCCAGAGCAGGATCCCACTCACTCTCAAACTCTCACTGACTCTCGCTCAGGCAGGACGTCCCATGCAGGCCCAGCGCTACCTCTCACACTTACACACTGTTTTTCCATGGAAATTAGTGCCACATGAGGCAAAGCTTATGTGTCCAAATCCTCACCGCAGTGACGGAATACTTACAGACCTGACACAGACATGATGCATGCTTGTGTTCAAGTCACTGACAGCTCAATAATAACTTGTAAGTGACAACACAGAGTCAAATCACGGAGAATATGAGCCGTCTATACAGTGAACTATGCAATCCACTCTTTGTGTCATGATTCACTGTTGCACTGTTAACAACAGTGTGTGGTTTGTATTCTGTCAAAAACCTAATATGTTAGACTCCAATCACTGAAGGACTGGGTTCAAGTGGGGCATGTGTAGTATACTGTAGTATAGTATGTTTCTTGAGCTAAAGGATGAGGTGAAAGCACAGTGATGAGGTTGTTTCACATGTACGAGTCATGCTTTTATGCCTTTCCTCACAACTGTTTTGAGTACTTTTTCTTTCTTCTTTTCCAAGAAAGCCACCACTTTGTATTCTGGTTGACCCCTTGACCTCTCTTGTTTCTATGTTTGGTTGTGGTGGGAGTGGGAGGTTCTGTTTGTAAATAGGCTGTATGTTTCTGATTTACAGAACTGACGCTTTATTTCAAAACAAAAAATGCAAGTGATAAAAAAAAGTCCGAACATCATCTTGAATTGAAAAGAGAGGTGAATGCATGAAATTCTAAAGATTGCTGCTGAAGTTATTCATGAGAAGGTTTTTGTAAAAACGGGTGCATTAAGAAAACAGGATGTTTTTAAAAAATTGGTCTCACTGTCTCTAGTGCAAGAACATGTCAGCTTCATCACTTATTAACAATTTGAAAACTTGTTGATAACTTGGTAACTTAAGACAGCAGAACCAATGGTATTAACTTTACAATTGTGAAATGACACAAATGTTACCCAATGGTAAAGCTATTGTGTAAATCGCAGTTCAGGGAAAGAGATTTTCAGAGGCTTCTGTGGAAAGCTTGCTCATCTGAATTCAAAACTTGATTGATACGATGGTTTCAGTGGTTCCTCTTGTGCAGTTGAATGTGAAGCTCACAAGGAGCTGCAGGTTGGGAGACCATAATTTGACTTGTAAGGACACAGGGTCAAGAATCTAAGGAGGACACTGAATCCCTTCCAGGTCCGAGGTGTTTGTCCTATTTTTGACCTTTGATCGCTAAGTGGAGGGGGACAAAAGGAGAATTTCCCTGCAGGGATCAACTAAGTGCCACTTCTTTATGGTACTTTTTGTAGATCTCTTTAACTAACACCTCCACTGAGAAATGTTTTCATGTGGGCTGCTATAGTCAAAAGAGTGTTACACCCATCGTATGTGAGGCCCTGCACATTCCCCCAATTTGCCCAAATGAAATTCTCTCGCCGGGTACGTACACTTCTCCACAGGAAGTGACAGATCAGAATGAAATACAAACCTGTCTCTTAAACGTCATGCGAATTAGTAAGTGTTCCCTCCAAGGAAAAAGCGAACCTGCCAGCTACAGCTTTCTTTTTTGCCTTTCTCATCCTTTTGCAGCACTTCACAGAACAGTGCACTCTGTGAGAAGTTTCACATGATTTCAGGCTGCACAAGTGCAAATGTTTCAGTCCTTTCTGGCCGACATTTGAATCTGCCAGGTGCAAAATTATCTTGTAAAGTCTTTCTATAGTTCTGCTGCAAATCTCCTGTTAATCAGGTCTGGTTGCATCATGTAGTTTAATTGAGCATGTCCAAAAAAAGGATAAAGTAGCTGTGAGATGCTTTTTCAGGTACAGTAGATACTGTCATGAACAGTCCTGCCACTGCCACAAACTGTCATTTTTATATTTCAATTCATGGTCAGATTAAGCAAATGAGAAATAACTAGTTAGTTATTCATGAGGGAGTGAGTCTTATGTTGTTACCTTTGAACAGAGCCAGGCTACCTGTTTCTGTTTCCAGGCTTTACGCTAAGCTTAGCTAACTGTCTTCTGGCTGTGGCTTCATGCTGAACATGAGATATGAGAGTGAGAGTGGCATCGAGCTCCTCAGTTTAACTCACGAAACCGAACAACTACAGTTCCTAAAAAGTCCCTTGAAGCAAGACACCGAACCCCAAAGAAAGATTTGGACAAAAGTTTAAAGTGAAGCTTAAATCAGTGAGGTTATATAAAGGTCGATATTCTGTAGAGACAGCTAGATTTTACATATTGAAGCATAACCAGATGTTTATAGCAACTAATATTTAAGAGGCAAGAACATGCAACATGGTCTCCAAGGAGAAATGTTCCCAAAGGCTGCTGAAATAAAGGAGAACTGTTTTTGCACGTACATTATGAGATATGACTGTAGCCACTAAGAGGTCAGCTGGTGGATTAAGTTCCTTAAATTTAAAACTCTGGAGCATTACAAAGCGTTAAAGGTAGCTGAGTAACAGGGGAAGTGAGAGAGCACTCACTCTCACTGGTAGCACAGCAGAGGAGGACCGCTGCAACGGGCAGGGGTCAGAGTCAGCGGTCAGGGGTTCAGACATCAGGCCTGCTGCTCCGCTGCCATTAAAAACACACTTCCTCTCTGGCCTTACTGGACTCCTGCCGCGTGACGCACTTTCCACTGAACACACAGTACAGATCAGGGATCAGGATGTGGAAACCTCACAGCTTTACTGACAGGGTTTACTGGTGATGGTGGACATGACAGCTTGATAAGAGGTGATGCATCTGTCATTCTGTCATGAGGAGCTGAGCTCAGTTGTCCTGTGTTTGCTCAGATGATCACATTCAGTATTTTTATTTTTTATGGGTTTTTTTTTTACTGTACCTAATGCAGAAGGGGTGTGGTATTAAATAATGATCATATGAATGTACAGCAGGTACTTTTTTTGATCAGTGGTGGAAAGAAATTAAGAACATTTACTCACAGCTGTGCTTAAGTGCAATTCTGAGGTACTTACACTTTAACACTTTCATAGTACTTCATACTACTGCTATATTTCAAAGTGAATTAAGTGATAAGTTATTATATTAATTACTTATGGTTGCAGACATAAAATCCAAGAGGTGACATTAAAGTGAGAACACTTATTTCCAACATGGTCCCAAAACAAGGAAACACTGATCCTTAACTATTGTGCTTTTTACACACTACATTTGTGTGACAGATAAAGTTACTTACAACTTTACCTGTATCACCAATTATAAATTCAAGTACCCAGCAGTATAACACGTAGTAGAAATAAAATGTTTGGAGGTGAAAGCATCAGCAACAACAGTCCAGTGTTATAAAATATGATGATGCAATACTGACAGGGCCTTTGTGTCTGTATAGTGAGTACTTCAAGCATGGTTTGCTGATATTGCTTACTAACTTAAGTAAACTTTCCCGGACCTTTACTTGTAACTGAATAGTTTTACTTTGCGGTATTGCTACGGTTCTTCTTACTTCTTCCACCACTGCTGATGAATGTGAGATTCACGTCACCTATCACAAATCTAGATGTCAAAAATCAATTAAGAAACAATATGAAACACTTATTTAAGGTCTAATGACCTCTGGAGCCATAGGATTCCCGCTGAGAAAACAATCTGACCTGTCCTCATGTCAGAAACCAGATCCCTCAGCAGAAACAGCAACGAATGGGCAGGAGTTGTGATGCAAATTTGACCCCAGTCGACACCGCAGCCCCCTCGTCCGTCATTTACACCTGAATGGGACGTTACCTTAAATCATGTTTACATCAAGAGTGGACAGAACGTTAAAAAGCCGTGGTAACCGTTTCAGACGACCCTGGCGCCTGTTTGGACAAGCCTGCTGTGAAAGAACAAAACCATCTTCCATTAATGATAATGAGTCGAGAGCGAGACGCGCCAAGCAGGTGGAGGCAGCCACACACACAGCACGGAATATCTTCATATACAGCAGAGCTACGTTGCATTTTTATGACCAGTCATATTGTTTTAATGTACAAATGTATTTATAGACACCAGTTTGAAAGTTTGAGGGGAGCACAGAATTTATTTTGGAGTTTTTTGTCATTCAAATGGAGAGAAAACAAAGAACACATAAATAATTTGTTAGGTGGCCTGAAACTAACCTATGTAATCACATGGAAGAATTGAGGAAAAAAAGAAAAAAGAAAAAACATCTCGTCAGATCCAAAACATAAATCTGATGTTTTGGGACATTTTTGTGGCAGATGCTATAGATGTGTGTGCCATAAGTAGCATAACCTCTTTACAGAATTGCCTGTGTTTTATTAAAGAATATTTCTCATTTCTGTGTCCTTTCCTTCCAGAGTTTTAACCCACTACTCTGAATCTAATTATATTTTTATTACTGCTCATCAAAAAAGCCATATCTCCTTTGTGCTGTGATGATTAACTGAAGTACTGACAGCCTTTATATTAAGTTGTTGGTGCGGCTTGGGCCCCAGCACTTTCTGTCATTAGGCTTGTTCTTTTCAGCACATTACGTAAGTATCTATGGTTGCTATATTGCCCCGTGTGTTTGCAATTTGCCTGAAACTTTTTTTTTGTTCCAACTCCAGGCTCAGGTGGGTTGGTCTGTGGGTTTGCGTCAGCCTGTGGGGAAGGGCCTGTACTTTATAGGCTCCTCTGCGCTGCTCTGCCTGTCACACAGCGCACTGAGCCCCGCTGCCTGCAGGAGCCGCTTTATAAAGGGCTAAATTTACCAAACTTTACGTTGTTTCCTGAGCTCTCACAATTGGCCAAGCGTACCCGAGCTAAACGGTTATAAGGTTGGGGGACCTCCTACCATTTTTAAACTTGTTCATGTCTTTGGAGCGCAGCTGTGGAGAGGCGACAGTGAAATAGGCGCTTAACTCGACTTTGACAAGCGATAGTTATTATTTCACCAAACCATGGCCTTATCCGGAGTGATGCTACCGTCATTTTCGACATTCTCAAACCAAAGAGAAAAAACCTGGGAAAACGTGAGTTGATAATCTTTGTATTAAGTCTGTGGAAATGTGTGTGTGAGTTGAATTAGATGTGTCACTTTGTTTCACCTGTTTTGATTAGGATGACAATATCAGTGTCCTGGAAAGCTGTTCGAACCAATTTGTCTGCTTTAGGAAAACTGAAAAAAAAAACGGAATAATTTCCAGGATTTTAGTTTTAAGAAATCGGTTTTTAGAAAGACTTGTTCTGCTGGAAATCACCTGCAGTGTCACAAACAGTACTTTATTTTTACATCAATGTTATTTTAATTATCCTATCTAACTGACCTATATATATATATTTATTCTTTCAGAGATGGAAAGGAGACATGGACAAACTAGCCTCCACCAGCTGCTCGATGTTTGAAACGGTACACAGCCTGGACAATCACAGCAAAAAGGACGACGAGGATCTGGGTAATTATTTGGATCTGGATTTTATTCTCGCCAACACAACTGGCTCAGACAACGTGGCGGAATATGTGGGCACAGTTGACCCCACCATGTACACAACTGGAAACTCTGTGCCATCCTACACAGCAGACGACCACCGCTCCCCGCCACCCCCGTACGGCGCCAGCCTCATGACAGAGCTTCTCCGCTCCGAAGGAACCAACAGCTATGGCATTACGCGCAATCCCAGCGTTCAGGGGAGATTTTATGTCAACACTGCTCCTTTCCCCCGCCCGGACAACATCAAAGTGGAGCCATCCATGGACAGTTACGGTCCCGTTTTGGGCATGGTGCCTCAGAGCTGCAGCAAAATCAAGCAAGAAGGGAACGTTTCGTGCATGATGTCCTTCGAGCAGCCCCGGGTGGCCATCTCCCCGCGGGCAGCCAGCAACATGACACCACCTCTCAGCCCCGATGACCAGGGAGCTTCGGACTGCCAGGCACAGCTGTGCCAGCCCATGAACTTCCCACAGAAGTATCACACGCCGGCGGCTTTCCCGCACCACCCTCAGGCTCCCCAGCTGCAGATGCCCTACCACGCTCCGCATACTGCCTTTGGCATGTACGATGAAGGTCTCAGCCTGCAGCCAGGCGCGCAGAGGGTGATGCTCACACCGCCTTCATCTCCCCTCGAGTTGTTGGAGTCCAAACCCAAGAGAGGGCGGCGCACATGGCCGCGAAAGCGCACGGCGACGCACACTTGCACCTTCGCCGGCTGCGGCAAAACTTACACCAAAAGCTCACACCTGAAGGCACATCTCCGAACTCACACTGGTAAGTCTGGGCTCATAACCGTCACCACAAATAAGACTATTTCTGTGCGGCCAGCACAATGCTCCGAACCGCGTTTCCCCTTTCAGCGCAGGCTAACTGTTTCCCATTTGTTTCTGTCCTCGCAGGTGAGAAGCCATACCACTGCAGCTGGGAAGGCTGTGGATGGAAATTCGCCCGCTCCGATGAGCTGACCCGTCATTTCCGCAAACACACCGGACACAGGCCCTTCCAGTGCCATCTGTGTGAACGTGCCTTTTCCAGGTCTGATCACCTCGCACTTCACATGAAGAGACACATGTGAAGGAGCCCACATAAAGGACTTGGGGTTCACGGGGTGGGGGTTGTGTTATTTTTATTGTGATTCAACTGATGTATTTTTATTTAAACTGTTCTTCACATGACCAAAGTCTTTTTTATATATAATATTGAATTTAAAAAAGTTTTAGTGTTATTATTTTTTAATAACGTAGCTGGTACTACTTTGGTTCAATAAAAGCTTTAGAAAAGCTTTGTTTGCTTTAGAGCAGGCAGACCAAGAAGGGGCTGGCCCTGTATATACTACTCTTCTTTGACAGAACTGGAATGCCGTGTTTGAAACAAGTGCCTTTCTGTGACTGTGCTACTGTAAAAGTCTTAGTGGCAATCAGACAAAATAGTACATGTTCTTGATGACAGGAGTGAAAGGCACATACAGTTGCCTAACATGCTCGAAGACAATGTTTTTTTAAACTGCCTCAGTGTCTGAATGGCCTGTTTTATTTTATTGCTTTTTCCCTGTTTGGAGTTATTGTTGTCTCCTCTGGTGTGAAACTCTTGGATCCAGCCCCTCTGTACACTATCAGGGCTTGATGTCCTGTGCATTATTTTTTACCTAAATTTATATGAATATGTAAATGGATTTTATACTGTAAAATATGTATTTATTGTAAATATTAAAATCAATGAAATTGAACGTTTGACTCGGGAACTCTTTAACTTTTCATGCATGGCGTAGTCCTTGATACATCTTGTCAACACAGTTGGTTTAATGAACCACATCCTCCCACTCCACAACAGTTCATACTGTGCTTACAACCACACAAAGTAGGTGCAGCAGACCTGCACACCGTCAGATTTGTTACACTAAATAGGTTATACATGTAGCCACTATATACCCACTTTAATTTTAAAACATGGGCACTTGATTTTCACTGTGATGTTATGCAGCTGCGAGACAGAGAAGGGCAGCCACTTGTGGGCTTAGCCTATAAATACAAACACTCCATTTCCATAATTACAGAGTGAACCAGGAGCCGTCTGGACAGAGGGGCACAGAAAACCCTCATCAGGGAGCCCTTAGACTCCCTTTCTGATGGGTAGAAATTATAGTAGGACATCAAAGGGCCTTAATACTACAATTACACGGAGTCACTGTGCACTACAGTTTCAAAGTATCTGAGTCTGCGCGTATTATGTCTGCGTGGTGTCAGTATTTGTTTCATCTGCATCAAAGGGAGAATTGAGCAGATGTATCAAAACCAGATGCCATTTTTAAAAAGCAGATAAATATGAAACATTTCTCTTAAAACACGTGGTTGGTGACTGACAAAAAAAAAACTCCCCTTTTCTATTCGGATAATTTTAAAACTTCGGACATAACTCAATAAAACCACACCGTTTATCAAAGGTGGTGTCACTCTAGTCCACAGTTATTTTGCAGTTCGTCCGTAACAAAGGAGTGTGACTTGAACAGAACTCTGCTAGAATTTATGTTAACCTTTTTTTTTTTTTTTTTTTTTTTAAAAGAGGAAGCACACACTAGGTCAAAAATATCTACAGTGGTGGATGCAAATGTATCACTCTCATTTCACTTTTTTTTGTTCCAATATCAATGCAGAACTCAGATATAAACAATCCATCTTAAATTACAAGAAAATATTTTACAAAGAAGCAGACTAAAAACAGAGTTAACCGAAGCTGTGCCTTCATTACACTTGCTGTTCCTTGAGGTCACTCGCCGTCAACTTAATTCTATATTTATCGCTGATACATTTATTTTGCAATCAAACAAATTATTCATGACTTTGTGTGATGCATGCTTGACTCCCTTATTTCCGTTGTTGTTGTTGTTACAATTTTAAATATGATTTGAAATACAGGACTTACCATGTTCCAGGAACGTTAAAAATCACTTTTATTCAATAAAAAGCTGGTAAAGTTTTGAGCAACTTGATTTTTTTTTTTTTTTTATCACATACATACTGTGCAATATTACGTTACAATGTTGATATGTTGATAAATAAGGCATTGTCACTCTGCACATGTCCAGTAAGTTCTGGAATATACAGTGCATATATTATGTGCCGAATAAACCTGATTAGTGTTATATAATTACAAGGAAGCAATATTTTAAGGCATTTAAACAAATGTCCTCCAACTGGATCATGAGACATTAATGAACTGAAAAACACAAATATAGAAAAAAAAAATCCAATGGTTGATTTGAGAAAAAAGCTGGAAGCAGACCTCACTGTGCATCAGTGGTAATGTGAAAAAGTAGCAGTAGAAGTGTAACAGCACCAGTATAAACAATGTAGGTTTACAGTTTCTTCCATTTTATAGAGGCTTTTAGTTGTATGGGAGTGCAATCTGTTTGGGCGTTACAACAAGGCAACCAATGATAAACCATCTGACACACACAAGCTGCTGACATCAGAGGGATGATGCAACAGCGCTCCAGGTAGACTGAACTTTGTTCATAAGAAAAGAAGACATCAATGATTATCGCTAGCATCTTAATCACTGTAAATACAAGAGGCGGCCGACGAGTTCATTCATAGTTAACCAAAGCTTTGTTAGAACTAAAAAGCTCATCAGGGATTCCCAGTCCTGTTGAGGGCTTGATTATATTCAAACATTTCTTCTCTACGCTAAGGCCATAAATAGCAGATCAATCATAAATGGCAAGAAACACTTGTAACATTTGAAATAAAAATCTAATTCAAGCCATTTTCATGCCGATAACTAAGACAGGTTTGTTTTTTTTAAGATAGATTCTGCTGTTCCAAGGCTTGTACATAAAAACAGTCATCTAATAATATTTCTGTACATGAAAAAGTTTCTTAAAAAAAAAACAAAACACAGGCTATTAGGGTAATTAGTGTGTATGGTTTGACTTTCAATATGAATTTTTCTGAGTAATTAAAGGTTATATAAAACCGTTTATACAGCGCATTTTAGAAGTACTTCATACACCACAGATTAATTGCTTTTGTATACAAATAAAACAGTAAAATGTTCTTACCATTGTTTTTTTGTTGCAACAAACAGGCTTTTGGTTAAGGCAGGGTGATTAACCATAACAAGATATGGAGCTAGATATAGGTTGTAGTCGAATACCCTGCTGGTTTGGGTTGCGTTAAATCGCTATGTTCTTTCAGGATGAAGCCAGGCTTAAATCAAGTGGCTCCGTATTGTCCCTGATTATAGTTGCCATGTAGTTTGGGAGCAATGAACCTTAACTGGTTGCTAAATGTGGAGTCATTTGACATAAGTCCAGTCATGGCGGGAGAAACTCTGGTCTCTTACACAAATTGGTAACAGGGGCTGCTAGTCATGTCGGGCCAGTGTCTGTGCTGTTGTCATGAGCCTGTGGACAGAGGACTATAAGGCAAAAGGAAGAGGACTGAAAAGCTGTGGTGGGGCATGCCTGGTCAGGCGCTGGGCATGTCAGCCCTGCTGAGAGCGATGGCGAGCTCCAGGTCCTGCTGCTCCTGGAGCCGCAGCCTCCTCAGCCTCTCCTGCTCCTCACGCTCGCTCTCTCGCTTGGCCCACTCCAGCTGCTGGCTCTCACTTCCAAACTAGAACAGCGAAACAAACATGAGATGTGGACAAAAACGCAGGAATGCAGGCTGAAATGTCAACACAAAAGGAGACAAATCACTGGGCAAAAGCGGACGTAAAATGAATGGTGGATGCAAATTTAAAATCAAGTGTTTCTAATTAAAGACAATGTCAAAAACTACGTCCACACGTAACTGAAATGATTTGATATACAGTATAACAGTAAGCTGAGAAAAATAAATGCAAAAATACAGACATTTAGATTTCACTTGGATGTCACAAAAAAGCCAAGAAAGCAGCTCTAAAAACTTAAAAAAAAAGACTCCTACACAAAGCAGGGTGCTACATTGGTGCCATAAATTACTGATCACATATTTCCCGTAAATATTCAGCACTTGGATCAATGTGACTAAGGATATATAATTGAAAATAATCGTGCACATGAATCACCCTTCTCAGATTATGCCGTGCGGACAGGTTTTTCACATGCAAAGGATTGACCACCACACCCTTGTACAGTCTTACCTTGACACGTTCAGATCCTGGCAGAAAAACAAAGATTACAATACAGAGCTCGATATAAAAAAAACAAAAAACAGATCCCTTTCACAAACTGTCATGCTGGCATGAGGGCTAAAATAAATTCATGTCATGTCAAATGATACAAACCAGACACAAAAAGCTGCCATGCATCATCTCTCCACTTGAGAGCACACTCAGCTGTTAGCCTATACACGATGGCAAAGAAGCGGAAGGTGGAGGACAAAGAGGCAGATTTACTCTGTTGTGCTCTGCTTTGAGGCATATCATGCTTTGACAGAAAATAAGCCTTTAGCTTGTAGTTCAGCACTTGAAAAATGCTCCGTGAGTGCTACCTGACCAGGCAAGTTCAGTAACTCGTTGACTAAAAGTGTATAAATCCTGACTTCCTTTCAAAGGCTGAAGACAGAGATGACAACAAGCATGCAAGCCCCTTTACCAGGCGGACGAAGGTTAACAGTCGACAAGATAGGACACAAACAGTCGAACTGTCCAAGTCAGTCATGCAGATGTGTATTTTCCTTTCTTACAAAGCCCTTAAAAAGCTCTCAGATGTTCTGTCAGTTGTTAGTCAACAGCCAGTAAAAACTGTATTCCTGTGATTGCTGTCTAAAGTCACCATGTGAGGGAAAGTTAACAGAATGAGGCCCAGTGAGGCCCGCTGACACCTGTGAGCCTTTAGCTCTACAATCTGAAGAGTGAGCTCAAGAGATCAGCAGCTCATGCAGACAAAGATACTTGGTCCAACAGAAAACTGTAAGTAGACTACACTTACAGAGACACAATCTGCAAAACCCACAGGATAGTCTTTGGATCTTTTACTCGAGTCTGTCGAAACAAGAGAGTCTTTACTGTCTGCTGTGGAGCAAGCACTCAGGAACGGCTCTGCAGTAACCAAACTGAGCATACCTACTGGAGAAGGAGGACATTTAAATAAAGACCAAAGCCATGTAACAAAAACAGTTTTGGTGGCCTGACTATAGAGGCTAACAACTGTTAGCCCCTTGGGAAAATAACCTCACACATTACAGGCTTGTGTAATTGTGTTGCTAAATTTTTACAGGAAGCCAAGAGCTTTAAGCTCAGAGTAGTCACCCAGGGGTGATATTGGTTTGAAAAAGGTGTTAACCACATTTTTTGAGTAAAGCTCACTGATGCATTGAAGCTTAACAAGCACAGTGTTGCTTTTTTGGAAAACAGAGTTGCAAAAGGCTGACCCACCCATGTCTACAGTAAGCTTTGAAGACATTTCCTATGCTGATAGTATTATTATCCTGCCTCTACTGTTCATCTCTCAAACTGGCACAAATACCACAAACAAAGGGCTTCATTATCTTTTCAAGACAGCCAGTAGCAATTTGATTCCGATCAACTTTTTCTAATTATTGCTCTATTAAAATACCAATTTACTAGTTAAACAAGTTCACGAATGCCGGAAAAGTTGCTGCGACACATTTGTAGGCAAACAGTTAAATTACACCCTCTTACTCCAACAAAACTAGTTGTGCAATTGTCCCTGTCATGCAGACATTCAGAAGAGCCCATGACTTTGAGAGTGGGCTTCTCACTTCCCCATCACGTATGAGGCACATTTCTGGAGCTAGCTTGTTGTCTAACAGTGGATACTCATCTCTGCCCCTCTGAGTGGTAAAGCAAAGGGGAACACGGACTTTCTCACACTGTGGCGTCTACTAAAAAAATAAGTGCAAGGTAACAGCGGAAGTGCATGCGTTGTGCATGGCCTGTGAGTAGTGTGTGACTGTGACTTCACATACACACAGATAAACAAGGGGCTAAATACATCCAAATAGCTGAAAAGAGTTTTTTCTTAATCTTATCACACTGATGGCCAGTTTAACTTAAAACAGCACTGAGCTATTTCACCTGTGGTAGAAACAAAAATAAAATAATGTCTTTATAACACCAACAGCATCACATCACTCTGGAAACCCCTACCACTACCATATCTCTGCCACCAGCTTTCCTGTTCCAATTTCAAAAGAAGAAATTACTTTCTCTGCACCCTCACTGCTCAATAGGGAAGTAGTTTTTTTTCCGCATACCATCAGGACACAAAAATCCCTGTTAAGTAGGACAACAGTCAGTCACAATGAGTGCCCAAAAATGTCGCTGCCATTACATTTTTGTGACACGCTGCAACCATTAGAAGCATAAAAGGGAAATAAAACTGACAACCCTGACATCAGAAATGATAAATGATATTCATTTAAACTGGATTAAACCAACATTACATGTTGATTATGATCATCACTAAACTATTAATGTCAATTTAAGCAGCATGCACAGTCATGTTCAAGCACACACATACACACACACACACACACACACAAAGTCGGGGCTTACCATAGGGAGGTGCAGGCCGGTTAGGAACATTTTTCTTTGATGGGAGCACAGGGTTGTCTGACTTCTGTTCACACACCAGGGAAAAGACAAAAAAAAATCCCTCAACTATCACACAAAATGATGACTTCAACAGAAATGTCAGCCAAAATCTAAAGCCTCTGGCTTCATACCAGAGAGACTGTTTTCATAAATGTGATAAACTGGCAGAGAAATAAGAAATCAGTCATGATGAGAGTAAAATTAACAACACAGCTTTCTACAGCTTAAGTGGAAAATGATGCTTTATGGTGCAACTGGTTCATAACTCCAAGACTCCCAGGAGCTTACCTTAGACATCTGACTAAAGTCAGCAAATCCACCCCCTTTGCTTCCAAAAGAGTTGCTTCCAAAGGGGTCCACTGTCCCAAACACATCTGTGACAAGAGTACATTGAAGCGCATTTGGAACATTTGAATACATTTATGGAAAAAGCCAGAAACTATAATGAAGTTCAGCCCCAAACCGCACATTCAAAATCATCTCTACATCTTGCTTATTCTGAAAAGGCCTGCGTGTGTTTTCCAGAAGAGGGAATGTGGCATGACCGTTTAATTTTCCATGACATTTCGCAAAAACCTGGAAAGCAGAGGTTTTGTTTAACCTGACGTATGCATGTGATCAGCTAATTAAAGGCGTCAGTTGGCGTACTGTTAACCAGAACTGTGCCCTGGTTGTTTTGAAGCTCAGTGGTATGCCGCTTAATGAAAAAAAAACGCCAAACTGCAGATGGTTACAGTGAAAAAACAAAACATTGTAATAGAATATGTTTGTTGTGAATGTGCGACCACAAGAGACCCCATTCATGTGAAGTACGCAGTGTTTTCTTTTACGCACAGTAACTCAGCTCAGGCCTACAGTTGACTCTGTGTTCTTCTGAAGGTGTGTAGCATGGCAGAGCACTGGCCAGGACTGGCCACTAACTTAAAACAACTTCTGTACCGAATGAGGCAGAACAGTTCAATAGCAGCAGATATAAAGACAGGACAGAGGCAGGAGTGAACTGGTTAAAGGAGTGGCAGTGTATTCTAGTAGAGCAAGACCAGCAGTCACAGAGTTTCTGTTATGCTTGGCTCCTGCAAGCCTCCTGTTTTTCCAGGGTAGGGGGAGTATTTTTAGTTGGCCAGTGGTTAAATGCGTAGGTACTCGACTAAAAATAGCCCCAAACCACAGGAAAAATTGAAGCCACTGTGAGTAAAAATTGTTTGCCCCTCATGCCCCCAAAAATATAATCTAAATCTAACACGTCACCCAGAACGGCAAAGAATAACTCTTTGAGATGAGTTCCACGACTAGGACGTTCTCTCATGTTCAGATGTCAGTTAATAGAATCATATTCTGGGAAATGTGCATGGAAAATCTGCACATATTTAGTACAGGGATGACAATGCATCTCCACTTTTATTTGACAAAGTCACATGGCAAAAAGTCCAAAGCACAGTAGGTTCTACTGTAGCACCATCATACAGAATACCTTCCTGACTACGGTAATAGTAATGAGAAAGTCTACAAATAGACTTACAGACTACTAAATAGCCTAACTTAGGTTAAACAGGAAAATGTAGTATTTTTGACTTTTCCCAAAAGGGCTTAATAGAAACAATTTCAGAAACAAATGTTTTCACACACATAAATATAACCTTAGATCAAGCTTTACATTTATGACTGAGAAACTGACATCCAATGCTTTCTGTGAGCAGAAACTTACCTGAATCCTTTGGTTTTGTGCTGTTTGATGTGAAAGGGTCACCACTGATGAAGACACTTGGCTGGGAAAAACAAAAGAAGCACAGCACAACAACAGTAACTGAGCTGAAAAACCGCAAGAAATCTCTTTGTAGTACTGGTTTACTTTTCAAGGTATCTACAATAGCAAAGACATGTCAGAGCTTGTTTTCTACAGTATCAGCGCTGACAACTACAGCACGTCATTAAACACAGACTTAAACTTTTGACTTTTCCTGCAAAAAGAGGTGTTTGATACCTTGGCTGGTGGTGTGGGTTTTCTACCAAAGGGATCTGAGGATGCAAACAGGTCTGTCTTGTCTGTTCTCTTAAAAAAATCTTCAGATGAGGTGCCTTTGAAAGGGTCGCTTTCTTTGAAAGGGTCTCCTCCAAATGGATCTAGAAAAAAGGACAAGACAGTCATCTTCAGATTCTGACAAGAAATCATTCCCATTATTGTCATTTCTTTTCTTTTTTCACAGTATGAACTTTAACAGACTGGAAAAAACAACAGTCTTCCATTTCATTTAAAACTCTTAGGTCATTGTAGGTCCTGCAAAAGTATTACATGGAAATACTCATAGAAATTAGTGCAAGTGATTACCAAATGACATCAACTGGTGGAGCAGGGAGTAATCTTGATCATTATAGACAATAGGAGCAAATAATAAAAAGATAAAAGAAAGTGTTCAAACCTTTGAAGCTGTCAGACTTAAAAGGGTCTTCTGTCTGGAAGGGGTCTGCTGGGGGCTCCTTAGCACCACTGTTATTGAACATGGCTATCTTTGACTTGAAAGAATCATCCTAGTAAAAATACATTGAAAAAACACAATTAATAAATATATCAAATATCAGTGAAGTCTTGACAATGAAACAGCAAAAAAAAAATTGTTTTAGTGACAATTTTAAGTAACAGTGTTAGCACAGCGAGACAACAATAAGAGAGCATGCACGCTTTCTAAACAGACTCAAAACAAAGAGAACAAACATAGCATGTCTAATCTGTAATTGTAAGGTATGACTTAAAGCCCTTTTCCACAAAAATACCCTTGAACTGCAGGAACTAAAACTTTGGAGACTACAAAACTAAGGAACAAAAAAGGTTTCAGGAAAATTTTTGTTTTTGCACTCTGTGGTATCTGAAAAGCAATGAACAGGTAAATTAGGAGGAAGTGTCATAAAACCGGCCACTGTTAAGACTGAAATGCTAGCCAGTTTCTTCATTCTCCTTTTGTCTTTTAAGGGGATGGGAACCACAACTGAATGGAAGCAGGTTTTTCAGGTGGAACGGCTGGTGAAGTTCCAGAGGTCCAGGCATAAAGATGTATTCATCATCTCCTCACCGCACTCCTGAAATTTCCGTTCTCCTTTTCAGCAAACCCTTCACTTAAGTCCGGCAGGTTGCTGAAGTTTCCTCCGTTGATGTCACTCAAAGCTCCGTTATATTGCTCAATGGTCTTGGTCACCTCCTTTTGGCTGTCCTGGATCAGCGACAGCTTACTGCGAGCCTAAACACACACAAAAGACCTTTTAACCCAGCTTTAGCCCAGCTCAAAGCAAAAGTAGAATTCACACACTATTACATGAATTGTGATTCATTTAGCCAAATTTCAATTTGTCACTGAATTACCTCCCCTAATGGCAGAAAAGAGGCTCCTCAAAAGTCTTCAGCAGATAGAGAAATGTACCTGATTTTTAGCAGCTCGTGCAACTGGTGGTTCGTGGTTAAGTTGATGGAAAAAACCGCTATGATACAACAGTTTCACTTCAGTCCACTTAAAAATGTGTGTGCTTCAAAGCATACTAGATACATTAAGAACAATGGTCACAGAAGCAAAATTAAAACTAATGTTTCCAAAATCTATGTTGCTGTGTTTTAAAAACCATTTCCAGTAACATAAAACACAATACAAGTTCAAATTCCACAGATAGTACATGAACATACAAACCCTTTCAACCTCCAAGTCAGTCTTGTAATTGAGTATTCAACTTTCTAACTTTACAACCTTATCTTTATGCTGCACAGCACTAAGTTAATCAGTTAATGGCCAAAAGAGGCAGAACATCCTCATGTAACCTGTTGTCGGCCCATGTGCACTGACCTGGTTGATCTCTTCCTGGGTGGTTTTGAGGGACTTCATGATGCTGTCCAGCTGGACGCGACCAGAGAGCAGGCTCTGCTCCAGCTGGGCCTCCTCCTCCTGCAGTCGGCTCAGGTCTGCCTTGGTGCGGCTCAGTTCGTCCTCCTGGCTCCGGAGGTCGGTCTCCTGAGAGCGGATCTGACTTTGCAGGGACGAAATCTGGAGTGGAAGGAAAGAAATGAGTTTTATATTTGTAGGTCCATCAATTGTGTAACACCCAAATTGCAACACATTTAGAAGTTATAGCTTTAAATCATTTTTAGTTTTGCCTGTTGGACTGATGCAAGCAGCAACATTTTAAAGCTTGTCCTCAGGAGGATGCAAGAACAATACAGTACAGTAAGATGGTGCTGCTCATTATACTTACTTTTAATTAAACATACTTTTTACTTAATTTGCCTCAAATGAATCAGCAATGCAAGTCCTCACATCTTAATATGTATTTCCCCAAACAACAAAGTAAGCAAACCAAATTTACATAATTTTAGAAGACTTAGTGACTCTGTTACAAAACACCTTAACCTCAACTGGCCTCACTGTTTGACTGACATCTGGTATCTTTTATCTGACCTCAAAAATACCAAAACATTATCTGTTTAGTACAAAGATTACACCACTATAAGATCACAAGATAAGAACTGCATGTAAATCATCATGTCAGAAGCACAAAATAAAATACATCCAAATTCCTTGTTATTATATGAATGTTCTAACAAGTCAAGTCTCTAACCATTTGGGACTCTTCCTGGCACTTTTGTTTGACGTCGTTGACCATCCCTTCCAGCTTGGAGCGCTGCTGGTCCATCTCCTCCAGGCGCTCCTGGGCATCCTGCTTTTGGGACTCCAGGTCCTGCAGGCTGTTGCTCTCTCTGTCCAAGTCGTTCTGCATATCCTGAAAGTCCATCAAACACACACGCACATGCACAGGTAAACACCTGTTGCAGGGCACAGCTACAGGGTATCATCTTTATTCACCTATTTATTCTTCCAGTTCACCTCTTCACCTTTGTACCATGAATTGTGTAGTCCAATCATTTGCAAATTATTTCTGCTTACCTGAACTTCACTGTTTTGCTGCCTGATGGAATCCTCCTTTTCCCTGATCTCTTGCTCCAGGATGAATTTCTCTCTATAGGTGAAGTGTGTGGGAGAAGAGCAAGGGAAGAAAGTGAAAAACTCTGTTAATTACACCCCAAAAAGCCAATGTGTCATTGTATTGTGCTTAGTGCAAATTAAACTTTCAACTAACGTACAATAACCTAATAAAGTATCAGCAAGGCTCCATTGTGATGCTGTTCTCTTCGCTAAGAAAGAAAACCTAAAGGAGCATGTGGCTACATAAAGGTTAACACTATTCAACAAAACTACACCAAATCATCAGCTTTGATCACAAGCCTGAACATCACCTCACTGCAACCTCCCCTCCTTTTTCTCAGAGGAAGTGAAACAAAGCTATCCTCCTGTTACTCAGGGTACAGGGGCTCACCTCTGCAGCTGAGCTATTTCCTGGCTGAGGTCATCTAGCTCTTTGATGCCTGTCAGATCTACCGACCCCGTGGAGCTGGTGCTGTCCTGAGGCGAGAGACATTGAGATAGATGAGCGAGAGAAAAGAAAAGCTGGGCAAGAACGTACCATGGAGGACACAAGGTGATGGAGGGTGAAAACAGAGACGACAGGAGTGACATGGATGTGAAAAAGACATTAAAGAAAATGTTCTAATAGGGAAGGGGGACAAAATGGAGGGAGAGGGAGAGCAGAGGGGACATGAGAGGTACACAGGGGGAGAGAGGAGCTTCCCACTGATACGTCTAACAAAACAAAAGACACAGGAAGGAAATACAAACACCTCGCACAGCTAGAGAGCAAGAGAGACAATACATGAATGAAGAGAAATGCACACAATACAAAAGAATTTAACACTACAGTGAAAGGTGTTACAATATAAAACGCGTCTTATAAATCAGTGCTCAACATATCAGGCCTATAATAAATGTCTTAACAGAAAATCATACTTGAATAATGTTGATGGAAATTAGTACACATTGGTTGCTATGAAGGACCATGTTGACAAAACTGCAGCAGGTGGCAGTGTGAGGCCTTAACACAGGTTTATAAAAGACAAATGTGTGGAAGCCCCAAGAAATAATTAATATGTTGAAAATAGCAAACAATATCTAAGAGATCTGTTGTTCCCTTGTGTTGGGGAAAATAAACTGGGAATCTAATGCATAGTAAAAGAAACACGGCTCTGTTTGTACCCGGAGCTCCAGACTTAGGCAGAGAATATAACAGAACAAAAGCGCCACCTTGTGACACAAAGCCCAAACACTCACTCTGCGCATATTAGCTAGTGCAGCAGGTTCAGGTCTCAGAGAAGACATAAGCCCCAAATAGCTCTGTTAGATGGGATAGAAAAGAGCTCAAAAAAGAAAAAGCAGAAAAAAACAGTTTTGCAAGGCAAGGCTGAAAAGCCAGACAGCAGAATTCACCATTTAGAATGCATATAGTAGCTAGGGAACATAGATTTTAAAGGTACAGATGAAATAGAAAATTTTGGCTTTGGAAAAAAGGAGGAATTTCAACAAATAAGATGACTGGAAGATTAAGCAGTGGTTGTAGTGAGCTAAAGTCAGGACTCACAGGGCCTGTCGCTGATGCTGCAGTCCTTTCTGAGGGGGGAATCATGTCTGGAGTGAGAGTGGAGGGAGGGTCTATACCTTTAGTGACCTTCTGCTGAATCAGATACATGGCTAGGGAGAACTGCTCCCGGGTCAGCTTGCCCGTCTGTTTAGTGTCGGCTAATCCCCTGCAGACAGAAGGGTAAACTTCACTCAAAAAATGATATACTGCATACTTTGTGAGAAAATAATACCACAGATTCACAGATAAAATCATGTTCTGAACGTTTATCATTTTAACTGTTTCTACTGCCTTCTTCTGGCAGTTGAACCCATGTTCTAAAGAAAATGTAATGATTTAAACTGTCCAAAAGATGGTGCTATGGCATTAAACCTGGTCAGACAAAACAAAGCAAATTAAGACAATATCTCCACCACTTAACCAACACCTAGACAATATTTGAAAACTGCAAATACAGCACAAGCCAGTTAAGAGACTCACTCAACCATTTGACCACACATGCATGGTATAAAGGAAAGTGGAGCAAAGAAGACACAAGCAAATACAGAAACGCTGCAAGTACTACACAACATAAAAGAAATTTCTGGAGGGCACTAAATGCAGAGACAAATATATTGATCACTCATCAATGATAACTGAAAATCAGGCAACAATGTTTATTTTTGTTTTAACACTGATCACTAGATATTGTCTATACATTTAGTCTTCTTTAGTGACTTGTTCTTATTGCTTGCTTGCTCATCTGTTTTTATTGTGCCCCCGGAAACATGTATTGTGTAAACCCTTAGTTCTGTTTTTATGTTGGAACTTGCAGGGTTTTTCTGCTTGTGTTTTCTTCAGTTACAGTGAATTCAACTCTCTTACCCACTGTAACATTCTCCATTAAAGTAATGAGGAAAACATCTATAAATAAATCTAACGTGAACTGCGCTGTGGTCTCACCATATCTGTGCCAACATTGTCTGGGAGAGACTGGACTGCATGAAGATCTCTATCACCTCAGAGCCAGTGACAAGGCCGTCATTGTCGGTGTCTGTTTGCTTGAAAATGTCACTATATCTCTCTCTGTCCGCCACCGGTACCACCCAATTCACCGCGGGCTACAATTAACAAAGCACAATGTTTCAGTGATTTCAGATGAGCACATCTTCTTATGTATTACTCTTAAACTAGATATTTTGAGATATAAGTGAGGAAAACGTTTCACAATTCACAAATCTACACACATTCACAAATCTACTGAAATTGGTAGTACATAAAAGAATAACATCTAATTAGTGTAACTAAATGAGCTATTTTCAGAGAGTACATATGCAAGAACATTTTAGCACATAAATATAACATTTTATTTCTGTCACAAATAATGTGCAAGGTCCCCTACATGTGTTATAAACAGTCCAGCATTTTGTTTTGGGTACATTACAGAGAAAATATCTACCTGGGGAAATTAAAATAGCTTTTAAAGAAGGGGGAAAGGACACTAATTCAAAAAAAGAGGGCGTTGCAGCAAGTGTCATGAAAGCCACGTCAGGTGATCATGATACAAGTGTGAACAGAGAATCTTGCATCTGAAGGAAACCTGTTTCTCCAAAAGTCACGGGTGAAAGATCCCTGCAGCTATATAAACGTAGAGAGAAACACAATGGCCTGTGTACAATGCTTAGAACAATGTGGCAGAACAAGTCCTCCCATTAGCAACAGAAAAGAATCAATATGTGAAATGCTGGTTTCCTTAAGACACCAGGCTCTGTTCTTGTGACGCTTTAGGGAAACTGGACTATAGGAAACTGCACTTAGAGCATATGACACATGTAAACTTTTTTTTCTTTTTTACACAAATTCCAATCAATAAGGCAGGTATGGTGTGAAAGTACCGAAGACAATGGACATAGGCACAGTCCTACAGTAAAAGAAGTGACATTGGAGTATATCATTTAATGGAGAGAGTAGGGCTGGGAAGTAACTCAGTATTAGCATTTATGAATTTTCAGTGGAATTTTATCTGAAAATACAATTTGACAAAATTCTGTTGTGTAAGTGAATCATTCTAAACAAATAGCAGCTAAAAGCTAATCAAGTTTTTTTTTTGCTTTACATTAATGAAGAGCTGATTGCTGTAATGCAGAAAATTAGATTACAGTTATACAGTATATCATTGCTCTGAACATTAGTTTAATTATTTAATGTGCGACATTTCATACATGTTTCTATAATTGGAGGTATAGTAATTCATTATCAATAATACTTTGATATTAATTTTAAGCATAATTTAACCGTGCTTCTTCGCCCATCATAGACTAATCGACACCTCAAGGGAAAAACAGGTGAGAAGGTGAAGTGACATACCGGTGAGCTGGATTTGAAGGAGTGTTTTGGAGAGAGGTTGACAGTACTGGTGCTGAGGGGAGTAGTGTTGCCTAGAGGAGGAGTGCTTCGCAAGGCCTCTTTGAGAGGAGCCGGGCCAGCTGTAAGCCCGGACAGAGCAGGCAGCACAGCCACCGCACCTGGCAGCGCACCTGCAGACTTCTTTCTTTTAGATGGGGGGATGAGAGAAGCTGGTAAGGTAGCTGGGACGGGCTCCTTCTCCATGGCTCGATACACAAGATGCATGGCCTAGAACACAGTGAAATCAGATCATTTATATATGTATATTGGTAAAAACTGCTTTAAAAAAACTCTAACCTATATTTTCTTCCCAGTATTTACTTTAGACGTCAAAGGCCATCTTACCACCGTGAATTCATCTTTGTCCAAGTGTCCATCTTTATCTACATCACTTAAGTCCCAAATCTAGAGAAAGAGTAAATAAATGCAAAAATGAACATGGTTTAGTTGATTTGAATTGTTAACTTTGTGTTATGTGTGTAAATATCAATTTAACATGTCATATCACCTTTCCTAACACATCCAGAGGTAGTTTGGAGTTTATCAAAACTGGCCTGACTTTATCCCCAGAGAGGAGACCCTTTACAGGAGACAGGCTCTCAAAAATGCCCTCAAATTTCCCTTTTTCATCAGGCTGGGAAAAAAAAGAAAAACTCAAGTTTAGATGACAAGCTTGATTTTCTTTTATTCTCAAGAACGTTGTTGAAAATACAATCAGCTCACTCTTATTGCCCACTGTGAGTCAGGCGCTGTCGTTGAAGCACCTAATAATGGGCTGTTAGTGTCTTTCTGTAAAAAATAAAGAGAGGATAACATACTTACAAGAAGGGCAGACAAGCAGTAACAAATGCATGAAGCTGAAGAAAAAACAGGGATGCAGTTTTATCTCACAATATCACTTTCTGAAACACTCCATTTCAACACTTACAAATTTGGGTGCAGCTAAGTTTTGGTTGAGGTTGTTAAGGCTGATATCATTTCCACCCTGTGCTGAGGCCACCAGTCTCAAAGTTATGAAGAAACCCTAAAAAAAGAAGAAGAAAGCCAGGCAAATCCGGCGTTTAATGCACACATCAGCATTCCCACTCACAGTAAATTTACAGAGAAATTCTGTGTTACCCGCTTATCCAGATAGCCTTTTCTTTCTGAATCTGCCAAATCCCAAATCTAGGAAAATAATAACAAAACAAATAATTTAGATGCTGTTGGCTGAACATATGATTTTTGTGTGCACATGTTCGTGTGTTTTAGACCCACCTTCCCCAATGTACTGTCTGACAGCCCTGACTTCTTAAGGAACTGAGCTGCATCTCCAGCGGAGATTTTGCCAGTGTTTCCTGGATCCAGCTACAAAGAATCAATAACAAACACTAAATGGATGCATCAGACACAACTGTGATTGTTAATTCATTTTATAAGACACATAATATTGATTTGAAGGAACACTATAAGAGTTTGGGGTGGTCTTGTTTATCAGCGATAAGCACGACCTTACCTGTCTGTAATAGTTTTCATAGGCTGGGTTTCCACTTGATAACTGGAGAAACAGACAGGAAAGGAGCACAGCAGCTAGGTTATAATGACTGTGTCAGCTAGCACACAGACAAAATGTAGTTGTTGGAAATGTACAAACAGCTGTAACGTTAAGAGACTGTAAGATGTGAAAGTCGATAAACACAGCTTTGATCGCTAACGTTAGCTAACTAAAGATTTGTTATTGCCCAGTTATAACTACTAAGCACTTATTTTAAATAGTACCACCTTCGCTGTTGACGTTACCACTTTCCTTGCAATAGTAGCTTCCCTCTACCACTAAAACGTACAACAACTTTGCAATCCTTGCTTAATCTAGCTAACCATGTTAAGTTAGTTGGCTACGAAAGGTTGCTAATACGGTTCCACGGGTCAATATTTACCACAGCTTATAAAGCAACAATGTGGCGAGAGCATACAAACACTGTCACTGTCACTTTATGATGATCGATATTAAAATTAAGAGACTTTTCTTGAGATATTGGATGTTCTTACCTGAGTGAGAGTCATGAGCGCCGCCATATTTCCTTGTGTCTCGGGAGCGTGCATACGCCCCTTAACCGAGCGGGGACGAGCGGGGACAACTCGGAGATGACCGAGGTTCCGGTGGGAGAACCGTCTCAGTCACAACACCGGGAACGCTGTCTGGGACAACAGCTCCAGACTGATAGCGCAGAGGTGGAATTGAGTCTTATTAAAATGGCACTGGTATTAATGACCGACTGGCTGAGTCACGGTCACAGCCCTGATGGAAAAAAAAAACACCGTATGACGAGGCACAGGTGTTGACCCGTGTTAAAGGTAGAGTACACATTTCATCTCGCTGTATCCAGCAGAGATGCCGCATTAGTAATAAAGAAGTATCCTTCGAGGTTAAATCGAATTTACTCCGTAAAACTAGCTTTGGATGGATATGCAGAGTTTTATCAGTAGGAATGGGGAATATGGTGTAATGTACTTTGCGGTGTGCGGGATGGAAATCAGTGTTTCTCACATAATCCAGTTGCCTAACTTTGTTATAATGCCCACTTACTCCCCCTATCCCAGATTGCCTTAAAGCCAGACTTGTGTGTAGCGTGTGAGACTCTTGTGTGTAATTTAACTTCATACACATTTCTGTTTTCCTTTTCTTTGTTGAATAATATCATGTTGCTGAAGCTGTCACGTCTGGAGTGCTCTGGACCTGATGCATTAAAGGCAACACACTACATACACAGTGCTCATAGTAGGGGAGGAACCATTAAGTCTACAGGGGCCCATAACTCAATTTTGTTTCAGGGCCCCATGGCAGAGAAACAGCAGAAAACAACAGATTAGAAAATGGTGCAATTTCTTAATGGATTTTGTTTTACACTGGATAGGGTGTGTGTGTGTGTGTGTGAATGAATAAATAGTCAGTATATCCTCTACAAAAATAAAACTGTTATTATTTCAGATGTATCACTTAGCAATTTATAAATCAGTAAGTCAACAAGTAAAAACCTTTCAGATGTTATCTTTATGGAAGTTTCTTGATTTATGTCACAGTTATGAAGGTCCTTGTGAGCCTGTCATCACATTTCATTTGTTTTTCCCCACCACAAATCTTTGGAAACCTCCCCCAGAGGATAAACAGGCTTCAGAGAGACATCTTTACTATTACTATTACTTCCAGTTGTTTTTCCCCTCAGTGGAACAAATCTATATATAAAAACTGTAATATCACTGGTTCCAAATTTTGATTACTATTCTGTCCCACACTGCAAAACATAAAAAAATGTGTTGATTTATATTTAGACTACATACTTCCAAAATGTGCATACGAAGTGAACAAAATATGACCAGGCAATAAGGTTAAACTCTTTTAATAAAAACTTTGGTATCAATAACATTCTGTCCAATAAAAATAAATGTGTGACCCTTACTGATGTCATGAGTCACACCAGGGGCTCACCATCTGTTTCTCCAGACTTTCATGATATAATGCAGGTCCCATCACATTACCATGAAGACATGTTGAATTTATGCCATTTCAATGTAGAAAAACAATTTCACTGTGTACTTAGATTTCATTCAATTATACCTTAAAGAGTGTGGAAAGGAAAATAAAAAGTCAGTGCCAAAGACATAACCAAAATAAGTTACATCATGTTACAGTTTTCATTTCTCTGTATTTTGTGGTTTTCTATTGCTGTAAGTCTTTTGGTTTATGCATTGTATGTTCAGTTATGTGCCTTTTATATTTCACTGGGCTGAAATAGATGTTTTTTTAAGCTGAACTTGTTTCATTTTGAATGTGTAATCCTTTTTCTCTGCAGATCTCAATTTGTCATATTTACCATACTTTTATCACAGGTTCTGGTCAACCATACTCAGATGAGCAAATGTGCAAGGGAATCTGCAAATAAGGTCTATGTGTAGATAAAGAAAAATCAAGAAAACAGTGGATGTCAGTGCCTTTCTATTCTCTGTTATTACAAAATGAGGAATGGGCTTTGTCGGCATAAATCTTACAATCAATCCAGCTGTTTAGGGGCAACAGGGTAACATCAAGACCAAAATGATAGAGAAACTAAGTCCATTAACACCCACCTGCCCCACTTCACTACATTTGCCCCCAAGTTAGGTTGTGTCCAGATCTCAGGGAAAGGATGCACAGCAGCCACAATACCCCTGGGAATTATAGGACAGAGTTTCTAATGGAGGGAAAGACAAAATCTCTGGACAACCCTCCTTAAAGCTCATCTTTAAGCTTTACGTCCTCATCCTCCATTTCTGAAAGTGCTTCCTCCATATCATCCTTTGTTTCTTCCTCTTCTTCTTCTTCCTCCTCCTCCTCATCAATATCTTCATCTTCATCCTCCTCAGCTTGAGTATCTTGTTCTTTGTTCTTCTCCTCCTCTTCCTTTTGTTTCAGGTCATCTTGCTCCTGCTTCATTTTCCTCTCTGGTTCCTGTGAGGAAAATTGAAATTATCACAAAGTCTCTTTATCTATCTAGTATCTCACTGGCAATGGTTAATGGTTTTTTTGTACATATGACAAAGTATGGCTTAAAGAGAATACCAGCACTAGCTTACCTTTGTCACACCCCATGTCTCCTTTGCAATGTCTTCTGCTTCCTTCACATCGTCTGAGATCAGGAAGTTGTCAAAGATGGTACCAGATTTCACCTAAGATAAACAATGACAAATGTTACACTGTAGTTAAACAGTGCTATGACAATAACATTACAATTCAAAGATGATCTCTTTCTCTCTCACCTGCCAAAGATCAAGACCTAAAACACCAATGCTGTCAAACTTGTAGATGTTTGAATCAGGGCTATATTCAGGATTGTCAATCTCAGGATGCACCCAGGGTCCTTTGTAGTTAGGGTTGTCGATCTGTTTGGGTTTCCATTCTCCCTGTAATAGAGATGTTATTTATCAAGCTGCAAAGGCATTGGCAGAGTGAACGTAAAGCATTTTTCAGGCAGAAGAGATCACACAGATCATAAAATCTAGCCATGACTATTCTGATTTAACCTACTTTGTACTCTGGGTTGGGGATCATGGGTGGCTCCCACTCTCCATCCATATCCTCATCCCAGTCTTCAGGCTTTTTAGCATCAGGGTCTGGAATATTTTCAGGTTTGTCCCAGTCCTAAAGAAAAACAGATAATCCTAAAATGAAAGTTGAACTAACAGAAAAGTGAGAGAAAATTCTAATCTTTAAAGCCGTGGGCTGCTGTGTAAATCTGGGTGAGAAGTACATTCCTCCTCCTGTCATCCCTTCCATGGACGTAAAAGCACTTTCAGTCAATGCAAAGCAGATAAAACGTATGGAGGAGGTTGGTTATTGCTATTACTAAATGATAACAGTAAGCTTTTTTACCTCTGGCTTGGTGTCATCAGCATCATCAATCTTGGCACGATCATCCCAGTCCTCTGGCTTCTTGGCTTCGGGGTCCTTTATTTTCTTAGGAGGCAGGAAGTCCCAGTCATCCTCCAGACTGCCAGATTCTACCTTCTCATTGTCAATCTTCACTTCATAGGTTTGATCTGGATTCAGGATCAGCGTGTACAGGTGGGTCAGCTCATCATCCTAGAAGGAAAAGTGGTATTTGGATTAAACCACTGGTGCAGAAGTATTGCACATTTGTATTTTATGATAAATATCTGTTTTTTTTTATTTGAGAACCCAGAATTACCTTGCACTTAATCTCTTTCTTGATGAGGTGATTCTTTCCTTTGTAATTGAAGATGACGTGGACTTTCTTTGTGCTGTAGCCACAGATATCAGGACCTGGGTAAGTTATATTTAATTACTACATGTTCCAAATTGTGTTATTGTAGCCGTTCAGTTGTTACTGTCCATTACCGTGAACATCCTCACTTACCAAACATGATGTAGTATGAGGATTCTCCATGCATGTCAGCCTGATCCAAACCAGCAGGGAAGACCTTCACATAGCCACCACCACAGTCAATCTTTTGCTCATGCTTGACAGTAAACTGAATGACCAAAGGCTTGCCCTCGTTGCTGAAGGGGTCAAAACGGGAAGAGACAGCATAGAAATGAGCATCCTGGCTTGTCTGGAGACCTAAAATAGAAAGTACAAAAGAAATCATTAGTAAGATAAACACAAAATAGGCTCTCTTTAGCTAACTGTACCACAAAACAGTGATACTAAGGCATTTTAACTTACTGACAGGACATAACTATGTAAGACCGATAAATACATTAGAACTGTGCAGCAAGTGAGTTTTTAGTTATTCTCTTTTGTTCTCAAAAGATTTGATGTTCATATCCACCATTAAAATATGAATTCTGTATTTCCATCAAGAACAGTTTTGAATGCCTTGGTATCTTTTCGTGAATACAGCATGATCAACTCTAAAAATGTTATTTTTGAATCAAACCACGTGATTCTTGTTCTGTGGAATAAGAACTCAAAACATTTACCTTTGTCTTTCTCAGCATCTCCGTAGAAGTTCCCAGCCGTCAGTTTCCACTCTCCATAGTCAGACTTGTGTTTGGAGTTCACCCAGCGACTTGTCCATTCATCTGAACAGAAAACGACCATTTTTACCAACGACCAAGTTTACTGAGGAGTAACACTTGAGAAACCTTTTATTTCAAATACATCGAGTTACTTCCCGCAAATAATTACCCAACTGTTCATTCATTGACGTTACGTTTTGAAATATAGCTGTTAAAATGGCTAAATTCGTTTGGTTAGTTAGTTCAGACTGCAACTTAGGCCCACACTCAGTAACATTAGTGGCATAAACGTTACATTTGCTAGCTGGCTGGGGCCTTGCTAAACTTAGGCAGCTAACAACCCAGTTAAAGCTGGGAAACTGAGAAGGGTGGCATTTTCATTTAATCACCGACTGAGAAAACTTGTTTTCGAGAAGAGGCTTTCGAGAAAAACTCAACGATAATTCTGACAGAATGACGGTGAGCAGTCAAGCTAACATGCAATGAATTAAACTCCTGCACAACTAGCTAGAGTTAGACATTTCCATGCTGAACTTACCACCGTCCAGAAACTCCTCCCGAAAGTAAACCTTTGCATGCACGCAGTATACTGCGAATATAAACGCAACGACACCTAAGACTTGCATTTTCCCTAGAACAGCCCTACTTTGGAATGATGATAATATCCTTGCTCACTAGTGAATACCCAGAGGAGACGGAAGAGAGGGGAATATTTTAGAGTCGCTCCAGCGAACAGATGTCTACCTGCCATTGGCCAGCAAGATGGTGTGCCTGGACCAATCGCAGTAGACCACGAAACATATGTGGTCTCTGGTTTCTGATCCAGGATCGGTTTATATTTTTTTTTTAATCATTTCGACTGTGTCGTTATATGAGCAGTCCGGTAGAGGGTACCAAATAGCAAAGATGGAAACTAAAATGGCCTCAAGAGAAGGCCTAAGGCCTCCACAGTCATCACTACAACTCCCACATATCGGAGAATGCCTCTGGTAGTTTGATTTGTAAGTAAGCATAGCGGTAAGCTAGTTCAAGACTACAAAATTAACACAATTAACAGTGTTACGACAGACAGAAATACTTGGGACAAGTGTACTTAAATCTTTCACAAAACCCCATAAGTGAGGCAAATGACATTAGCAAACTATGAGTTAATTAGTGACACTGAGATTTAAACTGGCTTTTACTGTACCGTCTCTGTTGCTAACGGCTGGAGCGCGTGCATTCTCAACTGTAACGGCTGTACCGCTGATAACGGCTGAATTTGAATGTAAACTTAATTGCTAGCGGCCAGAAAACAGAGATCAAGAAGTCTTTTCTACTTGAGAAAAACAGAAGCAGCACAAACAGAAAATGTTGCCACCTGGCAGCCATAATTTTATCGGATGACCAAGGTTTGGTAAGGGCAGAAAAGTGTTACTGTTTTGTTAGTTAAATTTTATGATTCCCCTAGTTTGTTAACGGTTAAGTTAACGTTATTCAGCTATCACAATATCAATGCTAGCATTAATCACTAAGCTAACCTAGTTACCAGAAATAATTTAACAGGTTTTAGCTTTTACTTTTATTTAGCCAACTTTCAGTTAGCGTTGAAACTGTTTGCAACATTGATATGTCTTTACATTGGTACATAAGCTTAACCGTTGTCAAAGTTTAAAAGTCAAATAGGTAACGTTAGTCTAAGGCTAATATGGTCGTTAGTATGGTAGTGTTAATTTGTGGGGTGGGGTGCATATCCTGCCCTATAAATATTTATATAGCTTTAACACATTGCATCACCTTCAATTTAACTACCATGATAATGAATTCCAAGAGATTAAAAAAAACAAAACAATTTTCCTGAAAAATAGGTGCACTCCTTTACTAGCTTACTGTCACTACCACCTATTTGGCCCTTCATCATGCAAGCTCCTGAATGTATCAGGTCTATAGGGTGAAAAGTATATGAGGCTCCACCACAAGTTACTAATGATGTTTTTTTGCTTTCATTAAGAGAGAATTTCCAGAGCGGCGTTTTTTTTGTTTTTTTTTTGTTTGTTTGTTTTTTTTAAAAAACTGAACTCTATGATGGATGCACACGATCCAAAGGCAAACAAGCATGGATGTCAGGTAAACTAATTTAACAGCTTTACTTGTAGGCTTACAGGAATCAAACAAACACTTAAATGTTGTTACTTGCTTTAGTACCATTACTACTATTTACAAACCTTGTCTTTCTCAGGCCAAATACAAGCAGGCAAGAGAAGAGCGAAAAAAGCTCCTTACCCCTGCACACAAGTATATGATAGACATCCTGGCCAACAGCCTGTCCTTGGAGCCAACAGCAGTAGAGGAATTTATTTTAGATTCTTCATGTGTGAGTTTTGACAGTCAATGTACAGAACATCCCTCCAGAGAAGCAATTGAGTTATCCCAGTGGTTTTGGACCATTGACTCTAAAGTGTGGCCACTATTTTTTGTTGAACAAAAGATATCAGCCGAGAGCCAAGGATTGATCCAACGGATAAAGTTCACATGTTTTGGTTTCAGTTTGTTAAATCACTGTATACATAATGACACTTAAAAAGGTTTACGATACTTCCTAAAATTCTGCAAATAGCTTACACAAGACTGTGGGGTGTATGACATTGTTAAAACCAACAACATCTCAACCAATACACATCATCACATCATATTGGTTTTTATTTCTGTCTGCCACAATGTATCTGGTGATATAGAATTCAGAAATATTACAGTGTTTCCCATAGGGGCTGTGCATTCAGTGTTTCTTGTGTCAGTTCATGGTATAATGCATTTTTCTCTCATCATTTTTGGGGAGAGGTTTTAATTTTCATAAATTTTTCTAAGATGGCATATTTTTGGTCAAATGTCTTTCATGTCTGTCACTGTATCATTAGTGGTGAAAAAAAGCTCATTATTTCTCTCTTTTTTTGCTTTTTCTCTCTTGCTCAATAGTTGGCAGCTTTTGATCAATTCTTCGCCAAAGGAGGTTGTAAAACCATTTCTTTTGTGTATCAAGAGTCTGAAGTCCCTGGAATAGGTAGGCATAAATCTTGAAAGGCTCCAATTTTGTACTGTCACAAATTAGCCTGGCCATAGGAAGATGTCATATGTCTGTAAGGGAGGGATTATTCCTATGGGTCCTTCTTCACTGTATGTGTTTGAGTTCACGTTCACTCTATTTTAGATGGGTCACTCATATAATTTTGGGATAAATCTTTACCTTGTCTACTACCATATTTGTCCCCACACAGGTGAATGTTTAAAGTTCAGTACACAGTTTAAATTTCAACAGTGATCAAGTTTATTTGTCCATTATGGGTTTTTTTTTTATATCATCAAAAATAATTTGGACTTAATTCCAGAGTGTGGCCGTTCATTTCCTGGGACTACCAAAGGGGGAAAGATACTGAGGCTGTTTTTAGCAGATTTGTCTCAGACATGCCTTACAGGTGTTTGCTGCTCTTTCACACGGAATAAAGTGGACATTCCTGTGAATTCAGAAAACATACATATGGTAAGACAGTCTTGTATGTGTAAAGTGGTGTGTTTCTGTAATTGTAATTTCTTTTTTAGTCTGATAGTGTGATAATTTTTTGATTAGAATATTAAAATTAAAATCACAGTTGAAGGCACATGTTAGATTTTCTTTGTGTGCCAAACTTGGTCAACTATTTCAGAGGAGTAAGTATTTGAAGTTTTCTCTATGGATCTGGATAAAAATATGATGATTTATGGATAGTCATGCAGATTTGTCAAATCTCTGGAATATTGATTGGAGATTTTAAAAGGATAAATTGAGATATATTTTTAAGTCAACCAGACCCATGACAACTGAATTACGGTCATTTAAATACATCTTTTTTGCCAGAGTACTCCAACTGCCAAAATATTTTAAAATTTTGTAAAATTACTCCAAGATGATGCTATCTTGTCTGAGTAGTCTGCAGTTTTTTATGCCACCTATCAGAACAGATTATTTTACTTATTATCACACCTTCAATCAGTCAAATGAAAGTAATGATGATTCCTTGTATTCCTTTGAAAGTTTGCAACTATTGTCATAGAAAACAAATGTGTTGCCTTACATTGGAGGATGCTCACTCACTGATGACAGTGTAACTAGTGCTAAGATAGTTTTTAGCCTTTTTGCTTTTGGATTCTGTTAAATGATGGGTGATCATGTCTTTGCAGGAAATCTTTTTTTCAATGATTGATGCCAGAGATGGCCTCCTGAGAGGAATAAGGAATACCTACAACTTTGTGCTACCAGCTCTTGATGCAATACAAAACTGGGGTGTCTTGGATAAGTCTAGACATGGAGCAGAATTTATAAAGAACTTCAAGTACACCATTAAACATTGTCTTAGCTCCTTAGATGGTAAGTTTTTTTTTCTTGAATTTGCCAGTCTTTCAAGTTTTGATCTTTAGAAGGAAATATAAGAGTAAAGTGTCTTGTCACAATTTTGTTTGACAAGTCTAACTTCATTGCTTTAAAATTGTAATTTGTCACATTGTCTGTTAATAGTGACATTATAATGAAATGGCAGTCGTAAAGTAATTTTGATGATCTGCTTTGTCTTATGTTTATACCGCAGACATACAGATGAACAATGAGAGCATTGTTCACATGAAAACATTCACAGATATTGACTTATCTAAGCTGGTCTCCCTTGATGATATGAAAGCTGCAGCTGCCAACTTAAACATGGTGCATCGATTTGAAGAAATTCTGATGCAATGGTACAAGCAAATCGAGCAGGTTGGTAAAAATTAAGATTTTATAATTGTGATTACAGCATTCAGATATGCTGAAATCAGAAATGGATGAAAGGGATTTTGACTGTGTGGAAAACAGAATAAAGCAGAAAAACAGGAAAATAGCATGAATACCCAATAGAAAGCGAAGTGAGAGGGAAAAGAGATTCCTTGTTGAATTTTCACGAAAACTTCATTAGGAGGTCTTTCAGATACAGTCTTGAAGCATGTTTGGGGACTATACAGCTGGTCCAAAATACAAATGGAGACTGCAGATAACACTGGACATACACTGATCAGCTACAGTGTTAAAATTAAAACTGGTTTTTAATGTTGTGGCTTATTGGTGTAAAATGTTCTCCATGGTGAATGAATCATTTTTTTTTTTTTTAAGCATATTACTTCCTAAATGAACCTTACTGGAGATTTATTGATTGAATAGCTGCCCTGTAAGAGGAAATTGCAACCTTTCTTGGTATCCATAATCATCAGGTCCTGATAGAAAGTGATCAGTTGAGGAAAGGAGATGATTCTGCAGGACCACTGACTGAGTTACAGCACTGGAAAAGAATGTCTCTGAGATTCAACTCCATCATCAGCCACATCAAAGGCCCAGAGTGTAAGGCAGTGGTAATGGTGCTCCATATCAGCCATTCGAACATTATGAAGGTACTGACGCTTGAGTGTTGTAATACATTAAAAAGCTATTATACAGTATTTTTTCCCATGTTTTGGGTGGATCTGACAAAGGTTTGATGTGTGCACAGATGCATTAACACTAAATGATTCTCTGTTAAATAACACAAATGTCTGTTCAAAATTATGATAGAAAATAATATTGGTGTATGTCCACAGTTTGAAGATGATCCTTCAAGGTTAATTATGATTAATCCTGAATATGTACATTTATTTAACATAAATTTAATACATGGCATTATTGATCTTTGATCACTCTTTTTACAATATTTAATCAAGGTGTCACATTCATTACAACTTTGAACGTCCAAATTTATTAATTGAAATTAATTATCTTTTTTTTTTTTTTTTTTTTTTTGAGCCTCTGAGTTTTCTGCAATCTGAAAACATCTCTTTGGGCTCTTGTACAGTAACTTGAGAAGGTCATTTTATGGACTGAAGGATTTAATGTAAAAAAGCCCTGTAAGATGAACTGAAATTGAACATTTTAAACCATGTACCTGTGTAGATGTGGCAGGCGCTGGATGTCAGGATAACAAATTGTGCCAGTGAGGCAAAAGACAACGTAAAATTCCTGTGCACACTGGAGAAAATCTGTCAGCCTCTTTACAACAGTGATCCGGTATGTATAGTAAATAATTTGATCTCCTGAATGCCTAATGTTTAATGAAAGGAATTTGTCAGTTTTGAATGAAAATCTGTTAACAACAAAATTCTATGCACACAGTAAGATGTGGGAGCATGATTCAGTTACATTATGTATATAAATTGCAGATTAAAAGAAGTAATTATAAAAAGAATGTATTAAATGTTGTTAAGAAAATAGATTTTCCATCAAATTCTGTTTGCGTTTTACAGTAATGATTAATGACATCCAACATAGCAGAATAAAATAATGACATAAAGCAGTAAAAAACATATAGAGCATGCATCATCACTGACAACTGCCATTATATGTTACGCATAAATAGTGTCCAAATTAGTGACAACAACGCACAAAATACCACTGGTGCCACTGAAACTATTGATTCTCTATATAAATAATGGACAATTTCAGAGGCCTCCCAACTGTACTGCAGGTGTAAGTTAAACCTGGGTTGTAGTGACCTCCAGTGGAATCAGGTTATATTTAAGGACACAGCAACACTATCTAAACTAAAGATAGTTGGGCCTTAAAGGTGCAAACTCATCTTAAACTGGTTGTAAGAGACCCTGTGAGTTGTTCCAGACAGTATTAAACTTGTCTTAAACTGTGCAGTTAGTGGCAGTAACTGAACTATTAATTTCTTAAGACTAATGTAATGGAAGCCATGTGTTCAGGCAGCTTTGTTCCATTTTTTAAAAAGTACTTATTTGTTCATCATAAGGTTAATGGACCGCAATCATTTCCACAAGGACACTGTTCTGAATAATATAGACATACATGGATGTGTGATTTCAGGTCACCATGATGAAAAGCGTGCAGAATATCATCAGTGCCATTCAGATGATTTACAGTGTTTCACAGTACTACAATACAAGTGAAAAGATATCTGCCCTGTTGATCAAAGTAAGTGTATTGCAAGTTGCTATAGAAAATGTGTTTTCATGCAAATGCACAATGTAGGGATTTCCAATTTCCTTAGTGAAATATTATAGTTGTGTTCCTGAAAAAATTTCCAGGTCACAAATCAAATGGTGACAGCGTGTAGATCATATATCACTGACAATGGCACATGTCTAATATGGGACCAAGATGCTGAAGACATTATCAAAAAAATGCAGGTGATAATGATACCTATATACTGACAAAATCTATAGTATCATGACTGAGGCTTGAATATAATACATGACATCAGGATGGATTGTTTTCATGTTTTTTAATCTTTGGCAGGACTGTGTCTGCTTGTATAAGGAGTATCAGTCTTGCTTCCAGAAAACAAAGACACAAACAATGGAAAGACCTGGTAAGAGGTCCTTTGAGGTTTCAGAGAAGCAGATTTTTTGCAAGTTTGAGGCCTTCTGTAAGCAACTCGAAAAGGTGCAGTCCACAATTCTGATTTTAACTTGAATCCCACTCTTACCAAATAACATTACTTTTACCAAATAACAATAAGCTTTATTTTTTGTAGATCACACAAATAATCACAGTGTTCAAGACACTTGAATCTCTTGGGAAATCAAACATTGAGGGCATTGAGAGTCTGGCCAGACAATTCCACACTGTATCCATGAATTTTAAAAGGAAGCAGTATGATATGTTGGCACCAAGAACAGCTGAATTCCAGACGGATTTTGCTAAGTTTATGGCTCAAATTATCCACATTGAGGTATACTTAATTTTCTGCTGTTTAGAATGTGCAGTGTCTTGTATAGGCAGCATCCATTATCTCCTCCTCTCTTAAATAAGTATTATTTCTGACCTAGATGATCTATGTCTATCCTTCTCTGCAGAACCAGCTGCAGGCATTTATGAGATCTTGCTTCTCAGTCATTATCTCATCTCAGCAAGCTCTTTGCTTGATGCAGCGGTCAGTAAGATATTGCATAGTAGTAAAATATAAAGATTCTACTGTAATGAATTAAACTGTGGACAAGTTGGCATGATAACAGGTCTTATAAATTACTCTATTTCTAGTTTTCAGATGCTCAAAATTCCCTGTTTAGACACAGAAATTCAAAGGCTCTTGTATCTTATTCTTCAGTGTTATGCCTCAGAAGTAGAGTTTGTGAAAAAGGTATCCCATTTTTATGGACTTATATACTTGAGTAGATACCAACAATAAAATATAAACTCATTTTCAAATTTAATGTCAAATATGGACTTTGATGTTTTTGATTAAATGAACAGGTCTGCTTTTGTACATTTTCTTTGCAGCTCTATGACAAACAGCGAGAGAACCCCCCATTAGCTAGAAACATGCCTCCTGTGGCTGGAAGGATTGGTTGGGTCAGGCACCTCACCAAAAAAATAGAGGAACCCATGTCAAACCTGAAAGTATGCCTAAATTTCTTCCACCAAAATAACTGAAGATAGTTAATTATCATACTGATATATTTTGTTGAATGCATTTCTTGTCCTTGACAGAAACATGCTGATATCCTGTGCAGCCCCAAGGGACAAGATGTGGTCAAAATGTACAATCACACTGCAGCTGCATTTGCACAGTTTGAGTGTGTTTACCACAGAGCATGGATGGATGAAGTGTCAGAACTAGATTATGGTTGGTTCTCTGGTTCTAACTTACTATGTTGTTGCCCTAGGTGTATCAACATATACAGTATCCCTTGTTAGGATGCAGCATAGGATTCTGGTATATTCATTTCAAATACTTAATCCCTTTTCTCCTTCATAACAGTCTTGAATATCACACTGCTGGTTCGACACCCAAAAACTGGAAAACTACTTGTCAACTTTGATCCTAAAGTGACTGAGGTCATTCAAGAGGCTAAGTGTTTGCTAAAGATGGGTCTGGAGGTTCCAAAGCAGGCTTTGCGTCTGGTAAAATTGGAAAGCAAAATAAACACTAATCACCTCCGACTACAGGTAGACTATACTGTAACATGCATTTTTTTTTAACAGAAGGATGGGTTACCTTGATATACAATGGATTGTATGCCTGTTTATCTCTTGTAGACCATTTTAGCAGACTATGAGTCCACTTGTGAGAACATACCTGCTGTCTTCACCAGCTTGATGGCTTCAAAAATAACAAATGTAAGCAGTTTGTAAATACAGTACATTATAAATAGAAAAGTATATCAAAGTTCTGAGGAATAAACCATTTTCATGTTCTCATATTCATAATTCAACTCATGATATTTGCTACAAAGCAGTGTGTAAACAAACACAAAGTGTTTACTTCTTGCTTAGTTGCTCAGCAAGAAAAAACACTTGTGTCTTCTGTGGGAAAGTATGGCAGGCAGTATGAATAGGTGTGGAACCAGCTTTGACACATTTATTTTTACATTGATACTTTTGTGTCTTAACAAGCCTTTATTTCTTAATTTGTCATTATTTCCAAACTTAAACTGTAATGTTTTTGATAAATTGCAAGGTGGAGTCTGCTCTTCGCCATGGATCAGTGCTGCTCACCTGGTCATCCTTTCTCCTGGACAAATTCTTCCATAATGTTGACACTGCTTTGTTTGAGCTTAAACATCTTGTAAAAAAGGTATGTTACTTTATAAAAGTCAGAAGTCAGGTATGGATATTCAACAGTGATTTAATTCCATGTTGTTCACAGTTTTATTCATTGTGTATTCTTAAAATGCTATTGCTCAAAAGTCATCTTACTACATACTGTATTTATTTTTTAAGGTGCAGGACATCTGTAAGGTCCGCATTGATGATGTCCTTAAGGATATCTCAGAGACTGTGCTGATTGAGCTCCCAGGGGATCATGCATCTTCAGTGTGTGACCTGATTGATCATAATGAGGTACAGACTGTGACAACCATCCTATCTTATAAGTATGATTGAACCGTAAATGCTTTTCCATTAAGTCAATTTGTACTTTATTGACAATGAAGGTTAAGTGTTAATTTAAATTTCTTTAAGTTGTAATTGTCAACCAATCCACTTGTTATATATATATCTTTTTTTTAAGAATCAGTGTAAGGAATGGGCAAAGATCTTGGACTACAAATGCAGTCATGTTAAAGAAGCAGTGAGGGAGCTGGGTAAAATGCTTAGTGATATTTATGAGTTAAAAGGCACCAAGAAGACCACTGAGGACCCTGTTTCAGGTATTCTTAAGAGTTGTACCCATAATCTAAACATATTAAATGTATATGTGAACATCTTTTTTAGTTTCACTCACACACGTACAACACACATTTTAGTACAGAGGAATGTGACATTCTTTGGAGAGAGGATGAAGAAGCGTTGTGAAGTTGCGGGTGTGAATTTAGAGGGTCCAGACACAGATAAAGCAATCAAATTTGAAAAGGTATGTTTGCTTACCAACATCAAAGCATTTATCTTGCATACAGTGTACCAACAACTGTGTTAATTATTTAACTAAACATCTTAATTTCAGGAGTTTAAGAAGCTTTATGAATACTTCACTGCAAGGGTGTTAGAGGCATTGGTTAAAACAACAAAGTTGTCTCTGGAGACCCTGAAGAGGAGAATTTGTGGCAAGTAAGTATATCTGTATTTGTCAGTATGTAACAAAGGGCCAATATCTAAGAGAAATATGGTGTGATCTCTTACAGATCAGCATCAATAAATGGGAATTTTAGTTCTTACCAGTCCAAGTCCAAGCTGGTCCCTCTAATAAAATCTGAAGTTCATCTGGTCATACCCAACGTGGTGAGTTTTTGCTACTTTTGACTGATTTTAGTTAATCCTACAGTAGTTACCTTTTCGGGAAGAAGAAGAATCTAAAATTCCTTTCTAATTTTATGAAACAGAAATTGTCATTTTTCTCATATTTGTTGTCACCAGGTAGTGGTTCCCACTGTAGATGAAATCCAACAGGCTATCAATCAACTAACTGAACTGGTGTTGGAAGTTAGCAAGGGTATTACATGGCAGAGGGAGTGCAGTCATGACGACGCAAAGAACAAAGGTATGTTATTGCCGGCATGTACATGGATGGAAGAAAAGCTGAAAGACAAGCTGACAGGAATGACCTTTTTAATTTGATGTGTGAATATAATTTGTTTTTTGAATCTGTGATTGAAATTGTCAAGAACAATTTTGGGGATATATTTGTGACTTTGCCTGTTTTCTTAAAGAGCTCACAGGTGGAGAAAAAGAGAACTTCTATCACAGAGTAGTTGAACACAAGGATGTCAAAAAGATGGTAGTCATTTTGAAAACAGCGGTCAGCTCCCAGAGAGGACAAGCGCCTGATGTACTGAAGCAGTTCAGTCCTTTTAAAGTGATCTGCATTGAAGACAGGAACCTCAAAGTCAAGGTTTGTATTCCTGCAAACGTAATGTTTTTGGTTTGACATTTCCCATAATAACAGAATTGTCTTAACTTTTAAAGGAATTCACGGACAGCCATCCGTCCTTGATCCAGATCAAATCTGAAATCCAGCACTACGACTCAATTGAAAAAGAAATTGAAGATATCGAACCCATCATTGTTTTGGGATCTATTGAACTGTCAACGGGTAAGGTAGTTATAATGTGTTCCAGACAGCAGTCAGATAAATTCCGAGTTACTATTTTTTTCCTGCAGTCTGTTTGTTTCTGACCTCTGCATTATCTTTAACATTGTGTGCTTGTGGCTGAAATTGTGGAGTGAGATAGCTTTACAATACATAGCCAAAGGAACAGGCTAAATCTTTAGAGCTTTCTCTCTTTTGCATTTGGAAGCAGCTATATACTTATGCACAGCAATACTTTGAGATAATTGCTAGCATGCTCTCTGAAAATGTTAACTTGCTGATGGTCACCGGCCCAGTTTAACATGCTAGCATGCAAGTATTTGCTGATTAACACAAAGTACAGTGATTACAGTTGATCCTGTGAGAAACATGACTTTCATGTACAAATCTCAATGATCTCATTCAAGAGATCACAGAAGTCATCAGAATGTCTCATTTGGAAACCAAAATTTCATGGCAATACAAGACTTTGTTTTAGAGAACATGGACACTGTTTGTTTTTAAAGGCACAGTACCTGGCTGAATATCAGTGCAGGAGAAGTGTACCTACTTATGAAACCTTTAAAAAAACATTGGTTTACTTTCTCCATTTCACTATTTGAGTCTTAAATCAAATACAGTCCTTTCTTACTGATTATGCCATCACTTCTTAAGTTGTGCCCAGTTGGAGAACTGTGAGCAATGGCTGGAATGCAAATTGTGTCTTTTGTATACAGATCCATTAAAGAAGGCCCTGACAGTTGAGACCAAAGCGTGGAAGAAACTGTTGTGCAAATACCTGAAGGAGGAGTACAAAAGGAAAATGATTGACACCAGCATACGTACTAACAAATACCTCATACAACTGTCTCATCCTGTGGCTAATCTGGAAGATGTGCGCCATGCCATGGGGACCTTGTCTAAGCTTCGGGAAGCTGAAATACGAACTGATATGACATTGATTTTTATTGAGGTATGAATACCACAATAATTTGTTTTCAAGGATATAGCTTAAGTCTAATGGTTAGATGACTGTGTAGGATTAAGAGAAAACAGTGGCTATACCGGTGAGGATGCGTGTCATTTGCATTTCTGTGCTGCATAGTAGGCTCAGAAATGTTTTTCATTGTCTTTTTGAAGTCATATGTTCTTTCTTCATAAGTTAACTCTTAAGTTTCATTTATGTAGCTACCAAGTAATCTCATGATGAAACTGTATATTTCAGGAAGCCTATGAAATTTTAACCAAATATGAAGCAGAGGTGACCAACAGAGAAGCAGAGGGGATGTACAATCTGAGGCATTTGTTCACTAAACTTCAGTCTAAAGCTGTTAGTATTATCATTTCATTTATTGTTATTTTATATTGGCATTTAATAATGTGCTCTTCTGTAAGTCACCTCTGAGCTTGGTTTTTGATCCCTGACTCTCCTAGACATCAGTGCAAGATGAGCTTGTTCGTATGCAACCCATATTCAAACAAAACCTTCTGGAGTGTGTTGCCACTTTCCAAAATGATGTTGGCACTTTTATGGAGCAATACAATTCAGTAAGTGATCCATAGATATTTAGCCTTATTAGTGTATGTGTAAGTTTTCAGTGAATCAAATTAGTCAATTCTAATTAATCTATTAATCAGTCTTTATATTCTTGAATTGTAGGAAGGCCCCATGGTCGATGGAATAGCTCCACAAGAAGCCAGCCGCAGGCTCCAGATCTGTCAGGTAACACTGTCAGTTAGCTTAATACCATCCTACTGTATGTACTGGTCAATGTCACATCCATGGAAAACATTCAAACAAGAAGAAAAGTCATATACTGTATACAGATCTATATGTAGTATGTTAAAGGCATTTCAGTTTGATGTTAAGATTAACTGAAATTGTCTCCAGATCCTTCACTTTAATACAGACCTCTGTGTTTTCAGTGAAGCCACTTAGATGTGAATTAAATATATTTTTTTCCCTTTTGTACAAAACAAACTGTCTAATTTGTAGCTTCCTCCTTTACTGTATTGACCAGCTACCTGCTTCAGCTTCAAGGGCAGCTCCTGGTAAAAAAATAATGTATATATAACTATACTTTTGATGCAGTGGACAAGGTTTGTCCATGTTTTTTACGAGTCAACAATCCAAGTAGCTCAATTCAAAAAATACCAGAGGTGAAATGTGAGAAACAGATTAAAATGCATGTAAATATGTTTCATAAACACAAACATTTTTTTTGTTTGTTTTGACAGTTTGCTTAATTGTATGTCAAATGCCCATTTTCACTGGTTGCTGGTATTGCAAAATAACATACAAAAATATATTAGCATCTTATTTTTCTTAGATGATGAGACGTTGTTTCATTTTATTCAGGCTAGATTTGAAGAACTGTGGAGACATTTCAGCACATACACCTCTGGGGAGCAGCTTCTAGGTCTGCCAGTTACAGAGTATGACTGTCTGCAAAAGAAAAAGTATGTTACCATTCTACAAAGGCTTACCCTGCATTACCATGACAGTGCAGTTTCTAGCTATACTGGGTACAGTTTTAATGTTTGTGGTATTTTGTAATGTATTCAGACTAATGAACCTATTATTTCCTATGATTAATCCAGAAAAGAGCTTGATCTGCTACAGAAACTCTATGGCCTATATGATGCAGTCATGACTAAGATTAGTGGGTACTATGATATTCTGTGGACAGATGTGGATATTGAGAAGATCAATGCAGAACTTTTGGAATTCCAGAACAGGTAATTTAAGTATTGCTGTTAATTCTCCCACTTTACTGTTATAACCAATTTGCTATGCGCTGTGTTTTTAAATGATGGAGAGCAAATTGGCTATAAGGTGGGCATGTACCTATATAAAAACTTTGTAGTATTATTATCTTTCCCTAAATGAAGATATTATATCTGTAAATGCCTTAATAGTATTCAAATATAGACAGTGAAAACAAAATTTGTAACTATATATTGCATGCATGTTATATTTTATTATTATTATTATTTTATTATATCATTTATTTCATTCTACATTTTGTTATATTGTTAGTCTTATTCTATGTGTTTTTATTAGGATTCTTGCTTAGCTGCTGTAAGACCTGAATTTCCCCCACAGGGTTCAATAAAGTGTTATCAACACTTTTATTTTTATCATATAAATTTCTAGGTGCCGGAAGCTGCCCAAAGGACTAAAGGACTGGCAAGCCTTCCTGGATCTAAAGAAGACAATTGATGATTTCAGTGAGTCATGCCCTCTGCTTGAGATGATGGCTAACAAATCTATGATGAGGAGACACTGGGACCGGATCGCAGACCTTACTGGACACCAATTTGCGGTGGAGACCAAGGACTTTATGCTCCGTAACATCATGGAAGCGCCTCTTTTGAAGTACAAGGAAGATATTGAGGTTTGCTGGCAGTTTCAATAGTGTGATTACAACCTGTACCTAATTTCAAGCTTCAATATTTTATCTTACTATTTTATATACCTTTCTATGCTTGGCTTTCTGTATTCGTAGGATATCTGCATATCAGCTGTTAAGGAGAAGGACATTGAGGCCAAGCTGTCACAGGTGAAAGAAGTGTGGTCCAGCCAGACTCTGAGCTTGATGACATTCAAGGATAGAGGAGAATTGATGCTTAAAGGCGCAGAGACAGCAGAGATTCTCACCATTCTGGAGGACAGTCTGATGGTGCTGGGTTCACTGCTGAGCAACAGGTAGGACAGAGAAAACTCCTATTTGAAATTTAGATTTAATGAACTTAAAATGATCTTTTTTAGCAAGCTCATCATCTTATCCATAAAGCTCAGAAGAGAATTCAAAAAATCCAAAACATTTAACACCAACTGTGATAATGGATGGAGGACATAAAAAGAAAAGACTGCTACTGGTCTGGTGTGACCATAACTGATGATTCATATGGAAAGTGGAAATATCGATGCAAATAATTTTGGTTTTGTTAATTCAAGAAAAGTTTTCAGACATGGTGTGTCACAGTGCCCTTTTCTTTCTTGTCTTGAACTCGTGACCAACAGAGATTCGTGTCTGTCTTTTACAGGTACAGTGCCTACTACAAAGCAGAGATCCAGGATTGGGTCTCCAAGCTTTCAACATCATCTGATGTCATTGAACAGTGGATTATTGTGCAAAACCTGTGGATCTATTTGGAGGCTGTGTTTGTTGGAGGTGACATTGCTAAAGACCTGCCACAGGTACAGTATGTTCTTTTCATCTTTGTATTTTGAAGTTACAATGATCAGTGAAAAGTCTTCAGGTTAATTGGGGAAATTTCTGTTATTTAGTATACAGGGTGTTGTCCTAATTACTCAGTAAACTGCTAAAATATTTCATACTTCCCAATTTAGGAAGCAAAGCGTTTTCAGATTATTGACAAATCCTGGATTAAGATCATGCATCGAGCCCAAAAGGTCCCAAATGTAGTGGAGTGCTGTGTGGAGGATCCAACTCTGGGAGAGCTCCTACCAGATCTTCAGAAACAGTTGGAGTTCTGTCAAAAGTCTCTTGCAGGGTAAAGCTTTGCCATCAACTTTTAGTTCATTACTTTTCGTTAGCACGATCAGTGGGGCAAAAAAAAAAGTTTTACAACGTTAAGTACATTGTAACATTAACCTCCTCAGTTTTCCTACAATTCGCTGCTGTCAGTATTATGTAAGAGCAAATAACTGGTGTACAACATATCAAATTAACAAAATTTAAATGATGCCAGTGACTCGTCAACAAGAAAATCTTGATATTTTCGTTCTTATCATCATATTTTCCTTACTGTTTTTTTGCATTTTTTTTAAATTCTTATGCACTTTAAATGTTTTACATTAGGTATTTATTTATTGCCACAACACCTGGTAATTGTTTTCACCTTGTGAGTCTGTGTGTGTGTATGATTGTGCATTTTACAAGTAGTTGAGATCAAAATGAAGGATGAGGTCAAAGATGGGTGTGGGCCGATTTATGAGTACTGGACACTCATGTAATGATGTAAAATGACTACAGAGTACTCATGGATCAGTACAAAATCACAGTTGGTGTGATCCTAATGCAAGATGGTCTCTGTTTATTTTTTCCATTTAATTTAGGTTACTCCTCATAATCTTTGCATATGCTTTGGACCAAAAAGAGAATATTTCCCTGAATTCGATATGCCCTACTTATACTAGTACATTTAATGGAGTACATGTGTACACTGGAGATTATGTGATCTAATTCAACAGGTACCTTGAGAAAAAGAGGCTTCTTTTTCCACGATTCTTCTTTGTGTCTGATCCGGCCCTCTTGGAAATTCTTGGACAAGCCAGTGATTCTCACACAATTCAGGTTAGAGCATTGATTGTCACCATAAAAAGAGCTTTAAAAAATGTAGAGTGTACATAAACATAGTACCTCCGCAAAGGAGGTCATGTTTTTGGTCAAGTTTATATGTCTGACTTTTGAGGAGCAGGGTATCTTAAAATCTTTCAGAATATTTCTGTGAAATCTGGGGGGAAATAAAGTGGAGGAAGAGAGGATTAGGATATGCAGATACAAATCAGGAAAAGTTTTTCTTAATATTGTGAGAGAGGGAAATTTGTTTTCTCATTCACTTTTTAAATGTCCTGAGAGGTATTAATCTGTCACAAAAACATGTTGATTTCTTGAGTTGATAAATAAAAATGAGCAAAACTAATTTTAGGTACACTTTTTCAGTCACATCTCCTTGGAGTTTTTGACAATGTCAATGAAGCAGAGTTTCATGCAACAGACTATGACAAGATTTTGGCCGTTTTTTCACAAGAGGGAGAGAAACTACAGGTATGTAATTTCATTTGTAGATTATAACTAATGCAATTCAACATTTGCAGAATATATAATATAATGTGGAAATGTATGTATTACTTGCACTTGGTGTAAATGAGTTGATTTTAATTACATTAGTGTATTATTGCATAGTAGAATACATAGCAGTTCATCACCTTTCATTATCTTTAAAGTAGGTTGTAATTAGCTGTGCATAGGGAAGAAAAATATGGAAAACCTATACTACCATAAAATTGTACTTGGGTAAATACACTTTGTTCTTGTCCTTCACTGATCACAAGTATAGTATAACTGTGTGTTTGTGGCTTCAGCTGAACAGTCCTGTGATGGCGCAGGGACCAGTGGAGCTCTGGCTCGGGCAGCTGCTGTTACGACAGCAAGCTTCATTACACTCTGTAATCAAAGCTTCGTATTTAGAAATCAATGATGAAGACTTCGATCTTCTCTCTTTCCTCAACACGTTTCAAGCACAGGTCAGAAGACAATAGTGTGACTGTTGTAAAAATTTCCTTCCTAAATTTTAGGAAGGATGTATCCATATTTTGATCAAACTAATAGATAGTGATCCCTATTTAAGAGTGATGACTGTTCTTTTTCTCAACAATATCCAGAATTATAGCCTTTGTATCTGAACTTTGTAAAATAAAAACAATATCCTTGTAGTGTTGAGAGGTTTAAATAGAAAAAATAGTATTCCTTTACTTTTTTTTTTAACCACAAATAATGTAAAATTAGCTCATAATTTCAGCTTATATTTAGGTAATTCTTTTCATTTGATGCATCTTTTCATGTGTCCTTTTGCTCTTACTTTTTAGGTGGGGTTGTTGGGGATACAGATGCTTTGGACAAGAGATGCAGAAGAGGCGCTGAATAATGCTGAAGATGACCGGGAGATCATGCCTTTTACCAAAAAGAAATTCCTAAATTTACTTAGCATTCTTATTAAACAAACCACCTACGACCTGAGCAAGTTTGACAGAGTCAAATATGAGACACTTGTCACAATCCATGTGCACCAGAGTGATATATTTAATGATCTTGTAGGTTCCTTGAAAAATCTTCCTGTTCATTTCATTGACTGTTATTGTAATTTAGTTCATGCATTCAAATTGATATCCTGCTTTGTCCCCAGGTAAAAAAGCGTATAAAATCTGCCAGTGACTTTGAATGGCTGAAGCAGAGCAGATTTTACTTCAGAGAGGACCTGGATAAAGTCAGTGTGTCTATCACTAATGTCGACTTCATTTATCAGAATGAGTTCCTAGGCTGCACCGACCGTCTGGTCATCACCCCTCTTACTGACAGGCAAGAGAAGACTTGACTATGGTATTTAATAATTGAATTGGTTGAATTTAGTTTCTAAGATGAATCATTCATTTGTTTTCTCTCTACAGATGTTACATCACACTCTCCCAGGCTCTGGGCATGAGCATGGGAGGAGCCCCTGCAGGGCCAGCTGGCACCGGGAAGACTGAAACCACAAAAGACATGGGACGCTGTCTTGGCAAGTATGTGGTGGTGTTCAACTGCTCAGACCAGATGGACTTTAGAGGACTTGGCAGGATATACAAAGGTAAATCAGGCAATGAAACAGTTCATCAAGCAGTGTGGTGTGCAATTTCAGTTATCTCATAACATATTCTTTTTCAGGCCTTGCACAGTCAGGGTCCTGGGGCTGCTTTGATGAGTTCAACAGAATCGACCTGCCAGTGCTTTCTGTTGCTGCTCAGCAGATCTACATTGTTCTGCAAGCACGCAAGAAACACAAAAGCACTTTCATATTTACTGATGGAGACTGTGTGGATCTGAATCCAGAGTTTGGCCTGTTTATAACCATGGTAGGAAAGACAAATGCACAGCAATCTTATCAGAAATACCTTAGAACTAGGTGGGAAACATCACATATACATTAAATGACATGTCACCATTCCATGTCTAGAACCCTGGATATGCAGGTCGTCAGGAACTTCCTGAAAACTTAAAAGTCCAATTCAGGACAGTGTCTATGATGGTACCTGACCGGCAGGTGGGTCAATGCTACCTTTGCTGAAGAGTAATATTTTTCCTCTTGTTGTAGACCTAATAGGCAGTCACTTCTCCACTGCTGTCTTTTGCAGATCATCATGAGAGTGAAACTCGCTAGTTGTGGATTCAATGAGAATGTCATCTTAGCCCAGAAATTCTTTGTCCTTTATAAACTGTGTGAAGAGCAGCTTACAAAACAGGTGAAAATCTTTTTTTCGTTTGTCTATTTGCTCTTTTGAATGATTATGACCTGCTGACTCAACCTCTGTTATTTGTCAGGTTCACTATGACTTTGGTCTGAGGAACATCCTGTCTGTGTTGAGAACACTGGGGGCCAGTAAAAGAGCACGACCTGATGACACAGAATCCAGCATTGTCATGAGAGTACTGCGTGACATGAATCTTTCTAAACTGGTATGACAAAAACTAGGTGTTGACCATCAGGGAAAGTAAGATACATTCTTCTGGTATTGTACTATGTGGACAGACACTTTACATGTTTATCCTTTTGTATACTTCAGGTAGATGAGGATGAACCCCTCTTTCTTAGTTTGATCAATGACCTATTCCCTGGTATTCAGCTGGATGCAAGCACATATACTGAACTTCAAGCTGCTGTAGCTCATCAAGTTGAGCTTGCTGGTATTGTTAACCACCCCCCATGGAACCTCAAGCTCATCCAGGTATCTCAAAAACTCTTGTATGTGTAGTTCCTGTTGTATTTTGTGTATTGTTAAGTGATGGCTGCGAAGATATGCTGCTTACAAATACTTTACTGTTACTGTCACCAACAGCTTTATGAGGCTTCACAAGTGCGCCATGGCTTGATGACTCTGGGACCAAGCGGAGCTGGGAAGACCACGGTTATCAACATTCTCATGCATGCTATGACTGAATGTGGAACCCCACACAGGGAGATGCGTATGAACCCCAAAGCAATCACTGCACCGCAAATGTTTGGTCGCCTTGATGCAGCCACCAATGACTGGACTGATGGCATTTTTTCTACTCTGTGGAGGAGGACTCTTAAAGCCAAGAAAGGTTTGTAGCGGACTGTTCAGTGCACATTCAAACTAATATTTTTCAATTTGTCACATTGCCTTTGCAGAAATTTTCTTATGCCACTCAAAACACATTTTTGAATTAAATATTACTTCAACAATAGATCATAGGAACAGTATAGACCTTGTTACAGAGTAAAGAGAGTGCCACATAAAGAACTGGACACAAATGTTTTTTTCAATGTAGCTGTTTGCTTAGTGAAAGCAGCTTTTTTTCAGTTTTTGCTTCGGTATTAGGCAGCAAGTAATACACACTTACACCTAAAAATGTCAGGGATACCACCTGTAAAAACTGCTGTTGTTGGGACAAAACAACAGAATGAGTGAGTGAAATTGTGGAAGAGAGAGTTTGAGAATTGAATCAGAATTGTGATGGTTTTATAATGGGTACATTTCAGGGGAGTTCATATGGATTGTTCTGGATGGCCCCGTAGACGCCATATGGATTGAGAACCTCAACTCTGTGCTGGATGATAACAAAACACTGACCCTAGCTAATGGTGACCGCATTACCATGTCTCCATCCTGCAAGCTGGTATTTGAGGTGCACAACATGGATAATGCCTCCCCTGCTACTGTGTCCCGTGTGGGTATGGTCTTCATGAGCTCCTCAGCTCTCAGCTGGAAACCCATACTCCAGGTATAGTTGTTTTTTAAATCATCAGAGGAGAGAATGTTTGTGGAAAAGAAACAATGCAGTTCTTGTATTATTCTTGCTTTATGTTGTAGGGATGGACTCACAAGCGCAATGCTCAGGAGGCGGAAAGCATCATTACTTTATATGACAAGATATTTGAGGATGCTTACTTGTATATGAAGCACAACCTTAAACCCAAAATGGAGCTTTTGGAGTGCAACTATATAATGCAGGTTCGTATCCAGAAAAATGCTGAAGACAAACAGGAATTAGATGACTCTAAACCTGTTTCATGAATTATCTTATTATGATCTACCATCAGTCTGTCAATCTGCTGGAGGGCCTCATCCCAACCAAGGAGACAGGGGGCTTGGCTGGTTGCAAACACATGGAGCGCCTCTTTATCTTTTGCATGATGTGGAGCTTAGGAGCCCTTTTGGAGTTGGAGGATAGGGATAAACTGGAGGCTTACATTAGAGTACATGACAGCAGCATTGATGTGCCTCAAACACAGCCAGGAGAGACTATGTTCGAGTACATGGTCAACCCAAACGGTATGATATCTTTCTACGTTAAATACCACCTCTTTGCCCTCTTTATCTGTTTTTTTAAGTGAGTGGTCAAAGGACTGTTTCATTGTGGGCATACAACTGTATGGTGACTTCAGGTGAGTGGTGTCATTGGAATAACCAAGTGGGGGAGTATGTCTATCCAGCTGACCATGTGCCAGAGTATGCCTCCATTCTTGTGCCAAATGTGGATAACACAAGAACTGCTTTCCTGCTGGAGACTATTGCCAAACAACGCAAGGTGATCTTGTATCTTTTATAATATAACAATATTTTTTATTACAAATGTAATTACTTTTTTTGCTTTGATGTCTGTGAATGTTAATGTTGTTTTTGTATAGGCTGTACTTCTTATTGGTGAACAAGGGACAGCCAAGACAGTGATGATAAAAAGCTACACGAAAAAATATGATCCTGAGACAGACCTATCCAAGTCCCTGAACTTCTCATCTGCAACAGAGCCCATGATGTTTCAGGTAGAATATTTAACATGTTCCGTATGCTTAGCCCGGTACAGTTCTGAATAGGTTTTGGTTTGCAAAAACATTTCTTTTTCTATCACAGCGAACGGTGGAGAGCTATATTGAGAAACGAATTGGCAGTACCTACGGACCCCCAGGAGGACGCAGGATGACAGTCTTCATTGATGATATAAACATGCCTATTGTCAATGAATGGGGAGATCAGGTACATGTATATATACATATATATGTTTGGTGTTCCTGAGCCCACTGTAGCCTCAGATTTTTCTTCTTTGCTGACAATTAAATGGTGGTTGGTGAGTGTATACATAAATATAATGAAAATTTACATGTTTCATGTTCAGTTAGGTCTGAGTAACTACTATATGTGACTTTCCAACAGATCACCAATGAGATAGTCCGCCAAATGATGGAAATGAGCGGCATGTACAATCTGGACAAACCAGGAGACTTCACCACAGTTGTGGACGTACAGATTCTGGCTGCCATGATTCACCCCGGTGGTGGGAGAAATGACATCCCACAAAGACTGAAGAGACAGTTTACTGTCTTCAACTGTACTCTGCCATCCAACACCTCCATTGATAAGATCTTTGGTAGCTGTCCCTAAAATTATTCATTTTCTGTTTACTGTTGGTTGTATGAAATATTTAAATTATTTTTCCCGTCATCTCTCTGCAGGTGTAATCGGGTGTGGATATTTCCACACATGCAGAAAATTCAGTCCTGAGATATCAAATATGGTGAAGTGCCTTGTGTCTGCAGGAAGGATTTTATGGCAGTGGACAAAGGTAATCACTTGGAATATGTTGTGAAATTGATTATATGGATAGATTTATATAGCACATCCTAATAATCTACTGCAGGGCCTAGAGATAAGTGAGAACATCATTCAACATGAATTCACATTTCACTGTGTATTGATAACAATGAAATCATTACCTGATTTGATGATTTCACACTGAAGGCAAAAATGCTTCCTACACCGTCCAAGTTCCACTACATCTTCAATTTGAGAGACTTGTCCAGGATCTGGCAAGGAATGTTAAACATTAAAGCTGAGGAGTGTGGTGATATCCCTGCTCTTTTGGCTCTTTTCAAGAGTGAATGCACAAGGGTGATTGCTGACAGGTACAGTGCTTACATACAGTGAATCTCCTTTTAAAACCATCAAAGATTGCAAAAACGCTAACCTAGACTTCTTGCTGTAGGTTTATTTGCTCTGAGGATAGAGAGTGGTTTGAGAAGGCTGTATCTCGTGTCATCCAAGAGCATGTTAACCCCAACTTTGTCTCATCACTTCATCCTGAGCCATACTTTGTGGACTTCCTGCGAGATGCTCCTGAGCCCACTGGAGAAGAAGATGACGATGCCTGTTTTGATGCTCCCAAAATTTATGAACTGGTATGGATTTGGTATTAATGATGAATGATTGATGTTGAAAGCTGTCAAAATTTTCTGAGCAAACTAACGTCCTTCCAGGTACCAAATTTTGAGTTCTTATCAGAAAAGCTGATGATGTATCAGACCCAGCACAATGAGATTGTAAGAGGCTCTAGCCTAGATCTGGTTTTCTTCACGGATGCTATGACTCATCTTGTCAAGGTCAGACTAGAAGCCAACCTGATGGATATATATCATGTGGAACAGTCTGTCAATAATTCTGATTTATCTGAGATTTGCCTTCCTTTAGATCTCACGAATCATTCGAACTGACAATGGAAATGCCCTGCTTGTGGGAGTGGGAGGATCAGGGAAACAAAGCCTGACTCGCCTTGCCTCATACATAGCAGGATACAGTATCTTCCAGGTCACACTGACAAGGTGAGAATGGAAAAAGTAAAACTGCTGTCAGCATTAGTTAGGCAACTGTTTCACTGCATTCATACTAAATGATGTCTCTTACACTGCTATGTTTGTTTTCTCAGAACATACAACGTAAGTAATTTCATGGATGACCTGAAACTGCTGTATAAAACAGCTGGTGCTGAGGGCAATGGCATTACCTTCATCTTTACTGACAATGAAATAAAGGATGAAGCCTTCCTTGAATACCTCAACAATGTTCTTTCTTCTGGAGAGGTGAGGACCTCACTTTGATGTCTTTGACATCCCAATCCATTGTCACACCAACTAAGTCTGCATTTAGACAATGTATGTTTAGAACTTTCTGATTTATTCTCATTGAAACAATACGTAATTCCGACTTATCAGAAACAAAGAGGTCAGACGAAAACCTTAGATCTGGAAGGAAAGCTTTTACTAGTCCTGGTGACTTGACTGTGACTGAACTGTGTGCAGGTCTCCAATCTGTTTGGTAAAGATGAGATACAAGAGATCACCCAGAACTTGATCCCTGTGATGAAAAAGGAGTTTCCACGTGTTCCACCAACTTTTGACAACCTCTATGACTACTTCATATCCCGATCCAGAAAAAATCTGCATGTAGTTCTTTGCTTCTCACCAGTAGGTCAAAACTTTTAATATTTGCCACACAAAAGCAAAAACTCTGGGTGCTCAGATACTTTCTTTCCTTGTTTATTTCTCTGCATCTTTGTTTATTTTTTAAAACTGTTGTCTACAGTATTTTCTTTAATGGTCTGTATTTCATGCATTCCTATTTTAATCAGTTAAATGGCTTCATTGCTCATTCACTTATTAAACTACTGTTGCATATTGGAATACTCTTAATTAAATTACATTTTGTCTGCTCTCCTTAACAGGTTGGACAGAAGTTTCGCTCCAGATCCCTGAAGTTTCCAGGCTTGATTTCTGGCTGCACAATGGACTGGTTCACACCTTGGCCCAATGAGGCTCTTGTGGCTGTTTCCAACTACTTCTTGTCAGAGTTTCCCATGGTTTGCTCTGCTGATGTGAAGGCTTCAGTGGTTACCACCATGGGTACATATCATGACAAAGTATCTGAAACCTGTGAAAGCTACTTTGAAAGGTATAACACGCAAAATCACATGTAGTTCACATGTAATTGTTATATTGTAATTATTTATTTCAGATATTGTTGAGTTTTTAGACCAGAAACATATTTTACACGAATATAAAGTTGTATGCTGTTTTATCTTTCAGGTTCCGAAGAAGAACTCATGTCACCCCTAAATCCTACCTCTCTTTCATAAATGGCTATAAAACACTGTACACTGAGAAGTATAACTATATCAACACACTAGCAGAGCGCATGAATGTTGGTAAGGAAAATTTAACAGCAAGACTTTGACATGCTATAAAGATGACATGTATGGACTTCTTTTCAAGGTGTACTCTGAGAAAGGATTTTTAAAGATTTTAGTGATTTTCAGGGTTAGCCAAACTGATGGAGGCGAGCAAGTCTGTGGCTCAACTATCCAAAGATCTTGAGGTCAAGGAAAAAGAGCTTGCTATAGCATCAGTCAAAGCTGACAAGGTAAATAATAATAGAGACTCCAACCTCTCATGACACAAGATAAGCATGTACAGGTAATGGGTGGATAGTTTTCTGCAACTTTTCTCAAGCAAATATTTACAAAGTGACATGAAAACAAGCATAAAAGGAAAGAAGAGAAAGAGCAGAATTCATTCATTGGACATCTGACCCAGGTTGTGTGAAAACTGGAAAAAAAAACTGGATGAAAGACCAACTACTTGTGGACATTTCTTGTTGAGATGTTTCTTGTTGCATTTACATAGGTGGTGGCAGAGGTGACAGTCAGTGCTGAAGCTGCTACTGTTATAAAGAATGAGGTCCAGGTTGTTAAGGATAAAGCACAGAAAATTGTGGATGGAATTGGAAAAGAAAAAGCTATTGCACATGAGAAACTGGAGGCTGCCCGCCCAGCTTTGGAAGAGGCTGAAGCTGCACTGAATGTGAGATCTGTAATTTTTTTTATATATATATTTGGGTATTTACACCATCTGCATTGTACCACATGACCATGTGATATATTTAAAATTTTTACAGACCATTAAGCCTGCTGACATTGCCACTGTGAGAAAATTGGCCAAGCCTCCACATCTGATCATGAGGATTATGGACTGTTGCCTGCTTTTATTCCAAAAGAAGTTAGACTCTGTATCTATTGATCCAGAACGGCGCTGTCTTAAGCCTTCATGGGGAGAAGCGCTAAAGGTAACAAAAAAGTTTCAGTCCTTTCAATAGGTGGGTTTCATGTGACGTCACGACGCAGCGGCGCGAGCGCGCCAAATTCAAATGAAAGGCAGGAAGTGTTTCAGCCGTTAGCTGACTGACACGCTGAGAATCTACCGTGTGGTTTTGTGTAGTTTACCGGTGCTCAAATCGTTCCAATAGCGAAAAAGACAAAAGCTATTACAGGGTACCAAAAGTAGTGAGGTGAGAAATATAAAAAACTTACAGAACAACGCCGTAAAAGGTGGATCTTAAACCTACGTCTGCGGTCGGGAGGAGCAGTCTGCTAATGCCCGTGTCTGCAGTGACCACTTCGTCAAAGGTATGTTAGCTAGCTAACTTGGTTTTTGTGGCTGTGTTTATAGCATTAGGTTGTCGCTTAATGCTCATTTAAATAGTAATAATTATTAAGTTGCCGGTAGTCTAATATGGACTGGGACTTTTTAGGCTGCCCTAGCGTTTTAGGGGGCGTTGACTCAGTAGTCCAAATGCTATTTCGCTGTCATGTCATACATTAATATTTCTATGTAATTGACAAATAAACCCCCTTGTATCCCTGTAAGATGTGTTTGTTGACATTATAGCCGCTATTGCTAGCTGCTAGCTATACATAATCAGTATACGAATAAACACTCATCCTGGCGAAGACCAAATGATAATCGTCTTCGAGCCTTTTGGTAACAAGGTTGTGGACCCACCCGCTCACCAAAAAATTATATGCCTCCAGGCTTTTGTAGGTTTTCATTTGATGTTTCGTATAACAAGAGGTCTGAAGTACAAGATAATTGGTGATCTCAACAGCCTCGATTGTTGGCAAATCTTTAACGTCTGTTGAAAACTCACTCATCTTCATGAGGTACGGGTTACGTCCAATATATTGTTTGATTAATTGTGTGTATCTTAATCTCGAGATCTAAACCCGTACAACACAGACTCTCTGCTAATATTTCCTCCGTTGACATGTACTTCCTGCCCTCCATGTGAAATCGCTCCGCCTACGTGCGTCATCATGATCACGTGACTGAAACCCAGCTATTCTGCATGATCTGTAGTGTTGTAATCTAACAATGATGAGAACAGTAATACCACAATAAGGATGAACATTGTTAAGTTGCTTATGGTTCTAAAATTTCTTTTTGCTATTCTTTAGCTTATGAGTGCAGCTGGTTTTATGACCTCCCTCCAGCAGTTCCAAAATGATAAAATTAATGAGGAAACGGTAGAACTGCTGCAGCCTTACTTTGAAATGGAAGACTACACTATGGAGAATGCCAAGAAAGTGTGTGGTAGTGTTGCTGGTCTGCTAGCATGGACCCGGGCTATGGCTTCATTCTTTGCCATTAACAAAGAAGTGCTGCCACTAAAGGTAAAGTCATTCTTTATCATAGCAGGTAAAAGTTTTGGTAATGCAGCTCAGACAAAGGTGACTGTTGTACTTTAGTACTGGGTTCAAATGTTTCTGCTTTAAGACTGTTTAAAAGAGTTCACATATTTTGAGTCAGTAGTCTAGGAATCATAATTTTTTGTCATGATTCCTGTCTCAGCCATATTTATGTGGCCATTCTTCCTGTGTCTCCTACCATACTCTACCCACCTACCAGATGTCACATGCAACCATTTTTTGAGAATGTGTGGGTTAAAATTTCATATTGTTGCAAAACAGTCCTTTTGGCAGTTACCATGTTCCAAAGATGACATGGTTTATAGCTGATTATTTAATCAGGGGAGAGGGGAGGAGGCTGATGGCAAGGGAGAGCCAAAAGAGGTCCAGGTTCAGACACAACTAATGATGAGAGTACAGGCTGTTTGCAGAGAGTGACTGAGCCAGTAAATAAGAAAAAGTACTAATTTCAACCACAATGGCTTTGTCTGTGTCCAGGCTAACCTCGCCATTCAGGAAAGCAGGCTAAGGGTGGCTAATAATGAACTAGGAAAGGCTGAGGCTCAGCTGGCTGAGAAGCAAGCAGAGTTTGACAAAGTCAAAGCCAAATGCGATGCTGCTATGAAGGAGAAACAGGTGCGATTCAGCCTTTCCACTTTTAATACTGCATTTAGCTAAAGCTGTAAATATTGTGGACCACTTAAAATGTCGTGTTTTTCAGGACCTGTTGGATGATGCTGAGATGTGTAGGAATAAAATGCAAGCTGCATCTGCACTTATTGATGGACTCAGTGGAGAGAAAGTCCGTTGGATAGAGCAAAGCAAAGAATTTAAATCACAGATCAACAGGTATGTTACACTTAATTTAAAAGTGAAAAAGAATATTTCAAAGGGACACATGAAAAATCTTTGTTTTATTGTTATTAGGTCTGACTTTTTCAAGGAAGATTTAAAATTATGAAAACCTTAAATCCTTCTGTTCTTCTTGGCAGACTTGTGGGTGATGTGCTCCAGCTCACTGGCTTCTTGTCTTACTGTGGGCCATTCAACCAGAGTTTCCGTGACATGCTGTTGAAGGACATCTGGGAGGCAGAGCTCAGGAGCCATAAAATCCCTTTCACAGAAAACCTCAACCTCATTTCTGCCCTAGTGGACCCCCCCACTGTAAAAACAACACAAACCTAACTTTTTCCTCACTACTATCTACACAAAAAGTTAGTTATATGATGAAACACATTTACACCCCTGTTTGTTTAAGATAAGTGAGTGGAACCTCCAAGGACTCCCAGGAGATGACTTGTCTGTGCAGAACGGCATCATCGTCACAAAAGCAACTAGATATCCTCTCCTCATTGATCCCCAGACTCAGGGAAAGGCTTGGATTAAGGAAAAAGAAAAGACCAATGCACTCCAAGTAAATAGAGGAATTTATTTTCAATCCATTTTCACCCAAATTAGTTGTTTTAGTAACATGAGTGTGGAAATAATCTGTGGTCTCTTTTTCAGGTGACATCACTTAACCACAAGTTCTTTCGCACCCATTTGGAAGACTGTCTTTGCTTGGGACGCCCACTTCTTATTGAAGATGTAAGTGAAGAGCTTGATCCTGCTCTTGACAACGTCCTTGAGAAAAACTTCATTAAATCTGGGACCAGTTTTAAGGTAATCAACTGAAATACCCGCTTCACATCAACAATACAACAGTGAAATCTGTCCTCTGTTAAAATCTTGGATTTTTTTTTGTGTAGGTTAAAGTGGGAGACAAAGAGGTCAATGTGATGGATGGCTTCCAGCTCTATATAACCACCAAACTGCCTAATCCAGCATACACACCAGAAGTCAGTGCAAAAACATCCATCATTGATTTCACTGTAAATATGAAAGGCCTAGAGAATCAGCTGCTTGGACGTGTCATCCTCAGAGAGAAACATGTTAGTGTCTATTTTTTCCATGTTGTACAAGTATTATTTATTGGTTGTACATAATATAACATTAAAAAATGAAAACAGCTGTAACATCTTCAGCCCATGACCCAACAACAGTGATTTAGGGGCATCACAGGACAGCCTCAAAACGTGTCCATTGTGTTAGGCTAATTGAGTCAATGTTTTCTCTTATATTACCTTATTACAGTGTTGAGCTTAAAATATTGGTTGTACCTTGCACTGTAAATTCTGAGTTATTTTAATTATTTTATCAGGAACTAGAGGAAGAAAGATTGAAGCTAATTGAGGATGTAACTGCCAATAAGAGAAAGATGCAGGAGTTGGAAGACAACTTGCTCTACAGACTCAGCAGCACAAAAGGTATGACAGTTACAGGTGTAGCTTAGTGCCATATCTGTAATGTATTTATACATTTCTCTTTGTTTGTGTGACTAAAGGTTCCTTGGTTGATGATGACTCCATGATTGGCATTTTGAGTACAACTAAGCAAACTGCTGCTGAAGTTAGTGCAAAGCTCAGTGTTGCAGCAGAAGCAGAGGTCAAGATCAATATAGCTCAAGCAGAATATCGTCCTGTTGCCTCAAGAGGCAGCATCCTTTACTTTCTCATCACAGAGATGAGCATGGTCAACGTTATGTACCAGACCTCCCTGGGTCAGTTCCTCAAAATCTTTGACCTGTCACTGGCAAGGTATGATTTTGCAAAACTAGTTTAAAAAGCATGTCTGAACAATATTAGTGGTATGAAGCATGGGACTGTAACAGCTTTTGTACTATGGACCTTATACTTCACACTATGTTACAAATTAACACGGAGTTACACTTATGAAACTAACCAACCATGACTTGCTCTCACAACTGACAAATTTGTCTGAAAACAAGTGTGACTAAAAAAAAAAAAACTTTTTTTTTTTGCTTTTCTAAATGACTAGCCAATAGGTGCTGTAAGGCACTCGATTGTGCATTGATGGAAAAAAAAATAATTGCTAACACTTTTTCTCATAGTATTCTTTATGTTTACTTTGTCATTGTGTTATATTGGTTATACACTCTGTCTCTATCTCTTGCACTCATAAATGTGCTTTTGCAGGTCTGAAAAGTCCTCTAAAACTCAAAAGCGAATTGCAAACATTATTGAATATCTGACCTATGAGGTGTTCAGATACACAGTAAGAGGCCTGTATGAAAACCACAAGTTCATCTTCACACTCTTGCTGGCCCTGAAGATTGACTTACAGAATAACAAAATAGAGCATAACCAATTTCAGGTTCTTATTAAAGGTAAGATAGTCATCACTTCAAGGAAAAGTTTGATCTGCCTTTTTGTTAAATGGTCTCCTAAAACATAATTTCTTTGAATAAACAAATAGGTGGCGCAGCTCTTGACCTGAAGACCTGCCCCCTAAAGCCATCCAGTTGGATCCTGGATATGGTATGGCTAAACTTGGTGGAACTCAGCAAATTGCCACAGTTCACTAACATCATAACCCAGGTGAGCTTTAGTTCTATGACCATACGTCTGAATCCTCCATGAAAGTGTCCTTACAAGGTGTTTCTACTGACACATTTTGTAGGTGTCTCAAAATGGGAAACACTGGAAAGCATGGCTCAATCTTGATGCCCCAGAGGAAGGTGTCCTTCCAGATGGATACAGCTCCCTTGATGCGTTCCTAAAACTTTTGCTAATAAGGTTGGATCCTGCTGCTGCTCATGTTGCTTATGTGTTAATAGTATTTAGTACAATAATCTTACAAGCAGTTTTTTTCACAGGTCTTGGTGCCCTGACCGCACCTTGTCTCAGGCCAGAAAGTATGTGGCAGAATCCATGGGCGTGAGGTTTGCTGAACCGGTCATCTTGAACCTTCATAGCACATGGGAGGAAAGTGACCCTCGCACCCCTTTAATTTGCTTTCTTTCTATGGGCTCAGATCCTACTGACCAAATTGAAGCACTTGCTAAGAAACTCCAACTTGGTGAGCTTTACTGCCGTCTTAGGATTAAAATTTTATGGGTTTCTCATCTTAACCCAGAGGAATTATTACTTGTGTTGTATGTCATGATATCCTCAAACGGTTGTCTTATAGAATGCAGGGCTATATCCATGGGGCAAGGGCAAGAGGTTCATGCAAGGAAGCTTGTTCAGACATCAATGACACAGGTGTTTGTCCTTAGTCAATGAAGTGTTAAGTTGTATGAATATGTGCTTTTAAAGTGATGGCTGCCCATTTCAGCTGATCTGAGGCCTCTGTATCTGAATGTGTATAGGGAGGCTGGGTCCTTCTGCAAAATTGTCACCTGGGATTAGAGTTTATGGATGAGTTGCTAGAAACTATCTCAACTGCAGAGACCATGCATGATACTTTCAGAGTTTGGATCACCACCGAACCACACAATCAATTCTCCATCACACTCCTACAGGTGACACTTTTACGCTTGTACTACATTAAGGTGTTAGGAATTTGTTTCCTGATCTTACCTTTGCGAATAGTGTTAGAACAAATGTTTCTCACCTCTTTACCTCTAGTCTTCTATCAAGTTTACCAATGATCCACCCCAGGGAGTACGTGCTGGCTTGAAACGAACATTTGCAGGAATTTCACAGAACCAGTTGGAGGTCAGCAACCTGCCCGTGTGGAAGCCTTTGCTCTATAGTGTGGCCTTTCTCCACACTGCTGTGCAGGTACTAGTAATTTGCAAGTTAGCTGATGAGGTAGAAGAGCTTTATTTAAAGCAGCCAATGACAAAGTACTTGGTCTTTCGCACAGTTCAGACTAGAAGCAGAGCAAGATATAAAAGGAATCTTGACATAGCCTTATTTCATTTGATAGTTTTATAAACGTATGTTATTGTTAGGACAGAGCTTAATGACTATAAATTCATATATATCCTCTGTATATACATCATTATAATCCTGCAGTTCAACATGCTATGTGTAGGACCAATATTTGACCTCCAAAAATCCAGTTCTCAAAAATGGCATAGGAATAGTGAATATATGGTTATTAGAATTAAAAGGTGGCTGCATGAGTGTTTTTCTTTCCAAGGCAGTTTGGGAAGAATGTTCTTTATAATCACATTTTTACTGAGCATTGATTGATGCATACTGATTTGATTCTAGACATAATTTATTTTATTGCTTCTTTTTTGAGGAACGACGCAAATTTGGGCCATTGGGTTGGAATATACCTTATGAGTTCAACTCTGCTGATTTCACTGCAAGTGTTGAATTTGTAGAGAAACACTTGGATGATTGTGGTCCCAGGAAGGTGAGAATTCAGAAGTCTAACTTTAAGGATTTTCTTATCATCTTATCTCACTCATCATTTTGTGCTTTTCCCCCACAGGATGTATCATGGGTAACTGTGCGATACATGCTAGCTGAGGTGCAATATGGAGGAAGGGTTACAGATGACTATGACAAGCGCCTGCTGAAGTGTTTTGCTCGCGTAATTATCCCATTTTTGTGTTAATTCATGTATTACATCTCGATCAGTAAATTTTTTTTTTTTTACAATATAGAATTTGTTTGTCGTTGCAGGTGTGGTTCAGTAAAAAGATGTTTGACCCATCATTTTGCTTCTACACGGGTTACAAAATTCCAGTGTGCAAGACAGTAGAGGAGTACATAGAGCACATTCAGAGTTTGCCTGCTGTGGATTCACCCCAAGCATTGGGGCTGCATCCTAATGCTGATATCACGTAACGAGACACCCTAAACTTATTGATGATAATGGTGATACTGTGCTCATAATGTGTGTTAATATAATGTGTAATATTATTGTTAATAACATTTTTGCTTTGTGTCCAATGTTGACCAGGTATCAGACAAACACATCTGCTGAAGTGCTAGACACAATCACAAATATTCAGCCCAAGGAAAGTGGAGGGGGATCAGGAGCAACTAGAGAGTCCATTGTTTACAGCATGGCAGAGGACATGTTGGAGAAACTGCCCCCTAATTATGTGCCACATATGGTCAGTTTGTTTTATCATTTAGTGTTTTTGTCACCAATTCTTGCACCAACTATCTAAATCTAAACTCTTTTATGGATTAAGGTCAAAGCCAGGCTACTGAAGATGGGAGCTCTGAACCCAATGAACATCTTCCTACGTCAGGAGGTGGATCGAATGCAAAAGATCATCAGTGTGGTGCGCACTAGTCTGACTGACTTGAAGTTAGCCATCGATGGCACTATCATAATGAGCGAGGTCAGATTACTGATTCATCCCATTCTAAAACACCAGGGCTTTGCTTCTTAAAATACTGACTTCAGTACATATTTGTAATTCAGTTCTGACATTTTTCACAATTAATACTCAATGAATATTTGTTTACTTAAAGATTTTATTTGTAATGTAAAGTGCAAAAAACCATTCTTGACTTAACTATCTTAACTATCTTGACGGGTTAAAGTGCTGTGAAAGTGCTACTTTGTACTTGACTCCTAGAACCTCCGTGATGCTCTGGACAATATTTTTGATGCGCGTGTGCCAAACTTGTGGAGGAAACTATCCTGGGAATCATCCACACTCGGCTTTTGGTTCACTGAGCTTCTAGAGAGAAACAAACAGTTCCATAGCTGGGTGTTTGAGGGAAGACCCAAAACCTTTTGGATGACGGGCTTCTTCAACCCACAGGGTAGGAAACCAGTTTTTGTGGAGTAATTTGTCAACAGATTCATCCTGACACATTGAAACATGTTGAGTTTGTTGGTGGTAAAATAAGAACTCCAACAAATGTCACGATCAGCTGGGGTTAATTTGTATTCAGATTACATAACTTATGCCAGTCTATGCTAATATTGTTTTTGCTGGGGGATGTTTGCAGGGTTCCTGACAGCTATGAGACAAGAAGTAACAAGGGCAAATAAAGGCTGGGCTCTGGACACAGTTACTCTGCACAACAAAGTACTGAAGCAAGCAAAGGAGGAGATCACAGCACCCCCTACAGTGAGTCAAAAAGCATGAAAACACTAGCAATACACCAACTACTAATAATAATAACAACAACAATAATACAGTATTTTCTGCACAGTGTAAGTGATGTGAGATAAGTGAACAATTGATGTTTAGTTTTTTAGGAAACATTAGTTATTCTGTCACTGGCTGCCTCTCCTCAACAGGAGGGAGTTTATGTGTATGGTCTGTACCTGGATGGCGCTGGCTGGGACAGGAAGAACACCCAACTCATTGAGTCCTCACCCAAAGTGCTTTTCACACCTTTGCCTGTCATCCACTTGTTTGCCATCAATTCCACTGCCCCGGTGGATCCTAAACTCTATGTCTGCCCCATCTACAAGAAACCGAGGCGCACAGACCTGAATTACATCACAGCGGTGGTGTTGCCTACCATCCAGTCACCAGACCACTGGATCTTGCGAGGGGTTGCCCTTCTCTGCGACATGACATAAAAGATAGTTGCATGACTTTATTAATGTATTATATTGATTAAAGGGAAAATAAATGCTTCTGTCAAATGGACAATATCCTGTCAAGAGGTATACTTATTAAGATAGTTACAATTCTAACGCAGTGGAAAATTTAAGTAGTACACAAAAAGTATGCTATACCATTTAGAATGGATGGTCTGCTTATTGACAAATCATTCCATTGGTATAAAGTAATGTTTTCTTTTGCCCCTTTGTGCATTTAATCCATAGTGCAAGGCATCAGTACATTGGCCTTTTAGTGTGAGCAACTGCTCAGTTGTTTCAGTAAATTACACGTTTACTGAACAACTAGTCACTGCGACACTGCTGAAATGCTTCACCCCATTAAAATGAGAACCTGATTTGTTTTCTCTGGAGTTCTTTTCCATCTGACATAAAAGGCTTAATAATTATAATGACAGGCATGATGGAACAGTGAGCTCTTACCAGTCAAGTAATCAGCGATACAGGTAAATTATACTTAACATAAATCCACTTGCATGCACAGTGCACTCAGGGTATTCACAGATGTATGTAACTCTTATTCCAAGCATTTAGGACATGTACCCACAGTGCAAATACTGTCCATTTAGTTTCATTGAGTTCAAGATTAAAGCTTTCTATAAAAAGTGAAGTGTCCTTGTACCTTTTCACCACTCTGAGAGAACATGATTTAAAAAAAACAAAAAAAAACAAAACTAATATCTAAGATTCCTTATCAGTCTAGAATTACTAATGAAATCATTCAAAACCAGTAAGAATCAATAGAGGGCAATAGGCAAAGGGATTAATGCTCATACTAAAGATAGAGCAGTTGCTACATTTACATGGGCAGGGATCCTGGACCACCGTAAAAGTTAACATGACGGTAATCAAATTGTGTATCAACCCACAGCAAGCAGTTCATCTCCATGCTTGTTCTGTACACAGGACCCGACGCAGCTGGGCGGCTTCTAAGTGTTGCTGAGATCACATCTAATGAAGGCAGACCTGGCACGTTTACCACCAACATGTTTTGTTGCCATCCTGTCCTTTCAGTCCTGCTGGGTGTAGTGGATGAAGGTAAGAGTATCCTATTTGATCTCCTGAGATGTTGATGCTGACACTTAATACATTATAATCAAGAAGAGAAAAACAAAATGATTTAGTGGCCTATACCATAACTGCATAAAGAGGATTTTCTAAGGTTCAGGCTTAAAATTACTATGCTGAATTAACAGTGTAGAATGACCTCTGTAAACTTCTACAAATGTATGGGCTGTTGACAGAAGACTTGCAAAGCCCAGTGTTAGATAGACAAAATAAAACTGCAGATGCCATTTAAATAGACAACAGATTACTTTGAGAAAGCACTGATAGCATTATTTGAAGCAAAATACTGTATATTTTTCACAAACCAGATGAAAAATCAAAAAACGCCTGCACAGTCTGTCATTTTGGAAACATTTTTTTTTTGCAAATATACAATGACAAAGAAGAAAACACTCGAGCCAGATGATTGTGTATATTAACAAACAAACCTTGTGTTGCTTGTCTAGTTTCGCTTAGTTACGTGAAGCACTTGCTAATATGGTTTCTAAAGATTAGTATTAGGCTTAGTTAGGCATTTATTAGTCATTTAAGGTTAAGATGAGTTACAGGGAATGAATTTTAGACAATGCGATTAAAGCAGAATTAAGCCATTAATGTGTTTGTTGGTGCATGCCATGCACATGTGTGTAAGGCAAGTAAGGGAGTGTTGTTTGAGCAACGTGCTTTGTCACAGGATGAAGACGAGTAACTGGCGCCAGCCAGTTGAGTGATCTGCATTTATGTCAAGAGAGGAAAACGGTGTCCCTTTGAAAAGTGTTCTTAATCAAACCCAATTAATTCCGCTCCTTTCCCTTATTATTTCCACCGTGGACCACGTCCCGCTAGTCAGCCTGTTAACTAGAGCCTGGGCCCCAGCAAAGGTCATGCTTGGCCAAGCACAATAACATAATAATGTGTGTAATTAATTACTAGTTCTGAGTGTTCTGAATGCCTTCAATTTCTGGATGTTGCTATATTAAGTGTCTCTGACTAAGGTGTGGTAATAGAGGCTTATCACTAACCCTCTATCAAGACACTTTTCATCTTTCATCCTTCCACTGCTTTATTATGGCAAACTACTCAGTCTTATAAATGGTGTGAATATTTATCAACTGATGTCCCTGCAAAACCAAATTAAAGCCATTATTAACAGGGGAGAGAGAGAAATAATTTTATCATTTACATTATGTCCTATCCTAGGCAATGTCATGGTGCAGAGTTGCTAAGAGGCCTATATATTATTTTGTAAACCTTTATATATTTTTTCTCATGCTCCCAAGAGTGACCCAAGCTAAGATTCTTCTGCTCTTGTCTCTGGCAAAATGTCCATCGCCCAAATACAAGTATTATTCTAACAGACAAGTCAAAAAGAAAGTATGCACTATAGACAGTGGCTAAAAAGAATTCATACCATATTATTTTCTGAACACATACTTAAGTATAACTCTTAGTCATAACCATGCGCACGTAAGGGCTTTTCATTTTCACTTCTTCCCTTTAGAGAATCTGTGCACACTATTGTTCCTTTGTAATACAGTGACACTTGAACACCTCTCATAGACCTGCTGTTTTCTACACCAAACTCCAGATCTCTTTTACTATAGATAGAAGTTGTGAAGCATCTGATAGACACATTGTATTTATGTAAACTTAAAAAAAACTGTGTCACAGAAAATAGTGGATATTAAGTTTAGTTGGTCTGCCTACTAGTGCATTGTTGTAAAGTACTTAGATGCAAAGTAGACTACTATTCAAGCCTCCTTCCCAAAATAAATTGGGGCAGTTAAGCCACGCAGGCTACTGGAGGGCAATTAGAGCTTGAGCCCTTATGGCCTCTGCGGCCTAGCAGGCGGGGCCTCCTGACACCCCTGGTTGGGCCTGATTGAGTGGAGCTTCATCTGCCTAACGGCCTGGCAAAGCTCCACAGGCCTGGGCGAACACAACAGGCCTCCATCAGGCCAGCTTGGTCTGTCACAGCTTACAGGCCTATTGTACACCAGTGCTCATTAACGGCACTAAGTCATGTTGGTGGCTCACTAATGGATGTGTGGAAAGAAAAACAAGATCCACAATCAAAGTGCTTCTACAGTAGTGCTACTGTAACTTTATTCTGTGTTTTGTACATGGAAAATAAATGTCACAATTTAAAAATTTGAAAGAGCTAGAAATTAGTATATAATATTGAAAACTGATGAAAAAAATAATGAACATCCACACACATGTTCCTTCTAGTAAAAAGAAATGTTCCTTTTTATTTATTTGGCCTTTTAGTCCACTGTTATCAACAGGGATTATAACAAAATAAACAACAAAACCTATAAAACTGACAGTGTGGAGCCTGCCATTTCTAAAGGCCATGATATACAGATAATTGATCATTTGAAGTAATGTAGACTGTAAACCTTCCTTACATTTCATTAGGGTGTCCAGTATTACCTGTAGATAGGTACTGATATTGATTTATTTAGGTGTTGACAAATCTTAAAGACACATTTCAACAAATAAAGGAAAGCATGGAAATTGAATGAAATGCTTTGCAAATGACTGTTCCCTTGAGTCCATGAAATAAGATGTAATTTATTTCAAGAGCCACAGAAGAAATTAATTAAGAAAGCGCACACACCAAATGGACATACAGTATAAAAAATACCCAGCATCACCATGACCTGTCTCTTAGCCTCGTCGGTGCAACGTCATCCCCTTCTAGTTGTGGTCCAACTGTTACATCAAACTGTGCTTTTTCCAAGAGGTAAGAGAGGCTGCCAGCATTCATTAACTTTCTCACTCTAAATCCACCTGACTTAAGCAAGTATTTTGTCAACAATGCAATAAGAGGAATCCTTTACCAATAAGGAAGATTGAGACATTGCATGATAAAGAACAACACCGTTATGCAGTGCTGTGTCTGTAAATTAGAAATAATATAAATGGGCAAGTGTGAGGGGAGTTAATCAGGTCTTGAAAAGGGGTTTTCAGGGGCATCTGAGGGCATTCTGTCTATGGTTGAGAATCCGAGGTTAATCGCTTTAAAAGCAGTAATTAGGTGTTAAGAGGTATGCTTGTCTGTTTAAATTAGCCTCTGAGCCAGATTACGCTCTGTGACTTCCGATAACCTCCCCCACCAGGACTCCATGCTCTCCAAAAGGCCATTTTAATGATTTAAATAAAAAACACTCGTAATGCCTTTAAAACCAAATCAAATTTAAACTGAGGTGAGAAAATGGTTTTGAAATGCACATTTTTGCCCATTTTATAGCAACTGAAAATACATTAAAAGATTTATAAGCTGTCCCTTAAAATGGACAAATTTATGCTAAAACTGTCTTGTTCTTAAGGATTAGATACCAGCGAACACCCTCAAAGCACTGTGCAGAGGCCAACCTTATCACTTCAACGGAGCGGGTAAATCTAAGTATATTTTCACAAAATAGGTGACAACACTGCTCGCTTAACCCTCCTGTTGTCTTCGGCTCAACAGGAGGGTTAAGACAGCAAACGTGTATGAATTTGTTGAAATTTGTCATCAAGTAATAACTCAGAATGCAAAAACGTTTCTACTACTGACCACATGGTTCTATTTAGCCTCTCATATACTATACTGTATTTCAATTTGTCAGTGTTGTCAGAAATATACAAAATTAACACTCACAAATTTAAAATGTCAAACATTCATGGTGAAGATTTTCTCTTATTCAAACAAGAGAGTTTATTCCTAATCATTTTGAGCTAAACCAAAATAAATGACCCCCAGAGATTTGATCATTCTTCCTTGGGCCTAAAAAATGGTTCATTCAAATCAATTCGATTTTAAAATGAATTTAAAAAAAAAAAAGACGTTCATTTTGAGAGGTGCTTGTTAGCATCAGTCAAAAAAATAGAAGACTTTTGAACTTCTTTGGTGTCATGTATCTTCTTCTTTGGTACATGAGACAAAAGGTGGAAAAGCAGTTTGTAAACATTCACTGGAGCAGCTCAAAAATCCATCAACAGTGCCTCCTCAGATTACATGTGCTGCCAGGTTTTATCCATTGACTGAATGTGCTCTTTGGCCTTCATCCTGAGTGCTGCAATGCTGGAACTCCTGTCGTCCTCCATTGGGTATTTATCATTGAAGCTGGGAGGGCACTGGTAGGGAGGTGGGCCCATGGGCTGCATACCTTGGACCATGCCAGGCGGGGTGTTGAGGAAGCTGTGGCTTGGATAGGCAGGCTGCAAGCCCTGCGGTGAGCCCATGAACCCTGGGATGGTATGCATAGGCGTGGCACTGGAGATGGGCGAGGTCAGCCAGGGATCTAGGGGCATTGTGTTAGCCACTGGACCGGCGTTGGGAGGCATTGGGGGACGACTGAAGGATAACATGGGGGAATCGTGGAGCTTCATGGTGCTAGTGTCCATCTTTTCTTGGCGTCTCCACTTGGCCCTTCGGTTCTGAAACCACACCTGGACAGAGACACGTGAAATAAGATGAGATTGTGAGGTGACATGAAAGCACTGAGATACAACAGCAAGAATCAAGCTATCAGAAAAACACAAAAAAGGAAGGGATTGTGCTCTCTACCACTGTATGTTTTTTGATACTACTATTAGGGGAAAGTCAGAAACACTCAGATTTATTTTGGTGTCCACAATCATGTCCACTTAAAACAGTTTTCAGCCTTTAGGCCTGCCTGAAATAAATAATATACATATTCCCTCATTTGGTGTTTTGATGATCGTGGTGGGTCATGGTGGCCTGTACCATTCTCTTGGTGTACGTTTCACTTATCTGACCATATTTTTCCTTACATATTGCACTAATGCACAAGCATCTAGGCCATCAAATGTACACTATCACAATTTCTGACCCTATTAGCTTATGTCTTTCCTCTAGATCTGCAGTAAACTGCCTAATGAAACACTGGCCACTTGAGCAATCTTTCTGTGCCCCAACAGTGAACCCTCTTTCAGAATCAAGATATCACATAGTATTTACCTGAACTCGAACCTCAGGCAAGTTGACTTTCATTGCTAGCTCCTCACGGCTGTAGACGTCTGGGTAGTGGGACTTCTCAAAGGCTCGCTCGAGCTCGTGAAGCTGATATGTGGTGAAGGTGGTGCGGTTTCTTCTGTGTTTCTTTTTAGTGTGCTCTTCTTCTTTTAGGGTCTCTGGAGACCCCTCAGGAACATCCACTTCCTTCTGCAGGTCACTCATTTCTCCATCACACTTGTCACCAGAGAAAAGGTCAGATTCTTCAATGAAGGAGAGGATACATATGTAAGTTTTAAATTTTGTTTAGATATCTTTCATCATATGACCAAAATAATTATTATAAACCATCTATATTTTTTCCACAGTAGGTTTTTAAATCTATTAACGCTCAGATTTAATGTAACTTTTTTTAAACAACCAACTGGTGTGCAACTGGTATCAAGCCAGTAAGCAGTCCTTAAATTTGGCAATGCTGCCTTCTTGATAAATCTTATTTGGCTGAGTAAAGCCAAGGACATGAGGACAGAGCAAGGTGGAGCTAAAAGAGCAATTAAGGATCTTGGGGACGTCGCCAGGAAGGCCATCAGTTTAAGGCCAGGTTTGTGCATTATACAACCAACAACTTAAGAGTCAAGAGGTATAACATGATATATGAATGAATCTTAGGGAATTAACTATTCTATTTTCCTATTATCCTTTTTTAACCAGAAATTTAGTTACCAGTCTTAGCAATATTAGTTACCAGAAATTTAGTTACCAGTGTTAGCAATATCTGAATTTAGTTACCAGTGTTAGCAACATACTGAGGCCAGAAAATGGCCTCAGTATGTTGAAAACGAGTAGTACAGCTTTCCTTACTACACTTTTATTTATTTCTTTGATATCAAATAATGAATGACTAATACTTGATCTACTTTATATTGTCTTTTATCTGGTTTTAAGACTTTACTTACATGTGACTGTTGATAATTTCGAAACTAAAGAAATATTTTAATATAGAGTGATCGAAAATATAGAGTCTGATCAAAAAGTGAAATCTTAACTCTTCTCATCATGATAGCTTAATGACTGATGACCCTTTATACTGTTGAGGGTTTGTGAACCCCTGGGGTTTGGTGAGTCCAAATGGCATCACGTCTTTCACTGAATTCTTCCCTTGCAGTAATCCCATAGTAACAGATGCTACCAGTTAAATCTACAAGTGCCCGCCTCCTCTAATCTAACAAGGGACTTTAATTGGCTTCTGCATAGACCCAGCAAACAGTCATGGTCCAGATTGTGTCTTCTAAGAAATTGATGTAGATCAAGTGAGCCATGTGTGTGATGCACCAAAGCTCGTTAATCATACCAAATCGCTTGAGGCAGTATGGTCAACAGATCATTGGTTTGCAGTAAGGATGCCAAGCAGTAAAAGCTTTGTGTTCAGAGTAGGTTGTTGCAATTTTAAAAGCATGATTTTCTTATTTACACTATGAATAGAATGAGTGCAATGAGGACTTTATCTGAATGACAAAAAAATGTTTTCACTGGCAGCGCCTTCCCTTTTTAAACGGTCGACCTTGTAAACTGAAAATGTAAACCTTCTACATAATATGGTGAACTGTAGATTGCACATAAAATCTTAATTAGTTCTTGTGACAATGAAAGTTTCGAGATTTGTCATAAATTATTAGGAATAAGGTGCACTTTAAGGCCTTTGCATATGGTTATATCTGTAGTATGTCCAGGCAATGGAAACCCTCACAGGATAATGTAGCCTGCAATATCAGTCATGCCTATGGAGCAAACTGCCATTTTAATCACCAGAATGTGGTGATATAAAGTAAAAGAATCGTTTTTTTCAACTGAGATCATTTAAAAGATATACACCACAAAATCTTGCTCCTTAAATGGTTGTAGTAAGTTTCTTGAACGGTGTTTCCAGTGAGATTAGATTCTGTGGTCAGCTGAGATTGTTTATGGTGGAATCCAAGAATGCAAACCTTTTACAGAAGAAATAATACTAAAATGTAGCAGGTAATACTGACCCCACCTGTCCCATACATTAATCTATTTCTCCGCTGTCCATACGTTCATTATCCTGCATTGGACAGAAAGACTCATTCCTAGCTCACGCAATGGCTTTTGTCTTTTATTATTAAACTGTTCACATACTGTATGTTGCAGTTTTGGTAATTAACTGTTTACATTTTCAACTTTTAAGCATAAACATGTCTGGAGCAATTTCACAGCAGGCTGTATTTACACAGCCATCCTTTATTACATCCTACATATACAGAGAATTATTATGTCTCTTAGTAGTATAAATTCTGTAGTTTTCAAGAGTCCACAAGATTCAGATAAAATGTTTTTGAGTTGAAAAAATAACAACATGCCACATTTAGTCATGGCTATGCAGAAAATAGAAATTACTTATGGACATGTAGGTGTCCATTATTTTACCATACGCTAACTGTTCTGTTTGTAGCTTTTTGCAGGGTCTGCTCAGTAGTCATTTTTAAATAACTAAAATTTCAAAGAACATAGCAATATTGTCTTGGATCATTTTAGTATATACAAGGTGATTACGTTCCTAACATTTAAGGGATCATGTCTACCACAGGATTTAAATATATTTTTAGGATTCCAGTAGTTGTAAAACATAAGTGATTGAAAATTAGAATTATCTTATAACATCCCGTTACGCTCAAATTTGGGTGATTTCACTGGCTTCTTAACTGTTTTATTCAAGCAGACCCACCAGTAGGCCCATACTTAGAACAACCAGTTGAGTGTACAATTATAACTCTAATCCATTATTTTTTCTGTTTCGCAGCATCCCAAAGCTATCAAATGCACCAGATACAACAAACAGGACAGCCTGAATGGACCTTTCTCACGATCATCATAGCAAGAAGAGCACAGGCGTAAGTAATTACATTAATCTTGGCTCTCTTCCAGTCAGGTGCGTCAGTAAGTAACAATACCTGGGCCCTGGCACTAAAAGACCTAAATGAAATGTAACAGTTGTTCATATTAGGAGCTATCTGTGTTTGAGAAGTCTAAAAAAGTAGGAAGACCTGTTACAATGAAATGTATGTAAACTGATGTGCAACACATTAATATACTTCCATTTGATTTAAAATATCAGCCATAATAAACATTGCTGCTTGATTTTTTTTCTCAAACTATATATAGATTAAGTGGAATTTTAGAACAGGGAGGAAACACAGAATCTGTGTGTAATTTTGTAAAGTATGTTTTCACAAATTTTAAAGCAACATAAGAGAGAATGGAGGAAGAAAATCAGGATTCAACAGGGTAACTTCAACACTCATTAGCAAAGCTACATCTTTATCTTGATCATGTTTGCTCAAGAGCCCTTTATTACTTATCCGTCTTTCTTTGGCTGTCATTTGTATTTCTGTTGTTGTATAGTACTGAAAATGTGAAAGCCCAGTTCCATAAAATTATATTTTCTGAGAAATGTTACATACAAGTTATAGTTACCTGCTTCACATCACTGTCATTTCACACAACCAAATAACCTATCATGACAGTGGTTGCTAAAAGATGGCATTCAACATACATCCTAATACATTGGGAGAACTGTGTGGGGGTGTTGCGTAGGAGACTGACAAACTTAGTAGAGCTCTCATTCCACTTGTTGCACAGTTAAAGACAAAAATCCCTTGAACTCATTACAATCCTGTAGAAATGTATCAGTGTTTTTGTGCCTGTCGAAAGCTTCTTCTCTGAAAAGACTCACCATGATAAGAAGAATGTTGGGAGCTGTCACCTAGCTCTGGAAGGTGCCCATAGGGGTCTGATGGGATCTGCTTTTCAGGGTGCTGTGGGTTTTCTCCATTGGCTTTTTGACTGTCACCATCTCCTACCGAATGGAGTAAAGGGTCCTGGTCTTTAGTGAATCCCAATATGACATCGATACTATGGACCCTGCCTCCACTGCTTGACCCGGCACCTTTTGCCATATCATAGTTGTCCAGGCAACTATCGTCCACTATTCCCAGGGTATCCATTGACAAATGCATCCGATCCCTTGGAGACACTTTCTCTCTTGCTTATTAGAAAAAATCAAAATGCTACAAAGTGAGACAAAGCAACTGTTGTACAGAGCTGTTGTTCTGCTTCACGTGCAATGAAGCCGATTTATGTGAAGCGTGAAGGCTGTATCCTTCAAGGATAACTTCCGTGAGGTTCAGTGTATTGTTTCCAAAAAAGCAGAACAAACTGACATCTTTGTCTGCAAGAACAAAAGACACAACAAATATGGTAAAGCTGAGCACTTACATTTAATGGCAAAAGTAATTTAATGGCTTATTAGTAATCTTTACAGTTTTTACATGTAAGAGTTGTGGTGGATAATTAAACATGTCAACATGATATCTGTCACTAAGCAGGTTTACTTTTAAGATTACTTTTAAAAAATTACTTTAAATAGTGCATGTGTATCTTTAATTATTTTATTATTTTAAACCAAATTTATACTACATAAAGTACTCTTACCTTCCTTCAGGTTCCTACCGCAGACTATGCTACACACATGGTGTCTCCATAGTCTCTAAGTAGACGAATGACACTAACATCTACTGTAGGCACTTGTTACTCCCAGTTAAATCCTTGAAATCCCCTGCGCACAAGTGAGCAAAGGACCTACTATTGGAGTCCTGTGCAACAAGCACATGTGTTGTTCTCTCCTGACAAAACTCTCCTTAACCACACAAGACACCAAAGCTTGCGGGGGAATGGTAGTAAAACCAAACGGTTTAAGAGGTTTATTAATTGGAATCCTTCCCCTTTAAGAATGACTGACAGTTGTTTTCTGGCCAAGTAATTGCTCCAAATGTGTCCTGCATTCAGACCACAGAGGGAGGCCATTGCTAATGAAGCCTTGACAAAACTTTCTTTGAAAAAATCTATTGTCTGAAAGATAATGGCTCGTACTGCAAGTTTTCACTAATCCCTTCATTATAGACAATGTAAGGGAGAAAAGAGACAGAGATGGACTTTTGATTTGAATGGCTATACACTGTAAAGGCTTGTATTCATAAAATAGTTTAATTGAAGTAGGCACCTAATTCTTTATGAGCACAACTGCTTTTGAAAAGGCAGACTTTAATAATAAAATGAAATTAAACAGAAATGAATCACTAGTGGTTTAAGGCAAATTTCATTGTTTATAGGAAAAAAGAATAAGCAGCATTATAAAGGTTCCCAGTTTAAGGATTTTTTTCAAATTATGCCAAGTCGCTATAAATAGTAGAGAACCAATAAGATGCACTGTACAGCAATAATAGATGAATAGATAATAGGTGCATTTGTTTTCACATTTGTACCAGGAGGACCAAAAGAGGGCAAATAAGCAATAAGTTAAAGCACAGGTCTAGAGAAGCAATGTAATACGGGACAATCCTCTGTTTAACCTAATTAATTCAAATATGAACAATTTGTGAACAAAATTAATATTGAAGCCAGTCCTTATAACCTTTCTAAAATGTTTCGGTTGCAACTGTGACTTACGTACATGTTTCAAATAAATCAACAAATAAATAATATGGCTTGTTAAACTTGTTGCACTGCCTGTGATAGTTCACAGTGGAGTTGGGTTGGGAGCACTGGGGTGTTTCATCCTGCAGCCTGCAAGTTTCCCCTTTGCCAGCTGGCATAACCAAAGCTGTGGTAGCTACTGTAAGTGTTGCAGAGATCAATCCCATCCTTAATGAGCCTAAAGACTTCACTAGAGATTTCCTCTGACCTCACTCCTCCCATCTGAAGATATATTTAGGAGTTCTTTGCATGCCAAACACAAAATACAACATGGTAAAGTGGTGCAGCAAGTTTTTGTTGTGGAAGTATTTTGCAAAATTTAACAAATTTTTCAAAAATGCAGATTGTCATAGAAGAGAAGTCTCAAGCATCAACCAAGCCATATTAAAAGCATGCTTTGACTTTTTTTTATGTTATTATTTCTTTAATGCTCACATCTTTATGGCCCATCATTGACTGGTATGAGGACCCCTTGAAACTGCTGTTTTTATTATCCTTAGAGCCAGTGAATCACATTTTTGAAGCTCAGAAAACTATTATGGGTGTTACGCATGGATGTGGTAAAACAGCTCAATAGCACCCCCTACAAAATTACAACCTACATGTACAAAATTTAGCAGCCACATGTAACAAGATGTGCAAAAAAAGCTTCTTGGAGGGAGCCATACCCTAAACCCAATAGGAAGTCATCTATTTTATATTTACTGAACAATTTTTGTGCAGTTTTTGCCATTTACAGGTGTTGTATTTTAACAAACTCTGCCTCGAGAATTAATCGGATCAGTAGCGTATGTGGTCAGCCTAATCTAAAGACTTTCACAATGCTGAATTGCAAAGCTTTTGAGGTTTAGTTGAATGGCATGTCTGTGGCAGCATGGTGAATTTTGATGGTTTGCAATAAGACAGGATGTTGTTGTAATTCAAATCTGCTGTTCAGTCTGCTCCAAACTCCACGTTTAAGAGCTCCGGCCTGAAGACATCTGCATGTGTATATTCATTTATACACAGTCTGAGCATTCCATAGTAAAACGTTAAAACATTTTTTGAAATACCTTTTGACACATCTTAGGCACTCGCAAGGGTCTTCCATCCCTGGATACAGCATCTTCTGGGAATCAGGGAGATACACAAACTTAACGTTTGTTTTGACATTTGGCATATGCCTAAGCAGCTGAGGCATTTTAAATGTAACAAGTTTAAAGCCATCTGGCAATACACTGGCTGCAGTGCCTTTGCTTTCTATGAGCAGATTGGCTCTTGGTTAAGTGGCTTTGGCTGTACACCTTTTCTTGGATGTCAAGGTTGTTTTCCAAGAAAGCAGAGACTGAAAAGCCCATTACTTTTGCCTGTGAGCAACAAGCTTTGCTACTAGAAGAATGAAATTAAGAGCCTAAAGATGCATGGCACGAATTTGTCGTACAGTAAGTTACTGTCTTATGATGACATCAATGAAAGTCAGGCCTGTGGGGTGTTTAGCTGAGCCCTCTTTCCCCCACTTTCAGTATATGCACAAAAACAAAAGAGCAAGCAAAATTGCCTTAGTAAGACGATACCATAAGACACTCAATGCACTTAGCAGATGATAATCAGTCTCATTAATTAGTGGTGGAGGTGATAATATTCATTGTGAGTGATTCAGTACATCCAGTTGTCAAGAGAGAGAGATAATGTTTGGCAGATAATATTTATCTGGTTTGACCCACTTCATTAATGGCAAATATTTATTTAAGATTTGATAGATGCTACTAATACCACCCAAGTTGTAGACAAGGGAAATTGATAATCATTTTATCACATTAATATATTAAAGCTGTCCCTCTTTGCTTGTTTCCCCATTATCCTAATTGAGTACAAATTGGTTAAGAGGGTGCAGCATAGCTATCAAGCTCCTTAGTTTTATCAGATGACAATTTAAGCCCTTGAGATCCTATTAGGAAGAAAGCGGCTAATGTTTAAAGGCGCTGTGTCAGCTTACAGGGGGAAAGGGGGATGGTGAGCAGCAGGGGGATGACAGAGAGATGATGGAAAGGGAGGGTAAAATGCTGAGAGGCTGGTCATGTGATCAGCTTGAGCTGAAATGTGAAGGAAATGCTCATTCTGTCTCAACTTGTACAGCTGTAGATCTGCTAGTTCAATATCAATACCTTTTTTAAAATAACTTTTAAAGGACTTTAGACTGAACCTTTATTCACAGCAGAATGAAGTGATTTAAAGTGAATTTTGAAATGAAAGATATAGCACGTGGCTGTAGAGGTAAAAAAACATAGAAGTAATTCTTAAATTATCACCCAAGACAAGTCATTTAAATGTGGTTATCAAGTAACAGTGGTGATAGGCAGGTGTCAGGGAAAAAAGCTTAATCCTAGATTAAACAGTATGTCCTATGATATGTTCTGTAGGCATAGGCATTCCAATATGCCTACCAAATCAAGGTGCACACATACAGTAAACCACATCCAGGGTAAACATGCTATAATTGAAGCCCATCCTTGATAGATTTACAGTGCTGTAATTTATACTGTACTACTTTATCTGTTAATCTTTTGGTTTGTCACAATAGTCAAAGGAGTTAACCCTCCCTCCATTCATCCAGATTAGGACCTTCCTTGCCCTGTGATTAGAGCTTCCCACTTAAAGTCTACCTTAACCTCTTTAACATTTTAAACATGGCTGTTGAGCTAATGTCAAAAAAGGATATCTTCTCATTACTTCAAAGTCTGTTTATTTAATATTTTTAACAGATGCAGATAAAAAGTCACACAAATAATCCCACTGTAAGTAAAGCAAATGAGTTCTAACATGAAGATGGTAAATTAAGAGAAGCAATTTAAGATTTATGAGGTAAATCAGTTTACAGCTGTAATACCTCAGAAACTGGAAAGATGGATCTTGCTGGATTGTACAATACAATACACATTGAACTTGAATGCGTTTAATCTGACCAAAGTTTTGAAGGCCTTGATATTTTGCAAGTACAGTATATTTTAATGAACGGTGGTCACATGAGAATACACTTCTCCTCTGCAGTCTGCTTTAACTCTGTCACTGTGGCCTGGGCTTTGGTTTTCAGTGTATCCACATCCATGTTTTGAAGTTTATGGAGGAATGAGTCATTGGTCTCTTCCTCTTCCTCATCTTCGTCCACCATTTTTGCAAGGTCCTCTGGCAGGTCAATGTCCTCTCCAGCCATCTCAACTGTTGCAGTGTCTTGAGCACTCTGTGACAGGAGACGTTAAACATTATACATCAGAATGGTTGTCATACCTCAGATTCTGGATGATGCAATAATGTTTACCGGACAGAGGCAATGTTCACGTCATTCTTGTGGATCACAGTGTTTTGTGTTTTAATAAATTAAATATGTAAAAATATAAAACACAAAAAATCCACAGAAAACATAAATTGAATATAGAAATGTACACTGCTAAAAAAAAATTAAAGGAACACTTTTTAATGCATACAAGCACGTGGGGACCATACAAACTGCTGAGTACCATTTTGAGTTGCTGCAATGAAACTTCAGCAAAAGCCTGCTGCATCATTTTTTCACTTTGATTTTCAGGGTGTCTTTGATTTCAGCCCTGTGTAGGTTGATAATTTTCATTTCCATCAACAATGTGGTATCCTTTTGTTCCTAACACATTACCCAGTCCATATCAGTGGAGATATCTGGCATGATTTTTTTTCCCATTGAGATCTGATGTGGTTTCGAAGTGTTCCTTTAATTTTTTGAGCAGTGGAGTTGTCATAACAACATGCATGCATGCCAACCTATTATTCTGCCCCTCTAATAGTAACTGTGTTATTATGTACTATAATATTCATTCTATAAAAATATTGAAATTATAATTACTGACAGGTTTGAAAACTTGAATCAGTGTAAAAGCTGAAAAGCCACTTGAAAGTGGGTGTGATACCATGACATGACATGATATACAGTGACTTAGGATAAAATGGTACAAATGAAGTAGTGGAGTTAGATGTCAACAAATGAGAAGTTAGATGGTGACTAGATGATTCCTTACATCTGGAAGTCTGTATTTGTCTCTCAGTGCCACTCTCAGGTTTGCTCTCTCAGCCTTCCTCATGGCAAAATCCTTGTCACGCTGAATCCTGCAGAACACACATACTGTACTGTATTTAAGACAGTCAGCAGCAGACACTGTAAAGGGAATTGTGCAGCATAGTCACTCAAAAATATTTGGATAAAAAAATGGAACTTAAATATGCTGAAAAATACCATTCATTAATCAAATTTTAAATCAGATTTAAAAAGGTCACTCAGTTAGTACAAATTAAATTAAATGTGGTATTACTCTTCAGTGAAACAGTTGTTTTTTTTTTCTTTACAACCAATTTAAAACACGTAACAAGTAAATGGATATTGTTGCACATTTTAATGTGTCCAAAATATCAGAATCTTTTGCGCCTTCTCCAAGAGGCCTAAGCCCAAACAAGTGCGTCCGAGCATAAGGGCTGTGTATTAAAAGGTTAAAGGAGAGGCAAAGAAGCAAGTGGCTTTGACTAAAGCTTTCCTTAAAGATCAGTGTCTTATCATCAGCTGCATTACCACATTACAGTAATGTTGTTAGCAAGTGAAAACAATTCACACCAGGAATGCCTGGTCAGAGTCACCGAGATCATTCTATGAAACATTATCTTATTAATCTAATCAGTTACTTTGACTGCACTGTTTTGATTTGGTTGAGAAAGCTGTATACTAATGCTTATCCATAAATGACCCTGTGTCGATCTGTGATAATCAAGAAGTCTTTCCCATTTTATGAGCCTGAGGCTGTTAACTTTTTTCTTCACACTCTCACTTCATCCTTATTTTTACTCACAAAGCTATGAGGGATGGCACAATTTGGTCTTGTGTTTAGTCATTTTGTATCTAGGAGCAGATTGGCCTGATGGGGGCGCTGTGACTGTGGAGAGAAATAAAAGCCCACCACTTAGCTTTTTTGAGAGGTGAAACAAAAGGAAATCCTTGTTTGCTATAAAAGCATGGAGAACTGGTGCAGGCCTAAGGGGAGTTACAGACCAATGTATTTTCACTGTTGTTTTAATGACACCCCTTTAAACACTGGTTTAATTAGACCTCAGAAAAAGCCTGCGTTGCTGTTTTCTGTAACAACCACAAACTTGAAAGTCAAAGTACAACTGTGACTTTGCCTTTGCACCTCTCTAGTAGTTACATTTTAGACCCATAATTCATTCAGAGCTGAAAATATTAGTTTAATTTAGTTAAATTGGGGAAGCTATTTTGATAATCAATTAATGGTGACCATTTTTCAAGCAAAACTGCAAAACATCTTTTAGTTCCATCTCCTCATTTCTGATGACCGGTTGCTATTCCTTCTTTCATGTCATACTTAACTGAACTTTGGACAATTGGACATTTTAGAGACCAGACAATCAGTCAGTTCATCATAACAATAATTGACAGCTTAATCAGTAATGCAAATAATTGTTAGTTTCCCTAATAGCAGCCCCACTTTAATTGCATATAGTCACAGTAAATTGATTTAATTAAGGTTCAGGCTGCCTTGGTCTCATTTATGTGCAGGTAAATTATGTTGTTTAGGCTTATCCTGGTATCCCTTTGTTTAATTTTATAAAAGACAAATACAACCCATATTTAATTCAGACTATGTGAACTAAACCAGACAGAATACTAGACAGTTGTTTTCATTTAAATAAAACGTATATGACATTTGGCTCTATGAACCTTTAAAAAACAGCTTGTGGCTTCGCAGTACTTAACAGCAGTGCTGTCTTAACTAAAGCAGTGGAGAAACCTGAGCTGACATCATTTGTGTTATAAGCCCACTTCTGTAAGTGTACCTGCACCAATGTCGTCATCAGTACTGTGGGGCAGTTTCCATGTTGGTACTAGGTTTGACCCATGTCTATTTAAGTGTGGTCTGCTCAAGCTCTGACCCTGTTTCAATAAGATTAGCTGCCTCAAGAGCTGCAGCTTGGCACAGATTTGCGGTTACTTGATGTCTTGGCCGGAGCTGCACTCCTTCACCTTATTCCCTTCCACCTCTGTGCCAGCTGTACGCAAAGAGGATCTCAGCATCTACTGAGATACAGTCTTCTGCTTCGTCAAAAACTCTAACCTAACAGTGTAGATTCCAGCTCCCGTGGAGCCACAGAAACTGTAGAAGGAAAAGACACTTAAATGTTTTTGTACTTATTCTGTAGTCGAAGCAGTGTCATCACTTTCTGGACAGTGCAGATTTACTGAAACTATGACTCAGTCACAGACCTAGATCCTGGCTCTTACGTAAATAAAACAAAATGAGGACTCTTGTAGCTTATCCTTAATAGCTTAATGAAATAATCTGTTGTTTTAACAACCAGCATGTAGTTTTCACATCTGTTTAATTAGTTATAGAAGAAAATTAAATGCAATTTTAAAACGGGCTGTGAAACTTATAAAATATTAAAGATGATGTTTAATTTTTTTTTCTTGAAATTCTAGCTACGATATATATGAATAATCATCAAATAGTGAACATCCGGTGCTACGTGAATTTAAATAAATCATTAGCGTGTCTTGTACAGGCTGCCACACTTTAAATTTGACAGTGAGACCTTAAGTTCATTACAAGTTGCCATTTTTACTTAATTGAAGATAACTTACACATCAGCTGTACTTGAGGTTGTAAAGTGATTAAATAATTATTGTTTTAAAGTGCACTGTCTAAGAGACATGTTTAATGGTGGCTTCTTGAAACCGAGCCCTGACTAGTTATTACACACGGAGCCTAATCTGCTTCTCTGGCTAATTTGAGCCCTGAGGAAATAAACCCCCACCTAAAGCTGCCTTATAAGCCTCACTCGCATCCGTTGATGTCACACATGCATCACAAGTAGCCGCACAGGCAAGCAAGTTCAAACTGCCTAATACACACACACACACTTAGAAAAAAAAAACTGCATCAGTTTCCGCCGTTGTGTTTGTTACAAATGTTATCCTTATCTGTGATGTCTGATTGGTTATTATATCAATCAACACTCAGTGTTTTGCAACAGATCAACAAAGACTTAAGTTTAATGGAGTTCACATTTATTTGTACATGAGGAAAGTTCTTTTCCAGTTTTATCAATCACAAAGTTGTACTGTCCACTAAATTGACAAGCAAACACTGAGGTTACTTAAATTTATGTTTTTTTTGTGGCAAATGTACCCCATCTGGAGGGGTTTGCTAAAGGAGATTCACAAGGATTTATTTTGTAATCTTGTGATAATATGCAAGATTGTAAAAATATTACAGTGATGGATGGATGGCAGGAAGGAAATAATATTACATCTAAACTTTTTTCGTACTGTAACAAATTAATCGTATAACCTCAGGTATCAGTCAAGACATTTCATTGGATTGGAAATGATCTGAGTGAGGAAATCATGAGTCATGTAGTCTACATTGTAGTTTCATACGTACACCTACAACAATTTCAGATATCAGCCCTATAATTAAACCTACCTTTGTTAGACTTAATATGTTCAGCTTTTCTTGACTGTGTGTCAGAGATGTGTTGATTCAGATCTGTGGGCTTTTTAGGCCATAGTCAGTGACAGTGTTGTATTGGACTGTATGGTATTGTAAGGTGTCTCTAACCACAGAGACACCTCTGTTATATTGGACTGTATGGTATTATAAGGTGTCTCTAACCACAGATTTCATATTGGCAATTTTGGGTCCATGCTGAAATCAATGTGTTACAGTCCAGATATATGAAACTATATGTGGAGTGATATTGATGCAGTTACAAAATAATAATATAGTAGGATTAGGATCTTGTTTTCACTATATTTATGGGGTATTACCAGTACCTTTATAATTAGACCAGAAAATTCACAATGCATCACTTTCAGTTATGAGTCAAAACATTCCCTTGTTTCAAGGTAACAGAGTTAAAACTGTATTTCTACAAACTAACTTTATTTGGCTGTATTACTTTAACCTAAACACCAAGAACAAGAGTTGACTCATTTGAAGACATAGTTTTTGTGTAACCATGTTCTTAAGTGACTGTAAACTCAATATGCAGTTAGTAATACAGTTACTAGTGTCATTACATAGAATCACAAATGGCAGCTTCTGTGTAATAACTATGAATCATAGCAGGGAATTGGAAGCCCACCTGTTTCTATGTGCTACCAACATGGTCCATGTCCTGTTATCAGAACATAGGAGGCTTTTTTGTTTACATCTGGTTTTATATATATGGTTCTGAGACAAATATGAAGTGGGAGCCTACTTTAAATAATGCTAATCACACCTGCTAATCCCTGCTTATGGATATGTAGGTCATATTTTCTCTTTACAGCTGCTTTCTACTCTATCTCTCAGCAATTCAGTATGAAACGTTCTCACATTAATTATGCTCTCCTTTGTCTATGAAAGGTCAAATCAGTATTATGTATTGTACAAAGTGCTCTTAGTGGCAGACGCAAAAACATTTAGACATTTTAATTCATTATTTAAGATCCTTGGTATGTGTACATACTCTGTGTCTTCCCCACACTGTTGTGCAGTCATAAACATAATTTTTTTAGCGCTGTAGTCAGTTTTACTATGAAGATATAATGTAAGCATCTCTGCTTACTCACTTTTCTTCCACCAGCTGCCTCTGGTACTCTTCAAACTGTTCCCTGGACATGCCTTTGGACTCAGGTGTTTCCTTTCCGTCTGCTCCTGCTTTACTGTCGTCGTCACCGCCTCCTCCGGTAAAACTCTTCAACTTATTACCCACCATTTGAGTCATGAGAAATGCCATCACTCACTAAAAAGAGATGTTATTCAGTCCTACAGGGATAAGGAAAAGGGAAACCGAGGGCTGATGGAAGGGAGAAGAGTAATGTTAAAATCCAATCGTAATATGTAAATCAACAAATTATCAACAAGAGCTGCTTACTATTCACACTTCCCAAACTGAAACCTTGGCTATTGTGTGTCAAGATGATTAGACTGTATCAATAACTTGTGGCTGGAGTAAAACCTCTAAAGAGCTTAGCTCATAAGTGGCAGCCTACAGGCAATGGAGAGTCTTTATCTTGTCAACAAGATGCAGTAGCATAGACCCTCAGGATGTAGGCCACTGCTGTCTACTTCACTAACCAGCAAAAATTACAACAATACACATGGGGTAATTTGGTTATAAATATAGATTAAAGCAAGAAAGTACAAATAAATTCCATAGCACAGTAATAACAAATTCTAATTTTTTAGATTAGTTCCTACAGATGTTTTAGGTGCACTCAGACTCATCATCAACATGTCTTCCCTGCAGTCAAAGGGCACTATGCTGACAGTGTATTTAATACAAGGAATACATATTTCGGTCTTATAGTGACTCTCCTTTAGATAAGAAAGATAAGATTTGGATATTTGCTGCCCCTCCCCTTCACATTCTTCGACCTATTTTCTTCGACCCTCTACTCCTGCCAGCGCTAAGTCTTCCCCGTCTCTCTGACTGGGCAGACTGAGTGTGAAAACATTGTTGTCAATCTACCAAGAACCAAAGGAAACACTCTGCCAGTTACATAAACAAAACGTTAGCTTAAGAGTGAGGGTTGTAACTTGGTTATGAGAGGCCAGAACACGCACTCGGCACGCTCTCATGCACATCGTGAATAACAGGTACACAGAGAGGACTCTTAAAAACTTTAGGGATTTTTTGAGGGTCCACTGGTCCGCTGATGTGGCAGCCCACTGGAATTTGCCTAGGTCTACCCAATGGCCAGTCGGACTTTTGTACAGTACTACCCCCTATTTTTTTTGAGTATGAATTTGGCCAGCTCCTTTAAAGGACATTTTGTGGATTATTTAAATGTCCTGATAGGACCTCTGTCACTAGTGGATTTGTGATTTAAGCAGACTCAAGTAGCTGTAAGATTCTTAAAATCTCCGCGATTAGCTCTACTGTCTACTACTGTTGCCAGATACTGTGTCCCGAGTCTCAGTATTTTAGGGACGTTGTGGACTTAACACCTTGACGACCTAAAACCTCCATACCCAACACAGAACTAATACGGCTCTACACATTAAGCTTGTAGGACTTAAGATCACCTAATTACAGAGGATCTTTTTAAATTATTCTCCAGTCCTGCAGACTGAGGCCAAATTATCTAACTTTAAGAAAGTAATATTTTAAAATAGTCAGTTCCAGTCCTGATGTCTGGTTGGGTTTTGCCAAAATATCCTAAAAATACTGCTTCTGCATCGTGCTGTCCTCATTGTCAGAGATCTGAAGCTCCACCACAAGTAGGATATTTAGCTATAGTTTAGACACAAGTGTGTCAAAATATTGAGCAAACACCTGAGAAAGCTGTCCTGCAGTCATGGCTTGAGAGCTTTTGATCAAATATTTTCTGCCCAGAAACTTTTTCAAATCTATTAGAAGAGAATTTGAGAAATTCAAGCTGTACATAACTGTTGATCTCCATCAGTGAGAAAACTACAGACCTTTTATATGCATCGTTAAAATCTACAATTGGTGAGAGCTTTATACTAAGATTTAGACTAAGATTTGGATGGCCTCATGCAGTTTGTTTTTCTATGAAGCCATTATCAGACTAGACACTGGACCTGTGACCACTGTCAAAGACAATTATTTGTCCTCTGTTTTATTGTTTTACACCACTTAAAACTAGTGAATATTATTATCTTTTTCATACATATCAGTACACTTAAATGTAAACTGAGATTTTACTTTCAGTTTTATTTGCACATTATACTGTTTTCGTTTACATACTGTGTAGTGTTTTTGTCTATTCAGAATCAAACACTAACCATTTACACATAACTTGAGGGAAGAGACACAAACACAAAGCTGATGATTAAAGGAGTAATTGTCTGCCAAGAGGAAAATAACTGGACTTTCCTACCTATCAATCATGCCGTCTTTACTGGTGACTGGACTCCCTGCTTTACGACTGGTCAAGGAATAGCATTTTAAAGGTGCTTTTTTAATTTAATTTTTTATTTCAGTCCCAATAGATTGAGGAGAATGTGAGATTGTGTTTTTCATGTCTCATAGTTCGTGCTTGTTAGTACTGTAGACAGGTTATTTATGCTATTGATTTTTCACTTTTTGGTCTCTTTACTTACAGGTTCATTCTAACAATTTTAACCTGCTTTCCTGTTATATATTTTAGCTTTCATGACTTCTGACAAGCTGTGGAAACTTTTACGATTAATGTTGTAGCAGTCCTAGATCTATTAATGCTAAAAAAAAAAAAGATCAAAAACTTCTTTCCTGTCTTTTTCTGCAGTCTGTACTGGTTGTAAGGACTAATTATGAAAGAGATTCAGCCCGGGTCTGATGTCCGGTCTGAGTTGAACTCAGTAGAGGTTACAGAACCCCAGGAAACCCAAACTTACCACAAGTTTAAGAAGCCCTCAGGTCATGTATCTTTGTCCCAGAATGGATCTAATATTATGGCTTTTCTCAAGAGAAATGCTTTTGTTGTTCTCACACTGACTGCTGTCGCATTGGGTAAGTGGTTCTCAAACATACTGCACTATGAAGATTGTCCTTTAATCTACCATTGATCTGTTTTATGTTATGATATGTTTTTTGGTTGCTTTGTATCAGCATTTGTATTCTCCTTTACTAATCTATGAACTGACTCTGCTGCTTTTGATATTTTGAACTCTGCCTTTGACATGCACTCTAATTTACTAACCTGTGTTTCTCGGAGGAATTGGCCTGGGCTTTTCTTTGCGACACATTAACATGTCAGCCAGGGATATCAAATATTTAACATTTCCTGGAGAGCTGCTGTTGAGACTCCTGCAGATGGTCGTGCTTCCACTCATCATTTCCAGTCTAATTTCAGGTTAGATCCACACTTCAGCTTGATTAAAACTGGATTTTCAGGTGCGATTTTCAGTCCACTAGTAGAACATCGGTTTGACCCCCATTACATGTCCTAATAGATTCCTGATAGTAATCAGCACAGAAGGTAAACACACAGTAGATAAACTCTATCAACAGCAACACGAGTGGCTGACAAGACTTAACAACCCTTAAAGCTCATGAAAGTAGGGGGCAGTGTGTGTGTAGAGCTGAAGCTCTCAAAGTCTTAGATATTCTAAAATTTCCACTATATAGTGGATAAACCCATTTCATCATCCAAGTATCAACATTCATCCATCCTGCAATTTTATTTTCTGGTGTTTTTTTAACATGAACTCTCTGCCTTAGTTTGAGTTTTAAATACAGTATAGACCTTTATAGGTTCATTGGATAATTAAAGATGTTTAAAATGTTTTTAATACACTGTTTTAAAGATTTACCTATTTATATGTCATCATTATTTTACTATATTTGAAAATGAGGAGTGAATCAATTGGTCAACCCATAAAATAAATTATCCTGGCAGTGAATGTACAAATTCAACAGGTTTACGTTCAGGTACTACAACCACCTTCATTGTTTTTGTCAGGCATGTCATCTGTGGACAGCAAAGTTTATGGGAGGATTGGGCTAAGGGCCTTTGGCTATTACATGGTCACCACACTTATTGCTGCGTTCACTGGCATTACCTTAGCAGTAATCATCCAGCCAGGGAGCTCATCCAGGAACACTTCAGTGTCCCCTGGTGGTAAAGTGGAGGCTGTGCAGAGCATGGATGCCTTTCTAGATCTAATCAGGTGTGTATGCTCATAATTATAAATTAAAGGGAATTTGTAAGGATGGAGTTAGATATCAGCCTCTAGTTAGCAGTAAAACTCCATATCTGTGTTTTTCATTCATAGAAACATGATCCCCTCAAATCTGTTTGAAGCTTGTTTCAGGAAGGTAAGATCTGCAATGGCTACGATTTGTTTTTAGATTCACACAGTCACTGATTTATGCTGATTTCACTTTTTAACATTTGCTTATTCTCCAGTTTAAAACAGTTTATTCCAAGAGTGTTTCTACAGGAAATCGTCTTGGTGTCATCAATATTACTGAGGGCAGTGAAAACGGTGAGATTTCTTTTTTTTGTTCTGTTCGTGTGTCTGGAACCAATTGTGTGTATAACCTAGTGTCCCTTATGTTGAACTGATATGCCTAATCTCCATTATTGTTTTTATTATTAGTATTGTTACAATATCATTTCACCACAGTTGTGAATGTTATTACAGGGAACCCTATAAATGACACAGTACCAATGCCAGGCACCTCAGATGGGGTAAATATTTTGGGTCTGTTGGTCTTCTCTGTTGCCTTTGGCCTCATTCTGGGGAGCATGGGGACTCAGGGAAAACCTCTGAAGGATTTCTTTGACTGTCTGAATAAAACCATTATGCATCTGGTCAATAAAGTTATCTGGTAAGCATGGGAACTTAACATTAAATGAACCTGTTGTCTTGTTAGTATTCAGTTTTATTTGCACCCATGCACATGTACCTTTTGCATGGGTGTTTGTTATTTGCTCAAAATATTCAGGACAGCCGATGAGTGTCTGTCTGTACACTACCTGTGAAAAACATAGCCAAATATGATTATTTACTCCTTGCCCCCCATCTACATTAAAACCTCTTTCATTTCCTTTCTCTCTGTACTCTCTGCTGAGTCTCTTCTTTATATCACAGGTATTCCCCAGTGGGAATCCTCTTCCTGTTAGCAGGGCAGATTGTGAAGATGACAGACACCAGACAGATAGGTCAGGAAGTTGCCATGTACGCTCTCACTGTGATCACTGGGCTGCTAATCCACAGCTTCTTCACTCTGCCCCTCATCTATTTTGTTGTCACTCGAAAGAATCCCTTCCAGTTTATGAGTGGTCTTCTCCAGGCTGTCACCACTGCCTTTGGGACTTCGTCAAGGTGAGCCAGAGTCTTTATATCAAACATAACAAATGGATAATGGTGGAACATCACTGACATTCATTTTTTTTTCAGTTCTGCAACCTTACCTGTAACCCTCCACTGTATGGAGGAAAATCACAGCATGGACAAACAAGTGACACGCTTCATGCTGCCTACAGGTGCCACAATGAACATGGATGGTGCAGCACTATATGAAGCAGTAGCAGCTTTATTCATAGCCCAGGTTCATAATATGAACTTTAACCTGGGTCAAATCATTGTCCTCAGGTGAGTTCACATAGAAACTTTAATCATGTAAATATAAGTTTGTTACCTAAGTTTTATAAATTTCGAAACTGTTGATTCCTGTGTTAAGTACAGTTATGGTCACACATTATTATTCTGTTTTTATGAACAACATTTCTCTGCCTTTACATGAGTCACTACAGATTTTGCAGATTAGGAGCAGGAAGAACACAAACATTATGTATGGCCAGGATGTTTAAATGTGTGGATCCACAAACATGAGTGGTCAAAGCTAAGAGCACCTGTTTTCTTTTTTTACATCACGTTGAATAACCCATACTGTTTCCCTTGTTCAGTTTGGTTGTCACAGCAGCAAGCACTGGTGCAGCAGGCATCCCACAGGCTGGCATGGTATCGATGATAATTGTGCTGTCATCAGTTGGACTGCCCACAGAAGATATATCACTGCTTATGATGGTTGATTGGATTCTGTAAGTGAACATTCAGCCAGTATCATCTGCAGATCTTGAAAGAAAAGTGAAAAGTGATTTGAATGATCTTCACTTATGTTCTGTTTTTAGGCTTGTTTGAGATTTTAGACTTTAAGGATAGGGTACAAATTGCAGATAAGATATGTAGATAACAAAACTCATATCCTGTCACATTTTGAAATCCTACTATAAGCTTATATCTTCATGTATGTTTGCTAATAGGGATCGATTGAGGACTGCCACAAATGTCCTGGGTGACTGTATCGGTGTGGGTGTAGTGCAGCATCTGTCCAGACATGAGCTACAGAGCTCCAGGCCTGCAGAAGAAAGTTTGGTGGAAGACCGTCTCCAGCTCTGAGCTTCATGAGGCTTGACAGCATCCATTTCTAATGCTTGAGATTTATATGATATATTATTTGCTGAGTAATAACAAAATGCTTGACAGAAATCCCCAGGATTGTGTCCATGTGAAAACACAGATGTTAGTAGAACAGAGGCTTGGAAGGAGGCAGGTCTTCCTCTCTGTGAATTAGTTACCTCTGCTCCCGCTGGTGTTATTAGGAGGAATGACGAGAGGCCAAACCTCATCTTCATTGCTTGATAAGTCGGAGTGAGTAACAGCAGAATTTCTGCAGCGTGTGATTTAAGCTTAAAGTATGAAATGGTGGTGATCTATTTACAGGATGTGAGATATGAAATGTTAAGTTATATGAAATTTGATTTTGCCCCCATAATGGTTAAATGTCATGATATCTTTGGCTGCGATTATTCACTGTTGACAAAATTCCTATAAAATATATTTACTTTTTAGAGGTACAGCACAGTAAATCAATCAGTCACATCAAATATATAGTCTACACTATACTATACTATACCATGAAATTATAATCTCCCTATTGTCAGCACAATTTTAATAATACTTAACAATACTTTATGGAAACAGCGCATAAGTTAGGGCGCTAAATAGACTAACCTGTGTAACACGTCAAACCAACCCATGTTATCTTAGCACACTGTTTCCTTCCTTGTACTGTTGCAGATGCGTCTTTCATTGGGAACACTCTACCACCATCTGGTGGCTGGAAAGTCAGTGACCCAGTTACACTTGAGCTATGCGTATAAATACATACAGGACTGTTTAATACTTAATGGTACTGCATTTTATGGAAGTAAACGTGACACAATATGTGCCGGATGTTGAAACATAGCTGCGGTTTCTGTTTCCTCTGCAAAGAATTACAAGAGAGTATGGTTTATTAAAGAAAACAAAACAGAACATTAAAAAGATCTTTTTCACATTACTGACTATTAATAAGGAATTAAAGCTCTTCAGATCTTCAAGTATTGAAAACAACATAAGCCTTCATTTAAAGCCTTTCTTGGATATAAGACAGAAAAACACTGATAACTCATAAATGAATTTATTATAACTACCCAGTGAAACAATCTTTGTATGTTCTTAAACACCTAAAGCAATCTGCTCTTAAGTCTGCATCTGTAAACTGCACCGGATCTGTGGGAAAACAAATGCTTTTAGTCACAAGTCTGGGCGTATTGCAGTATTTCAGTGCTGTGCAACATAGCGTTATTAATAGAAAACTATAAACACACCCGAAATGCATTTTTCTTCCAAGCAGCCAAAGGCGGGAGAAGAATAGGAGAACCGTGGCTGCTCCCACTGGGCGTTGAGTGCAAGAGAGATGCAACTCTGTGTTTACTGACATCGCCCAGAGCTCAGTGCAGCTGTGAGGAGAGAGGTAGAGAAAGGGAGGGAAGAGAAGGAGGCAGAGTGAGCATCACAGCTAGTGAGCAAGAGAAAAGGAGGGGAATTCATGTGGAGGAGGAGTTTCATCAAGGGCGAGAGAGCTTAAGAGAGATGGTGGGAAAACGCGTGAGAGAGAGAGAGAGAGGGACTGTGTGTGTGTGTGTCTGAGAAGGGGGAAGATGCTGTTGCCAGGGAACAGCGGTGAAGCAGAAACGTCCATCTTTTCCAGCTCGTCCGAGGATAAAAACACATTAAATCATGGATGCAAAATGGACTGAACGTGAGGAGAAGGAAAACAGCTGATTCTGACTCTGAACAGCCTTAGAGGAATCAAAGAGAAGGTAGGCAGGTGTGATTATGTAACCATCATAACACAGCTCCCATACGGGTGACATCATCACAGCAGGATTAGAGCCTGGGGTGGGGGCATTAGTGTTGGTGGGGGGAGGAGGAGGGCAGAGGGGGATTCAGCAGAGACGAGCAGAAGTAAATGGGAGGCAGAGAGATAGAGAGTGATCATCATGAGACAAGCTAAAAGCGCTAGGCAAGGATTATCTTTTGTCCAAAAAGCAGCATGGGATCTGACTGGCAGAGGAGGCTGGAAAGATAAGAGCAGGATGGTGTTTGCTGTGTGATGACCCTCCTAACAGCTCTCCTCTCCACAGGAGGACACAATTTCTGCCTCAGCCTCCATTAGCAGCATCAGGAAACAGCAAGAGGTGTCCAGCGGCCCCTTTTCCTGAGCACACAGCTGTCCCCGCCTGCAGATGTAAACAGTGATGACCCCGACTCTGACCAGGTAGCTCTAAAGAGGAGGAGGAAGAACAGAAAAAAAGGGAGCATCTGAAAGCAAAACAGGGAAGCTTTCAAAACGGCGAAGAGGAAATCTTCCTAATTACAGCATGTGAGTACCCTGCCTTCTACATGAACTGTTTTCTGATAACAGCTGGATAGATTGTTTTTCTTCAGGGCAGCCTGTGGTGATGTGAGGCACAGAGAGCAGATCCTCAATCAGTGACATGATGTTTAATGCTGTGTTTCATTCCACTACTGTATGTGGTTCCTTGTGTTATCATTTGTCAGTAAAGGAAACGATCGTCAGTCGTGACAACACAGCTTGCCTCCCCTTACACACATTTAAAGGCCCTGAAAATGTATTTTATCAATCGGCTTCTTAATATGAGCAATAAGATCCTACTATTTTCTGTCATACAGTGTTTGTTCTTTCACATTCTGTAAGATATATGCTTGTATTTCTTTTTGCTTTTCTCACAGCACTTGAATCAGATTCTAATGACTGTTTTATTTTGTTTGGTTACTGTCAATCAAAACTTAACACAGCCACACAGTGATTATAATGGAGCATATTAGCTAATGATTTGAGTATGGAACTGTCACTAAATAATACCTAAATACATGTTTTTACTTTTTTTTTGATTATTTAGGCATGAATATTTAATTACAGTAAGTTATCAGGGGCTTTTTTTCAGTACAATCTATATCACTGCCCTCGTGTCTGTAGATTGCAGTCAGACAAGCTTAGGAGGGCTGTACTCTGTCATGATTTCTCTGTTGCCTTTGATCATCAGTGGCTGTATTGATGCTTTTCTCCAAGCTGCAAGCCTTGTAAATTATTTTATAAAGCAGAGAATGTGCTCTTCTTTTGACATACTTACTATATGTTAAAGGCAGAGCACTTGGGGAAATACTTTAGTAAAATGTATGCATGTATAATGAATATACTCGCAAGTATAGTTTCTGTATTTTGAGCATTTTCAACAGCTTATTTTCGATCTCTGTGACCTAATTTTAGGTACTGGGTTTGATGGGCAGAACACAGTGAACACAGTTTGGGAAATGAAGGCTGCTCTGCCATCTGGACACAAATCCCTACCAAACACGTTATGTTCACTGCCACATTACTTTGTGTGTGTCAATCAACAGTTCAGTGTATGAGCAGCTGAGCCTGCACAGACAACTAACCACACACACATACGCACTGGTCTGCTGTTTCCGTGTGAATTTTCTTCTTTATTCTCAGCTCTCATTCTTAATTTAAAATGATCAATCTGTCTCAGGGTGCGTTTTTTAAAAGATTATTTGTATGTGTGAGAACAGAGGAAGGCGACTCGCAGTGTGATTTAACCAGAAGGGACTTTATTAAAGTGGCATTCCAGGAATTCCCCATCAAGCCCACATCAAACACTGCAACTTTTCTCATGGGATAAAACAGTGTAAACACTTTACCACTCTCCTCCATCATTTAGAATCCAATCACAACACAGCAGTACCAGCAGCGTGTATCCTGAGGGCCTGTGCATTTTAGGCCACATTTGCTGTGTTTTTCCATATGGGCTCTGATGTGTCTCACTGCAGCACATCAGTGCCATCCCAGTGGACAAATGGACTATGGCAACGTCTGCTGCTGCATGAACTCTGACTGGGACAGTGATGCAGGAAGCACACTCCTCCCCCATGCACACATTTCTGACACGGGGCTCACATATGATGTCCACTCCCTACACAACTGATGCCTGTAATGACTGATCAGAACACGAGACACTGTAAAGCTTTACAGAGGAAAGGACATGAAGCTTTAGATGGAGACGTCTGTCATTTCTGATTTGATTATGTAAAATAGGGACGCTCAGATCACTGTCTTCTTTGTGGCGGCACATATGATTTGCTTGAATCACCCTGGGCTGTATGAGCAATGTGCTGTTTTATTTTTGTCTCCTGGCACACTGATGTAGGGGAAGGAAGCCCAGTGGAACTTAGCTTTGCCAAATTATTATTACTATGACTTCACTGTACAGTAACCACCCATGGCAAAATATCACTTGAGATTTAGAAATTGTAGATTCCGTACCTTATTTTGTCTAGTATACCTCCATCACCGGATCTCATTTGTTATGTATAATGCTAGTCAGAGATGTCAAAGATGAAAGCTGAAGATTTGGAAAGACTATTGGTTAGATTCTTCATGACACCTATGCTGTGCTGCTGCTTTGTAGACCACCTAATTACAGCTCCTGAAACCTACAATTCAGCTTTTATTTGACCCATTTAAGGAGTACTCCAGCAACTGTTGGAGAATAGTTAAAAATTAAGCAGAAGTTGCTGATATCCTGATTTTTCTTCCTAGTGCAGGCCACCTCCAGGAAAACTAAAGCCTACCTTTCCCATAATACAAATAGATAGTTTCATTCATTAGACCCTCCCTGCCTGGTAAACACCCTCGTCTTTCAAACTCCACACCTTTGGTTTGTGGCACAGGCTTTCTGTTGTAGGTTTGTAGTCTCAAGCCAAAAATTCAGATAATGTGTAAAAAGGGTGGAGTGTCCCTTTAAGACAGCATGCTGTGGTGTATGTTTTAACAATGTTTTAGCACCTGGTTTCCCTCTGAATTACATTATTTCATCTTTGTCCACCTCAGTGAGCTGAGGCCTGTCCTCCCCCGCAGAGGATGGGTACAGCAGAAGCCACTTTACGCATGGACAGCATGGAGGTTAAGGACGAGTGGCAGGACGAGGACTTCCCCAGGTATTCCTGTGTGTGAATGAGTGAGAGAGAGTTTGTGATTGTGTGCGCACTTTGGCTTTGACAAACAAGCCAGAGCAATGATGGAAAATCAGTCACGTGTGTTTAACGCTGAAGGGCAGCAGGTGTGTTCTTTCCTCGATTTGGTCGTTATGTGTTACGTGAACAAAACAGTAAGCAAGCACGGAAACAAAAGAGGAGTCAAACACATCACAGTGTCCAGCAATTACAAAACAGTCCACCACCCACACTCTTTTACTGACAAGAGTCATTTCTGCAGCAGAGGAAATGTGATGTGAAAAATGAGCAGGGAAACAGATTATTCTCAGACATCAAGTGTATTCACAACATATTTACATACAGTATGTTACATAGTATTGTCTGTAGTTTGATATATCTCTGCTGCTGCTAATGTGACATGATAAAAGATGTGAAACAATCGGATTCAACAGGGAAAAAAGACAAAATGTCAAATTTAATGTTTTGATTCTTTTTTACCATCCTAACCCTGCATTTCAGTTTATTTATAATAATAAATATACTGTTTAAACACGTGTCCTATCGAGAAAAACTTAAGGTTTCTTTTACACTGCAGATTTTCCCAGTGTTTAATCTGCTCTTGAATGTCTGTTGGTGCTGCCTTTAACTTACCTCTACAAAGCTACTGACAACATAATAACAGCAATTATCCCAGCAGCTCCATCAGCTAGCCCATACTTGTGGTGTTTTTGGGTGTGTTTGTCTGTGTATGCATGCTTGTGTTAATGTCTTTGTCTTTGTCTTTGTGTGTGTGTGTGTGTGTGTGTGTGTGCGTGTGTGTGTTTTTGTAAGAGCACTATCTACTAAAATCTAGTCCTTCTGTGCCCCCAGCACTGAGGGTTCAGCTGTCTTATTATAATGTCAGAGGGGAGTTGGTAATTACTGGTACTGTCTCCAAGGACACACTGAAGTTAAATAACAATAGAGTGTCTCCAAAGAAACAAAAGACAAAGAGCAAAATGCTGGGAATGACTGGCCGTGCTTTATAGTTTATTTTAGTATCTTTTATCATAGCAGTTTTTTTAAACTGTTATTGCTTGTAACTAGCAATTATAAAAAGACCAAAACAGCCATTAACTCAGTGGCAAGAAAACAACAGGCCAAAGAGAAACTGTATATATCTAATTTATATTGTTTCCATGATCATTGTACTTTTACATGTTGTATGTTCATGTTATTTTTTTCTGCAGGCCACTACCAGAAGATGGAGATGTGGATTCTTCGTGTGGCCTCACTGACAACAGAAACAGTAAGTGAGAGAAGTACACAGTATTAGATATGATCTACTATATAATGTACACTACAAATTTTTGGAACACTTCCATTTTTCCAGTTCTTATTGAAATTTAAGCAGTTCAAGTTCGAGCTCAGTTCAACACTGAGACATTACACTATGTACATTTCAATAAAAACTTTTGATCGGTAGTGAACTACATCTAAACTTTCCCGCCCTGCTGTTTTAGATCCCCCCACCACTCTGAATGTGGGAGAGTCAGTGACCCAGCGTAAACGTCGCACCTTGGTGGCCCCCGACATGAACCTGTCCCTGGATCAGAGCGAGGGGTCGGTGCTCTCTGATGACTTTCTGGAGACGCCCGATGACCTGGACATCAACGTGGACGACATTGAGACCCCGGATGAGACCGACTCCCTGGAGTTCATTAACAACGGCAATGAGCTGGAGTGGGAAGGTGGGAAGTGATATTGAATAATGTTAGAACTTTTAGATGGTCAGTATTGAGAAATGTGCTAAATTTTTTGATGGACAGGATGTTGGACTATGTTGAGAAGCAAATCATATCACTTGCCATATTACATATTACCATATTACCTACTTGCTTCATCTTGAGTCCAGACGACACTCCAGTGGCCACCGCCAAACGTCTTCCAGGTGAAAGTGAGGAGGAGAGAGACTCATCAGGTCGCCTGTGGCGAACGGTGATCATCGGTGACCAGGAGCAACGAATTGACATGCAAGTCATCAGGCCGTACCTGAGGGTGGTCACACATGGAGGTTAGTTAGAGTGCATGTGCACTCATTTCATACACAAGAGAAAATTAAAAATATTTTTTAGATGATGACGTGATTGGTTGATACCAGCATTGATTTTTAGAGAAATGCCTCTCTCCTCTCTCAGGGTATTATGGCGAGGGTTTGAATGCCATCATCGTGTTTGCAGCCTGCTATCTTCCTGACAGCGGCTGTGAGGACTACACATACATCATGGAGAACCTGTTCCTGTAAGATTCATTCTGGTCTCTTAAGAAACTCTTTTATAGCAGCACACTTTACTATGAGGCTTTTCATAAAGTGATTCTGCTTTTTTTCCATTGAAAACGTTTCAATGGAATTAGCATGTCAAATCATTTTTGAAAAGATTATTTACAATAAATGATAGAATTTTACTTTGAGACGCACATATCATCATCCTGCATGTTCCTGTACAGTCTGAGTCAGATTTGAGCTTGTTTGTTCTCTCACCAGGTACGTTGTGAGCAGCCTGGAGCTTCTGGTGGCAGAAGATTACATGATTGTTTACCTGAATGGAGCAACTCCTCGCAGGAAGATGCCTGGCATCAGCTGGCTCAAGAGATGCTACCAGATGATTGACAGGAAGTAAGACAGACACAGTCAGAACAGTTTGGGCAGAAAGGAAATGGACATGTAGTCACATAGTTGTTAATGCTAAAGGTGAAGGTAATGTTGATAAAAAGGAATTCCAAACAACTGAATGTGTGAATGCCTACTGCAGACTGAGGAAGAATCTGAAGTGTCTCATCATCGCTCACCCAACGTGGTTCATCCGGACGGTCCTGGCCATCTCAAGACCTTTCATCAGGTGAGGATGTCTTTAACTTCTCTTTATAAATCTAATAAAAAAAGAGAAGACAGAAGATAAATCACAAAATTCTAAAGTCATTTGATAGTGATATAGTTTGGTGTACATTCAAGGCATGCCAAAACATAAAGGTGTTGCTGTTACATAATCACAGAGTGAGAGCTGTGCCACATGGCCTTTCTTTGACACATATCAGTGTCTGCAGTTTACAGACAGGATCACATGTGGCAGTAATTACATTATGTTCTCTGCAGCGTAAAGTTCATGGATAAAATACGTTACGTTCACACCCTGGAGGAACTCGGCCAGATCATCCCCATGGAGCATGTGCAGATCCCTGAGTGTGTGCTGCAGTAAGTACTCTGAGCCACCAAGGGTCACTGTTTGCTATATAATGCTATACGTGTCTCACAGCTCGCTTTGTGTTGCATGCTTACAGTAATAACACCCTGATGAACAATATTATACTTGAAACAGTAGATGATCAAGGTAGCGTTCAACACGTTGGCAGTGACATAAGTGAACTACTCTGACTCAGCATTCACTCTGTAGACTTTCAGCCTGTTGTGGCAAAGAGAAGACATCTGTAAAAGAAACCATGAAAGTAATATCCATACAGCACTCAGTGGACCAGGATTTCTGAACAGTATATAGAGGAAGTCAATAGTTACTGAGCGAGACTCATAGCCAGTGTCTTTGGGAAGCATTGCAGTGAAAACACAGTAAACAAGGCCACAATATAACAGCAGAAATTATCTCTGGCTTGTCATCTACACATGATTTGCACTGGTGTACGGTAATGTATCCTGTTTCTACCGGTGAGAAATATGTTGATGTAATGACACATTAGTCAGAGATTTCAGGATTTCCTCCTCCTTTCAAGGTATGACGACGAGAAGATAAGAGCACAAAGGGAAAGGTGAGCAGTTGGTTTTCGTACCATTTTATGTTACAAAGAGTTTTAATTCATGCTCTTTTTCCTGCATGGAGTAATAATTTGGCTGTCTTACTTGCAGACTTGAGCAAGACCAGCAGCAGGCCAACTCAACACTGCCTAAAGAAAGGTGACCTCGTTTTGCAGTACATACAGTCCAGAGCCATTTTCTTGATTAAATAAAACATTGTTTTACACAACAGCTGATATGGAAAATGTTCAGACGTCTTTCCTTTATGGTTGATAGAAGTCTGAAACCATTTCACATCAGCTTTCTCCATTAGTGTCAAAAATGTGATGCAAACAGCTGAATAGCAAACAAATTAGTGCATTACTTCTCTTTAAATTGAGTGTAAGTTCTGCAGCCTCAGTTCAAGTTTTGGAACAGAAATCACAGCCTAATATAGGCTAGATGATCAAGCTAAATATTTATATTTACTTAAGGCTGAACTCTAATCTGTCACTTCCAGGCCAAAGTCAATGATAGCAGAGGTTGGCCGTGACATCTGACATTAAGGTAAGGGTTCTCGTTCACTTAAGTACCTCTCCATCAGCTTCACCCAGGCTGGTTTGTAATGTCAGTCCACTGTAACTAATCTCTGACATACAGGGAAATGTTCTCTTCTGTGCATACACACATGCTTATGTGCGCAAAGGGGACACGATACAGTAAATCACCGAAATTCTGGACGATGGCCTGTCTAGAGTATTGTATCACGGACCAAAGGTCCGAAGGGTCAGTTCTCAGTTCAGGGGCACCAAGATCCAATTTACAGTATCACACCAAGTCAGCTAGAAAGAACAAGAGGATGGCTCAGATCTCAAAACTCTAACAGCTCTCCTGTAGAGATGTAGAGAAGTGCATGTGCAGTAAAACATCAAATCAAATTTGTAGTTTTAAGTCTCTTTTCATGGGTAATTGAGTCCCCACACTGCTGCATCAGTTGCTGTCAATTCTCTGTTCTGATCTGATGATGCAAGTTGCATCAAAGTGATGGTCCTTGCGCATAAATAAAACATAATTAAAGAAATAACCATGTGTTTCCTCCTGGTCTCTGGAACTGAGAACACTGGACCAAAGGCTGAAGCACAAAATATAATGCTGTGTGATTAATGTTAATCATCACGGCTAACTCATTTTCACTTCTGCCAAGTCATGTTTTAGTTCTTTAAATTAAGACTGCGTGTTACTCCAAGAAATGTTAGCTGATCCTCCAACATCATATTCCCTCTGTACCCCATGTTACATAAAGCACAGCTGCTCATCTCTTTAAGCCGGCCTTCTCACAACCGATCAATTCTATTTTTAATGGGCCGAACAGCCCAGGTCTGGCAAATTGATCTGCACTGCACAGGCTGTCCTGAAATCGGGGGAAATACCCACCACAGCAGGTTGGGGTGGGTGGGGTGGGCTATTTCAGAAACTCACCCACCCCCACCACTGCGCTGTCCTGTACTGCTGACCGTTCCTATCAGCCTTCATATATCAAAGGAGCTATCAGCCAGAGGACTGGCTGACATCCCAGGAATGGACACAGGCACCATCTCCTAACTAAATGCCAGCAGAGGAAGCAGGAGAAAAATAAATAGGCAAACCTGATATGTGTCATGTTGGATTTAGTTTAGATTTAGTGCATGTCTGCTGACACGCTGCCAAACTGCAGGATTATAATAGAAATGTTATTTGCAGAAACATCAATTTATATCTTTCAAACTATCAGAATAAAGGTGAAAGTGAAAGAAAGAGAATTAAACTTTCTATATTTGCATTACAGAGTTTTAAATGGAAAAACCAATGGTGAACATTCACTCATCACAACGGGAGCCATCACCATACACGTGTTGAACAGGATTAAATCCCCTGACTGGATCCATTAGCTGAGAGACAATCATTTCTCAAAAACATTATTTTCAGTGACATGCCTGCTTCCAACTAAAAGTTCATGTACACCAAAGCATTACAAGATACAGCTAAATCAAAAAGTTTCTGCTCCATGCATGTTAAGTTGAGCTTTCTCCACAGCATGACTTCAGCTTTATTAGTAAAAAAAAAATTATGGACTTGGATGAACTTCCAAACATCCTCCGGCAGAGCTGGGAGTGTTCTGTAAATACTTGTACATATATTTTTGAGAAAGGTGTTTGCACAGATGTTTGGTTTTTGATATGAATGGCATGGGTATTGTTTAGTTTCCTGGCCGTTTACTGAAAATTAATCTGCAGTGACGTTGATCCTACATTAGATGTTACAGATGCAAACATGTTACAGTCTCCAAGGTTTCCAGAGTTTGATATGCAGGTGGCATGTTTGTTCATATCCCTCCTGTCTCTATTACATGTTTTTGTCCATTCTTAAGTAATTTGCCATCATGTTTTAAAAGGTACTTTTACAAGGCAGAAAGCAAACATTGTTACAGATGAAATGAAATATATTTAAAGAGAGATTAAAATTAATTAAGTGTTATTTATGAAAATGTGCCATTTACTGTTTGTTTAAAATAAATAAATAAATAAATAAATAAACAAGTGAACTAAAACAAGGTTTGTCATGCCATGATGAGTTGCTTCTTGGACCCAGACTTAACCTCTGATACGGGTGACTTACAGGGAGAGACGAGCTCATGTACATTACTGCTTATTTTCATCTTTTTTTACTGCCTCTAACTCCACTTTGGTCCAGAATGTTTTTGACAGTTACCGATGAGTTATTGAAGGGCATATTTATGATTTATGTGTGTGCTGGCCAAGTGAGTTGATGGTCTTTGTGTCACCTGACAGTCCTGTGCTTAATACTCTTGAAGTGACCCTTTATTTTTATATGCAAGGTTACCGTGATCACAAGATATTAGGATGATGTAACTCATAATGACCTGTAATGTCACTGCCATCTGTCAGCCCCAAAAGAGATGTTTGACTTTGTTCTGCGTGTTCTTTACCACTTTTACTATTAAGTTTGAAGGTCTGTTTTTCAAAATCAGTCCTTTTGACAAATTATTGATTTATAGGTTTAGCCATGAAAAAGAGATTAGTGTTATTAAATCAGATTACTTCAAATGTATATTGGCCTATGATAATATCAGCATTGCAACATTGAATACTGACTATGAGAGTGGTATTAAACTATTCCTAGTTTGATAGTTTTATATATAATGTAATAAAATAAATGATAATTCATATGACACCTTCACTGTGGGTAAGCGACTCTGCATAATCTGGAACTGGGAATATATTACTGTCAAATTCTAAATGTATTCATCAAAACACTGGTCAAGTAACGGTTTGTCTTTCTTGTGGGTCTAAGAAGGAAAAAGTATGTGCACCACATGCTTCACATGGTGGACCACATGGTTTGGTGTCCTAAAGTATGTCTGAGCATATGTGGGGCAGTTTTGTAATCCCAAAATTCTTTACCAATGTGTAACATTTTGTTTACTAACATCACTCTACTACAACACATCAAAACTGCCAATCATTTTGATATAAGAGGGGGAGAAAAAAATGTTACCGTCACATGGTGTCGAACGGCATCACTTTTCTATCGAGATTGTCCTGGCAGGAAAACATGAAACCACGTGCTCCGATAGCAGAGATTCAAGGTTCACCTCCTTCACAGTTACAGAGATAAGAGTGGCTGTAAAAGGATTTGTTTGAATACTGTACAGACAACTTGAACACAAGGTTAGACTGCATACATCCGGAGGTGTCTGACAAGCAAATCTGATAAGCGGTGGACTTTTAAAGTTCAAAGAAATAGACTTGTGCGCTCGGACCTGTAGCCGTGACTCGAGACACTGTGGTAACATGGCTGGCGGCCATGTACTCCAGCTGGTTCAATCAGAAATATGCGTGACGCAGCAGACAGACACACAACAGCCAACTAAATATAGTGCCTCTGGTTTTCAACCACCCGGGGCTGTGGAAAGCATGGAAAATTTCCCTCTAAAAACCCCAAAAATGAGGTTTTTCTCTGCTGTGATACAGATGTCTCAGTAACAGGATGTGACTTACTCTGTCATGTATTACACTAAATTTTAATGATTATACAGTGAACTGCCCTTGCCCCTTTTATGTATGACACCCTTTCCTGGACAAAGTCTCCCTTTGCACATAAATCACGTCTTCCTTTTTAGTTTTAAAGTTTTCAAATTGATCTCAAATTAAGAATACATGAAGATTTTACAAGCTCTAAACTCTCATCACGTCTATAGCCACTTGCTGTCTGAGGCACCACATGTTTGTCTTGCTCTTTCCTAAGATAATTAATTTTGCTTCACAGCTTAGCCACATCGCCGTTTCACAATTATCTTCTAAGAAGTCAGTTGGGTGTGGGATTTGTTACGCATTTGGTTGGTCAGTGTTCACACTGACCCCTGACAGCAGGTGGAAAATTAGGGATCTACTTTCATGCAAATGTGCGGCTCCTAAGCCCTCCTCCTCTCACTGGTGCTGCAAACTGTAAAGCGACAGCTTACTGGCTACGGGGAAAAGGGAGCTGATTGGTTTGAGAGGCTGTGACACTGCAGCTCAATCCTTTATATGCTCGGCAAGGAGATTGTCTATCAATGAAGTAGTAAAAGGGGGGGACATCTGTGGCAGAGGAGAGGGAAAGGTTTTCAGAAGAAGCCTTTGATAGACTGTTTGCGTTGGCTGGGTTCCCTTCTTTTATTTACTGAATTCCAGAGGTGACCAATACACAAAAGAGCTGAAAATGAAATTCATCATTGGCATTGGAGGGTAAGTCTCTTTTAATCCATTTACCTAATTGTCTACCAATGAAAATTTGCAAAAATCTTGAGTGGAACTCGTGTGGCATAAAATTCCTTCTAATTTCAGAGTGACCAACGGTGGGAAGACCACTTTGACAAACCGACTACTAAAGACATTACCTAACTGTTGTGTTGTGCATCAGGATGATTTTTTCAAGGTAAGATAAATTCAAATAACCATTCTCTTGTGCTTTAAGTCACTATATATTCAGTTTAAAGCTACAGTAACTATTTTATTGTATTAATCTTGAGTTAATGAAAGTATAATTTTGATATATTTTATTTGCTATATTAAATTTTGCCCTTGAGGAATTTTCATTATTGAGCTGATTATTTCTGTGCTCAGAAATAATCAGTCAGTCTGACCTGCAGATGTCCTGTCATCGCAGTAGCCTAGTAATACATCTGGCTGATTGTCTCCTGGACAGCCAATGAAAGGGCTGAGCGTCCCCACTTAAAGTGAGACCTAGTCCAATCACGTTGCAAAGTCTGCAACCAACTTTTTGCATGAGCCTTAACCTCATTTGCCTTAAAACCAGCCAGAAGGTTTTATTTGTACCTCAACTATGTCTTCGTCACTCAACCTCACTGACTTTTTTCACCTGATATCAAATGTTCTACCTCTATAGCAAGTCAACAAGGGTGTCGACCAGGGCCACGCAATTGGGGAAAAAACTGAAACCACAATTTCCGAATCGCAAGAAACTGCAATTTATTTCTTACAAGAAGAGTTTGAGGCAGTTGTCGAAATAGTTACATCTCTGAGAAAACCATTTCCACCGTGCGCTACTTTTGGTGGAGACGAGTCCCTGACTTGTCCTGTCCAGGTGTGATCAGCTCCGACTGATTACTAGGTTGCAGCAATGTTTTATTGATGACTGTTATTTCAGAAACCCGATCAAATAGAAGTCGGGGAGGACGGCTTTAGACAGTGGGATGGTAAGAATGGATTTCACGTAGGAAAACCATGCAGTAATGTACTTTTTCTTTCCTGCACATTTCTTTAGTTTGGTAACCAATCAATCCTAAACTTTGTGATATTCTTTCATCTATTCTGTGAATGCTACAGACATTCACTAACCGTGACTAATGTGTGTTAAAGCACATTGGTGAGGAGAGTTGGTTGCATGTGTGGTGAAGGCCGCTCTTCTCTCTTCTCTCCTTGTTCTGTATCAGTGATCACCGCCCTGGACATGGAGGCTATGATCAGCACTGTGAAAGGCTGGCGGGAGAACCCAGTCAAGTTTGCCCGCTCGCACGGCGTCAGCCTGTCACCTGAAGCCGAGGAATCCGACTCAGAGAAGGGGATCCATATTCTCATCGTTGAGGGGTTCCTCATCTACAACTACAAGTGGGTCACTTGTATCTTGCTCATTTTTCGCCACAAGTTCTAAAATTTAACCTACAGGCCTCTTGACCTCTGAAGTTTTTCGCTAATCTGAGCTCCTCTCCACAGGCCTCTCATCGATGTCTATGACAAATGTTTCTACATTTCCATTCCTTATGAGGAGTGCAAAAGGAGAAGAAGGTAAAAAGCTCTTGGATTGACTTTGACAGGTACAACTTCAATGCTAGACACAGTCGAACAGGCTATAACATGACTTGATTGATTATGTTTTCACAGTACAAGGACATACACTGTCCCTGACCCCCCTGGCCTGTTTGATGGCCACGTCTGGCCCATGTACTTGAAACACAGGAAAGAGATGGAGAACAACTGCGACAGAATAGGTTTGTTAAGCCAGTTCTTCACCTCTTGTACTAATTATCAATATGTCCATTAATCTCCCTATCTATATACTTAATGTCAAAATAAAAGCAAAATACACCCTAAAAAATAAAACCAACGGTAGATTTAACCGCTAACTGTTCTTTTTCTGAACAGAGTATCTTGACGGGATGACATCAAAGGAAGAGATTTACAACAAAGTGTATGAAAGCGTGCAGAACTCTCTGCTGAACAGCTTATAGGTAAGTGGAAAACTGAAATTGAATTATCTGTGACAGATCAGTAATAAATGTTTTATTCAATGTGAGTAACTTCTCTCCTTTCTCTCTCTCTCTCTGTAGCAGGACGGGGACAACAGCGGATTTGTGTATAGACTTGTAAATATAATTTTGAGTAAATGTGTAACACCAGCTCTGTACTTCTAGCCTGATTTGTAAATAGTCAATCATGTAACTTATTAAGAACTAATGGCAGAAGCATTTTGTATAATCCTGTGTAACTTTTTCTAAAAGACAAACCACCTCTGGACTACCCAGTGTTTAACATCAGATACAGATCTAAGCTCTGATCTTGCCGTACTGTACATCAAAGTAAAATGCCTGCTGGGAGGAAGGATTTGTGTTTCGGAATTTAAAGAAATGACTGAATCCACTTTTTATGGCTGCTGTTTTTCTTCCTAACACACTTGACACCATGTTGTTCCTACAGAGGCCCTGTTCAGAATCACACGCCTCACGTTTCACACCACAAACATTTATGTATGATTGAGGATGACTGATAACATCCTGTGGCTCTTTAGCCTCTTTATCATCAAGATAAGATTCAGAGCTACAATAAAAGTGTCTGGGGAACTGTAACAATAGATGAATTGTTGCAGTTTACTGGAAACAAACCAAAAAAAACAACACACAAAACAAGAAGGGATTTGATTTAACTACCTCTCAACTTCACGTCACTTTAAACATCAGGATACCTGAAAATGAAAATAATGTTTGAGCTTATATGCATCCACTTCTGCTGTTAACAAGAAGAAATGTTATACGCAGGCACTGCAATTCAACACTGAGCTTAGTTCCAACTAAGGTGACAAAGACTTTGTAAACTTATGAGGAGCACTTATGTGCACCACAGAAGCACTTAATGAAAACAACTACGTGGTATTTCCTTAAACTGTTTTGAGGAAATTTCCTTTCCACTTCACTCAGTCAGCCACAAGGCAGCTCAAGGGCACTTTGGCAGGTCAGAGTCTTGCTGAAAGGGTCTGGATTTAGATATACCCTTCATTCTGCTGCTGTGTAATCAGTGGAGTGAGTATTTGGGTCTTTTCAGTAAGTAGCTGTACAAGCTTGTAAAAATACAGACTTATCAGCAAAATGTACTTAATGTATCAAACTATAAAAAGAGCAAACACTCATTCTGCTGTAAAATGTCCCCTGTGACTGAGATATTATTATATATGACATTATTAGATTGTTAGTTCTGATGCAACAGTGTGTAAGCATTTTCCTGTTGCATAACAAGTTAGGTGGTTTAGTCCAGTGGTTCCCAAACTGGGGGTCGAGCCCCAGCGTGCTTACAACTCACAGATGTAAAAAAAAAAAAAAATGAGACAAGGAACCCCAACTAGACACTGTTTTGTGTAAATTTTCAGGCCAAAAAGGCTGAGAACCACTCCTTAACCACATGTTGCATTTTATAAGCTTATATTTGTTTTTTGTATCTGTCAGATAAAAAACTGTGGAGTAAGAAGTACAATATTTCCCTCTTAAAGGTAGTGGAGTACAAGCATGAAATGGAAAAAGTATAGTTACCTCCAAAACTGTGCTACAGTAGCTGAGCAAATGCTTAGGCGTAGTTACTTTCCACCACTGAACTCAGTCATGACGAGGAGTGACAGGTCACCACCTCTCCAAAAGTTCAAAAGTCATTTCAAAAGTCACCCACGCTGCTCTACGCTCAGCCAGAACTATCGGCACATAAATGAGGGGAAACAAAGAGCCGTAAATTTTCACTTTTATTGATGTTTCGAGATCAAAATCCCCAGTGACCTATATTGTAACCTTGAAGGTTGCATTTCCTGTCTGCAGCTGACAGCACCGCAGGATATTTAAACCATAAAACAAATGACTTGTGTCGCACCGGCAGTGATGACTAAGACGTCAAAGGATTTACAGTCAGAGTACATAGAATCCAGGACACCGCCCATCGATAACTCTTCACTGGCATTTAGACTTTTTCTGAATCTCTCTTTTTTCTTCTTCAAATCACCTCACACTGTGCATTACTCTGAGATGGCACTGTCTAGCTCTGTCCCAGGACCTGGCGAAGCTACAGAGGGTGTCTTATGATGCGTTTCTGGGAGTCTTTACATGCCAACAGTTGGCCTGGAGCAGAGGGTGGCTGGTCTGTCAGTTTATATTTAGGCTAAGTGCCTGGGGTGTCAGAGGAATATATTTAACGAGCGCACACACCCACTCAACGCTCCACAGCCTGGTCTGACTCAGGGGGCCAGTCCCCACATGCCACCACCGGGATGGTAAGGCGAGAACCTTGTTGGGTGGCATGTGCTCCCACGTCACCCGCCGCCATGGCAACCCATAAAAGTAAAGCTGGGGTATCCATATTTGGGTGAAGAGGCAGGGACACAGGAGATGAGTGGCTGTCACATGCTACGCAGACCCCCCCACCCCACCCCCCCTAAGAGTGAATGAGAACCCCTGAGGCATGTGAACAGTTGTGATTATGCCACAGGATTATTTTTGGCTGCCTCACTGAGACAAACATATGTGAACAAGTGAATTCATTTTTGTGCAGCACTCGACTTTAAGTCCCCCCATTCAGCACTGATAAGCAGTATATTAATTAAAACTATAATGGAACTATGTACAGCTATTAGGGCATTTACTGCTGTACAGTATTTATAAACAATTATAACTTATTACATTTACAGTTAAGTGTTGCCCCTCTGTGAAAACTGAACCCAGTTTGCCCCTGTGTTTCTTATTGTTTCAGTGTAAAAAAGGCCAAGAGGTGTGTGATGAGGTAACTGGCTCTTGATCAGTTTGTAATGACCTAAAACCCATAACAGAGAAATAAATTACATCTAGTTCTCTTTTTTTTAATGCTTTAAATTCACCTTTACCCTTTCTATTAGCCACATAGGTCAGTACTCAAAATATGTGAGGTGATGATTGGTGTCTAGTAATTCTTACTTACTAGTGGAGGTTCACACCACTGACTGAGACGCAGACACGTCATTTAGCTAAAGATCATGTATGACATGTATTAGGAGCCACAACCAGATTAAAAACTGCTAATTATAGTCCAGCATAGACAAAAAGCAGCCAAAACTGCATTAGTAAGACACAGCATAAGTGAAAATTAATGTAAAAATTAACCCCTGGATTAAACTGGCTCAATACATCACAATGATGTTAATTTATTTTTGTGGTGCTCAATAAAGCAAATACATTAAAATGTGCAAATCTCTTTTATACAAACTTTAATATTGAAAAATGTATCCAGAAGTGTTGGAAGAAGAATCCAAATCTTCTATTTACGTGAAAGTACAAAAGTATTAGCATGCTAAAGGTGAAGCTGATTTTAACTGCTTTGCTGCCTGGAGGTGTAATGGATAATTATGAACCATAATCTATTTGTGGATTATATTTTGAATTGATAATTGACTCCCAAAGTACTTCAAGTGTAGTGGAGTAGAAGTATGAAGTCAGGACAAGTGCCTCAAAACTATTTTTAAGTGCAATCCTTGAGTAAATGTACTTTGTTACTTTCCACCAATACTCTCACGTCACAAAGCTTAAGGCCAAGACAGTCCCTTATTTGAGTCAAGGGACAACGAAATCCTTTTCAGACAGTTCAGTGGATCACCTATTAAGTACTCTCAGCAATTTGTCACGTGTAGATCAAGGAAAACGTGAAGACAGATATTGCGACGTGTTGCTCAGAGTTGAAACGTGAGGAGAACTGACCAGCCCGACTTTGGCAAAGGTTAATCAAAGATAAGCAAAACGTGTTACAAGAAACATGATGATCTGCCGTCCTGCAGCTGTCAAACGACCTATAGTTCATCATTCATATTCATACATTTCTATTTTAATCCGGGTTACACTGTAAAATCTACTTGGTTTTATTTAGGAATTGACAATTTTTTGCTTTCAGGAGGAACTAAACATCCACATAACTGTAGACTTGCCCACAACAGAGGTCAATAATTTTCACTTTTCAAACATTTTTTTCAGCATCTCACCTGTATTGTCTCCCCATCATGATCTGTGGTAAACCCTCTGGATCTATCATTTTACTCCTCAGATTGGCAGTGTGAGGCCTCAGGGGGAAGACAACAGGTATATTCCTTGTAGGGGAAGCTTTCTTGTGGTAAAACCATTTTAAGACCATCATCTTCGTTAAATCTCACAAGAAGCAAAGCCTGGATACCTAGATTCATGGGATAAGATATATTCAAAGTGTAAAAGAATTAGTCTTTCACACGGGGAAAGATCTGCTGCTGCTGCTGCTGCTGCTGCTGTAGGTGTACCATATAAACAACCAGAAACTGTTTATTTTATTTCCAAGCATGAATAATTTACAGTAAAGATTAGTTTTTGTGGCAACATTTGTTGTGATTTGTTTACTTTCAGGTCAGACACACAAGAAAGACTCAATCCAACGTTAATACTTACTGGCTAAATTTTGTGGGTTACATGTCCTGCTCGGGAAGTCTTGTGCCAAACCGGTGCCGAGGATCTGTGGTTCTTATAAATCTGGAGCAGAAAGCAGAGAGCAGGGCGGTGCTGGACTTTGGACCAGGGGAAGGTTTCTTTAGCTAAGAATAGAAAAGCACACAGGCTCACCATCACGATGCCCTATTTGGCGGAGGAAACACACACCGCGATACTTCATCTGTGAGGTGACAAATACTGAGCTCTGCTTGAGTCCTCTGTAGATCAGGGTGTGTGTCTCTTCCTATTTGTGACCAATATCAAGCAGCCTAACAGGTCTCTCACCTGAAAAAAGATCATAGTCATATTGTTAATGTTTAGTCTTCAGTTGATATTTATGTTTAAATCCAAGCCACAAAGTGAAATGGGCTGCACATAATCACCATCTGTACTCACTGAGACTTCATTGAACTTAACAGTTTCGAGATACTGGGATCATCATGCCTTCTGTTTATGTGTCTGTTCTTAACTTTTTAAAATTTCTTTTAAAAATGTTTCTATTCTTTTAATTGTCATTTCTGTCAAAATTTATCCAATTTATCTTGTTGTGCAAAAGAAAAAAAAACCCTGCAAAAGTTGACAAAAATCTAAAGCAGCTTGTGAAGACAGTTACAGTGTAAACTCATCTGTTCACAGCATGAAGCTGGTCTGGATCATCTCAGCCTATGAGTCACATGTGTTGCATTCTTCATGTAAAAACTATCGACTGTTTTTGGCACGTGGTGAATTTGTTGAACCTTGAACCCCAACTGCCCACATGCGCTGACCTTTGTGAGCTCAGCCAACTGGCAACTGTTTATGGAGCTGTTTGAGCTCCAATTAACAATAGATGACAAAATATGAGAAGATAAATTCAATGGGTTTTAAGATTTGAGTCGCCAGTCACTGGAATTTGGAACAAACTAATTATTAAATAAATCATTTAGTATCATGTTGTCATAAGAAGATTTGGTCAGCAAACAAAACACTGAACACATTCAGAAAAGAACAAATAAGGCAAAATATAATTATAAAAATCTGAATACATAAAAAAGGTCTGTTTATAAATTAAATATAAAACAATACTGTATGTTAATACATTAATACTGTTTGGAAACGAAACGGCATAAGTTCCAAATCACAAAACAAATTCAGGGATGATATGACAAAGACAGCACTTCAACACTTCTTCAATGGACCTAGATTGGTTTAGGAGAGATACTAGATGATGAAAGGCTCCTCAAGAGTCACAGCGTCTGCATGATGGTCACACATAGATGCAGCCTGCCGCCTAGTGGTGGGTGCTTGATCCTGCAAGAGGCCAGGTAGACCTTTCAAGAGCTGTTGCAGATCCAGTTAACTATCAGATGCAGATGCTTTGCTCGTGTCAGGCACTTGAGTAACATGAAATTAAAGTAAATGTTAACAGTATTTAGGTTTTATAATGGCAATTGAATTCATCCACAATCTCATCCTCATTAAAGTGCGTCCTTCTGCACTTTATATTTTCAATGAACGACTAATAAGAAAGTGAAATTACAGACTTTATTCAACAGATAACCTTTATTTTTCCCGCGCTGGGTGGACTGGTCCCTGAAAATAACCATATTGAACGGTAACATTTACATGACTTCACCTAACACCCGTGCGTAAAGTTTACTCAGCAAACCTCCTTGTGTAAGTCTTGTGTAACAGGACTGACCCACGGAAAGGGATGGGTTAAATCTTCTTGCTAGAAAGTTTGACTTTGCGTAAGGAACTGGCCTGAATTCGATAAATGAGCAGGAAAAAAACGCTCCAGCCCTCCTCCCGTCTCCACTTTGTCAGTCTTCCTGAGAACTGATATGTTGTTCTGTGTAAGAGCTGGAATAGAGAGCGCGCTCCTGCTTTTCATCCACTTTCCACAAAGACACATCTGTGCCCGCAATACATGTCATAAACTGACTTCTCATTGATTTATTGGAGGGATCTAACCTTTATTTAGTTTTTCTGCCATGGCAAAATGGTCACTTTTATTTTTATACTTTTTCCAAGGACTACTTCCCCTCACCTTTGGGCAGCAGCAGCAGCAGCAGCAGCAGCGCACAGCTGGCCCCTGGAGGCACCGGATTCAGTGGGAGAGCAACGGACAGGTTTACAGTTTAATGAGCACTGGATCAGAATACCAGACCCCTGTTCGGTCCAGAAGCCAGTCGAGGGTTTATGTGAGCAGTAGGAGGGACGGCACCAGGAGCCAAATGCCGGGGGCGCACAGAGGCGCAACGGTTGTAAGACCCGGGCAGGGTGAGTCCAGACAGTTCCGGACTGAACACGTTGTAGAGCCAGGATCTTTTACACCTGGACACGATGGTAGACGGTTTGTGCCTGTTAATGCTCGTGCGTCAGGGATCAGACAGCAGCCTGAGCGCACTTACGGAACAGGAGCTGCGGGTTATCCGGGCGCACGACGTTTTAACCCTGAACACACCAACAGCATCAACGCCTCTGCACCGAGGAGTTTCACAGAATTCCCAGGCCGAAGAGGAGGTGTTAATGTGGACGCTACTGCGCTGTACACCAGAGGAGGAGAACCGGAGCCCGGTGCGCAATACCAACAGTTACGCGCGGTGCCACAGGCATCGTCTGTCTCCAGGCAACCCGCGCAGACAGATCACTCCATCTCAGTACATCCCGCAACTTTGGAAAGAGAATCTGAAGCCCCTGTTCCGCTCCCTACACATACAGAGGACATTTCAAATGAGGCAACCACAAATGGAGAGGACATGGTTAACGACGACCCTCGAAACCCGTTTAAAAACCACAGGAATTCTGTTTTCTACAACATGTATCCCACAAGAGGGAGGTCAGGGGCCCGCACGCGCCGTCCACCTGGCACAGGATATGGAACAAGATATTTCCAAAATGGTAAGTTAAGTGTCCTAATCACATGGAATGAGATTAACCTTGTTAATTAACATGGATTTAAATAATCTCAGACTAACAATCTAGAGAGTGTATTAATTGGGATAAAACCTCCTCGGTCCGAACAATCATTCATTGCACAAAAATTACAGTTTGAATCAGATGTGTCTATGAACATTTTAAAGACAAATTTTACAGCCTCATGTCTCACTCACTAAGAGGAAAAAAGCTGAATGGCAGTAAAAGAAAAAAAAAAAAAAAAACCGTTTGGACTGTGGATCCCAGAATGACAGCTCAGGAATGTAAAACGCTGAATTATGCCAACAAACACAAACAGCTGCTCTCATTTTCAGCCTGGACACCGTCTAATTCACTGGGTTTTTCTCAGCAAGTATAAACCGGTAACATTGAGATCTCAGAATTACTAAAGAAAAAAAAAAGATAAAACTTGGACTGTCCCTTTAATTTCCTCTCCCAGGGCTGCCAGACCTTGTGCCAGACCCATATGCCATCCAAGCAGGTGCTTATATCCAACGCATGCAGATGTATGCGCTCCGCTGTGCAGCTGAGGAGAACTGTCTGGCCAGGTAATCTGTGGTGCCAAAAGTGATTCACTGCCTCAGTACGCACACAGCAGCACGTAGACAGTAAGGCAGACACAGACGTACATTACATACACCCACAGATATATTTGTTGAAGGTTAATTCTTACTTGTTTGAGGACGGTCTTTGGTTGTTTTAGCATTGCTTTACATTAACTCTATACATTTGAATGTGTTAGGATAACTGTTCTGTTGATGGAGTTACAAAAACTGTTTGATCTTATTATGGAGCAATGATTCTCCAACATGATGTCCTGCCAAGACATAAATGTTCTGGGTTGGTTTTCCCAAAAGCATTAAGTACAATGGAACAAACCCTTTGCGCTCCGTTACTTTTAAGAAAACTAGCCCCCGGGAGCTCTGCCAGTAGCACTTTCCAACGCAGCTTATGCCCGTTTCCCCTGTGATCCATCCAAGGTCAGCTTATGGACCCGCTGTGCGAGACATCGACTTCAGGGTTCTGCTGCGGTTCCCTCAGAAAGTCAAGAACCAAGGCACCACTGACTTCCTCCCTGTCAAGCCGAGATATCAGTGGGACTGGCACAGCTGTCACCAGTGAGTTTACACAGCCTGACATGAAGTGAAATGACCTTACATCATTCAGAATGCTGTGATTAGCACGGCTCCATTCAGGTCTGATATAACAAGCCAGAAAAACACCACACCCTCAAAATTCAGTTAAGACAATAAAGTTGTGGCCTTAAAGGCATTCCTGAACCAGACCACAAGAGAAAAACAAAGTTCTTATTCTGTCCTATTCTATCTGCATCCTCAGGCACTACCACAGCATGGACGCCTTCAGTAACTACGACTTGTTGGACGCCGCCACCGGACGTAAAGTAGCCGAGGGACACAAGGCCAGTTTCTGCCTTGAGGACACGAGCTGTGACCCTGGATTCAGGAGGCGCTATGCCTGTACATCCCATACACAGGTAACATACAATTATAGGTGTGCAAGGTCAATGTCAGCTGAGGAAACAGCGTGGTCATTCACACAAAAGCACAGTGACAAACAGCATAAGAGACAATCACAGACGTCTCTAAATATGTCCAAATGTAAAAGTTTAAAATGGCCCAGTGGGATAAAACATTCAAGTTTTATTAGTTTTATTTATTCCATCTACATTGTACTAAAAGTCACTTCGTGCTGATTTAGTTCCATCACACAACTTATCACGGTCCTGAGTAGTTATCTCATCGAAATGAAAAACATTTCAGTTACTTAGCAGCTCTTAAATTTTGTAGGCAAAGCTTTTAGCAACTTATAAGACGTGTAAAAAAAAATAACATGATCTACATTGACGGACAAAAAAGAAATCCTGGATCCTCTTCAATTTTACGTGGTTTGTACTGACTTTAAAGGAAGTGGCATCTCTTTATCAGAATAAATGGTGTTTTTCTTCTCATTCTGTGAACCTGTCAAACGTAGCATTTTCCTACCTAATGATTTGCTGCCTTATGTCCACGGACACATATAGAAAATAAAAGATACCATTCAATGCTGACCTGGCATAGGTGGTGAGTTACACAGCTGCAGAGTTTTTTGCAAATCCTTCAGATCCACTTCTGAGAAATGTTTTTCTAGCTAAAACTCAGATGTATGCCAATGAAAAAAAAAAAAACATCCTGAAGACATGGGAATATTTATTGTATCTGTTGTCTGGGCTCTGTGATTCTGGCTTTGTGCTCCTTCGTGCTGGTTTCTTGTAACAGCTTTGCTTCCAAGAACTGTTTGTATAACTTAAATTCAAATCTGCTTCATTTGCAGCACTTGTAGGAAAATAATAGTCAAAGTCATCTAAAGAGCCTGAGTCAAAGCTTTAAACCACATGGGTGTGGGGGGGGCGGTTGGGGTTCTGTTTTCAGGGACTGAGTCCAGGATGCCATGACATCTACGCTGCCAACATTGACTGTCAGTGGATCGACATCACTGATGTACCTCCAGGAAATTATATCTTGAAGGTAACAAAAGGGCTGGGTCAGCTTTATATCAGCTGTTCAGCTGCATAATATCAGCTATTTATTGGTTTGTTTTCTTTGTTTTTTCACAACATGGAGATCATTTTTACTAACCTGCCTGCAGAGCTGCTCAAACTCTTCTTATTTATGATTGTCTCAGGTTACTGTCAATCCCAATTTCCACGTTTTGGAGTCGGACTTCACCAACAACATAGTGAGATGTGATATCACTTACACAGGAATTTATGTTCAGACACGCAACTGCCGGGTGACAAGGTACTCCAACACATACACTTCACAGGCTTTATTTTCATTTTAAACATTTTAAATAAGACAGAAGAAAACCATGTATCTCAATTTTTGATTAATAATCAATTAAATTATCTTAATTCTTAAGCCAAATAAACCATTAAAACCCAATGGATTAGCTGAGAAATGCATTGTCACACAGCTGAGAACAGAGCTGTTTTTCTTAGTTCATGAAAAGAAGATTGTTTGGAGCGGCATGTTTTTTTTTTCCCTTTTGGACAGAGAGAAAAAAAGAGGGAGAACAGTCTGATGGCGGTGATAAGGTGCTGTATCAGACCTTGTGTGTGTACATGTTGGATGGCTGCATTTTCATTTCTCTTTCTCTTTCTGTTTTCAGGGGTTGAAATCTTCTTTGCTGAAAAACATCTCTCCCTGTACTGTACATCGACACTCTGGCTAACAGAAAGTGCAGTTGGTAAAGTGTTGCATACAGCTGTAACTCTGCGCTACGATCCTGCCACAGAGTCCTGTGTTGCATTTATTTGTGTTAAATGCAAAAGTTTACACCAATTACATAAATGAAACTAGTGAGATAGCCAGATTTACTTGACTATATATTTCATATGTGCCATGATTCATTACAAATTTTTTTTTCTTAACAAATACAGGTACTGTGTTCATAGGTTTTGGTTCTTGAATTCTGGTTTATTGCTTGAAATGTGTTTTTTGTTGCCTTTTATTGTCTTTGTCTTGTTTTTCTGCTTTGTGTTATTGTTACATGCACATCGTTAGTTTATTTAAAGGATAGGATATTCTATATTTCTGTTACTGGCAACTAATCTCACAAGAAGACCAAAATCAACATCACATTCACTCATCTTTCAATACTTTCTCACTCCTCTTAACAGTTTGTGGCTCTTACTCCCAAGCCCACTGGTTTCTACTGCAGATGTGAATCTTAAAAACACAGCACACAGCTGGGCACTGTAGCTTTTTGAAAGTAAATAGTACATTCTCAGCAGCAGATTTTTATGTGCAAGTGAATTTATGGCAACAGGACGGTGTATGTGGGATCTGCTTCAAATAAAATACAGTGCCCATGTTCATGGTAATGAAGGGGCGCATCAACAACGTGCCTCATTAATGTATTTTTAATGGTTTTGGGACAACATGGGACAACAATGGAGGTCTGCTGCACAGAGGAATGAGTTGTGACAGGCCTTGAGTACACAGGCGATGGTAGTTGGATACATTTATTGTTGGTTTTGGTCTTTTCATGGGATTTATAGCAAAAAAAAAAATAGAACACCAGACTTTAATCCTTTAACCACCTGGTGGCTATAAATATCTCAAATAGTAAGTGTAGTATGTCAGAGTATGTAAATGTGTGTATAACTGAGTGAATGGAAAATGTTGATAACTATAATGTAAAACTGTTAATATTGCTTGAACATTGTTGAAAACTTTATCTTATTCTGTTAGATTTAATGCAATAAAGACTATGAGGAGTGTGTTTTACATTTCATTAAATTTCTTCCCTTTTCTTTTGAAATGACAAACACATTTCATCTTGTAAAATGCCAGAATTTCAAAACTCTAACAGTTAATCCGTTGACCTCTGAGGATTTTCTCCATGTGTTATCATAAAAATACCAAGGACCATTAAAAAATAGTTTCTTTTAACAGTTTCAAAACCTTGTATTCAAGCAGGACAAAAGCAACTTGTTCGTACAAAGTGTCTCACTCTACAGGACCGGATCAGTATTTCGTCCTTGTCCTGTTGAATGGAGGTGCTTTACTTTGAGCGATGCGCTCAGATTGTGGCCTCAGAGACAAACAGGGCTGCAGGCAGACACTGGCGGCATGTTTGCTGACAGGCCTCTGTGAAGACACAACCCGCAGGATCTTATACAGCCGTGCCATATCTACTAAAACACAGCCAGAGCACGATGAATGGAGGCCTTTTCTCACTCTGTCCTCCTCGGCACACGTAGAAAGGAGTATCTCTCGGCTGCTGGCTCGGAATTCACCGCCTCGTCTTCATTCACGTCCACAGGGGATTATCTAAGATGACAGGCGTTTTAATAGCACTGGGATATTTTTTCTGAGTTGGAGGATTGACACAACCACCAGAGAATATCTCCAGCAAGTCACTCAAAGATGTTTTCATCAAAGACAAAAGTGTTTGTGCAGCAAGCACTAGACTGTTTCAAACAGCAAAAGAATGGCAGGAGAAAGACTGAACCTGTGTTGATTGTATTCACTCTGGAGTGGGTAGTGCCTCACCTGATTCAAAGAGAGACAAAGAGTTTTTACCTTGAACGAACCACTCCATCAAAAAAAGCTTTATATATCATGAAGCTTGGATTTGAGTGATGTACTGGAAAACATGCCGGCTCCAGACAATGTATGGGCTGTTAAATGCACAGATGTTGGGTATTTACAACGAAACGGAGCTAAGTCTCAGCTTAAGAAGGCAGCGAACCAGGGGTATTAAGCCCAATTGAAATGGTTTACGTTGGAAGTTGCCAAGGAGCTTCCCTGCCAGAATAGATTGTCTATGTTATTGAAAGTGTCTGGAAAATCCCCCCGACTCCTATTTAGTCGACTCCATTCCTGTCTGTCTAGAAATTTTCAGGACAATATTTACAGACAATGACTGTTTCAGCTAAGGATCTGCGTACTGGAGAGTTAAAGTCGGGACCTGCTCCTGAACAGAAATCAGACAAAACTAAAAGCCTGCAGTTTACTGTTTTCAACATACTTGTTTAGCTTGTTAGCATGTTAACATTTTCTGATGAGTACAGCTGAAATTTCAGAGGGTCAGTGAAGTCATCAGGATTCATCCCATGTGGATTATGAATGTCTGTGCAAACTTTGATGGCAATCCATGAGATAGTTGTTAGGACATTTTGGTCTCTATCTATTTGGTTTCTATCCCTATAGCCTCATTGCTAGTGTGACTAAAAACAACGTTAGGTGGGCACAAAGCGGAAAAAACTTAATTTGATTTCTATCCATAAAAAAAGATTGCGTAGGAGTTCTTTGTTGTCATTTGGGGTGAATATTTTGTTTTTTAATTACTTTTCATCCTTTAGACCAGGGGTGGGCAAACTGTTCCACAAAGGGCCGGTGTGGCTGCAGGTTTTTGTTCCAACCAAGCAGCAGCACACCAGACTTGACTCATTTAATCAACTGATCTCAGTCTTCAGACAGTTGATTGGTCAAACTGTGTGCTCTTCATTGGTTGGAACAAAAACCTGCAGCCACACCGGCCCTTTGTGGAACAGTTTGCCCACCCCTGCTTTAGACGTTGTTTATTTCCTTACCTTATTAGTCAGGCCAATATTGGCGAATTCAAGGGTTGTTGAACTTAACCCGTTCTAACAAGCTAATCAGGTGATGAGTGTTTGGCTGACTCTGTTCCTCAGAACCCAGCTGGCCTTCTCCTTTTTGGACCAGCATGTCATTTTAAACATGTCATGCTGTAGAGAAGACAGTGACTGTTTGCTCAGCTGTGGAGCTTCACACCAACATCTGGACTGAGTCTCTCGTTAGCCTTACACAAGCACAGAGCAGCAGGCAGGCTGGCACCTTTCATTTGGCCTCAACAAATACAATCCAGCATGCAGGTAGGTAAGGTGAGGAGGGGACGGGTTTTGCCATTTGCCTGCAGCCTACACTGGACATACTGTGGTAAGGGGAGACATTTTCCGGATGCATGTGCACGTCGGTGGGCAGTGTTTGGAGAGGTTACTAAGGGCAGGGTCTGGTATTTGCAAGTCATATTTCAAACAAAGTGGGGCCACGTGAGAGCCGGCGGGGACGTAACAGAGGAACGTGCACAGTCTAAAGGCAGCATCTTGACAGGTTGGTTTAGGCACAGAGCAGAGAAATTCCACAGCAGTTCTGTCATCCCGCTGAGATTAAGAACAGTGCTGAGGTCAGCCATAGACCAGCGAGGGCGTGTAGGGCAGACACACTGGGCAACTTCCTCTCCCGGGGTCACTTACACAAGCAGCAGACACAGCGTTGTAAATTTAGAGAGTGAAAACTGTGTCGAGCTCTGAGACAAAACACAGAGGAGTCATCTTCGAGTGGGATTGATGATGAATTCTGTTTCTCTTTCAAGCTGGGTGGTATTGTGACTTGGGTGGTATTTGGAGGGACGGCTCAAAGGATTTGCTATTCTTTGATTGTTGATCCACTGTACTGTCTGTCTGTATGTGCTTCATCTCTTACTTCAAACACTTATATTAATTTTTCTCTGAGCCAATTTCTTTTGTTCACTTTAAAACGCCTGAAGGAAGCCTCCTGTCATAATGGAAATGGCAAAACTGTGTTTTTTACTGTGAGCTGTGAGACACGAGGATTTTTAGAAAATGAATTCCATGTGTGGATTGTCTTTGAAAAATGGGTGTTTTGTTGACTTCAGAGAGAAAATTGAAAATCCCTAATTGATTATAAACTGTGAATTGCACTTTTGTTTCTTTGACTCAGACATTTTCAGTCAGTCAGCTGCTGTCACCTGTTTAAACTGTGGTGAAAATCTGATTTTGTTCAGTTTTGGCATAATTCTACATGTAAAATAACATGACAATTGTACCTTAGATATGCAATGAGCTGAACATTTTGCAATTAATTTGACACCCCCAAAAATCTTGTTGTGAAGTAAAGGTACCATTATATCTACAATTTATAATTTATTAGTCGGGCTCAAATGAATATAACTTAAAAATCTATTAAAATGGTATAACACCGCTCTATGTCAATACAAATGTACCTACTTAACTCAGTAGGTAATCAAAATCTGATCACTGTGTTTTTCCAGTCATTAAAACAAACCACAGTTATTGTTATAGTGAGTTAGAATTACATGTTATTATCTGAAAGCTGTGTCTATCTCTCCCTGTCTGGCTCTGCATTCTAGGAAGCCGGTTGGATCTATTAGCACCTCGATGTTGTTGAGGATCAGGCCATGGCCTCAGAGACAAAGACCCCAGTTGTTCGGCGTGCTGTACTTTTCCCTCCAGAACCCTAAACAGATCAGGAAGCAAATACTCCATTGGACAAGCATCGAACACTTGTGGTATTAACAGCATCCTTCTCATGTATTATTTTTGGGTGGATGAGACAAACGGAAGGTGGCAGTACTAAGAGTCAGTGTTGTTCTTGGTCTGAATCTCTGTCTGACATTCCGTAGTCACTCCAGTATTTACAAAGGCGGCACGGCCAGCAGCTCAGCCGGTGAGCCTTCCGTCTGACAAGATTCATAGACGGGCTATGAGGAAAGCCCCAGACTTGGACAACAGGCCAAGACATGGCCTTTCTCAAAGTCCATCAGACTTTAGGTGCTGCTGACATAATCTAAGAACCAGGTCTACAGACTCCAAAGTGACCACTCTGAAGAGTGATGGTTGTTTTGTGATTGCAACTTGATATTCATACGGCATTCTGACATAGTCTTATCCCAAGATATATGTTTTAAAAGCTAGATTCTAATAAAATATAGTTGAAAGAAAGGTCTCTTTTAAAAAGCATATTTTTATCTCACTGCTAAAACAGACCTCTTCTATGAATAGCAAGCAGAGTGATGTTGTATCTGGAAAATGGAAAATATTCTGACACAGTTCATGACTGAGCTATAAAAATATTTAGTCTTTGTTCCTGCAAGAAGACGCCGAATTTCAGGGCATCCACTGCTGCACTTTTGATTCTTTAGTCTTTAATGCTAAAACAATTAGTCAAAACAAAAACAACAAATTGCTCAAGTCAAGAAAAAAAAAAAGCCAAACATTCTGAGGCTCCAGCTACTCAAATGTGAATTTTATCATTATAGGCTGCATGGGCTATGCTACTGGAAAGCTTCAAAGGTGTGGCAACTTCTGAGGAAGGCCAGTGTCTTCAGTGTCAGCTATGGCCCAGATTTGGTGTTTTTAATGCTACCTTGAGCTCTAGGAAATTGAGATGGGCATTTATCACTATTTCCAGCATTTTATAGGCTAAATCATTAATTAAAAAAAATACTGGTCATATTAATAGATAATTAAAATAATACTTAGTTACAGCCCTGTTCTGTACTATATCAAATACTGATACAAATAGGATGCTTGAGGGACCATTTTTCATTTTGAATGCAGCTCTTGACATGACTTACAGCCTCTGGCACGTTACCTCATTCATCTATCCAACCTTCAGCGCCTTATCGACTCTTTACAACCTTGCCTCTCACTCGCCATTATAACGCTATTACTCCAACAGCTATAGGCTGCAGACGCAGACAGTGAGTGACAAAGTGGCCAGGACAGTTAACAGCTTGCATGTTTCATCCTCCATCTGTAGCTCTCCACCAGCGATACACACAGAGAGAGAGACAGAGAATGAGGGATGTTTTGTACAGTAGATGGATAACACCAGTTCTCGGAGGGAGGCGGTGTGCTCTGATAGCAGCAGGAGCTTATGAGAGCAGAGTGGTGAAAGTCTCAGACAAGATTTAAACAAACAGAGACACAGAGGCTGGCTTGACTGGCCTGGGACACAGCAACGAGCTCCCTGACAGAATAAGGCCATGAGAGATCACACACTGCCATCTCCAGATCAGCCCAAGAACTATTCCTACCGCTTGCGCAACCATTTGAAACGCACTCTAACTTCTGTTAGACACACTGAATGAATAAATCATTTGTCAGGGTGATAAAATCCTGTTGTCATTTTTTTTTTTTTTTAATTTCATATTCAAATGTGGGACATTCAGCGGTCAATACAGCATCTCTAGAGTTAGACAATTGAGATGTCAGATTGATTTGTATGAGAAAAGTGCAGAAGAATCTATTGTATTGCAATTTAATCCTAACTCTGCTTTTCCAACTTTCCTGTCTCCTCGCTGGTTTTTCCTCTTGCATAGTGTAGCAACCATGTAGCAGAGAGAAAAATTGTCTAAATCCTTTTATTTGTTAAGTATCTGTACGATAGTTTAGATGATATAAATCTTAATATAACATACGTTATGATAGGTAGCATCCAAACTGGTGTAAGCTGCCTGACAAGAGATGTTTTTGCAATAAAAAAAGATAAAAATAAATTAATACTGGCACGAAAAGATACCTTTATGTTTCTCTGGGTTGTTGTAGCAGTTCACAGTTTATCTTTTCTTCTTTTGTTATTTGCCACCACATCTCCAGTAAAAGCATAAATTTTCAGAGAGGTTAGACTTCCACTCCTCCGCACTGCTGTGCTTCCAAGACATACAGTCACGGGGGTTCGACTCTTGGGGGAGTTTTCCCTTTGGAAATATCCCCACCTTCAGGTCGTGCTCTGTTTCCATGGGCTGACAGCTTGTCTCAGTGGCATCAGCTCCTGCTGGAAACATGACAACAAAAAAAGGAGAAGGAAAAAAATAATAATTTAAATTCAGAACTCAGCACCTCCTTGAGCTCAGACTCAATGCTGCACCCCAATCAAATACTGCACGTTCATAATATGTGCTTCTTCTCAAGGCTTTTCTTGTAACATCATTCACTGACGAAGCCACGAAAGGTGAAGCAATATGTGTGTTTCTATGAGTCACGTTGCCCTCACCTGCGGAGGGGCACTGTAAACCTGATTTATTTATTTATGTGTGTGTTTGCTCATGTAATTTTGTCTTAGTGAAAATGAATGGAAGCCTTTGACCTTGATAGTGAGGACAAATATGAGGACAAATGAGAACATTTACTGCAGTTTTTGTCTGAAGTGAAATGTACCGAATGTACCCTTAACCTTGGTCCCTTTTTATATACAGTCTACGTGTGGTTGTCTACTGACTGTCCCATTTTGATGTCAGTCACTTTATTTGTCCCTCAAATTGGTTGTGCAGCAGTGAAATAGACTTAATGTTGCCAGGCTAGAGAGCGTTTTCAAGTCCATCTGTAATGAGTCTTTCAGAGGTAGCCAGCACTAAATCTGTTTTGTTAGCCCGGTTTAACCTGCATGAGTTTTCGAGGGCTGGTGTGAGGTGTTCTGCTGCTACAGAGGAAATAGATTCAAAACAAGTGAAACTAACTTTTAGTCTTTCCTGACGTTTCACTGCAAAAAATGAACCAGGGATAAAATTATAAACTTTTAAAATTAGATGTTATCATTTCGGTTAACATGAATTATCACAAACCATTTGAACCGAACCTGGAGCTCTTGGGGCACCTGCACCTGGGACATGGGATAGTTTTTTGTGTCCTGAGTCTTATGTTTTCTTCTGGGTTATACAGCATGCTAACTCAGTCCTCTTTTAAGCTAATTAGTTTGACCATGTTTCTTATTATTCAGCAACATTTTAAATTTGATCAGTTAATTTCTCCTTGTCTCCTTATTATTGCATGTATTACATTGCATGTTATGTATCGCATGTCATGTTAACTGTAAGTGTGTTTACAATTACTGTTTAAAGATGGACTCTATTAAGTCTATTAAGTAGTGTGTGTGTGTGTGTGTGTGTGTGTGTGTGTGTGTGTGTGTGTGTGTGTGTGTGTCTGTCTGTCTGTCTGGACTGCTTAGCACAAAATCTGTTGTGCTAGCCATTTTAACATTGAATCTGCTCTGGTAGACTAATTCAGATGATTCAGGCCTTTAAAATGTCAACAGTATCGGGGCTTTAAGAGACTTTCCAAGTGAAAAAGAAAGGACATCGCCGAACAGACTAGCTAAATTACACTTACAGCTAATTAAACTCTCGTCTCGCTAAATAAATGAAAACTCAAGCGCATGCACTTTTTCGAGTCCCTTTCCCTCTCTGGCTGCCAGCCTCGACCTGAAGCTGCAGCCTTGAGAGTGTGTCTCTCCTGCAGCATAATGTGGTGGAGAACTGCTTTTGCTGTGCAGCGGCGCTCCTGTTTATATGGACGTCACAAATATACCAAGAGTTTGCCTCACTCCATTCTGGCACGTGGCCAGGGGATTTTATGATTAAAACCAGATTGTGCTTGCCCAACTTGAGGAGGCCAGAAAAATAGATTGCAGTTACGCATACTCTGCACAAGAGGGAAGTACAGAAACATGCACGTCTGCCTCTGCAGCATCTGCAAACGGTGGGCTTTTTTAGGGAAATACTAAACAGTATGCATCTGCTGTTTAATTTTCCCCTTCTGCTTAGAGGGACTTTCACAAATGTCATCTCCTTATTAAGTCTGCTTCTAGTTTACAGTCAGTAATGATACATCTGACTGTGGCACAAGAAGAAAGGTCTAGTTCCTCCTCATCACCCCCTTACAGTAATTTATGCCAATTCTGAGTCAGAGCTATGATCATCCTGTAAATATAATGACTCCTCTTTGTGTCACATGATTGGAGTCAAGTGGCTGTAGGGTCTTCCTATGCCAAAAACGACTGAGAGGCTGCCAACTCTCAGTTCCCTCGAAGTCATGACTAACTTACGCTGTAAAAAAAAAAAAAAAAAAAGATTTTAACTTTCTTTCTGCCTTCAGAAAAAAAAGTTTATATACGCCTCATTTTTAGAGTTGTGTTTCAAAAAATGCAAGATAAGAAATTCCTCAATTCTACTCAAAACGTAGAGTTTTACTGCAAGGAGTGAAATTATCTCACCCAGCCCAGCAGATTTTGAACACGTGTAACCAAACTGCAGAAAAAACAGTAATTTCTCATTTCACAGGCACGTTTTGCAGTGTAGTGAAGACTGGGAAATCATGTGACATCAACAAAAGCAGACACATTACGCCCCCTCTGCTGCCGCCCACACACAGACACACACAGACACACACACACACACACACACACACACATCAAACACCCACATAAACCCTTTTTTGTAACAGGGAGGAACACTGCAATTCATTTACTGACTTTGAAAACTACACTGCCAGTAAACACAGCAAACGTCATCAGCTGTGAGCACATCAAATATCAACACTGTTAAAAAGGGGGGGGGGCGGGGGGCGTCTTGTATCCTGTATCTGAACCTACCATGAGTTGTTCCCCTGCCTGGTCCCTTCTGACTGCCACTCGCTGCAGCAGGGTCTCATGTTTCAGGCCCCCATGGCACTGGGGCAGACCACCCCCCTCCTTTACACCATGCTGGTGCTCTGGCGGCCTCTCCCGGAGTAGGCAGGGGTCCTCACAGGCTTGGGAGGCGGGTATGGGCCCTTACCACACCTCCCATTTTGAGGGTACGGTGGAGGCTTCTGAGTTCTTGAAGTGCTGTTCCCAATGATGACCTTAGGGTCTAGACTCTGTGGGTGGTGCTCTGGATGAGTTTGGCCAATGTGGTTAGAGTCCTTAGGGGAGTACAGGTGAGGCAGATGGCCATTTACACCTGGCCTTTCGTGGTTGATGTCTCTACTGTGGCTGGGTGGGGTGAAGCAGCTGGTTTTGACGACAGACGCCATGTGGACAGGGGAGGGAGAGTTAGTCCTTAAGATGATGCAGTCCTCGTCCATGTGTTGTGATGCCTGGACTGGAGTAGGCTTGTGATTGGGCAGCAAGGCCACCCTGAGGTCACCTGAATGAGCTGAGTTGTGAAAGTTATTGGACGGCCCCTGAGCACTGCAGGCCGTCTCCTCACTGAGGTCAATATTGGCTGTGAGACGATCGATCTGCTCGACCACCTGAACAAATACGAATAAAAAAAGAGGGTCAATACTTGTCCAAACTGCAGCAATGGAAAGTAACTAACTACATTTACTCAAGTGCGATTTTGAAGAGAAGTACTTGAACTTTACTTGCATTCTTCTATTTACTGCTACTGTATACTCGCTGTGATTACTAGTTACTTTTCAGATTAAGAATTTACATTAAAAAACCACATGATAATATAATAAAAAACAGCATGTTGTTACGATTAAACCACTGATGAATAATGTCATATATGATTATATAACAGTCACAGGCGCCAATTTCAAGGTACGATTACTTTTACTTTTGAGACTTGTAGAACATTTAGCTCATAACACAGGACAGGATTGACTTTTTACTTTTAATGGAGTGTTTTTTGGAGTTCTTCCTCCACCACCGTCAAACTGTATTTACAACCACAAACTTTCACTGTGCTAAAACTGTAATAATAGTAATAATCAGAAGTTCAACCAACCTTTCATACTGAGGCGGTTTTACATCTCTTTTGTTTCCAACTGTCTAAATTCACAATCATGGTGATTTTTTTCTTTTTTATTATTATTTGTAATGTTGCCTCAGGACAATGGCGGGCCTTGCACAGATGCATTCAGCTGTGAATCAGTGCTATTTTACAGCTGCATGCAAAATGGATACTGTAAGAGCAAGGCATAATTTAGTAACAGTCTCAAGCCAGGCTTTTTAATGCGCTGGCCGGAACACTGCCAATTTCGGCAGCGTTCTGCAAAAGGTCAGTGCAAATCGTTCTCAATCACCGCTTCGATAAGAGATGATGAGTGAGCCACAAACAATGTAGTCAGCACGCACACACACACATACTGATATGCTCTCATGAACAGGCACACACACAGAAACACGACCTGTGACAAACAGATCTGCGCTGTGACTCAGTTTGTCAGCATCTGAGCTTTGTGTTAATTGTTTTAAATGTCACAGTATCCAAGGGAGCATCAATAAAAGGTTGGGACATTTGCACCTGGCTCAGACCTTCATGTTTGGACACCTTATTTACATGTAAGATCTATGGAAATAAAAAAAAGAGTAAACATCTGTAATGATAGAGCCTCCCACCTCTTTCATCTCCACGTGAACTTGCTTCAAACCCCCCAACACGTCCTCCAGATCTGTCACCACTTGTCGGATTTGGTCCCTCACCAAATCCTGCCTCCTCTTCTGCTTCACTACCTCTGAACCCTGACGCTGGTGGTCATTGTTGGTCGTCGATTTTGAGGTTTCTGGACCGGTGGTGCCAGACGAAGGGATGCTGGGCCCTTTCCGTCTGCTTTGGTTCAGGTGTTTTTGTGGGACTTCAGTGGGGAAGAAACCTTTGTGAGAGCCTCCACGTTCATTATAATCTTCCTCTGATCCACCCTTCTGTCTGCCCCAGTCCTGATGGCGATCTCTTTCCTCCCCTCCCTCAAAGACCACTGGCCTCGGTCCACAGTGGCCATTTGGTATGAGAAAATGACCCAAATGGGGACCATGTTGCTCCATGTGATATTTCTCAATGGTGCATTCACAGCCTTCCTCCTCCTCATCCACGGAGACGTACCTGACAGTCCTCCTGTGCCTGTACCCTTGACCTTTGACCTGAAGATGAGGGAGAGGATGTAGTGTCCCAGCCTTAAAGGGGTATGCCCTGATGTCACTGCGCACCACACAGCCACACTGTTCTCTGACAGACGGGTAGTGTCTCACCCCAGACTCCAGTGGGTAGCTCCACTGGGCAGGGTTCAAATCCCAGGGGCAAACTTGGCTTAAGTCATCTGACTGGCCGTAAGGGCCGGGCCCTGCAAACACAGGCCTCCTCTGTGGGCTGCGATGACCGCCTCTCTCAACTCCATCCACCAGGAAGGCTCTGCCTCCTACATCTTTAACCCGAGGAGCCTGGATGTCTCTCCTGAAGTCCAGAGATGGGTGGTCCGTCTGTCTGGCTGATGCTGGTTGATATCCCAGCCCACCGTGATGGCCATACGGCTGCTCATAGTGGACGCAGTGCTGGCAGGCGCAGGGGGTGGGGGTGTTTTTGTGCTGAAGAAATCGGTGGTGTCCCGTTGTTTGTGCGCCTTCTGTGTACATGTCCAAAGAAGTCCAGAGGCTTGTGTGGAGAACGCCTTAGAAAACAACTGGTTTCCTCCCCTCCCTGCTCTCTCCAGCCCAGTCATTCACTCGCTCTGTTTTCCTCATCTGCGTCTTCCCACAAGAAAACTTTTCTTCAGCTCTTTTTTCTTCCTCTCAACCCTCAAGACTTCTCCCTCCCCTTCCTTCCTGTCTGTTGTTTCCCCTCTTCTTCTCTCCAGTAGTTGTTAATCTCTACACCCGCTCTTTTCCTTCTCTGGACACCCTCTCTCCTACTTCTCCTAACTTTTTCTTAGTCCTTCTTCTTCCTCACCCTGTAGCCCTCTCTCCTACACGGGGCCCCTCTCCCTCCCTCTCTGTCTGCCTTTCTACCTCTCCCGCCTCGTAGTTCTGTCTTATTTGCTGCTGCAGGCTTCCAGTCTCTCCCTCCCTCTTTCTCTCTCTCTCTCTCTCTGTGTATTTCCCGTTTCCTCCCCTCCCCTCTCCCGCTCTCCTCTCTTTCTCCACCTCTTACTCCGTCTCTTGCCTCCGGTATATTCCCTCACATAGTCGACAGTACCTGAATTTGTGAATTCCTTCCTTCTCCACCTGAAATCCGGCCGCCTTGTGAGGCTTTTCCAGTAAAGGACTCCATATGGGTCTCTGTCTCTCTGTGAGTGTGTGAAAGAGTCCCAGCCCCGGTGCTGCGCTCATTAGCCCAACTCAAGCCTTTGCACTCTGCAATTAAAACGCTGCCTGGGATTCCTCGGCCAGAGACTGAAAGAGGAGGGGAGGGGAGGAGACAAGCACTGGGGGAGGTGGGGTTTCTAACATACACAGACGAGGGAGTAGACAGCACTCTGAGTCAAGGAGACAGAGCCACTGCCTTTGTACAAGGGGAACATTTTCATTATTCTGTATCTCCTTTTTTCTACCTCTCTCACCACCAATTCCTTCTCCTCTTTGTCCTTTGCCACTCCTGTCATTCCCACTCTATCATTGTCTCGGTTAAAGTGATTGCACCTCAAAAGCTAAGCAAACCTTCACTCTGCTGAGGCAAGGACAGATAGTATAGTAGCTCTGTGTAGGAAAGTATGTCTTCCACACAAAATATTTTACTGGCACTGTCAAACTATGAGTTCAAGCCGTGTTAAAGTCATCGTCTGTTTCATTAAAAACCAACCAAATACTGCTCACTATAGATAACCATAATCTCCTGATGAATGGTACAAAAAAAATTATTGTATGCAAAATTCGAAAAGCAGGATGAGCAATAAAGATCTCTCCCTCTCTATAATAACACAAGGCGCCTGTGTTGTGGCTCTTTGTCCACAGCAACTGAGGATAGCTAGGCAT